>NC_090300.1:23297500-23897500 GCF_039906515.1 Pseudorca crassidens
GAAAGATAGTGTCAAAAGAGGCAATTTTGGTTACTAGAAATTATTTTATTTTTATTTAGTAATATAAGCTCTTAAGAAAGTGTGGAAGTGGTATTATATTTTCTATCCTTAGAAAGTACCTGTACTTAAGTACAGGAGAGAATTGGTTTTCAAATATCTTAATGATGCTGTGGTTTTCACTTCAGCAGGATCATCTAAGGTTAAAGAAGATGCAGAGTTTGCATGTGCACTTACTTCATCTACCCCTGCAACCAAAAAGAAAATGTTGAAAAAGAGTAAGTAAATCTGCTGGGTTTTTACCTTTTGTTTGGTTTGTTTTTTCTGTTTTTCAAAGAGAGAAATTTTAAATGACAAAAGTTATAAAACTGTATTACAAGAAGTTAAGAAAGTAGAGAAAAGAAAAAAGACAATCTCATTTTTAAAAGTGCACTTTGATGTATTTTCCTATTTTGTTTGTTTTAGTTAGGTCAAAAAATATGATGAGAATAGGTCCCTTACTCATCTGAGTAGCATAGATTTTTTTTCTAATAAAGGCACAGAGCAATTTATGGCTGCTTTAAAACTTAATTTAATTTGGATTAATTAGAATTATTATAGAGATTTATTTTTGGTATGAGAAGAATATGCTTTTCAATTAAAAATGTAAGTGATCTTTATTATTACTTTATGTTTTGTAATTCATAGGGAAATGACAGTGCTTAAGAGTCTGAATATTTGAAATAGAAAGAGATTGAACTGTGGTTAAGGTGATCTGGGACAAGTTACTATATTGCTGCACCTTAGTATCCTCTGTTTTACGTGTTGGAGATACAGCAGACAAAAGTCTGTTTTCACAGAGCTTATGTCTAATGTTCGGGGGGGAATATAAAATAAACAAGTAAACACATAATTAAAATTTAAAAAATTTTTTTAATTGAAGTATAGTTGCTGTATAATATTACCTGTTATAGGTGTACAATATAGTGATTCACAATTTTTAAAGGTAATACTCCACTTACAGTTATTATAAAATATTGGCTATATTCCTCATGTTGTACAGTATATCCTTGTAGCTTATCTTACACCTAATAGTTTGTGCCTCTTACTCCCCTACTGCTACACTGCCCCTTCCCTATTCCTTCTCCCTACTGGTAACCACAAGTTCTCTACATTTGTGAGTTTGCTTCTTGTTTTTTATATTCACCAGTTTGTTGTATTTTTTAGATTCCACATATAAGTGATATCATATACAGTATTTGTCTTCTCTGTCTGACTTATTTCACTTAGCCTAATGCCTTCCAAGTCCATTCATGATGCTGCAGATGGCAAAATTTTGTTCTTTTTTGTGTGTGTGAAAACAGTTGTTTTATTTATTAAAAAAAATTTTTTTTGGCCACACCACTTGTCTTGTGGGATCATAGTTCCCCAATCAGGGATTGAACCTGGGCCACAGCAGTTAAATCGCTAAGTCCTAACCACTGGACCGTCAGGGAATTTTCAAAATTTCATCCTTTTTAACAGGTAATATTCCATTGTATGTATATGCTACATCTTCTTTATCCATTTCATCTGCTGATGGACACTTAGGTTGCTTCCATATCTTGGCAGTTGTAAATAATGCTGCCGTGAACGTTCGGGCTGCATGTATTTCTTAGAATTAGTGCTTTTATCTTTTCTGGATATATACCCAAGAGTGGAATTGCTGGGTCATATGGTAGTTCTATTTTTAGTTTTTTGAGAAACTTCCATACTGTTTTCCACAGTGGCTGCACCAATTTACATTCTCACCAACAGTATCATGAGGGTTCCCTTTTCTCTACATCCTCACCAACATTTGTTATTTGTGTTCTTTTTGATGATAGCCAGTCTGACAAGTGTGAGGTGATATCTCGCTGTTGTGATTTGCATTTCCCTGATGATTACCGATGTTGAGCATGTTTTCATGTGCCTGTGGCCATCTACATTTCCTTTTTGGAAAAATGTCTATTCAGGTCTTCTGCCCATTTTTTAATCGAGTTGTTTGTGTTTTTGATATTGAGTTGTATGAGCTGTTTATGTATGTTGGATATTAGTCCATTATCAGTCATATCATTTGCAAATATATTCTCCCATTTAGTAGGTTGTCTTTTTGTTTTGTTGATGGTTTCCTTTGCTGTGCAAAAGCTTTTAAGTTTAATTAGGTCCCATTTGTTTATTTTTGCTTTTATTGCCTTTACTTTAGGAGATGGATCCAAAAAACACTGCTGTGATTTATGTCAAAGAGTGTTATGCCTGTTTTCCTCTAGGCGTTTCATAGTCTCTGGTCTTACATTTAAGTCTTCAGTCTATTTTGAGTTTATTTTTGTATTTGGTGTTAGAGAATGTTTTACTTTTGCATTCTTGAACATGTAGCTGTCCAGTTTTCCCAGCACCACTATTGAAGAGATTGTCTTTTCTCCATTGTATATTCTTGCCTTTTTTTTAATTGTAGATTAATTGATCATAAGTGTGTGGGTTTATTTCTGGGCTTTCTATCCTGTTCCATTGATCTATGTGTATGTTTTTGTGCCAGTACTATACTTTTTCTTTTCTTTTTTTTTTTTTGCGGTACACGGGCCTCTCACTGTCGTGGCCTCTCCCGCTGCGAAGCACAGGCTCCGGACGCGCAGGCCCAGTGGCCACGGCTCACGGGCACAGCCGCTCCGTGGCACGCGGGATCCTCCCGGACCGGGGCACAAACCTGCGTCCCCGGCATCGGCAGGCAGACTCTCAACCACTGCACCACCAGGGAAGCCCAGAAGTCCTTCATTTTAATTCTTCCTAATTTCTCTTCATAGAGGCACATTTTTGTCATATCTTCATTGACTTTGTGTATGTTTGAGGAAAAAAAAAACAGCTGAAGTATGTATCTTCTTTCAGGAGCATCTGCAGTGGAGAGTTCAAAGAAAACTGATACTGAAGAGAGACCAAGAACAACACTGATCATCTGTCCACTTTCTGTGTTAAGCAACTGGATTGTAAGTCTTCACAGCCCTTTAAAAACATGTAATTTATATTTGTCTGACACTATAAAAAGAGTCTTTCATTGCAAGAAATATGCTTGGTCAGCACTTTATATTTAAATTGAAGTAACTGTTAAGTGAATTGGGATTATATTTGCTGAATTGAAGTTATTTTTCTTTGAAAATTTATAGTAGAGAAAGAAACATTGTCAGTTGCTGTCATAAGATTTGGCTTGTACTTCTTCCTCTTCCATTTCTGTCCCCCAGAGTGTATAATTTAAGACCACACCTTATTTATGAACTGTTGGAACCTCTTTTTTAAGAACACCACTAATGATAACTTTTGTTTTTATAACAGCTTATAACATTTAGTGAGCTCCTATGTGCTCAGTTTTTTCCTAAGCTCTTTTCATAGATTTTCTCATTTAATCTTCACAACTATTATTCTCATTTTCCAGGTGACCGAATTGAAACACAGAGAAATTAACTTGCCTAAGGTCATCCAGCCAATAATTGATGGAGCTGGGATATAGTCTCCAACATTCTGACTCTAGAGCCTATGCTTTTAAGGCTACGTCTTTTTTTTTTTTTTCCTTCTTCTTCCAGATTGCTTTTCTGTTCTAAAACATTGCATTGGAATGGAACCTCTTTATGTGTTACGTGTAGGAGCAGCTTGGTTCTATTTCCTTTCCAGTTTGAGCTTCAAGCTCCATGTGATAATGAAATAATGACTCTGTTGGAAGCATTGTGAACAAAAAGACCACTGGATGTGAACTTCCATTCTTGCCATCTCCAAGGTTATCTGCATCTCTCCTGGCCTTTCCTCCTCTAATCTCAGAGGTGGAAGAGGTCCTACTCTTTGTAAGAGCGATACCTTAGTCTATACATTAGATTCCATCTCTTTCTGCCTTTTCACTTTGTGTGTTATTTTTCCCCTTGCCTGGTTATTCAGTCTCTCTCCACTGGCTCTTTCATGAAACATAGTCAGATCTTTTACATTTTTAAATACTTTCTCTTGATTATGTCTCACCTTTAAGTTGCTACTCTTCTTGCGTTCACTGTCTTAACTCTTGGGGTTTAATTTCCACTTTATGCTTTTATTTACTAACTCCTTAGCTCATTGTAACTTGGCTTCTGCCACCAGTTCTCTAAATTTCCTTGGAAAAAATTAGTAGTTATTATCTAATTGTCAAATTCTGTGACCTCTTTCATATCTTCTTGACTTTTATGTAGCTTTGCCTTCTTTGGCTCTTATCTTTTTATTATAAGTTTTTGGTGTATTTATTATTTTTTTTAATTACACTGTCTTCTCATTAGTGTCATTTTTCCTCTTAGGACCAGGATGCGTTTTAGTTCTCTCTTGCTCTTTTTTTTTTTTTATTCCAATAAAGCTATGCTATTTCTTTTGATGTGTGGTCCATTGCTGGAAAGACAGTACATGGGTACTTGAATAGCAGTTTCAGGGTGAGGTTTACAAGTACTAATCGAGGTATAAACAAAAGAACAGTGACTTTTTAACTGCTTGGGGCCATGGATATGTATTTTTAAAATCGGTAATTAGTATGTCATTATAATTTTATATTTGGAAAAAACCCAAAAGTTTAGTATATAAACTTAAGAAAGGAAACCTTGGCAAAATCATGCCTACTGAGGTTATGGAAAAACTGACTTTGAAAGGAATGAGTGATGGCTGAGCATATAGGGATAAGAATCAGAATTTTGCAATCTCTTGACAAGCTGCTCTCTTCCAAGCCCCCCGGTAACATAACCTAGCACTGTAATAAACAAGCTAGAAGTACCTTATCTTCCCTTCTTTGTCTTCAAACATAGGAAAGAATCCAGTTAAAGGAGGAAGATACCAATCCCACTTACACCACATAATTTTTCTGGATATTCAGACAGATTATTTATCCTCCCAATGGAAAATTAAATAATAACACCTGTTTCATTCTCACAGACACACACACACACGCAACCTAGCACAGTGACTAGAAACTCAGTACTATAATTCTCTTTCTCCAAAAGAGTTAATTTTCTTTTATGTCAAGTCTGATCTTTCCACAGATATTCTGTTTCATTTCAAGGTAACCCGTTGATTCAGTTTCCTCTTACTGTACTCTTTCTCCTTTCGTTTTCCACCAGATTTCTTGATAAGATTCTCTGCATTTTCACCTTTACTCTTTCATGTTTTATCCTCTTTTCTGTATTTTTGCCTTAACTGTTTCAGGTTTCATTCTCTCTTTAGCCCACAGTAAGTCTGGTTTTTGCTCCCACCTTCCATAGAAACTCTTTTTGAAGGGCTTCAGAGACTTCATTGTTGCCATGTCCAGTGAGTTCCCTTTTTCTTTTCCTCTGCCCTGACTTTGTTTCCCTTTTATTACTTTTTGTTATGTGTTATTTGTTAATCTTCAATCCTTTTGGTAAAGAGAGGGAATGAACATAAACTACAAATTAAAAAATTGATCTTGGGGCTTCCCTGGTGGTGCAGTGGTTGAGAGTCCGCCTGCCGATGTAGGGGACATGGGTTCGTGCCCCAGTCCAGGAAGATCCCACATGCCACAGGGCGGCTGGCCCCATGAGCCATGGCCGCTGAGCCTGCGCGTCTGGGGCCTGTGCTCCGCAACGGGAGAGGCCACAACAGTGAGAGGCCTGCATATCGCAAAAAAAAAAAAAAATTGATCTTGTATTCATTCTTGAAACTTTGATATTCTTTGGTCCCCCTGCCCAAGAGTTTGTTTGCTATCCCAATTTTCTGACCACTGTTTTTCTCTGCCTCTTCCTTCCATGCTTCCTATGTAGTCTGCCTTTTTTTCACTTAAAGCTTTTTTTTTTGTATTATGAAAATTTGTAATGAGATCTCCATTAGTCATCTAGATTCAAGAATCAAAAGTTTACCACATTTGCTTTATTTTTTTCTTTGCTGGAATATTTAAAATCATATCTCAGACATCATGTTTTATCTCCCAATGAAGCATAAGCTGTGCTCTTTAAGTATTGCTCTCTGCAGGCTCTTCCCCTAACCTGGTTTCCTCATTGTATTTGTTCTCCTTAGAAAATCTTATTCATTCCTGTAGCTTCATGTACTGTCTACTGATAACTTTAAAGTCTGTATCTACACCTGCATTACAGGCCAGTATTTAAATTTTTGGAGTATATTTCTCTAGTCAGATATTCTATGGTGACCAAAAATTTTAAATGTCTAAAATAATAATACTCATTATCTCTTTCTCATCTTTATGCCTGCTTTCCCTTCTTTTTTTAAACTTCTCTGTATCTTTATCACACAGTTCTAGTAGTTAAGTATCAGAGTCTTCTTTTGTCTTCTCCCTTTTCTTCATATCCCATATTTAATTAGTTCTCAAGTCCCATCAGTCACTGTCTTTCACACCAGTCCTTTCCATTCTGTTCTTACTTTTGCCAGTCTGGTATAGGTCTTCATCATCTTTTCCATTTTTCATCTAATAGTTTCCCAGCTGTGTCTCCTTAGTACCTTCTGTCTCTTTCTAATCTTTTTTTTTTTTTCCTGCTCAGAATCTCCCAGATCTACTGTTTTCTTGAGTTAAAAAAACCAAAGCAGACAAAAAATTCTCAAGTTTTTAAAACTGATCATGTTGTCAAGGAGGACAGGGACCAGATCTTGTTTTTCTCTTTAGCTGCACCACCTTTCTGGTTGATACCTGGCAAACAGTAGGCCTATAATAAATGAATGAAAGTAGATACTGTGCTTGAATCTCTACCTACATTCTTGAAAATATTGCCTACTGTTCTTTCAGTGTTTAATTTTGATAATATTAAGTCACTAAATGGAAGCATTAAAGACCCTTTTTGTAAAATACTAAATTAAAAAAAACTTACTGTTTTAAAAAAACTTGGTTGTTTTTTCCTTCTAAAAATGAAGCAGCTGCCCACTGGTAGGGACAGGCAAAATTTATATAATGTATTATTATTGTATATATGTCAGTTTCCCTGGCAATAAAATAACTAGTATTGTTATTATCGTTGTTGTTTTAGATTGCATGAAACTTGTTTTTATGCAATTTTAGTAGTTTGATTTGTGACACTACTGCCAAAACAGTACATTTTATACACATATTGAACCTGACACTAACCTACTTCTTATTAAAATATTTCTGATTTTCTTTTAGGACCAGTTTGGACAACATATAAAATCAGATGTGCACTTGAATTTTTATGTTTATTATGGTCCTGATCGTGTTAGAGACCCAGCCTTGCTTTCGAAACAGGATATTGTTTTGACTACATATAATATTTTAACTCATGACTATGGAGTAAGTATGTTGATACTCAGAGATTTTCGGAAGTTGAATTTAAGTAATTGCTTCAGGTTTCTAAAGTGTTCTAAAATTCAGGCTTTATACTCTTCCCTTAATATATAGGAAGTAAATAGGAAATTTTTTTTAATAAAATATTTTATTAAAATTTATTTTACCTATATCTTGTTACTTTTTAAAGTGTAGCTGCTGGAAAATTTAATATGACATACGTGGCTTACATGACATTCCTATTCGACAGTGCTGCTCTAGACCCTTTTTCCAGAAGCATTCATGTGCATACATATCCACATAATTTTGTATATAATTTCAGGAACTGGTAGGAGTGCCCTAAATCCCATCCATGGGTTCTAGCCCCAAATTAAGGATCTCTGAATCAGGAGTTTCACAGGTTTCTTCAGGTGCGGCATTTACCACACTATGTGCACAGATTTACCATACTGTACAGATGGGGAAACTTGAGCATCAGGCTGTCCTCACAGCCCAGCAGCTGAGCCCAGGGACTTCATCTGCTGGGGTGTGGGGCTGCCTGGCCCTCCTGTACTGGTGTGGAGGGCTGGCACTGGGGGTCACCTTTTGGAGGGTGATGCTGCAGCTCTGCCTTTCTAGCCCCCCCAAGAGGAAATTGTTTTTGAATATTCTGCAAAAAAAAAAAAAAGAACAAGGTTTGACTTCCTTTAGATAATAATTTAGGAATATTTTATGTTTAGAACACTTAAATTTTAAAATCTGAATTGTAATTAAGTGTATATAGCAATTTGCAAATGAATTCTTACTTTTTCTGATATTCTGGAATATTGTTTTCTGTCATAGTGATTTGATAATTGTTTATCTCAATTTAAAAATAAGCTTTTTTGTATCTGAAATTTGTTTCCCAGTTCATTTAGAATTCTAATTGTTGTTTGCCTATAATTCCGGTTAAGTTAAAATGTTTTCCAAAATACTTTACTATAAAAATTTTAGTCTTTAGGTAAGAACATTAACTTTTACATAAAAGTAATTATGTTATATTCAAATAATTCTTTTTGCTGACAATCTTTATATCATCATATGTTTGAATCTGAGGCAGAATAAGAATAGCTCAGTGTTTTGAACCAAGGTCTCATCAGAGAGCTAGATTACCTGGGTTTGCATGCTAGCTCTGCCCTTCATAGCTGTGGTACTTTGAGCAACATACGTCACACCTTGGTGCTTCAATTTTCTCATCTGTAAAATAGGAGTAATAATACTTCATAAGTTTGTGAACATTTAATAATTTAATATATGTAGTGCTTAAAGCAGTACCTACCACATAGTAGGTGATGCTATTAAAGAATAACAACTCATATTACTTATTAAATTACATAAAGTATTATTTTACTTTCCTGTGTTTTTGATTCATATGAAACATTTATTTCAGACTAAAGCTGATAGTCCACTACATAGCATAAGGTGGCTAAGAGTGATCCTGGATGAAGGACATGCCATACGAAATCCAAATGCTCAGCAGACAAAAGCTGTACTTGATTTAGAAGCAGAAAGAAGATGGGTATTGACAGGTAACGATAAAAAATGAATTCCCAAATATGTATGGTTAAGTAAGTTATGAGGTAACTTCGTAAACTTCAAGTGGATATAAAGTCTCTCCCAAAAATCAATTATAGAAATCATGTAATAAAACATTTTGACTTTTTTTTATAGCTGCCCATGATATAGCAACATTTGAATTATAGTTCATTTATGGAACAGTCACTATACTTATTTTTGAACTTTGGAACTCTAGACACTTTAATCCTCCAATTAGAATCTTGATTTCTCTACTTCCCATCATGGAGCTTGTTTGCTACTCATGAACCTGTACTGGAAGATGGGGATGAGAATATAAGCTCAGATTAGTTTTTTTCTTCTTGCTAGTGCTGCTGATTTAAAAATCAAATAAGCAAATGTTCTTGTTAAGGAGAAAGTTGAGTTTACGGGGTCTGTGGTCTTTTTGTTAGTATGGCAAGTGAGAGCTAAAAATCAGAGCCAGACTGTATTTTGAGATTGTGTATATGTTTAACAAAGGGTTATACTCACAGCTTAATAGTTAGTGGGTGCGCTTAGAACCAAGTGCCCATTTTCAAGTGTTGTCTCCGTTGATTGGGCCGGTGGATATTTTGATTGTGTATTCTGGCTATAGAGTTATAACAGTTTTCTGTTCTTTTTAGGCACTCCAATTCAGAATTCTTTAAAAGACTTGTGGTCTCTTCTTTCCTTCTTAAAACTTAAACCATTTCTTGATAGAGAATGGTGGCATAGAACAATACAGCGTCCTGTCACAATGGGAGATGAAGGTGGACTTAGGTAAGTAATTTCAGGACAACTGATTAATATTAGCTACAAATAATTGTTCGCAGCTTGAAGCAGTTGCCACTTTCATTACTATTTTAACCTGACTGTTGGCTTTCCTCTCCAAAAAGTGTTTATGGCTTAATGTCTTTGACTGTCAAAAATCTGATGATTCTTGTTTGGGGGGATAAATATTTCTACCAATCACTAAAAGGTTAACTCTCCTTTCCCCTGATTTTAGTCAGAACTGTGAAGGCAGAGCTATATGGTCTTTGTGTGTTGCTCTTACTCTCAAAACCACCATTAATAAATTAAGTAGTGACAGGAAAAACATTATATGCTCAGAAAATCCAATATGCACTAAATTTTCATAACTTATCTTGTATAGCAGTGGTCCCCAACCTTTTTGGCACCAGGGACCAGTTCGTGGAAGACAGTTTTTCCACTGACGGGGGCGGGGTGGGGGATGGTTTCGGGATGATTCAAGCACATTATGTTTATTGTGCACTTTATTTCTATTATCATTACATTGTAATATATAATGAAGTAATTATACAACTCACCATAATGCAGAATCAGTGGGAGCCCTGAGCTTGTTTTTACTTGCCACTCACTGACAGGGTTTTGATATGAGTCTGCAAGCAGTGGATTTATTGTGGTCTCTGTGCAGTCAAACCTCTCTGCTAATGATACTCTGTATTTGCAGCCACTCCCCAGCACTAGCAACACCACCTCAGCTCCACCTCAGATCATCAGGCATTAGATTCTCATAAGGAGCACGCAGCATAGGTCCCTCGCATGCGCAGTTCACTGTAGGGTTCGTGCTCCTATGAGAATCTAATGCCACTGCTGATCTGACAGGAGGCGGAGCTCAGGCGGTAATGCGAGCGATGGGGAGCGGCTGTAAATACAGGTGAAGCTTTGCTCGCTCATCTGCTGCCCACCTCCTGCTGTGCAGCCTGGTTCCTAACAGGCCACGGACAGGTACTGGTCCATGGCCTGGGGGTTGGGGACCCCTGTTGTATAGCTTTATATAGTGATAGCTGAATGATGTGGTAATACAGTGGCAGTAACAAGAGTTTTACAAGACAGAAAGTTTCTGGTGGAGATAGGTAAAAACTCAACTTCTCAAAAATATCAACTTGCTGATAGCCGTTTTGCAAGGTACTAGGCTAATGTTCAAATTTTTTGCCTGGATCAGTGGTTTTCAGACAGAGGGTTTAGGATTCATTAGCATTTTGTGAAATCATAAAGATGGCAGCTAGCATTATAGCTGTTCATTAAAGAAAATGAAATAGAGTAGAAGATTTAGGAAAATAGCAGAGTGCATCACACACAGTATTGTTTTGTGAAATGTTTGTTTCTGTTATATGTATATGTTTTTGTATGTTTGATGGATGGAGTAAAATACGTTTCTTACTGTGGGTTATAGTGAAAAATATTCAAAAGCCACTAACCTAGTTTGCAGTACTGTCTACTTGATTCCTCAGAACCAACTAGTTAAATTCTGATTTAAGAAATTGTATTTATATTTCAGTGTTAGGAAAAAATCTTTTTTTAAAGAGTTGCTTCCTTTTTTTTTTCTGATATTGAGAAGATTGTAAAGGCTGTAGAATCTAGAAGGCATTTATCCCTCTTCTGAATTGTCTCATCATGTTTTAATTTTTATTTTTGGCATTCATTACTTTACAAAAATTATTTATGTACCTTGATTTTCATATTACTGGAGAAATTTTTTGAAGATAAGATCTTACTCATTTATGTATTTATGATGTTTAGTATAATGCCTTGCACTTAATAGCTACTTTTTAAGAATTTGAGTGTCAAACTTTGGGTGGTGTAGTTGACAGAATTGAGAAGGAAAAAGAGGGTTAGTGATTAGAAAAACGGGGAGAAGAGCTTAAGAAAAATAAGGACAGGATAAAAGATTAAACTGTGACAGGTACTGAATTGAGGGCAAATTTAAATGTATTTTGTTACTATAATTTTCTCTTTGTAGAATATGTCTGTCATTATAAGATTCGATAAAACTCCAAATAAGTGTTTTTTTTTTTAATCTTTACTAAGGTCATAGAATGGTAATAGATTAAGATATTCTTTTTCGTTCTCATTGAATTAACTTATGGAGAAATAAAAAGTTACGTGATTATTTCTTTTATTTTGATTAGGCGTTTACAGTCCCTAATTAAAAATATTACACTTAGAAGAACAAAGACAAGCAAAATTAGAGGAAAACCTGTTTTGGAGTTACCAGAACGTAAAGTATTTATTCAGCACATTACACTTTCAGATGAAGAGAGGAAGATTTACCAGTCTGTGAAAAATGAAGGCAGAGCTACTATTGGAAGGTATGGAGAAAGAAAGTCATTTTAGAAATTAGTTTTTATTTTCTTTGTTAACTTTAATTGAATAGCATTTTTTTAGGTATGTTAGCAATAAAGTCTTATTAAGTGCACTGAAGTATAATTTTTTTTTTTTTTTTTACTATTTACTTTTTAACAAATTAATAGTTGAAGTGAGTGAAATAATATTATAATTCACCAGGTAAGTAATTCCTTAAGTTAGGAAAAAAGTTTACGTGAAATGGCAAGTCTTGGATTGCTAGTCAGAAGACCTTGGTTGCTTCTATTCCTGGTTCTGTGTCATGCGAGAAGATTAAAAACATTGAGAGAAGTATATCTAAAGAAGGACTAAAACTTGGGGAACATTCCACATTAAAGACATAGGAAAATAAAGAGGAGCCACTGGAAGAGATTCTATCAAGGGGAGATGTATGAAGAAAGTAGAGAAACTGTTACAGAATTCCAGTAAAGACTGTAATCAAGAAAGAATGTATGGTCAGTAGTGTCACATAGTGCAGAGACTTAGTAAAGGCTATTTACAATAATTTGGTGATTCAGAAGTTACTGGTATAAACTCCCAGAATGGTTTCACTAGAATGATGAGATATATAGCCAAATTGTAGGAGTAAAGGGATTGCAAAGAAGTAGCCAGCTGTAGGGGTAGACCATTTTTCACGAAGTTTGTCTTTAAAAGGAAGAAGACTGGTAGATAGGATTGACAGTTGGCTGCTGGATCAGTTTTTTGATGGTTTTATTTGTGTAATTGCTTTGAGAGGAAGAGAACATGGAAGAGACTACAGATAGAAAAGAAAATAAAACAAATTGATGGAGAAAAGTAAAGCCTACTATGGAGGTAAATAATATCAAGAGTACAGTCAGTGAACTATGAGACAAGATATCTACAGAATAAGGCAGTGGGAAGTTGAGGAAGGTAGACTGGATTTTCAGCCGTTGCAAAAAGTAAGGTTTTTAGAGTGGTAGACAGGCTCCACATGGTATTGGATCTATGTAAAAGTTAAATCAGTACGACTTTCCAACCACACATGGAAATCTGGAACTAGGAGCTGATGAAGTGTAGATTAAAGGTATTGGGGATTGGTAGGTGAGAAATTCTAGTCTAAGCAAGAGCATGTTTGATGTGAATGCATGAAGGAACCAGAATGAGTAGGAGACAAGTGAAGGCAGGACAGGGTTGAGAATATAGGGGAATCTTCAAAACATGAGAACTTCAGTGAGGTACAAAGCAGGTTTAATAGGAATTAGGAATATTGAGAAAGACTGTTCTAAGCAAGCGATTTCAGAGTTGAAAATCTTTGCAGTGGTGATTCAAATTTCCTTCATATTCATTCTTTCAACCAAAATTTATTAAGTGCCTGTGTGCCAGGCACTGTTGTACACATTGGGATACAGCAGAGTAAAGCAGACAAAAATCTCTACCCTCAAGGAGCTTATATTTCAGTGGGAGGTAACAGATGATTAAAAAATTAAGTTTTATGGAAAAAAAGTAAAGCAGAGAAAGGAGGTGAGGGAGCACTGAAGCTGTTTTTATAGGGTATTCAGGGAAGATGATTTCACTTGAGAAGGTGATATGTGGGAAAAGATGTAAAGGAGATTGGGGTTGGCGGGCATTTCTGGCAGAGGGGAACAGCAAGTGTAAAGGCCCTGAGTTGGGAGCATACCTGGGGAGCTTGAGCAACAGAGAGGCAAGTGTGGCTGGATAATATGAGCAAGGCGGAAAATAGTGATGATGTCAGAGAGCTGTTGGCGTGGGGGTGGGTGCAGTTATGTAAGGCATTGTGGCGTATTGGAAGAACTTCGGCTTTTACTGTTCATGAGATTTGGGAACCTTTGAAGGAAGGGTTTTGAACCACGAGTGACTTAATTTTACTTATATTTTTAAAGGATAACTGGCTGCTGTGTTAAGATTTACATTGTAGAGTCAAGGCATAAGTAGGGAGAACAGCGGCAAAAATCAAAGTAAGAGATGATGGTGTTTTTTTTTTTACTACAGTAGTAGTGATGAAGGGGGTGAGAAATGCCCGGATTCTGTTACATTTTGAAGGTAGAGCCAACAGAACTTGCTGATTGATATAGTATGGGGTGTGAGAGAGAGGAGTGAAAGGTAACTGCAAGGTTTTTCACATGAGTGGCTAGAAGGATGGAATTGCCATTTGCAGAATAGGTCTGTAGGGAGGAGCAGAGTTTTCTCAGGGAAGATGAGAAACTCAGCTTTGGGCACATTGATTGTGTGATGCCTGTGTGACTTCCAAGTGGAGATGTCCCATAGTCAGTTGGATATGAGATTAGAGTTCATGGGAATGCTCTTGGTTTGATATAAATTTGAAAGTCACCTGTGTGTAAATGGTACTTTTAGCCGGGAGACTGGATAAGATCACCGAGAGAGTGAGTGAAGTTAGAGAAGAGTTCTAACAAGACAGGTGTAGCTGGTGAGGTAGGAGGAAACTTCTACTTCGGTATCTGGCACTCAAAAGAAATTTCTTAAACTGAAATATTCATTTTCAGTGTAAGAAGCGGTGCCAGGGAGTAATTAGACTATTGGTAAATGTTATTCTGTTTGAAAAGGTTGAAAAAGAGTAACTTTATTGAAACTGTTCTCAGAGAAAAAATGTTATTTAAAAAATATCTTAATAGGTAGTACATTTACTAACATTTATTGAGCACTTACTACGTGTTATGCATTTATCTGAGAGCTTTATGTGTATTAATTCACAACAATCCTATTAAGTCGGTACAGGGATTACCTACATTTTACAAATGAAGGATCCGAGGCACAGAGCAGTTAGGTGACTTACACTGTGTCACACAGCTAATGAATGACAGAGGTGGTGTTTAAATTCAGGTAGTTCGGTTCTAAAATTTGTAAGTTCAATCTTTATATTGCCTATTCCTTGCATTCTTGAATACTGAGAAGCATTTGTTGCCATAATACTACTCTTACATATCAGCAGATGTATATCATTTACCGTAGTCCAGCACTATTCTAAATGCTTTGCATGTGCTAACTTTTTTAATACAACAGTCCTATGAGGTATGTATTATACCACTGTTACAGCTGAGGAAGCTCAAGACACAGGTTGAGAAACCTGCCCAAGTTTTCACAGTTAAATTGACAGAGCCAGATTTTGAATTCAGACAGTCTAGCTCTAGAGTCTGTCCTCTTAACCATTAGGCTATATTTCTCCTATTGCCTTAATACTTAAATACCAGATTGCCTTGGTATATAATTTTTGGATCACCCATTGTTTCTTCAAAACCTGTATTGTCTTTGTTCTACTGTGTTTTATATTGAATAGTTCCATGGAAAACCTTGATTTTTATTTTATTCTATTCTTTAAAGTCCAGGAATTTCACCAGGATCTCTGTTGATATTTTTATGGAACATGTGGTACCATTTAAATCTGTAGATTCCAGTCTTCCTGCACCCCCTTTTGGGAAAGTTCTCTTAAATACTGTTTTCTGTTCCATTATTTTATTTCTTTCTGTGTATGCTGGATATTCTTTTTTTCCCATAGGTATCATTTTATTCTAATCATTTACATCTTTGTTTAATTTTGCTTTTCTCAATCCTGTTTCCCACAATCTTATGTTTTTATCAGTGGCTAGTCTCTTTTATGCTGGCTTCCCTGTGGCTTCCTCTGATAGTTTACTTTTCTCTTTCATACTTTTTAGCTGTACCAGCTCATCTTTGATCTCTATTTTGTTTTGCCATACCTTTTCAAGTTTTGTCTCTGCTTTAAGCTATTGGTGGGTTTTTTTTGGCGGTACACGGGCCTCTCACTGCTGTGGCCTCTCCCGTTGCGGAGCACAGGCTCCGGACGCGCAGGCTTAGCGGCTATGGCTCACAGGCCCAGCCACTCCGCAGCATGTGGGATCTTCCCGGACTGGGGCACGAACCCGTGTCCCCTGCATCGGCAGGCAGACTCTCAACCACTGCGCCACCAGGGAAGCCCTATTGGTGTTTTTTTAGGAGGAACTGTTTTATTGAGTGGTGTTAAATCATGGTAGCATTCTTGGTCATAATTTTTATTTGCTCTATGGCAACATTTTTCTGGTGAGTTCTCTTTCACTGCCATTTGTTCTCTCCCTTGCTCTTTGCTGATTGTTACTCATATATGAATGTCTTGAGCTCTTTCTGGACTAGCTATTTGCAAGAGATTCATATGACGGGACAGGAGTCATAGCTGTATCCTCGACTGGCAGGAAATATATCCTTATTTAATTATGACTCAGGGTTACATGTGAGTTCTTTCAGATTTTACTTGTGCTCATAAAACAGATCAGAAGCTTTAGGGTTCCTTACAATACGGAATGCTGTGGTTATAGTCTTTTCTGAAAACACAGTAGGGCCATGTGTTTCCTATTCAGCTTGCCTTCCCTCCGTCTTGGTGTAAACTTGTCCAGGGACGTTCAAGCCATGAGCCGTGCACATAAGAGATGGTGATTTTCTCCTTAGGGCGTGCTGTTTTGAAGAATTGTGCTCTGGCAGGCAGGTCTGCTTGAGGTCTGCAGTCATCTCTCAGTATCTTCCTTTTTGACTTCTACTGCAGTTGGCAGCCATTTCTCATATACTTTGCTTTATTGTTACAAATCTCTCCTGGTTTCATTAAAGATAGAGTTTACTTTTCTGTTTTCCATTCATGTTTTGAAGTGATTTCCAGGGAAGAAGAAAACAATGCCATTTTTGTTGCACTGTTCTAGAATAGGAAATATTATTGCTTAGAGGCCTTCATAATATTCAGTGTTTTTACCTCTAGGTATTTTAATGAAGGGACTGTCCTTGCACACTATGCAGATGTCCTGGGTCTTTTGCTTAGATTGCGGCAGATTTGTTGTCATACTCACCTTCTTACAAACGCAGTGTCTTCCAGTAGTCCCTCAGGTAGGTAAATGTGGTTGGTTTAAACATCATATTTATTAGAGATATTTAAATCAGAATGAGACATTTTTCATATGGCCTAAATTTAGTTTGTCAAATGGACATTGATTTTAGAATAGGACTTAACTAGAAATATACTCAAGAACCTCTCAACAATGAAATGGAATATTAATGAGGTTTTCAAAGATTTCCAGTGATAGTCTTAGAAGAAAGGTTCAAATTGGATCAGCCTTTTATTCTATGGTAGTACCCACAGATGGTGTTACAGTGATGTTTCTGTGTAAGGTATGTTATGTGGAGCTTCTGAATTTTTCTTAAAATTTCACATTTAAATCATGCTTTTTGCCTGTGATTAAAAAATAAATAAATAAATAAATAAAAAGACTTAAGACTGCCCAAGCAAAACTTTTCTCTACATAAGGAAGATTAAGATTGTCTAGTCATATTACAAGTCTTGCTCTGAAATTAATTTTTCAGCCTTTTCTCTAGGAAATGATACACCTGAAGAACTACGAAAGAAGTTAATAAGGAAGATGAAGTTAATTCTGAGCTCAGGTTCTGATGAAGAATGTGCAATTTGCTTGGATTCTTTAACGGTTCCTGTCATAACACATTGTGCACACGTCTTTTGTAAACCCTGCATTTGCCAGGTCATTCAGAATGAGCAGGTTAGTTTTATGCTGAATACAAATTCAGTGTTTGATGGAGTGGTGTTGCAGTGTTGAGTGTAATGAAAACCCAAGTCCAACAGAGACTATAAAGAGTTTTGCACTTGGATTTACTAGTGCACCTTTTATATATAGTTAATTTTATCAGTGTTTTAATAGATATGTTTCATTATAATTAAGCCCTTTTAATATAAAACGACATTTTTTGGAGGTATATTTCAGTATTTTAGTTCTACTAACTCTTTAGATCATCTTTGTCTAAGAAATAGATTGATAATGTGAGACACAAAGGTATTTTAAAATTTTCTAGTAAAACAGATGAAGTTAATTCTTATAATGCATTTTTATTTATCCAGTATATCTAAAATATAAAAAATTAATGATACCTTACATGATTTTTTAAAACTTAAGTGTTCAAAATTCAGTGGTATTGTGCACTTAGAACACATCTCAATTTGTCTTTACCACATTTCAACAGCTTAATTGCCATGCATGGCTGTTGGCTACTATAGCTAGGTAGGTCTAGATTCATGTGAAGTGGAATAATCCTGTAAGCAATCCTTCTGAGGTATAATTTTTTAAAACATTTTTATTGAGATATAATATACATATAACGAAAAATGCACATCATGATTGTATAGCTCAGTGAATTACGAAGTAAACAAATCCATATAACTACCACCCAGATCTTCCTGTGTTCCTTCCCAATCATTACTCTCTCCCTCCTCTCTAAAGGTAACTCTACTATACTGACTTCTAACATTGTTTTAGCTTCAGAATCTTTTTTTTTGTAATGGTATTTGGTATGTAGTTATTTTAGGTATAATCTTATTAGTATGCCTTGGTACAAAATGGACACAACAGATAACTGCTTTGAATGAACCTGATAGGACTTATCAGATCTGGACTGGCTTTATAGGCTATTAAGAAGGAAGTTAGGGGCTTCCCTGGTGGCGCAGTGGTTGAGAGTCCGCCTGCCGATGCAGGGGACACGGGTTCGTGCCCTGGTCCGGGAAGATCCCACATGCCGCAGAGCTGCTGGGCCCGTGAGCCATGGCTGCTGAGCCTGCGCGTACGGAGCCTGTGCTCCGCAATGGGAGAGGCCACAGCAGTGAGAGGTCGCGTATCCCCCAAAAAAAAAAAAAAAAAAAAGGAAGTTATTCTTTTTTCTTCTAAAGAATAGTTCTATGCTATATTGTAATTAGGTTCAAGAAACTTATTCATGATTTATTTGTCTGAAAATAGTATAATATTTATTGTTTCAAGCTCTTGCTGCTAGTCAAGATCACCTACTTTTGCTTTTTTACCAATCCCACTTACTACATTAGAACATTATATCTGCCTGGAGTTCAGCATGTACACATTTATCTCAAATGGATGAATCTAATAAAAGGTTTAATAAAACGCTGGCTATTAGGGAAATAGAATTTACCATGCCTTTTAAAATTTTTAGGCAAATTTATATTTCTGTTCCTTTGTTAAGTGTCACTCGTACTTTGTTCTTTCTTATATAGCCACATGCTAAATGCCCTTTATGCAGAAATGATATACATGGAGACAATTTATTAGAATGTCCTCCAGAAGAATTGGCATGTGACACTGAGAAAAAGCCTAATATGGAATGGACATCCAGTTCGAAGGTAAATATACATGTGCAAATGTTTGAGTATTTGTTTTATGTTTATATAAAGAAATACCGTATTTAGAAATAGTAATTCTGCTTTTAATCCTGTCATTTGAGTATTATATTCTGTTGGTGGTTACTGGCTTTTTGTTTCTTTCTGGTGGTGAATTTGAGAGATGAGAGAAAGCATTCAGATGATAGTATTTTTTTAGTCTCAATTTTTAAAAAAATTGGTGGTCTTTTACATTTGTATTTTAGGGAGATAACATGGCAGGACCTTTCTCTTCCAATTCAAAATGGAATCTAATGGGTATCCTAATTTTTTTCAGATTAACGCTCTAATGCATGCATTGATTGACTTAAGAAAGAAGAACCCCAACATAAAAAGTTTAGTTGTTTCTCAGTTTACAACATTTCTGTCTTTAATAGAAACACCACTCAGGTAAGTTCAACAGTGTTTCTCACTTGGAGCAAAAGGATTTTATATAAATGTTTTAATTTGGATAGCAAAAAATCATTATGTATGTTTTACCACTTTTATTCATTTCATCTATCTAAAATAACAGTAGCAATAAAGAATACTCCTGAGAACTTAGAATTTTAAAGATTAAGTCCTGAGTTCATAGGAAAAAGGTTGACTGCAGGGCCTGACATATTAGTAGATGATTAGTAAATATTTGTCAGCAGAAATGAAAGAATTGGTTGAATGAAAAGATTACAATTACTTAACATGTTTTTTTTTTTTACATCTTTATTGGAGTATAATTGCTTTACAATGGTGTGTTAGTTTCTGCTTTTTATAGTGTAGTGTTACTTGTCTCTTTTGTCCCCTCCATTAGAGCCTCTGGATTTGTGTTTACTCGTTTGGATGGTTCTATGGCCCAAAAGAAAAGAGTTGAATCAATTCAGTGTTTTCAAAACACTGAAGCAGGATCTCCAACTATAATGCTTCTATCCTTAAAAGCAGGTGGAGTTGGTTTGAATCTTTCTGCAGCTTCTCGAGTATTTTTAATGGATCCAGTAAGTAGTTTTGTAGACTTTTTGGTATGTTACTACTTCTTTAAAAAAATAAAAACAAAAAACTATTTGGTAAATACCTTTATAGTTGTAACTGATTGTGAAAATTCTTAGGCAAACTTTAGAAATAGACAATAACTTAGTAAAAGTGTTTTAAGGACTTTCTCTTAAGTGCTTTACATATATCAACTGAAATTCTCACAGCATCTCTATGAGATGGATCTTGTTACTATCCCCATTTTACATGTGAGGAAACTGAAACATGGAGAAATGAAATAGCTTGCCCTATCACACAGCTAGTGATATACAAATCAGGATCAGAGTCCATGTTTATAAGTATTATGCTGTGCTTTTCTACTGCTCTTCTATATACAGAATAAGTTTCTGTTAACTAATGCTTTAGGGAAGTGTTTTCATTGATTCAGCCGATGAATCAATGAGATCTTACTTTGTGTCAGGGAATCTTACTGGCACAGGGAATCTGGATATAAACAAGATAGACAAAGTAGCCACCATCATGGTGCTAATAGTCTCAAGCTTTAACGTGCATAAGAATTAGGAAATGCAATTTGACCTCTGTCTTCAGATTTAGGAGTTCTTGGATGAGACCCAGGAAACTACATTTTTATATAGACCATAGGTGATTTTAGGTGCACATGGTCCAGCATCACAGTTTTAGAAACAAGTACCATTAATGGAATGCTTTGGGTAAACTTTAATGTCTAACACAGTGTAATTACTGTGCGCAATACAGGTCTAGGGGTAGAGTGGGAGTTAAAATTCACTCTGAACTTGACACATCAAACTGTGTGGCTTAGAGTTGCATCCGCACAGGAGCACTTTTTTTCTGATTGCACAAAGGGGCTTTTTGGACTGGAAGCACTCTGAGCTAATTCAGTTTCTAATTTGCATTGGGCACTGTTTGGGCTGGAGGTAACCCTGTGCTGTTTCTGTGCATTCACAGATCTAAGGTTTGTGGTTTTAGCTTGCTGCCTGAAACTCAGAAAATTCATAACAAAGAAATTTTACTAAGATACAAATTTTGAGTTATTCTGGTTAGGCTATCTAGTTGAAGCATGTACCTGTTACCAAGGCTTTTCTTCCTCTCCTGAGGGTAACCTTTCCAATAATATTAAAACCAGAGCCATACTTAGGCATTCATGGGTTTCATGTTAATGCCATCGGGATGGCAGTGGTCTGTCGTATTTTCTTGCCTTAGTTCTGTGGATGAAGTTTTAAATCTTTGCTAGAGTTTTAGTATTATGGTTATTATAAAAAATATGCATTGTAACTGCAAGTTAAGTTACATGTTAGCTAAGCAGATGATAATTCTAGAAGCTGATTTTTGGAACAGATTCCCAAATTATTATTTTTTGGTTATAATCTTAGTACTTCATAAGGAAGAGGTTGTTAATACAAAATACAGTAATTTAATTAGTATTGTAAAGTTGACCAGAGACTAAACTCTTTAACAGTTATACTTTTAGAAAACTTACAGAATGTTTTAGCAGTTTCATAGTAAGTTGGTTGTTTTTCATTGAACATTTCAAGTTTTCAGATATTGTTTCTAACTTTAAAACAAAAGCCAGGTCCTAGAAAAATAAGATTCAGTAAAAAAAAAAACAAAAACAAAAAAACATTGCTCATGAAGATTTTTACCTCTTTGTCGAGTATTATATAAATGTTAAGATTTATTTGTCTTTTGATGTTTCATTGTGAGCTTTTTTTTCATTATGAGCTTTTGATAAAGTTAATTGCTTCCTTCATCACTACATAAGAGAATGGGAGCTATCAGTTTTACATTATCATAAAGTAAATTTTATTATACATTTAGTCATACTTGATGTATACTGCCGTCTCACCATGAGGTTCCTAGACAAAAGACAGCAGAGAGGAACATTTTATCTGAGCTCTTAGTATAATGGTTTCAAAATGGGTCCAATTGTAAAATACGAAATATTCACAGAATATGACTGTCAGTTTCATAAGGTAAATAAGTCCTTTAAATCTAACTTTTATACCGAAAAACAATCCCCAAATCAAATTATATCAAGTTAAGAGTAAAATCTCCTTTTCTCTTGATCTCAAGGGAACTTTATTTTTTATTTTTATTAAAAAATTTTTTTTTGGCTGCGTTGGGTCTTCGTTGCTGTGCGTGGGCTTTCTGTAGTTGCTACCCACGGGGGCCACTCTTCACTGCAGTGTGCGGGCCACTCACTGCAGTGGCCTCTCCTGCTGCAGAGCAGAGTCTCCAGGCATGTGGGCCTCAGTAGTTGTGGCTCACGGGCTCTAGAGCGCAGGCTCAGTAGTTGTGGCACACGGGCTTAGTTGCTCCGCAGCATGTGGGATCTTCCTGGACCAGGGATCAAACCCGTGTCCCCTGCATTGGCAGGCACATTCTTAACCAGTGCATGCACCACCAGGGAAGTCCCTCAAGGGAACTTTAAAAAGGAGAAAATAACTGCCTAAGTTGTACTATAAACTTGTCATCTACATATTAATTTATGATTTTGTTTCTATTTTCAGTTGGTACTTTGCTGTATAAATGTTCCTTTTCTCCAAAACACCCTGTTTTCAGCTTCAAGAGTCATCCCATAGTTTAGTTTAAAACTTAATGATCCCCTACCCTGACAATTCATGTTATTTCAAAACCACTTGACTCCTATCTTTCTAGACTGAAGAGCTCTATATCTTTTTTGCTTATCTTCCCTTTTCAGTGCTTCATTGTTTTATTCTTCACCTTAAGACAGTCCCCGTGATAATGCCAATGTTAGTTAGCTAATGTTACTTTTTTAGTTCAAAATAGGTACTGAAAATTGTATGGCAGAGTCTTAAATAATTTTTAGGACTTCTCATTACTCCTGAAATCTTTTTTTGTGCTTTTACATAATGAAAGGAGGAAAATGAAAGAAAAGAACCAAACACCAGCAGAAAAGGAGAAAACTTTTTCATAAATGGACTCAATTACCTATCTTTTCTGATGTAAATTAAGTAATTTAAGAGAGCGTATAAACTTTCTCTGTTAAGCAGACATAGTTTGATTGTAAAATGGGTGGGGGTGGGGGATGAGAAAGATATTATTTGATTAATCAGCAATCATTTATACTGTGTGCTTTCTAGGTATCAGGCCCTGTATTAGATACTAGAAGCGGTGTAGTGAAATGACAGGGGAGAGAATACCTGCCTATCATAGTAGTGATTGGGGTAGGTAGTCAGGGGCTGTGTGGAAATTTTCGTCCCCAGAGCATTTACAATGTCACTATCTGAATTCATTCAGAAAGAATTCAGTTAGTAAAAGGTGAATGAATAATACTGCAACAAAAGGACTTGGGCAGAACACTCACAGATCAGGGTGGTGATTATTCAACTCATGTTCTTATTAGGCCTGGAATCCAGCTGCTGAAGATCAGTGCTTTGACAGATGCCATAGACTTGGCCAGAAGCAAGAAGTCATTATCACGAAAGTGAGTTTTTAAGACATCTATTTTAAATAAGGTTTTCAAAATTCTACAAATAATGCGTGAATATATTGTAAAAGATTGAAATAGAATTATGCAAACTATGAAGATCATCTTTATTCTGTTTAGAAGGAAGCTACCATCAGTAGTTTAACATGCTAGTCAAAGTTTTTCTGTTTACATACATTCATACTTACGTATATGTGTAAATTTCAAAAATTTCTTAAGATAAATGGGATCATAGTTTATTATTTTGTAGTCTGTGTTTTTTCCCCCGAACAGTATATATTGGAGACTACCCTGTAAGAACATACAAATCAAACTTATTATTATTCTGTCATGGTAGACAGGCAACATAATTACATCTAATTTATTTAACCAGTTCAATTTTCGCTAATAAAAACACTCCTATAATGAGCATTAATGTGCATCTTTGTGCATATGTACAAGTACAGTATTTCTTCAGGATAGGTTAAGAAAACTAGAATTCTGGATTTAGAATCTTATTACATAACTGTCAAGTTGTTTTCAAAACAGGCTTTATGATATATGAGAATGATGTAAATTATGCTTATAAGATGGTCAAAAAGTGACCTTCTAATACTCATTTACCTAAGACCTTTAGCATATTTGACATATCTCTTGTTAATTTTTTTTCTGTGAATTGCTTGCTTGTATCTTTTGCCCAGTTTTCATAAAGTACAAATATAGTTTTATAGTATAAAGTACTTCTTTATAAATTCTGATTTTAAACGTTTTATGTATGTTGGAAATTTTTTATTCCAGGCTCTTGCTTATCTTTGAATTTTATGTGCTTTTTGTCATGAAAAAGTTTAGAAATTTTATCATTTAAAACGTATCAGCCTTTTTCTTTGTATCTTATGGATTTTGAGGTCTTTCTTAGAACAGAAGGCTTTATCTTCAAACTTTAAGAATGAATCTCCTGTAAATTATGTAAACTGGGAGTAGTGTTTTACAAAAATGTCAATAAAAATTGCCGTACTGAAAATTTGGAGGGAAAAGAAAGAATATCCTGTGCTTCTGATTCTTTTGAAATATTTTACCTTTTTATGATTCATGATATGGATCTAACTTTTTTTCAGATGAAAAATCATTTGCTCCATTACCATTTTTTTTGGAAAAGTCCATCGTTTTTTTCTACTGATTTGAAATGTCACTTTATCATAAACTAATTCATGGGTCTCTTTCTGGACTCTGTTCTGTTCCACTGATCTCTTTTCTTTATTAATTACTCTTATTTACTATTAATCTATTAATTACTTTAATTTATAATCTATTAATTATCGATATATATATTTATAATCTATTATATATAGATATATTTATATATTTATAATCTATTAATTTAATTAATCTATTAATTAATTTAATTTATAATCTATTAATCTATTTACTATTAATCTATTAATTACTCTCTTTTCTTTAATAATTACTATGGTTTTATAAAGTATGCTTTGATATCTAGTAGAGCAAAGTGCACTCATTACCCTTTTTGAAAACTGTGTTGGTTATTAATATTATTATTTACTCTTGAATTGAACTTTGGATTTGGATTACCAAATTCCACTTAAGAAATCTTGTTTGGGATTTATTGAATTTATGATTAATTGGAAAACTGTCTTCTTTATAAATACAGAGTGTTCCCATACAAGAACTTAGATAGTATCACTCTCCTTTTTTTTAGGTCTTTTATGTATTTTGGTAACATTTTATAACACAGCTTGTATTACAGTAACTGGGACCTCTTGTACGGTGTTGAATAGTAGTAATCACAGTAATCATTCTTGACTTGTTCCTATCTTTGTTGGGAATACTTTTATTGTTTTACATTTAATATGTTATTCTTGGTAAGTTTCTAGTAGATATCCTTAAATAAGGTTGAGGACATTTATTTCTGGGTTAATGAGGATTTTTTTTTTAAAGTCAAGGTTTTTATCAGGAATAAACGTTGAATTTTATCAAATGCTTATCATCTATTGAGATGATCGCTTTTTTTTCTCTTAAATTTTTAATGTTATAAATTATACCAGATGAAGGCCTGTTCTTTCATTTCTGGGAAAATCTTATTTGGCTTTTTAAATATGTTACATTTATTTTGCTAATATTCCAGCTTCAGAGTTGCCTATAAAGTTTGCTTTTTTTGTGTGTTGCTCTTATCTTGATGATGGAGTTATAATACGTAACTTATGTCCTTACAGCTGTATTCTTTATACAGGAAAACTATATTGAGTGATAAGGGGAAATGGTGCTCATCTCTAGCTATCATTATCATGTTCTAAATATTCTCACTGTATATTGAGAGAAAAGGGGGAGTGAAACAGTTTCTAATAGATTATTATTGACCATTTTTGAAAGCTATGTAATACTGTAAGAAAGCAGGTTCTTTTAAAGTATCATTTTCATCATGTCAATTTTTTTTTAATTAAAGAATTCAAGTATTGTGACCTAAAAAGTACTTAACCAATTTAACTTTGTTTTTCTTTTTAAAGTTCATTGTGAAGGATTCTGTTGAAGAAAATATGCTGAAAATACAAAACACAAAGAGAGAACTTGCAGCTGGAGCCTTTGGAACTAAAAAAGCAGATGCTAGTGAAATGAAACAAGCTAAAATTAATGAAATCAGAACTTTAATTGATTTATAATTTGTGGGATTTGGTAAGGTCAGTTTAATTAGATATATACAGAAGTTTTGGAAATGCGAAAAATAGTTTTAGAAATGAGGTCTAGAGTATATCTTCTAAAAGGAGCATATCATTTTATATTAGTGAAGAGGTATTACTAATACATAATCTCCTTCTATATATGAACCTATTTTTAATGACAGTTCAGGTAGCAATAAGTTCTGTTATATACTGTGGCCTAAAATAATTTTTTGAGACAAAAAGTTACTTTTATTCAACTTTTCATATTATCTATGCTGAGTATTTTCATATATCTTCCAAGTACTCAGCTTTTTCATATTTCAGATAAGGTCAAACCTTTTATACTTTTGACCAAATAGTTATTTTCTATGTTGGACACATTTGGTTATTCACCAAAGTCTCCCATTTGTGATGCTGTGGATTCACAGTCCATGTAAATGATTAATATGTGCACAGACTATACAAGAGATTGACTTTATTGGACCTTCAGAAACCACATTTGCATTCCAGAACCTTAAATGAGAGACCAAAGTCCAGGTTAGCAAGTTACTTGTTTTTTTTGTTTGTTTGGCTTTGTTCATGTATGTGTATGTATGTGTTTTGTTTTTGTTTTACAGTGTCATTGAGATAAAATTCACATAAGTGACTTACAATTTTATGTTCATGAAAATTGGGGATTGCGTTAGAGCACTATTTTCTCCGTTTTAGTTAGGTGGTACCATTCTTTTTGTTTAAATGTAACTTGACGTATTAGTGTGTAAATACAGTCTGTGGGGGTGAGAAGGAACCAGTTCTGCCCAATTTGATTTGAATATTTAAATTATGGAATTGCTGAATAGATATTTCTATATATAGATAATTCTTATTTATGTAGTTTAAAAAAATAACTATAAATTTTTATAATTCAGAAGACTACTATATGTGAGAGGCATGATAATCTGGATGGAAGTTGGGCTGGATGACATCCAAAATTGTTTCAACTTTTAAAGACATTTTAATCCCTGAATGGAAAATTTTCTTTGTTATTGTGTTTAGAATCAGAATTTGATTTTGGAACTTCAGTAATTCACCCTTACATCTATCTGTAGAATTACTCATCTTTTTCCTACTTTTGTTAATAATCAAACTCACGGTAGTTGCCACAGAATCCTGGATGACTGTTTTAGTCACATTTAAAACAAACTATAAATTTATCAGTCAGGTTAGGTAGTCAGTGTTATTTTTTTCCTTAAGGAATCTTTTTTTTAATCCAAAGAAAGAAGAAATTACTTACTACAATAGGAGAAGCTTCATGTTTGATGATACAAATTTAAGAACCTTATATTTTACTTACAGTGTTGGAAGTGACTTGACTGAAAGATAAGAGGAGATTGGAGGCAGTGTTGTATTCTAGGGCACGCAATCTTAGATTTAGCACATACCTTAGCAACAAAATTCTTCCTTCTCTGTGCCCTGTCCTTTGCTCCAAAGGAACAGTGGATCAGACAGCAAGAATCTTCCCAGTCCCTTTTCTCTTCGGCAGCAGGTGAGGTAGAGGGCTGATGCAAAGGACAAACAGACCTTTCTGCAGGGATGAGAGTGGAATAATAACTTGAGGTTAGTCCACTAGCATTAGGAGCAATAGGGAAGTTCTTTACCTTGTAGGACTAGCATTGCACAAAATATCAGGTTGATCAGGATCTCATAAAATATGATATGTGGGTTCTCTATATACCAATACCCCAGTGAGATTAAGTATAAAAAGAGTTTGCAGCAAAAAACACAACCTACTCTTCTTGCTTACAAAGGCAGAGCCTTGCAAACTCACTGTAAAGGTGAAGACTTTGCTTGCTTCTTTACCCCAAACATTTACAGACTTGTGTTTTTAAACACATTCATAATGATAAATTTGGCAAGTCATTTAAAAAATACCTTTTTGGTTTTGTATAGTTTGATTAAGTGGTGTTAAATAAAAAAACAACAAATTCATCCTAAGAAAATATATAAACTACTGGAATGAAAAGTTCACATTATGTTTACGCTGTTAACTCTGTTTCATTGCTACGTAGAGTAATAGCTTTAGAAACATCTTGAAAATATTGTATTCCCAGTTGTGGTTCAAACTGGATTTTGTTTTAAATTTAAAATTAATAAAAGTGAAAAAATTACTAGCTTCCTCAGTGCCGTAATTTTAATGAGTACTTTTTCTTTAAAGAACATTTAATCTTTCTTTATGAATCTCACACGTCTGTTCAGATGTCTATATTATATAATTATTTTTTACTGAGAGTACATAAAAGTACTATGAGTAGCTGAGAATAACTGACTCATATTCCTACCCCTTTTTAATTTTACTAAATTTCAGTTTAACTGGTTGACTTCTTATTTAGAAATCAGTGTATATATTTTTAAATTTTATGTTAAATGTCTCGATCTTCTTAAACATTAGTTTCGATTATTTTTATTTCCCCATCTGCCAGAAAAAAAGGAGTTGTGATCATAGTTATGTATAGTGGTATACTAGATAACACTCTCGATTATAGACTTTGCCCTAATTACAGCTCCAGGATTGGAAATAATCAAGAAAATAATCATCTTATGTTTAAAACCAGTGAGTACCAATAAATTTATACTCAGGCAGTGCATGTTTTCTGTTGGCATTCATTGGTGTGTTTTTTATTCATTTTATTTATATGCTTGCCAAAGTTCTGTTCATTAGTATTCGGAAGGAAGATTCATTAAAAACATGAGGACAAATGATATGTTTGGCTTATTAATAAGAATTCAAGTGCTTAACCTTAAGTTTTCAACTGTATTAACTTTAAAATATTTGCAAAAGGTGAAATACAACAGCTTTCCTTCATTTAATTCACCCGTAAATATGTAGTAACTTCCTTACAAGTTCTACATTCTGGAATTTGTGACCTCATTTTTATGGTGCTTCTGAATAAAAAGACCCCAAAATTCTGATAGCTGTGAATAATGGTTGGGATGCTTCCCTTGCAGTAATGTCTACTTCAAAGGGGAAACGGTTGATTAGAAATCCTGTAAGCAGACGTAATGTTTTCTTCCATGTTAAAATAGTCATAGTTACTGTGTGATAATAAGGGAGAACAGTCTTCTAGATGAAGCCATAATAATTTACTGCTTTTGAAAGGGTAGATGATATCTTATTCCCAGTCAGATCTTTTAATGGTTAAAATGGGATTTTAAAAAATCTCTTTTTCAGCTCCCTACTCAACCTTCTTGATCAAGAATTTTCTGACAAATTTAGACCTTTAAATTCTACCTTTAAGTATGAAAATTGATTTCTACATGAAAATAATACAGTTTTAATAATGTATGTCATTCAAATGTACATGGAACAGGACACCTGCATTAACCTGAACCAAGTTATAATAACTAGGCTGCACTGGGACTTCATTTAGAAGGACAGCAAATACCAAAATGACTTCTTAGATCGGTAGATAAAACAAATTCTAGGGCATGTCTTTGCACTTTTGAAAAATGCAAAAATAGTGCATCTAGACTATTCCAAGAGGGTATTTAATGTGATAGATGTGATATTAAAAGTCATCAGAGAGATGATATATTAAAACATGTGCTCTATTTGCTAAAGCAGAGATAGGACTAGTGTTTTAGGAAAGTTTCCAGTAAGTCTGCCATCTTTCAGCATTCTAGTTTATTAGAAAGGCAGATAAAATTAACTAGGATACAGTTTCCTGAATGTTTAAACTAATTTACCCTTTTTGTTAGGGTAGGGAAGGGCTATTCCCGAATAGTACATTGTAGGATTTAAAATTTTTTTTCTTGGCACTGGCACTGGTATCAATATATTGATAAAGGTAAGTTAAATATTTCATGAGAAATGGTCTAGTGAAGGCCACTTCATATGTTTCTTGCAGGTACAGGTGAAAGCAAGAATTAAGATAAAACATTGATTTTATGCATGAATCATAGACCTCGATCAAGCTTGGAGCTCATCTCCAAAGGCATAAAAATCTGTCCTTTGTGTAGGCAAATCTGACTTATAGTCAAAGGCTATTATATCCACCATTATTCATGGGATTAAAAAATAAGGATATACTGATCACCTCCACAAACGTATGTTCTTGTAATCTGAGTTAATGTTGCCTATTTACACATCCTACAAAGTGACCCTTGGTATTTTAGGCTCCCTGGAACAGATTTTGCAGTATAATTGTGCAACTTTGCATGGAAAAGTTAATACTTCACCTTAATTAAGGAGTATCCTTGGAAGATCAGGGAAGGAAAAAGAATCTGTTAGTCTAATTCAATGACTTCTCAGCCTCTTTTATGCATATTATATGCTTTTTCCTATGGTAAATTTGTCACTTTCCTTCCAAAAGTTAACAGCCTTTACTAAATACTATTTAAAATAAATTACGTAAGCCTTTTCAGTTTAGAGCTTTTATCTCTTATGTTGTATACAAAGTAGGGACACAAAAAGTTAACACCAGGTCTTCCCTGGTGGCACAGTGGTTGAGAGTCCGCCTGCCGATGCAGGGGACACGGGTTCGTGCCCCGGTCCGGGAAGATCCCACATGCCGCGGAGTGGCTGGGCCTGTGAGCCATGGCCGCTGAGCCTACGCGTCCGGAGCCTGTGCTCCGCAACGGGAGAGGCCACAACAGTGAGAGGCCCGCGTACCGCAAAAACAAAAAAAAAAGTTAACACCAGATGATATGTTTAATTCTCTTCCCCACCCCCCAGTCTGATGCTTTGATATCGTTCCTCAATTTAAAAAAAAAGGCTTTGAGTCTTGTGGTCTCTTGTGATACAGATGGAGAGTTCCAAAATACACTTCCTTGTTCAGATTGCATATTACCTGGCCACAACAATAAGGCAATATTAGGTATCTGAAGACTAGGTTTCTGTTTATCTCAACCAGGGGCCAAGAAGCCAAAAAAGGCTTCTGACCACCTAAAATAACAGATTTCAGTAAATCCATATACTTGACTCAGTAGAAAAGGACTAGTGTTCAAAGGCCCTGTTATTGAACAGTTGCCTCTCTCCCTATTTTTGTTTTAGGCAGACAGTAGGGAGCAGTGGTAGCTGATAGACTGGACGTCAAGAAACTTCAAAAACTTAAAAGTGAACACAGAATAAGTAAATCACAAGAGTTGAGTGTCTTAGTATAGGTGTCTGGAGCCCTTATCTCTAAAGGGATGTTGACCCTGAGTACATCACAGTATCGCAGCACAGTCATATAACAGAAATTTTCCCTCTTGTGGACCAATAAAACAACTGTGAAAACAGGATAATTCTGCATAGGTTTTTTTTTTTTCCCTGTATAGGCTTTTAAGATACAAAGTCTATACGTTGTGAAGCTGAACTGTGTCCAAGCCAAAATTCATGACAATTCTATCCTTGAATTTTCTTACCCATTTTTATATTACAATTTCAGGCAGCCTATTTAGGAAAGCATTTGTAAAAGGTATTTCCCACGTTCTATTTCAAGGCCATTATCCTTATCTTCATAGCAAGCAAACTGAAAGCTTTTCCATTATTTGTGTTACTTCCTAGATTTCTGGCATTTATATTTCTGGTTACATACAGAGGTTACTCTGATCTCTGCCCATTTCTCTGATCTCACTGTCTGTTTTGATCACTCATTCGTTTAATGCAGAGCATAGTTTTAGAGTTAGAGCATACACAAATCTGAATCAAAGTCCTTTGCAGATGATTTACCTTTCTTATTCTCTGATTATCTGCAAGATGAGAATACTGTATATACATTATAGGACTGACATGAAAATTAAGCTATAAATACCTAATAAATATTGTCTTTCCTTTTTGCTTTCTTACAGATTTTCACTTGAGATTGAATTTCAGCATCAGAAACTCAGAGAAATAAGTTATCAAATAACATACCCAAGTATAAAAATAGTAATCTATTTGTAATAATAAGCAGAGGGAAAAAAGCAAACTGTGGCAGACTGTTTTATTTAAGGAGAAGCCAAGTCTTACTTAGCTTCATGGCCCAAGTTTCAGTGACATTAAACGGTAGACATTATACAATTGTATTTATAGATGTTGTTTATGATAATGTTTCCTGTGTCACTCAGGGAGCCGAGTTTGTCTTCTGGAAAGCCTTGACTGGTCAGCAGTTGAGTCCCCTGCTGTGTAACACCACCTCACCTTTCCAGGCGTCTTCTGCTAAAAACCCTGACTCCCTGTTGTGTTCAGTGTAAGCACTTTCTTAATGTATCAAGTGGTTCTCAAATGTCATTTGGGTCACAGTCATTGCTTGATAGTTACTTGGAGTAGAGATACTGTGACCTCAACCAAGGCCCACTGATTCATAATCTATAGTGATGAGGCCCAAGAAACCGTACTTACAAGGTGTCCAGTGTTTCTCAGGAGCAGCCAGGTTGGAGACACAGTTGCTCAAGCTTCTAGTTTCAGTTACTCCTTTTTCCTCTCTCTTCATCTCCAATCCATTAGCAGCTTTACTGCCTTCACCCTGGTGGAAGGTATGTTGGATTACCACTGTCTCTCTCCAAGACCACTATTAAACTAACTTGCCTTCCCATCAGCTCTTGTTCTCATTTAAGCTATTTTCCACCAGCTGCAGAACCAATGTTTTTAAAATGTAAATCACAAAGGTAAGACAATTAGACTCTCTTTAAGAAGGACTGGCAATGAATTGAACAAACTATATTAAAATTCATTAATTCATAATGATACTAGAATAACCCCCCTCAAAACCACCTTTGGAGGATACTGTTAAACCAGTTCCTTATTTTATATACTAACTAGTGAGTGAAGGGAGAATCAAGCATTTATCCTGCCCTTTTAATAGAAACAACCTCAGGGTAACCAAATTACTGATGAATGGAAGTATATAGAAATAGTTCAGCTAATAAATGAGAGTATCACCATTTTGCAACCCCAGCGAGATAGATCATCAATGGCAGTTAAGATCATAAGGTAACTGGAGGCTTGGAAGTACCTAACAACATATAAAGTATTGCCCCCCCCCAAAAAATTACACCTTAATCTGACTGGCCCTCTAAATCAGTTTATAAGAAATACAGAATACAAGGAAACATGTCAAATTGCAATCAGTGAAGTGAAGAATGTGGGAGACAGGACAAATAATCTGGTTTCTTCAGTAAATAAATTGCAAGGCAACAACAAACAAGAAGGGAGGGTTAGGAAACACGACGGAATCAGAGATATATATCAACCAATTGCACTGTATGGGCCTTACTTGGATCTTAATAAGATCAAAGTGGAAATAAAACACAAAGTAAGGGAGGACATTTGGAATTAATAGTTTCTTGGTGAGATAATTTTCTGAAGTCCTTATGTTTTAAAGATATATATGGGAATGTGAAATTTTTAATCTGGGATTTGCTTCCAAATAGTCTAGTACGGGAAGAGTTGGTGGGGATACAGATGAAACAGTTGTTGAAATTGGGTGATGGGGGTTCTTTATTCTATTCTGCTTACCTTTGTATGTCTCTATAGGTCCCCGTTAATAAAAAGTTAAATATAAATTACATTAATAAAACTTCAATCAATTGCTGTTGAATTTAAAGTAAAATCCAAAGCCCATACCTTCACCTATGAAGCCACTGCATACATACCTCTCCATCCTGTTTTATAAGCCTTTATTTCCACCAAGTTCTCACCTGCTTGCACAATTTCCTTTGAAGGGAATATTCTTCCTTCTCCTCACTCCCTTTTGGCTACCTCAGAGCCTCTCTTTCTGGCTTAACCATCATCTTGCAGGAGGTCTTTCCCGACTGCCCTAAAGGTGGACTTTCCCTGTTGTCAGTGTACTTTATTTAGCATAATTTGCAATTATATATGTTCATTTCTCTTTCAGTCTGTTTTCTACTAGAATATAAGGAACTATATCTGTCTTGTACACTCCTATATTTCTAATGTCCATCATAGGTGTGATATGGTCAGTACTTAAGTGCTTGTTCAGTGAATTCTTGTGTTGTCTGTCTTAAATATATATGTCAACTCAAATTGTGTTTGATGTGAAACTAAGATGACTGAATTAATGCTTTGGTAGATGTAATTTCTGGAATAAGCTCAAGTATTTCCTTGAAATCAGATACATCTTTATGACCATTGAGACTGTGAAAGCAACCGAGGGCTGAAATGAACTTTAAAATTAGGCACAAATAGATTGTCCAGAAATACAGACTCTATTTGTACGACTTGCAGATTACACTGTAATGAATTTAATTTCCGTTTAGCCAGGTTCTTCTATGCATTGGATTCTCACTGGAAGAGTTTAGCTCATACCTCTCAGTGCAGAGACTCTTGGGTCAGGAGTATCTTGAGGGTCTTTGTACCATGGCACCTGACACGCAGAGGCACTTAAATCTCTGGTAGTGCTTCACGTACTTTGAAGATCACAGCAACTCATTTTCCACAGTCCAAATAATCGTAGCTTATTTTATCTTCAGAAATCATTTGTCATTTAACAGTTTACAATTTTAGGTAAGTCCTCAGGTTCTTCTTAAGCTCTTCTGGTAGCCAGCCTCCAAGGTGCCCACACCCGCCCCGCCCCCCCCCCCCCCCCCGCATCCATTCTTGCCCTCCAGGTTTCCATACCCTGTATATTCATTCACACCCTTATTGAATAGGGCTGACCTGTGTAACCAATAGGCTATTGTGGAAATAAAGGAAGGTGATCTTGAAGGTTAAAAGCCACCGCGGCTTCTGGCCAGTTAAACCTCTAAAGTTTCTTGTCATGGTCTCTCTTGCTTTCTTCAACAGAATGACTTCTGATTACTCACTTCAGTTTTAAAACGACATTTTAGATCATACCCTTCACCAGCTTGCCATCCTTGCAACCTAGAATCACCTGTACATTGAATAAACATGCTTTATACTCCTATCATTCTAAGCCGTGGATAAAAATGCTAGAAGACGTTGGGTCTGGTACTGATTGTAACAGTCCTGAAAGATTATCGAGTATGTTTAGAGACTGACAATGAACCTATGACGATTTTAAGGTTACAATACTCTAAAATGTGAATACCCACTTCATACAGAAATGTGGGTGACAGATTAATTTGATCTTCCTTTCCTCCATCTATTAGATCAGATCCATCACCATCACTGGAGAACACTAGATGCAGATATCTCTTGATATCTAGAAACCAACTTTTAAAGCATGTATTTCAGTGTCAAGTTTTACACTGGTTCTTAAAACACAAATTCTACAAATTCTGAAAAATTCCCTAATACTTTTTTTTCAAGGGGAGTGGGTGCCCTTAATTGAATTAGACAACCAAGATATGTCAAGAAATCTTTATTTTTCATACAAGGTGCCACTGTAGGTAACCATCACACTGCTGTTTTCAGATATACAGAACTGAACGAAAGCATTTTAGCATGCCGCCTTACTGTACATAGAAAACTGGTGAACATCTTCAGACACTAAGACTAGGAAATAAAATGGGTTAACACCATTTGTTGATAAGCTTATGAGTCACTCAGCAGTGTTCTTATAGGCTGTCTTTACCTGAAAGCAGAATTACAATCACTCTGGCAGCGTCTGGGCGATTCTAAAATGCAGGTCTAGTGAAGGGTACAACAAGCAAGCAAGAGACAGGTGCTGTGTCCCAATCTGAAGGGAGACTGATTTGGAGCCTGGCTTGGCACATTTTAAGAGTTGATAACAGCCGTCTTAACCGCTTAAGATTTGAGTGTCCCTTACCACGTACGTTGGCAATCGGCATAACTGAGAATTTCTGAAATACAAGCTGAGGGTTAAAAAGCAGAACTGTCCTTCATATCACAGAATTGCTACTTAACTTTTGCCCAGCTCTCACCAGTTGTCCTGCAAGACCCCCCACCCACATCTGATGGATTTTAATGAAAGCCTCTAACAACTGTAACAGACCTTTCTTAACCCAGCTCTAGATACTAAGTATCGGAAACAAGTGCCTGTGAAGTGGATGTGTCCACGGAAAAGGGCAGTGTTTCTACTGGAGGTAAGTGTCCAGCTTCCTCTTGATGTTGTCAAAGGAATCTGCTCCCATATAATCAGCCTGGCCCTGTTCCCACCGCTCCTTCCGTTCTTCTGAGGATACAAAAGGCTGTGCCGTAGCCGGGATCTCCCCAAGGGACAGCTGTGATACGGCTGATGAGACATTTTCCTAGAAAGGGGAGAATAATCAGAGACTCCTTTAGAGCTGAAAGACCATCTTAAAGAATGCAATAAACTGAAGAAGGTGAGAAGAACCAGGATGAATTATCATGCAAGGTAGCAAAAACTGAAAAGTATTACATGAAACAAAACAAGACACAGAAATACAAGGATCATGATATTTTTCCTAACAAAATGAAGACTTCTTGACTCGGTGAAAACATAGGGAGAACAAATTAATTGGGTAGGGTTAATGTTTAAGTTCTGCATACCTTTCTACAGAAGCCACAAGAGAAAGCCAGTGTATAGACCAAGTCTGAAAGCTGCAACAGTTCATTAGAAAGTGTAAGATGGATGGACAAGGGAACACAGTCTCACGGTAAGTTCTTGATCTGTGTGGGCTCAGAAAGGTTGAGAACTTAAACGAAATGATACCTCAGAAGCTACACTTCAGAAAGAACCTAAGCAGAGAGCCGCACCACATACACAGCTGTCACATTATAAAAGCGAGAGCTAAACGGTCTGAGCCATACACCATATTTATCTTCCTGTTCAAGCTTATTACCAAGTAGTATCTATTCCTGCAGCTTCTGTTACTTTGCTTAGTTTTGATTACGTCTTCATTTCCCATCTTCACCTTCCCTTGATTCATAACCCTCAGTCCTTGGGTTGTGGAAGGAACAAGGTAAATGTGCAGGAAATGGAGCAAACCTACTCTGCATTAAATTCGATTCTCATTACATACAGGTAGGCAATTAAATTCAGTAGTATCATAAAAGAACATCAAAGTTATCCTTCAGAAAGCTCTCAGGTGCGATAGTACTGGAAATCGTAGAGAAAAAGGAAGGCAAATGAATACATACAGGTATTGTTTTTAACAGAGAAAATGGTAGAACAAAATGTTTGAGTAGCTGTTTTTGTTGCTATATAGATGTGTAGGTATAAGTATATATGTATTTAAATATCCCGGAATTCCAAGGTATTTGGGTAGATTCCACGGGATTATATTATAGCCGAGGCAACGTTAAGTCCTTCCCTTGGATTAGTCCTGCCTCTGCCTTCCACATGCCACCGGAATGATACCAGGAGCCTCTTGCAGAGTCCTCTGCTCACAGTGCTTTCATAAGGACAGCCGTCTCTCAGACCTGGATGGGAGTCCCAGTTCTGCTACTGACTAGTCTGCTACATAACTAAGGGAAGGGATGTTAACTCCTTTAAGCCTCAGTTAATTTTAATATATAAAAAGGGGATATTAACAAAAATAATACTTACTTGACAGAGTGCTTATAAGGGTTAAATAAGAATAGATATCTTAAGCACTTACTATGTACCTGGCAATGTTCCAAGTACTGTGTAAGTATTATTTCCTGGTCCATATAAAGCAATTAGTGTAAGAATGTAAGTGTTAGTTCTTTTTCCCTTTCTCCTTTTTATATTTTGGCACAAGTGCTCATAAGTGAAATGGCTAAAATCTATACCATAGCAAAGAGAAGGATCTCTTATAACCTTATCATCTCTTATAATTATACCAAGGTAATTAACTGATCTATTAAGACTTGATTATAATTTACCCATTCAGTTTTATTCTTTTTTTTTTTTCTTTTGCGGTACGCGGGCCTCTCACTGTTGTGGCCCCTCCCGTTGCGGAGCACAGGCTCCGGACAAGCAGGCTCAGCGGCCATGGCTCACGGGCCCAGCCGCTCCACGGCATGTGGGATCTTCCTGGACCGGGGCACTAACCCGTGTCCCTTGCATCGGCAGGCGGACTCTCAACCACTGCGCCACCAGGGAAGCCCAGTTTTATTCTTTATATCTTAATATGCAACATAAAAGTTTAATTTCTCATCCTCTTCCAATTCTTCCAAAAGAACAAACCTCAGAGGAAGACCTTTAAAGTCAGAATTGTTACTGTAAATGTTAATGTCATCTTCCTCTTACAGAGAGATTTATTTTTCAAGATCCAATATAACCAGAGGAGTAAAACATGGCAAATCAAAATAATCCTAGAAAAGTATTTGCTGTATGTTCATGTTATTGTAATTTTCACTTGGAATATATTCTTCTACACGATGGCAAAAATAAAATAGGTATATTTAAATACTTGCAGTTTCTAAAACATGAAATGGGGGGTTCTTTGTTTTTGTAAACCACTATTTTTTGGGGAATAATCTTACAATCTTAGGACAATGGGCTAAGAATTTTATAGTTATAACATACGGATATATATATAGATAGATAGATACAGATATTATATATAGATCTATCTATCCATCTAAACCTCTAAAAACCTTTCCTTTGCTCCCAGGTCTACTGAAATTTGCCACAAAATCTACTTCTCTAATCTTTGCTGGTAATATTTCTCCACTCTAAGATGGACATCGTTTTCTTTCCACAAAGTCTTACTTTATCTCTTTGTTCAAAATACCACTAAATATTCCATCTCTACCATTATACCAAATTTTAAAAAATACAGCATCAAATTACCTGAAGGAAAAAAACAGAACCTACCACGTGTACGTATGAGCGGGTGTCTTTGACAAGGCCAAACTGCTGAAGCAGAGGTAAAACGCTGGTCGTGAAGATGTCCCACCACAGGTTGAGAAACTCTGGATGAGTCACAGTGGGATCGTGGGGCTCACTTCTGACACTTTTTGTTTGAGGATCGTAAGTATAATTCCACGGTTTGATTCGTCCTAGGAAATGCACAACTTTGGCATTTGCACCAAATCTGCCAAGTGAGCACAAGTTGAAGCAGTTAGTGGATTCTGAGCACTGACAGTTCACCTTCCATCCGGCAGCAGTGGCTGGAAAAAAGGTGGAGCTCACTGGAACAATTTTAGACTTCTAAAATTATTCAGTTATATGTTAAGTATACAGAAAATCCCAAAGTCGCAGTGGATCAGTGCAACAACCCAACGCTGATTTACCGTGGATAGCAGAGGTACAGCCACTTGTTAAACCATTTGATAGTACCTAGTAAAACTGAAAATGCTCATACTGTACAACCTAGAAGGAAGCTCAGCTCCTAGGCACATATCCTACAGAAACTCTTACACGTGTGCAGCAGGAAACATAATCAAAATGTTCACAGCAGTAGCACTCTCTGAAATAGTCGTAAACTGGAAACAACTGAAGTGACTACACTTTAGATTACTGTTCAGCAAGTGTTCGTGCCTTTTCCCAGTCTCCACAGGGGGAGTACACTTTCCTGCCTGACTGATATTTGCATGTCTGCATGACTTGCTTTCACCAATGAAATGTGGGCAGAGTGACAGGGTGCCTTAAAATAGCATTGCTTGTTTCTGCTCAGCCTCCCTGAGAAGCTACAACTTCTGCCAGCGGAAGAATGTACCCTGGGTAGCCTGCTGGTTCCAGAAGAATGAGACAGTCACAACAGATGTGGATCAAACCTGTGGCCTGGCTCCAAACTCAGCTGAGATGATCAGAGCTGTCCCAGACCACTCAATAACATATGAGCAAGAAATACATGCTGACTGTTGAATGTCACTGAAATTCGATGGTTATCCATTCTGTTTTTGTTTTAAGGACAACTTCTGGTATATTCATATCATAGAATACAATATAGCAGTGAAAATGAATGAACTGGAGCTACCCAGATCACATAGCAAAAGGATGACTTTTCAAAATATGCTGAAAAAAAGAAATTATACAAATTCAAATAGAAACACATACATATGAATCTACTTACATAAGGACAAAACAAAACAAAAAAGTACTGTTTAAAGAGTAGAAAACTGTAATCAATGTAAATCTCATGATATTGGTTATATTGGGAGGAAAGGGGAAGCTGTGATGAGAAAGACGAAAAGGGGCTTCAAAGATACTGGTTATGTTCCAATCCTTAACTTGGGTGGTGAATGTGTTTTAAAAACTAAACATTTTTGTATATCCTCTTATATATACATTATATTTCACTAAATACACAACACACTTTTTATATTATCTCATAATATAAAAAAAAGTAAGACTTAAGAATGGTCCTGTTCTGGCTGGGAGGAAATCTATACATGTGAAACGAAATAATGATAAAGGTGAATACAAGTGCCAAAAGGAAGATGGGAACAGTGAGTGCCCTAAGAATTCAGAAGCAAGGAGGTCACTGAAAGCTCAGGTCAGTGGGGCAGGAGGTGCTGAGATAGTGGATGTGACTTAAGATTTGTCCAACAGATAGGAGCTGGGTAGCTGGTGCTAATACAGGGAATTGTAGGCAGGGGGATGCAGGTATCAGGTGAGCAGGTGTGTACCAGACCAAGTGTCCTCCAATTAAAGCCGAAGAGGAAGCTTTGATAGGGAAAGGTAAAATGGGACAGATCCCTGGGTGTTGGGCTCAAGTGTCAGATTTTAAGTGGAGTTATCCTATAGGCAGCCGAAATATTTGAGCATGACGTACAGTTCAAAATGCAAACTCTATTCATGTAACTCTCAGCTTCTAAAGGTTTTTTTTGTTTTGTTTTTAATGTCACAGACCTGTTATATAGCTATCATTATCTGACAGTTTACTATGTTTGGGGCCCAAATTCTTTGAGGACACATTTGGGAATAATCGTCCTGCCAGGTAAATTTTACTAATGTGTTAAATGGAGACTCCTAGAGGCTAAGTGAGTTGCCCAGAGCCATAAGGCTACTTAGTGGCAGAGATGGGATTCGGCAGTTTTGCCCCTCTCTTAAACCTAAGCTCTTACCATCCTACCATGCTGCTACTCCAAAACCATGCAAGAAGAAGAGAGCTTACTGTAAATTTCCTCCTAAGGATAACTAACTATCCTCCAGTGCATTTCTTTTGAAGATGAAGTGGACACCTGATATCCCCAAGCTTACTCTCCATGTTATACACGTGGTATATTTTACATGCACACACTTGTGCACATATACACACAAGAACTCTCAATGTTATCCTTAAAAGGATACCTCATAATGCTCAAATCTGTGCACAGAGAGGGCTGTCAATTCAATAAGCAACTGTTACGTGTAAGGCACTATACTGTGGTCAGCGTGCGACCCTAAGAGGCTTTATCCAAACACGGAGATGAGTCATCTACATAAAAATAAGAAACAGTAGCACAAGCAAGGCAACAAGTCGGGGCCAGCAGGGCAGTGCTGACATTAAGGGCTATGGACATGTCGAAGCAATTACTGCAGGTGGAGGTTTTCAGGAGAGGCTTCAGACGAGGCTGAGGAAGATGAGCAGGATTAAGAGACGTGCCTTCAGCAAATGTTCTAATGGTGATGGGGGGACCCATCCCAGAGACCTGATACCTGCGCGCTGGTGGGGCGGGGGCGTGGGCGGGGACAACAGGCACTGCCTCATCCTAGTGGTACACGGAAGCCTAAAACCAGAATAGAGCACATGTGAAAGAGGAGGTGCCCCTTCCACCTCCTCAGACACCCACTCCTCCTGCCCTGACTTCCCTGCCTGGAGCAACAACACTTGTTTGCGTCTCCTTTATTAACTGACCAGTAAGTCTCAAGCCATGACCTGCCGAGCCTAATTTAAACATCACACACACAGTCATTACATGAGAGCCATGAGAGGTAGCAACACTAAGATAAAAGATGAATATAGTGGGCTTCCCTGGTGGCGCAGTGGTTGAGAGTCCGCCTGCCGATGCAGGGGACACGGGTTCGTGCCCCGGTCCGGGAGGATCCCACATGCTGCGGAGCGGCTGGACCCGTGAGCCATGGCCGCTGGGCCTGCGCGTCCGGGGCCTGTGCTCCGCAGCGGGAGAGGCCACAACGGTGAGAGGCCCGCGTAAAAGATGAATACAGCATGAACTTGATTCCTTTCCAGCCCACTCTCCCGAGAGTTCACATCTGCTGAAGCAGTGGTCATCGGAATAGCTAACACTCACACGTGCCAGGCACTGGTTAACGTCTGCCTCGTTCACCTCAGTTAATCTCCAGAAACAACTGTGCGAGGACACCAAGGCAGGAAGAAGTTAACTTGTCTAGGATCATGTGGCTGGTGAGTGACAAGGCTGGGATTCCACCCAAGCCGTCTGGCTCCAGAGCCAAGGTTCTCATCCACAGCTAGGCTGTACTTGTAAGACACTCCCAGAATCATACGGACATCACCTGAGAGCGTCATTTGTTCCTCCACGGATTAACTCCCTGCCTACAGACGGTCAATATCAAAGTTGGAAATGAGCCCTGGAAACACCCCCAGTATAGTCAAGGACAGAGCAGCAGAAAGTAATTAATAGGAAAGAAAGCTACAAAGCAAGCAACTTAGCACTGTCTGAAGACGGTTCTCAGAGGGATACAGTTTGCACAAAGTTTAGGGGGAAAGGGGGGAAACAAGAGCAAGAAACAGACGGTGGTGCTTCTTAGGACCCACAATTGGACTGTGCTGGGCAGCGTCTAAGGGCCTTCCCAGAGTGAACGCAGAGGAAGGGCACAACGGTCCAATCCACAGAAGAATGCCACTGCAAAGCGGCCAACACGCCTGCACCGCAAGATGGCCCAGTCTCTGCGGGAGGCGGAAGCGCACACCTCAGCCTCTGGCTCTGTCTGTGCCCCGAGGTGGCTCAGGGGCCTCTGCCACCTCCCTGGGTACTGGCCTCGTGCCGGGCGGATTCCTCCCCACGTGGCCCATGGCCTTCTCCTCGCATGTCAACAGGAACACCACTGCGGACGGTCCACACCCTGCACTTCACTGTGGCTCAGGCCTGGGTTCTACTTTCATGAATCCATGATGCCTAAGTGCTTCTCTAATGCTAAATCACTGTCACCTTCTGTGGCCAGGGGAAGGACCCCCTTTCTCAAAATTACCTTCTTTACCTATTCCACCCTAACAACGTGAAAAATTCTATCCACTGGACAGTCCTTTCATCAACCCAGCAGTCTTGAAGTTTTTTTTTTTTTTTAACATCTTTATCGGAGTATAATTGCTTTACAATGGTGTGTTAGTTTCTGCTTTATAACAAAGTGAATCAGTTATACATATACATATGTCCCCATATCTCTTCCCTCTTGCGTCTCCCTCCCTCCCACCCTCCCTATCCCACCCCTCTAGGTGGTCACAAAGCACCGAGCTGATCTCCCTGTGCTATGCGGCTGCTTCCCACTAGCTATCTATTTTACATTTGGTAGTGTATATATATGTCCATGCCGCTCTCTCACTTTGTCACAGCTTACCCTTCCCCCTCCCCATGTCCTCAAGTCCATTCTCTAGTAGGTCTGTGTCTTTATTCCCATCTTGCCCCTAGGTTCTTCATGACCTTTTTTCTTTTTTCTTAGATTCCATATATATGTGTTAGCATAAGTCTGTTAGAGGTAGGAACTGAGATCTCAAAGGGTTCTAAATGTGGGTAGAACTGCCCTTTCTGCTCAAAGGCGAGGAATTCCTTGGGTGCCAGTAAGATGGGGGGAGGGTGGGAAGGGTTAAGAGGTGAGCAGAGGCAGGCTGCACGGTGTGAGGTACCTTCCCAACAGCTCCCCAAATGCCAGCAACAAAACAAATTGCAAAATGCACAGGGTGAGAGGTTTCTTGAGAAAATGACTGGGGCCAGGGTACTGAGGGGCAGACCAGGAAGAGCCTGAGGATTCAGGAGGCTGACGGCAGAGAGATACGCGAGGGAGTCAGGAAGATGCTGGGGCTTACAGGCTTCATATGTCACGGGTTCAGGCTACGGTCAGCCCTATTTCTGCACAGTAAGGAACAGGAACCTGTTTTTTAGGTCCTGAGGGCGTTACTCGAACCTAAGTTGCCATCTACCTGACAGATCTACGGGAATGAACAGGGGTGGGAGAAAAACAAGTTTCAGAGCAAGGACGCTTTATGAGAAGAGCAGACCTGGTGAGTCACTGCATGTGAAGGTTCTGGTCAGCCCAAGGGCCCTTTGAGGGGGGGAAGAAAGGCAGCTGCTGAGTGGGAACCACGGAGCTCAGACAGAAAGGTAGGAGGAAGGTAAGACAGAAGAGAGATGCAGCACTGCTGGTGCGACCCCTCCCTGGGAAACACGGCAGCCATGCCAAACATCCTCTGCCCATTTCAGTGACTCACGTTCTCTGACCCGCGGCCACTCACTCTCGTACCTCCTCGGCTGCTGTGCAAAAGGCAGTCACCCAGTAGGGTGCTCCTGGTAACCACCTAAGACTGCCCTGGGCTCCATACAAGGGGCAGCCCTATTAGGCCTAACACTGGCCGCCACAGGTGAAGGTTTATGAGTTAAACAGTTTATCTAACTACGCTCTCACTATACAAACAGAATGGTGTTTATTTACACAACCAAGGAGCCTGAACGTCCTTCTCCACTAGCTTTCGTAATAAAACTCTTTGTTTGCCAAAAAGAGGAGCAAAAGGTCTTAGTTTTTGCATCTAGAGTTTCCATTAACCTAGATATGGATTTCATGTAATTATTTTTGTCACAATCATGTTCCCTGAGGAATGTTTTTCAAAATCACTTTCTATCATTTCAATCAATTTATTCTTCAGTCATTTATGAAAAATACAAAATAACCAGGTCAAAATGAAATAAGTAAGAGCACAGGTCATAAGTAAAAGAGAAAATTACTTCTTGCTTAAAAGAATAATTTAGCCTAAAATGCAAACCGGGGTGGGGCTGTTTCTTAGAGAAGGGTAACCCAGGATATGACTCTGGTGGTATCTCTCTCTCTCACCAAAGGTACGACAGTCAGAACTTATGTCACCTTTTTAGTCAAAAGCAAAGCGGCCGATGAACTAGAAGGGGAAATGCTGATGTCAGAAGATTAAGTTCGACTGACCTCAACTCTCAGCAAGGATAACTAGAAGATTCACTGACTCACTGCCTGATTTATCCACCGAATTGTACCAGCCAGGAAAAAAAAAGTCGGGTACATATCACAATTGTCTCTAACTTACTAAGAGCCATTCATTCTGACCCACTAATGGGGATTTGTCTCAGCTTGCATACGTCTCTTAAAATAAGTGTTCTAATTTTAACTTGATAGAATCTCAAAAGTGACGTCCAGATCACAAGACATAGTTTGAACCCAAGCCAGCAATAATAGTGCTTATGTTAGCCGTTAAAATAATCCCTGTGACCTGGCGTTACCAAAAGATCAGATAGAATTTTCATGACTAGTTTAGCAGTTGAGAAATGGGGCCGGTAACGTGTGGATGAGACTACAGAACCGGTCAGAGCAGAAAAGGAACTAATCCACGACAGTGCACACAGGAGCAATTTTAGTTCTCAGGAAGCTCTCTGTGTGCAATGTTCAATCAGGTAACAAGGAAGAGAGACGCAGCACTGCGGGTGCGACCCCTCCCTGGGAGACACGGCAGCCATGCCAAACATCCTCTGCCCATTTCAGTGACTCACGTTCTCTGACCCGCGGCCACTCGCTCTCGTACCTTCGCAGGCTCCCTCTTATACACGAACCTTTCCCCACAGCCAATCAGCCACCTCTCCTCTCTCACCAAAAAATTCCTCCTCTTACCCACTCACAGTCTAAACCAAGAGTCATAAACCCAAGTGCCCAAGGGGTGGGCTGGTCATGCAGAGAGTGGACCTGGTGAGGGGGGTCCATGGGGCAAGTGCTTTTCCTATCAGCAGAAGACAGCTGCTACCTAGCAGCAAACCACGGTGGCCTCCAGGGACCCACCCGGTTTCTCCTTGCCTTTCAAGCTAAATAACCCTCCCAACTGTGTCCTGGAAATCACAAAAACAACAGTACTCAAACCCAGACTTTAATAACCTCAACTTGGACCTAGTCAACTATGCCAACCTACCAGGTTGGCCTCTAGTCACAAAGTAGCAGGGAAAGCCTCATGATGCCAGGCCACTAGGAAGACTTTCCTAGGGGGAGTGTGTCATTCTTAGTCTCTCTGGGCTGACGGCTCGCTCATTCATTCATTCAATCATTCAGCCAAAAAAATACAGCCACTTACCTGCATCTGTGCCCACACAACCACCGTAGCTCTTATCTGAAGCCAAGCTCTCCACTTGTGCACTAGGACGCATCCCCTTTCACCTGGTCGAGGACGTCACTCAGCAAGTTTCCCTCCAGATTTCTGCATTATTAGTGCTCTCTCCCTCCCTCCTTGATCATTCCCATCAATACAACAAACATGCTGTAACTTCTCCCATCTTTAAAAAAACACCCCCATCCCACCCCCTCTCTCTTGATCCTACCCCCCCATCCAGCTACCAACCCACTTCCCTTCTCCCTTTTTTTTTTTGTAGTACACGGGCCTCTCACTGTTGTGGCCTCTCCCGTTGCGGAGCACAGGCTCCGGGCATGCAGGCTCAGCGGCCATGGCTCACAGGCCTAGCCGCTCCGCGGCATGTGGGATCCTCCCAGACCGGGGCACGAACCCGTGTCCCTTGCATCGGCAGGTAGACGCTCAACCACTGCACCACCAGGGAAGCCCCCTTCTCCCTTTTAAAGAAGATGCTTCAGAAGAGTTCCGATTCTCCATTCTCTGGGACCTGCTGCAATCAGGCTTTGTCCTCCACCACTCCACCAGGAATGCCCCTGCCCAAGTCACTGGTGACCTCCACATCCTAGGTCCAGGGCCACCTTTCAGCTGTCCTCTTACCTGACCTATCCCAGCATCTGACACAGAGGGATCGCTTCCCCTTCCTGAAACGTTTTCTTGCCTGGCTTGTGCAACACCTCACTTTGCTGGGTTTCCTCCTGCCTTGCTGTTCTCGGGCTCTTGTTCCTGGTTGCTTCACATTTTCCTGTCCCAGGGCTCAGTCTCCAGGACTCTTTTCTATCATAACCACTCTCTTGGTTATATCATCTTGTCTCCGGCTATAAATATCACTTATATGCTGACACTTCCATAGCTATGTCTCACCCAGTCTCTCTCCTGAACTCCCAACTCCTGTAGCTACTTACCTCTTCCACGTTTTCACCAGGATGTTTAATACGCACCTCAAACTTAATACACCTGATACGTCTCTGGTCAGTCCCTGCCCCTGCAAACCTGCTTTGCTCACAATCTTCCTCATCTCAGGAAACGGCGGCTCCTTTATTCCACCTGCTTAGGTCCCATACTTGTAACAATCATCTTTGACATTCTTCTCCCACATCCCACCAAAGGTCTGATTTTTCAAAAGAGCTTGGAAATCTGCATTTCATGTGAAATTGCCTCATTTTTAAGCATTAACAACTGAGAAAAGAAAGAAAGAAAATTATATGCAAGGAAAACAAAATATATCTGTGGGACAAATAGAGTCTGTGGCCCACCAGCTTGAGACCTCTGAGGAGGGTGCGTCTTCCACTCCATTCCCACCTTTTTCCCCTCCCACGAGCTCCCTCTCCTGCTGAGACGGCATTTCTCGAGCCGACTCCTGCCCATGAGATGTCACTCCTCGTGCCCTCTGTGCCTATTGTCAGACCAGCCCCTGAAGGCTGGGATGGCTCTGACGTGGAAGCTTTCCCCTTCGGGATGAAGACCCAGGTCGGGCAGCAGAATAGGCAGCATCAGTAAGATGTGAGGACAGACGATCTGATACATGCTTAGAAGTGAAGTCAGAATGAACCGACGGCCATGCTGAGAAATGGGGCGCCTGGGGCCTGACAAGCATCACTAACACCCAGGAAGGAGAAAGAAGACATCCATGAAACCACAGACTCGATTCTTCAACACTCAAACCACGATGGGACGCAATCAACCTGCATTTGCCAGGTTGATGAGACTACAACGTCCTCGTTCATCTTTGTGGTCCTCAGTGAGCAGAATGTGAGGCATCCTCTACAGGCTTCAGGTGGAAGGAACAGTGACTGGACCAACAAATGGCTGAAAAACTAAAAGCTACACAGACTACAACTCCTCAGGGCTTTAGGTGAAGACGTAGGAGCGTGAAAAGATATGAACACAGAAAATGTGTGGCTTCAATGACAATAGTCCCAAAGAGAGATAAGCCAACGGTGTCTCAGGGACCAAGGAAAAGCAATCAAATCAGAAATACACAAGAACAGCAGAAGTGAGGACACGAAAGGTTCCATTTTGCTGTTGGAAAATACTGATTTTAAAGAGGTTTGATAAGGTCTAGTGAATAAGCCACCTTCCTGGGAAAGAAATAATAGACATGAATATCCTCAGAAATGTTTAAAGCAGTAAACAAATGGAAAAAATATAGTTTGGGTTTCTAGATCTAGTTTCTGAGATTCTACCAAGCCAGGTCTCAGATCATATTTAAACTCAAGTAAAAGAGTAAGTTAAGGGGCTTCCCTGGTGGCGCAGTGGTTGACAGTCCGCCTGCCGATGCAGGGGACGCGGGTTCATGCCCCGGTCCGGGAAGATCCCACATGCCGCGGAGCGGCTGGGCCCGTGAGCCATGGCCGCTGAGCCTGCGCGTCCGGAGCCTGTGCTCTGCAACGGGAGAGGCCACAACAGTGAGAGGCCCGCGTACCGCAAAATAAATAAATAAATAAAAAAAATTAAAAAGTAAGTTAAAATATTTATTTGGAAATTATTTGGTAAATCAAGCTTTGTAGTCAATCAATTTGACCAATTAATTTGTATGGCTGTTTGACGCAATACCAGAGAATTCTTTACCTTTGCTTTAGGCCCATTTATATAGCATGATATGACATAAACAGCTTTTTATGTGGATTTAACAGAAAGTAAAAACGGAACTAAATGGCTGATTTTAGAAAGACTAATGAGATTCTGCCTAACATCATGCACAAGCCAAATTCTATGCTACATGGATAAAACAGGCCCTCCAGATGGAGAAAACATAAAGAAATGAATATTAACTAAGAAGCTGCTATTTCCCAAACATTATGCTAGGCGCTTTCCGAAATATGACTTCATTAAGAAATGCAGTTATGAGCTTGTTTCTCAATGCATATATTACAAATTAACTGAAAAGTCACTAAGCCAAGCATTTTAGTTCTCAAATTAGGCTGTGTTAAACAGGATCTTCTATGACAGAAAATATTACTAATTTTGTTTTTCAGAAGCTATGTTTGAGTATCCACTCAAAGTGCTAAAACTAATAAGTGTGTTTTCCTTCGTGTTTTGTTCTGTCCAAGTGGTACGTAGAGAAAGGCTTTAGATATGCTACATCCGCAGCTCCAATTCATGCTAAATTCGATTCCTGTCAGGCCATCCTTTAGCAGAAACTTCAGGTAACAGCAAGAGGCTACGCCGGTCTAAGGTATCCAAGGAGCTAAGATTCTGGGGCATCTAAATACTGTCCTGGTGATCTCATGGCACATGGCTGCTAAAAGCTGGTGGGGCAAATTCTCGACTCCGTCCGCGAAGCCTCTAAACCACTCCTTGGTCTCGTTCTACCTGCCACCACCTGTGCTATCCTGGGGAAGGCCAGGACACCACAGAGCCACTCGGTCCTGGAGGCCACCAAGGTTACCCTGAGCATCACAGTGGGACTGTGAATTCACGCTGAGGTCCCAGCAGTGCACAGGGCTCTTGGTTAGGTAGCCATGGCAGCCCAAATGTCCATGACCGTCTACTTCAGCTTAAAATTTTTGGTGAACTTGAATTTTATGTTAACTTGAAACAAAAAAGAAACGTAACTGTCTGCCTTTTCAGCCCTTCCCAATTGTATGAGAAATGTAAGGAAAAATGTCTCTGGAGACAGATATCTGCAAGAAAAACAAAAGGATTCTTTGGCAAAGGGAAGGGAAAATGAGTTCTGTGATGTCGTTTCCGCATTCCTAAACAGGCAGCAGTGGGGTGAGGCCAAGGCATCGCTTTGAGAAGCTTCATCCCCAAACTGTAAGAGCTGACACCCCCCAGGGCGAGCTGCACAGAGGCAGCGTTAACTCCCGTCAGGCCACACACCAGCAGACGTGTAGCTAATGCTGGAGCTGCTCCTAACCTCCCAGTGCGTCATCCACGCCACGGTTATATGGCAGTACACCAAGCAGATTTCCAAAATTCGCACTCACTTCCTGAACCAGGAAGAAGAAACCGTCCTAACCATTTTGCTGGGAAATTCACTTAGAGGATACAGAAACAACTGGGTTCCTGAGAGAGGGGGCCGAGGTTCCAGCAAATAAGTCTATCTTGCCCCCAAATAACTTAACTCTGCTCCACCTGCTTCTTGTTCTTTGTCAAAAGAAAATAAATGCAAGCAGGGTCTGTGCAAACCAGGCTATCACTAAAGGGACAGTATGTTCCACTTTGGTAGTAAGGTGAACGTCAGAGGGAGTCCCAATGAACCATAGGGGAAATGGGGCCACGTTACATGAAAAACACGAATCTTTAAACTCTATGTCCACGCCGTTTGGGAGCTGAGCCCAACGGGGGGGTGTCAGATTCACGTCTCCCCAGCATAGTTGTCTCAGCACACAGGCTCACCGGGCAGACTTGAGTGGCATGAGGGGTAGAAATGCTCACACCACTAATGAGTCTATCTCCTCTGCACGCTCACCATTTTGCTGACTCAGCTGAATCTAGTCAATTAAATTAAGCGACTGCCCTCTTATAGACTAATTCAGTTCTAGAAGGTCAAGCTACCACGGTCTGCAGGCAGGCTGTTCAAACTGGCAGGGTTAGTTACGAGGCAATAAGGATCATAAAGAATTTCACGCCCAGAGAGACTATTATACTTAGTGAAGTAAATCAGACAGAGAAAAACAAATACTCTATGTTATCACTCATATGTGGACTCTAAAAAAATAATACAAATGAATCTATATCCAAAAGAGAAACAGACCCACAGACACAGAAAACAAACTCATGGCTACCAAAGGGGAAAGGGGAGGTGGAGGGACAAATAGGAATTTAGGATTAACAGATACAAACTACTACACATCAAAAAGATTAGCAACAAGGATATACTGTACAGCACAGGGGATCATACTATCTTGTAATAACCTACATTGGAATACAATCTGCAAAAAAAGTAACTGAATCACTCTGCTGTACATCTGAAACTGAAAAAAAAAAGAAAAAAAGAGTCAGGCCACACTTCCAAGCAAGACAGGCTTGTACTTTAGAAGGCCGAGGACCAGAGGAGAAAATAATGCTTCTCCTATATTCCATCCCATGATAGTGAATCCCGTTCTGTTTGCTTTACACAGACCACAGCTGGTATGTTTGAGAGTCTGCCTGTTTTGTGTTGGAAAGGGAAGAGAATCAAGAGTCTGTAACATGTCAGAGACATATGCCAAGACAACAGGGAGGGAGGAGAGAACACAGGATACTTGTCCTCTTTATCCGGGGGACGTTGACAGAGTCTACCCACAAAAGAACTGAAAAAGAAACATTTCTGCCACAGAAAGCCAGGCATGCTCGTTAACAGTGGGGCAAGGCTTCTAGAGGGGACTTTGGATAATGAAATAGGAGGAGTGAGAGGCCCTTTGCTTTCTGCTCACTCAGCCGTGTGCCCATGCGGGATGGAGATCAGAGAGCCCAGCCCCACTCAGCGAAGAGCGTCGCTGCTCACGGCTGTGTCTCAGGATCCATCTGACAGCTTGGCCTCCGCTCACGAAACCTGAATCATCTTCTTGGTTCCACACAAATGAGTCAAAGGCTAAAGGACAGGGCCCAGGCCCTCACCGTGAGACAAGCGCTGTTACTAGGCTCTATCAGTTGCTGAATTAGAAATGCACCAGGAACGGTGCAAAATAAGCATGCTGCCCAAAACATACGTCCACCGAGCATTTTGTGTGTATGAACTCACTCCACCCTGACAGCCCAACGAGGAAGGGACTATTTCCCGCCTCATTCTGCACGCCAGCAGACCTGAGGCCCAGAACCTAAGCCACACGGTAGGGAAATGGCAGGGTGAGGACGCGTGTCCTGCCTCTCTGGCTGAGGGCTCACCCGTATTGCTAGACCACCTTCCGAACAGAGAGGACCCGTCACTTGCTACCTACTAAGGGTAGGCCAGGCTCTCTTTTTACCTCTTCACATGAATGCCTCACAATCACCTCTGGAGGACACTGAGGCAGAGGGCTGAGCAGCAAAGCCCAAGGTCCACTACACTGCAAGTTCAGGAACTAGTGAGCACCCAGGAAGTGGCTTCTCCAGGATGTCAAGTGAGGCAGTCCAGCTCCACAGGCCCTGCTACTGACCTTGACACCACACGGCTGCTAGCATCTTGTGTCATCTGCACCACAACCACGGAGGGAGCTGTTCACACCCTCCTCTGACAGAGCTGAGGCTCAGCAGGTGGTATGAGGCAGAGGCTGAGTTTGTCAGCAGTCAGTGTTCTTTTTTTTTTTGTGGTACGCGGGCCTCTCACTGTCGTGGCCTCTCCCGTTGCGGAGCACAGGCTCTGGACGCGCAGGCTCAGCGGCCATGGCTCACGGGCGCAGCCGCTCCGCGGCATGTGAGATCTTCCCAGACTGGGGCACGAACCCGTGTCCCCTGCATTGGCAGGCGGACTCTCAACCACTGCGCCACCAGGGAAGCCCCCAGTCAGTGTTCTTGATCACGACACACAGATGATTCATCAGAGGGCCAGGCCCCCCAGGAACCGAGTGGAAACTTTTCCCACGGGCAGCTAAGTGCCCTCTGGGTTACTCCGAACATAAAGTGATGAATAACATCAAGGCCTCCTCCTATTACAGCCAAGTTTCTTCCAAGAAAAAAAGACTTCCCCCAAAGCATTCACCTGTTATTGCCCAAAGAATGACAAGGCACCCCAAAAATCTTAAACCCTACCCCCTTGCCCTCACCAGCCCCCAAGACAGTTAAACCCTTTGCACTTACGCTTTAAATGCTGGGAGGTAGGAGTATATAGAAACGCTGCTTAGGTTATAAATAAATGGCAGGTGTTTTCTGATATCTGCTGTTGCCCAGCTGCCAAAAAACGTGTTCAGTAAACCCTGGTCCCCACCTGGAAGAAAAAAATGCATTACAGTCACATACTTCAAGGACGGGTCAACAATTTTATAGGAATACATAACTGGACCTTTACAAACAGGTACTAATTCCTTTTTTTTTTTTTTTTTTGGCCACACCGCACAGCTTGTGGGATTTTAGTTCCCTGATCAGGGGCTGAACTGGGCCCTCAGCAGTGAGAACACGGACTCCTAACCACTGGACTGCCAGAGAATTCCCACTAATTCTATTTTTAAAATAATAAATTCCGTGTTAGACCTCCTAAGGATATTTTAGCGGGTGGCCATTTCCCTAAGTTAATTCATTAACTGAACAAATATTGGTTGAGCAGCTACTATGTGCCAGACACTGCACCAGGCGCCAGACAGTCAACCGTGAACAGCGACACGGTCATCATGTCTATGACTGTCTGGGTGGAGTGGGGGTGGGAGGCACTGCTATCAGCGAATCAAGAGTCAACAACACCATCGCACACGGGGATGAGGGCAGTGAAGGAGAGTACCGGCTGCTACGAGGCACGTGCAAGTGGCCTGAGGCCAGGTCTAATGGGCCGGGAAGGCTTCCACAAGGAAGCTGTATTTCGGCCGAGATCTGAGGGGGACACAGGAGGGCTTGACAAATGCAGGTGGAGAGAAGGAGGGCCGACGGTGCTCCAGGCAGAACACACAGCACCACAGACCTGAGGTGGGCAGGACATGCAGCTACAGAAGGAAGACCTGGAAGGCGGCCTGGGTGAGTGGACTGCAGAGCAGGGCGGGGGTCGCCTGGCACCAGGCGAGTCTCTGAGAGGCAGGCACCGACTAGACCACACTGGGCTCGGATTTTAGACTTCATCCCCAGTTAAAGATTTTAGACTTTATGTTAAGAGCAATGGGACAGAAAAAGAAGTCAAAAGCAAAAGAGGGCCAACTGGGATAACTCAGTTTGGGATAAACTCGAACTGTTTCTGGAGCCCCCAGCGTCGACGGAAGGCTGACGGACGGCAGGCCACGTCACCCCAGCACACCCTCCTGCTGCCGACCACGCCTCCGGGCAGGTGGAGGTCAGTCCTCACTGGGCCAGGGTCAGGGTCGGCCACTAGCACACTGCACAGTGCTTGCTCAGACCTGGGGGAAAGTGAGGGCCACGGCCATGCATTCAAAAGAATTAAAAACAATAAAAACCAAAACAGCTAAGTATCTGACCTAAATCATAACTATACAAGTAACCAAACAGTCACCAAGCCATCTGAAAACACATTCCCCCACGTAGCCCACGTGCTTCCCGTCTTAGGCTTACGAGATTTCAGGAAACACGCCCAGAACCAGTCTCCTGTGCAGCGGAACAACAGCTCGGGATTGTGGGTGTGTGTATGTGTGTGTACATGTGTGTAGGGGGGCGGGTGACAGGCAAGGAGAACCCTGCTCTTTCAAAGTATGAGGCTGGTATACTGCACAGTTACTTCCCTCCTTGGTCTGCTCTGCCCTGAGACCTAGTTTCCTTTCTAAACATACAGCAGGTCCAACTGGCTGTCATTATTATTTGGTTTTTCTTGGTTTTGAAAGAGACTTTAAAAATCTGGAGAAGTATTTAGTGTTTGGAACTAAGCAGTAAGATTGGGGCATTAGGTTTAAAGTCCAAATGTACCTTACCTATCCTCTGTGTAGCCCATCCTTTCCAAATACCCTCGATCAACTCTATGGATCAAAGGCATTCACTGAACAAATGTCCATGGGGTGACCCTTCTGTATGAGGAGGCTCTGACAGGTCCACATTCCTCAAGGGACAAATAGCTCAACAGAGGATCAAGGTTTCACCCTTGAAAATTCTGAAGGACAATAAGGATGGCATCAGGATATGCTTTACTTGTTCAGCTACACAGAAGATTTTAGCTACACAGACAAATTAACGTATTTTGAGACATAAAATTTTAAGCCAAAACACGATACCACTCATCAGAGGCTGACTTTGGATCCTATGAAGTCCCCCAGATGTGGGCACAGACACTGATGGCTGAGGTACAGAAGCCTAAAGCCTTACTATAACAATTTCCTTTTATACATAAACATCAAAATAATGGTTGCGGTACTCTTCATAGCAGCTTTATAGGTAATATTGCAAAATTGGAAAGAGCCGAAGCGTCCCTCCACAGGTTTATGAGTGTGACACCTCCGTACAACTGAATATTACTCAGCAATAAGGAGGCACAGATCATCGATACCGCAGCAACTTACACGGATCTCAAGAGAATTACGCTGAGTGAAAAACTCCCTTCCTGCAAGCTTACATACTGTTATGATCCCATCTGTACAACATCCTTCACATGACCATATTATGAAGACAGAGAACAGATCTGTGGTTGCCAGCAGTGAGGGAGGGGGAGAGGGAGAGTAGAGGCCACGGCTACAAAAGGGTAGCAAGAGGGACCCCTGTGACGGAACAGTTCTGTACCTTGATGGTGGTGGTGGTCACACCAATCTACACATGTGAAAAAATTGCATGGAAAACATATACACACACACAGACACCAATGAATACATGTAAAATTGGTGAAGTCTGAATACGATTGGTGGGCTCTATCAATGTGTCAATTCCTGTTGTGGAATTACAGTTATACAAGATGTTACCACTGGGGGAAACTGGGTGAAGGGTATATGGGGTCTCTCTATACTGTTTTTTACAACTGCATTGTAAATCTACAATTCTCTCAAAATAAAAAGTTTCTTTAAAAGTCTGAGGATTAATGTAGCTAAAATGCAAAATACCATCAAGAACTGTTAGTCATTAGATTCTAGATTCCACAGGGACAGAGATTATGGCTCTTTTTGCTTACCACTGTAATTCTAGCAGGTAGCAGAATGCCTTACAAATGGGTAAGTTATGTGTAGAATGAATGCAAGAGCCGTGAAGATGTTTGTTAACAGCAGAAAAGTTGAAAACTTTAATATTCCACCACAGAGGAATGGTTAGTACACTGTGATACTCATCACTCCCTGAATATTATTCAGCCATTAAAACCAGTGGTTTTAAAGACCATGAGTCCACTGCATAATATACAGATATACAATGACATATAACATGATTGTAACTAAGAACATAAACATTCCTACTAGAAGAAAATGACAGTAATTGTGTGAGGGGACTGGTGATAACAGATGTGCCCTCCCCCTGACTTTTCCTTAATATTGTTATGTTATTTTTGTAATTCTAAAATATTAATAATACAATTGGGGCAAGAATGAGAATTGTGCCAAGACCGTTTCTTTCCAAACATTTGCACTTATTTATTTTCATTATGAAATATATTATCAAAAGAAAAATGTAAGTGTAGGTTACAAAGCATACTAATAATAACACTACACATCCCCAATAGCCAACTAAAAAACTCAAACATTACCAATACTGGTTAAATTCTCTGTGCGGGCTCCCTAATCCCATCTCAGAGCCCCCCACCCCAGAAGTAACTACTTATCATGAATTTTGTTTGTAATTATCTTGATTTCCTTTATCACATGTGTGTATCTCCAGACAATATATGTATTTCCACTTGTTTTTGAACTTTGTAAAACTGGGCATCATATATGTATTTTTTTCTACTACTTGTTTTTTCCTGCCACATTTTAAAGACCTTTTGAAAATGAAGCATTTCCACTTAAAATGACCACCGACCTCATGTAATGCAGTGAAGAAATCTAATTCCATGACGTTGGAATAGTAGCTGTAAAGCAGAACTTCCCAGTCTGACAGGGTGAGCCTGAGAAACAGGAGTCAGAGCTGTTGATCCCTCAGAGCCCCTGGCTGGCCAGCCTGTTCCCTTTGACCCTCAGGTACCCTACAAATACCATCAGTCCCTCGGCCGTGTGCCACGGCAGGGCTGAGTGGCACTGGTAGGACAGGAAACAAGCAAGAAGTGGAAGAGGCAGGGCAGGAGACGTGTGCATCCACGGTACACGTTCCACTGGCAAACCCTTCAACACTCAACAAGGACCCTGCCTCTACAGGGCACAGAACATACAGACCATGAAACTTCCGTGGCCACTGACCTCATCATTATGTGACTACGAAGGGTCACCATTTAGCCAAAAATTGTGGATTAAAAATAGAATTAAACACCACCTAGAAGTCTGTGGCTTCTTAAATAATGTTTAAATTCAGCATTCTAACCATCTTTTTCCAAATACACAAGTCTACATCTCAAAGTCAGGCAAAACAACCTTTTCGTTTCACTAAAAACAATCTGTGTGGTGTTATCAATATCCTCTCTTTAAAAGTCCCTGAATTAGAGCACAGTTTAAAGCAGAATGCAAATCTAAGCACATCTGTGCTACAACACATACAAGGATGTCATGAAGGCTGCTGCGTTTTCACTACGAAAACCCCAGGACTTTTGCCCAGTACATTCTGGTCAGGCTTCCAGAGGCAGCTTTATTTATTGTGACAGGTTAAGACACTTTTAATCTCAATCAGCTCAGAAGCAACAAGCATGATAGCAGACATGCCAGCAGCTGTGATCCAGCAGGCAAGGGTGTGGCAACACAGGTGAGAGACAGATAGGAAATGGAACAAGAGACACACGGCACCTGTTTTGCAACCAAAAGCTAATATCAGATTCCATATCTTCCTTCCCCCTGGCTGGCCAAGAGCCAGTAATAACCTTACAACCACCCGGTATTTTCCAGGTCTTTTGACCAGAGTCATGAACTTGGTAAACATGGACATATCACAGTATTTATCAGAAACGGTGGCCATTATTTTATGAGACAGAAATGGAGTTGAGTGCTGTTTTTTAAATTTGTGCACTTGTTCAATGCTTATGTAGTCTGTGTGCTTTTCCACAGTTTGTTGGCAGCTGGCTTGCCTACTGTGGATAGCAGGGAGGGTGGGTCAACTTTGGTTTAAACATGAACCCTAGTTTCTCAGCCCCAAGGAAATGGTCCCCTCAAAGTAAAGTTTAGGATCCAGGAGCAGGGGAATCACCTGGGAGCCTGCTAGAAATGCAGAATGGTAAGCCCCACCCCAGACCTACAGAATCGGAATCCGCATTTGAATCCCCAGGTGATGTGTTTGCATATTAAACTCTGAGTAGCACTGGTCTAGAGTCTTTTAGAGAATGACTCCTTTTTTATTTGATTATATCAGAGAATATAACTCTCAGAAATGTCATTTATACAGAAAATGTCTGAGGATATAGAAATTAGGTGTAGGCATGATAGGATGATGAATAAGACAGGTTCCAGCTCTCAAATGGTTCTCAATCTAATCAGGGGGTAGAGGAACATAAACCAAGCAAAAGTAATTTAAAGCAAAATGTGCTTAATACTATAAGAGAGGTATAGACAAGCGCCGAAATGAAAATGTGACTCACACCTTAACACTGACTTCCTATAATATGCTGGGCAAGTATCATCACTGCGGCCTCCAGACAGCATGCCAAGTCTACTAAGTTACAGTTCGTGAACGGTCCAGCGCTTGGGGGTATTTCCACGAGGTTTACTAAGGATCATCGGATTAAGCCCAGGTGCCTCATGGGTATCCAGGTACTTGGAGCTCTGGTCTCAGCATCACTGCATCTCACTGGCCTCAATCCATTTAAGCCAAGAACAACTGATTTATTTTACCATTTCATGTTACAGCTTTTGTTTCTCACCTTTAAAAATATAGATTTTAATAATCAAGCTATTAAATAATAATATAGATGCAAGGGAACACTTATTTGTGGTTTAAATTTCACTTTCTCAGTTTAAGGCAGGTCCTCCTCGTCTAGAGTCTCTTAGCACTCTGCATTTTTCAGAATCATGGTGACATAATTAATTGTACGGTCTCATAAAATATGTACAAGCTTTATAGAGGCAGGGATACAATCTGTATTATTTACCAGTCTATTCCTAGCCCTTAAACTTAGTATCTTCACCAGATTAGGAGCTCAAATGATTTTTTTAAATACTACAGGAATGGATTATAGAAATAAAGACAAGAGTAATCATTTCTAAGAATACTTCCAGACCCACAAAACAATATGAGACTATCAACTGTGCTGCTGATTTAAAAAGACAAAGTAACTCAGAGACAGAGAGAACAAACTAATGGTTGCCACTGGGGAGAGGAAAAGGGAGGGCGGCAAGACAGGGGTAGGGGATTAAGAGGTACAAACTACTATGTATTAAATAAATAAGCTACAAGCATATACTGTACAGCACAGGGAATACAGCCAATATTTTATGATAACTGTAAGTGGAGTATAACCTTTAAAAATTGTGCATCACTATGTTGTACACCTGATACATAATACGGTGAATCGACTATATCTCATTAATAAAATAAAATGCATCCAATAGTTTAACAATTAAAAAAAGACAAAATATTTCTAGACATTCCAGTTTAGCAGGGAGGAACAGCAGCTGTAGAGATAGAAGACATAAGCTTCCGTGTCTTCATTTCTAAAATGAGGAATTTATCAGCTGCTGTCTCTACTTATTCAGGGGAATGAATTTTAAGTAATTAATCTGTAATAAATCCAGTGTAATAGAGATTTTCCTGTATCCCGTATCATTCTCTGATACATTTTCGTGACTGCTGCAGTGTGGGGTAATTGCGAGGGAAGGGACAAAACGACACTCACATAACCCAGCCACAGCATCAACTGTCTGGTCCAGACCTGGCTCTGCCACCAGCTCAGGGATACTGGGCAAGTGGCTGTCCTAACTGTATCAACACTGGGTGCCCAGTAGTAGCTATACAGCAGGCCTTCAATAGATATCTGTTGAATTAATATATTAATAAGTAAATGAATGACTACTTCACAGAACTGTTGAGGAATAAATGAAGAAGTAAAATGACCAGCCTAAGAGCCTATAACACTTTAGTCCTTCCCACCATCTCTATTTCTCACAAGGTTCATGATCTCTTCTGGTTACAAGGCTAGAAAGAAACAGATGGCTAAAAAAAAAAAAAATACTCAAGGGTACAATGAGATAAAAATAGCTCTTAACATAAAACTTGTCTGTACTCATTTATTTTGCTACTACATGTTATGACTTTTGCTTTTCATCTTTACTTATTCAAGATACTACCCAAACTATCAATTAAACGATAGAAATGCAAGAGAAGAGAGTAATTTTCAAAGCAACTGATAAAATAGTTTAAGGGCCACAAGCAGTCTAGTGTGTGGGCAGCTGGAAAAGCTTACCACGAGCACCTGTCAGAGTGGAACCTATCAAGTCAGGGAACCAGGTGAGACACACCTGAATGTCTGCGCTCATTTGGTTTGAACAAGACAAGTACTATCTGGGAATACCTCTCTCCTTCATTCCTTTTTTGGGCAGATCCAGCTTGAATCCAAACTAATTGCAAAGATTAGGGAAGGTAGCACTGGGGTCAATTTTACACTTTAATAGATAGCACCGCCAAATATTTTCTGTTAAAAATTATTTTAAAACTTTACTGTAGGGCTTCCCTGGTGGTGCAGTGGTTGAGAGTCCGCCTGCCGATGCAGGGGACACGGGTTCGTGCCCCGGTCCGGGAAGATCCCACGTGCCGTGGAGCGGCTGGGCCCATGAGCCACGGCTGCTGAGCCTGCACATCCGGAGCCTGTGCTCCGCAACGGGAGAGGCCACAACAGTGAGAGGCCCGCGTACCGAAAAAAAAAAAAAAAAAAATCACTTTACTGTACTCTCCTGGTTTATTATATTTCCAAGCACAGGAAAAAAATGTTCAGTTTAAGGGTCTCAGTGACCACTTAAATTAGAATATGTAACACACAGTTTTAATGACCTCACAGAGGATCTTAGGTTCTGCTGAAAGAAAACCATAACTAATATTCTATCACCAATTTACTCTGTCCTATTTTTTTTTGAAAACTCAACTACAGACCAAAATTTCATTATTCCAGAAAAAAAAAGTTTCGAGTATTTAGGTTACACTAATGAATTCCAAGATTTTAAAAAAATGGTTACTTCAAGTTGGAAAATATGAATTCCTCTTTTTTTACTTAGGTTTTTAAAACTAACATATGCAAATGAAATTTAATAGACAGCAATTTTCAAGCACTAAACTCTTCAACTGTACAGGCACCTGTAATTTAGGATACCTTGGAGTCACGGGGCGAAAGGAAATAAATCTCAACTTGCATCCAGATTGATTTCGTCAAATGAGGAATCAAGGGGATCACATGAGTACGTGGAGGCAAGACTGCTGACTAGTACCTACGAAACCTTGACCTCTTGCCTTCTCACTGCTTAATCCTGAAGTTGACCTTATCTTGTCACAGTCTATAAAATGTTAGTGTATGTATTTCCCAATAGCTGTTGTACAACTCTTCAGGAAACATGTAACTTCGGTTATGAAGTAAGTGCCAAGATAGTTTGCAAATATTAACAGTATAGGAAACTTAGACACTTCATTGTGGGAAATTAAATGCCAGCCGTAAGTTAGGTATGAAGTCACTAGTTTGAAATTCTAACACTCTAGATATTGAGGAAGGAAAAAAGAGATGTCAAGGTACCTAGCATGATCTGCCATGTTAGGATTATTCTCTTGGCCAGAGGCGAGGGTGGGGTGTGATTAGAGCGCTGGTGATGAGAAGCCTGACAAGCCACATTCTTTCACGTTAGAAGGGCTGCAGAAGCAGCTGCAGATACTCAGCCATCAGAGGCCGGGTGGCTCGTCAGTGGACACCAGATCCCATCAGTTCTCGATGCATGTATACAGGAGATTAAGCAGGACTTGCAAGACATTCAGACTGAGACAGTCATCTGCGAATAGGTTTTCTTTAGTATCAGTCTAAAAATGCTGGGACTTAAGACCCCCTGTTCAGTAAAACTGGGGGTGGGAGACGGTGGGGAGATACTGTGCATATGAGAAAATGTACGGTAAGGTGAAAGGAAACACCTGAAAGCGCTCATCTCCGTGCCTATGGCATGACATCTACACAAGACAGGGCACTGCATTGAGAGCCTGAAGCAAAGCAAGCAAAGCACCAGAAAAGGATGTAGCTTACAAAGAAATATTTTATTAAGTGTAAGTCCAACAAGTCTTCATGTCACACAGATATGGATTCAACAGGATGGTAAATCCCTTCACAGAGGAGCACGCTCCCATGGTACGCAGCGCGCTTTCTTTGATGAGTAGGTAAAGCTTCTCCGGAACACATCAAGCGAAAAAACATTTCATTTAACAGCCGCTGCTTTATTTTTCAGTTGAATTTAAACACTATATTGAGAATAACCAAAAGTTCCTATCTGCATAGTTGAATTTTCAACTGCTTCAACTAAGCATTTCTACTAACAGAAAAAATTCCAATCCTTAGCCACCAAGGAGCCAGTAAACGGAATACCTTACAGAAGGGCCAGCTGCTGGAAACCCTGCTGCTGAATAACGAACGTGCTAGCGGGCACAGGCTCTCCCAGTTGTTTCAGATTCTGGCTGCAAGAGCAGAAAGTGCTTTCTAGTTAAGCACTTTTCACATGGTCTTGCTTCTTAACAACGAATTCGTCAACTCCTCTAGTACCTCTTGGTTCTAGAACAAGGTACACGATCCAGGTTGGTCTCTGCCAGCTAGTTAATTCGTTTTATACTCTGAAACTGTAACCTGGGTAATTGATCACGGCACACTACTGTTGGGTATCCAAACTCTTATCTTGCAACAATAAAATCGAATCCTCCTTAGGCAATTGCAGCCGTGTGGATTGTAGGCAGCTGGATCTACATTAGAATATGACTCACTTACTGGAGCTGAGAATTTACACGGAATTTCTGGCAGGGTTACACTACTTCCTTTACATTTAACGACAGGAGGTGAAGAAAGCCACACGCTGACGCTTCAGCCACAGTCGGAAGGTTAAGACTTAAGGTTAGTGGACTTCCGCTAAAAATACTCCTATCTCCCTTCTGTGCAAAGGTAACGATTTTCATGCGAGCAGCAGAAATAAGGAATACATGTTTTGAACTAACATACCAATACAGCTTTCATTCCTTATACGAAAGGAAAGTAGGAGCTAAAAAAAAGCCAGAAAGTGAAGAAGTGACATTGGGCCGTAACCACAGTGATCACTCAACACATTATTTCTTAAGGTTGCTTAAAGTAAGAAGGCGTTTCTTGTCGGACGCTACCATTCATGACGGTTCAGAAACTCCGGCTCATTGCTTTAGGGCATGTAACGACTTGACATAGAGCAGATTTTCTCACTACTGACATCCTGAGCCAGATGATTCTTTGGTGCAGGGGCTGTCCATGCATTGTACGATGTTTAGCAGCAGCCCTGGCCTCCACTCACGAGATGCCAGTAGAGCCCTCTCCACTCACTTGTGACCACCAACAGAGTCTCCAGACATTGCCAAAAGCCCCCTGGGGGACCAAATTACCCCAGGTTCAGCACTACTGCTGTAGAGTACAAACTAACCAAACAGTGAAGCAAGACTGAGACTTAAATTTCTTTGTTCTTTTCAAGGACATTTCAAAGAGCTGCATATCCCAAATCCTCAAAACACAAAACAGAATTCAATTTCTGGGAACAGCAACAACACAATTTCACGTATAACTAAAAATGTTCTAATTTCCAATCTCTTAATTTCAGCAATCGGACAAACGATTAGATGTACTCTTTTAATTCGAAAAGTTTAGATTTGAAATTTTGATTTTTAACTTTACAACTAGTTAATGGAAATGAGTCCTCATATCTGTACCCAGGGCTGAACCTTGGGTCAACTGAGGATGGCTGTTCCTGCTAGTTTAGAAAGATCTACTCACTTCAGATCTCATATCTGCTCTTGGAGAGGGAAGGGAAAGGAAAGAAGCCTCTGGCACCTGGTGTCTGGCTCAGGCCTCTGGCCACCCCCATGTTCCTCACCTGGGCGTCTGTCACAACGTCAAGTATCTAATAGTGAGTCACTGCTGAGAGGGCATCTCCTTAGTGCAAATCCTTCTTCGTAGATACAACTGGGTCTCTTCTTGATTCAAAAGATTCTGAACATTAGTTTTTAAAAGAGCTTATTTTGCATGCTCACCATCAGTATTGTCTTGTTGTGTGTGATTTACTGTTGTTGTTAAAAAAAAGTGGCTTAGGGCTTCCCTGGTGGCACAGTGGTTGAGAGTCCGCCTGCCGATGCAGGGGACACGGGTTCGTGCCCCGGTACAGGAGGATCCCACATGCTGTGGAGTGGCTGGGCCCGTGAGCCATGGCCGCTTGGCCTGCGCGTCCGGAGCCTGTGCTCCGCAACAGGAGAGGCCACAACAGTGAGAGGCCCGGGTACCACACACACACAAAAAAAAGTGGCTTATTCACAGTTTCAATTTCATTGCTTGTGACTGGTCTGTTCATATTTTCTATTTCTTCCTGGTTCAGTCTCGGAAGGTTGTGCATTTCTAAGAATTTGTCCATTTCTTCCAGGTTGTCCATTTTATTGGCATAGAGTTGCTTGTAGTAGTCTCTTAGGATGCTTTGTATTTCTGCAGTGTCCAATGTAATTTCTCCCTTTTCATTTCTAATTTTATTGATTTCAGTCCTCTCTTTTTCTTGATGAGTCTGGCTAAAGGTTTATCAATTTTGTTTACCTTCGCAAAGAACCAGCTTTTAGTTTTATTGATCTGTGCTATTGTTTTCTTTGTTTCTATTTTATTTATTTCTGCTCTGATCTTTATGATTTTTTTCCTTCTACTAACTCTGGGTTTTGTTTGTTCTTCTTTCTCTAGTTTACTGAGGTGTAAGGTTAGATTGTTTATTTGAGATTTTACTTTTTTCTTGACGTAGGCTTGTATTGCTATGTACTTCCCTCTTAGAACTGCTTTCGTTGCATCCCATAGGTTTTGGATCATCATGTGTTCGTAGCAATTTGTCTCTAGGTATTTTTTGATTTCCTCTTTGATTTTTTCAGTGATCTCTTGGTTATTTAGTAACGTATTGCTAAATAAGATATAAGCTTCCAAGACAGAACCAGGAAGAGATAAAAAATATGAACAGACCAATCACAAGTAATGAAATTGAAACTGTGATTAAAAATCTTCCAACAAACGAAAGTCCAGGACCAGATGGCTTCACAGGTGAATTCTATCAAATATTTAGAGAAGAGCCAAAACCCATCCTTCTCAAACTCTTCCAAAAAATTGCAGAGAAAGGAACACTCCCAAACTCATTCTATGAGGCCACCATCACCCTGATACCAAAACCACACAAAGATACTACAAAAAAAGAAAATTACAGACCAATATCACTGATGAATATAGATGCAAAAATCCTCAACAAAATACTAGCCAACAGAATCCAACAACACATTAAAAGGATCATACACCATGAACAAGTGGGATTTATCTCAGGGATGCAAGGATTCTTCAACATATGCAAATCAATCAAAGTGATACACCATATTAACAAACTGAAGAATAAAAACCATATGATCACCTCAGTAGATGCAGAAAAAGCTTTTGACAAAATTCAACACCCATTTATGATAAAAGCTCTCCAGAAAGTGGGTACAGAGGGAACCTACCTCAACATAATAAAGACCATATATGACAAACCCACAGCAAACATCATTCTCAATGGTGAAAAACTGAAGGCATTTCCTCTAAGATCAGGAACAAGACAAGGATGTCCACTTTCGCCACTATTATTCAACATAGTTTTGGAAGTCCTAGCCATGGCAATCAGAGAAGAAAAAGAAATAAAAGGAATACAAATTGGAAAAGAAGAAGTAAAACTGTCACTGTTTGCAGATGACATGATACTATACATAGAGAATCCTAAAGATGCCACCAGGAAACTACTAGAGCTAATCAATGAATTTGGTAAAGTTGCAGGATACAAAATTAATGCACAGAAATCTCTTTCATTCCTATACACTAATGATGAAAAATCTGAAAGAGAAATTATGGAAACACTCTCATTTACCATTGCAACAAAAAAGAATAAAATACCTAGGAATAAACCTACCTAGGGAGACAAAAGACCTGTATGCAGAAAACTATAAGACACTGATGAAAGAAATCAAAGATGACACAAACAGATGGAGAGATATACCATGTTCTTGGATTGGAAGAATCAATATTGTGAAAATGACTATACCACTCAGAGCAATCTACAGATTCAATGCAATCCCTATCAAATTACCAGTGGCACTAGAATTAAAATTTGTATGGAGACACAAAAGACCCCGAATAGCCAAAGCAGTCTTGAGGGAAAAAAACAGAGATGGAGGAATCAGACTCCCTGACTTCAGAGTATACTACAAAGCTACAGTAATCAAGACAATATGGTACTGGCACAAAAACAGAAATGGAACAGGATAGAAAGCCCAGAGATAAACCAATGCACCTATGGTCAACTAATCTATGACAAAGGAGGCAAGAATATACAATGGAGAAAAGACAGTCTCTTCAATAAGTGGTGCTGGGGAAACTGGACAGCTACATGGAAAAGAATGAAATTAGAACACTCCCTAACACCATACACAAAAATAAACTCAAAATGGATTAGAGACCTAAATGTAAGACCAGACACTATAAAACTCTTAGAGAAAAACATAGGAAGAACACTCTTTGACACAAATCACAGCAAGATCTTTTTTGATCCACCTCCTAGAGTAATGGAAATAAAAACAAAAAAAAACCAAATGGGACCTAATGAAACTTGAAAGCTTTTGCAAAGCAAAGGAAACTACAATGAAGACAAAAAGACGACCCTCAGAATGGGAGAAAATATTTGCAAATGAATCAACAGACAAAGGATTAATCTTCATAATATATAAACAGCTCATGCAGCTCGATATTAACAAAACCAACAACCCAATCCAAAAATGGGCAGAAGAACTAAATATACATTTCTCCAAAGAAACACAGATGGCCAAGAAGCACAGGAAAAGCTGCTCAACATCACTAATTATTAGAGAAACGCAAATCAAAACTACAATGAGGTATCACCTCACACCAGTTAGAATGGGCATCATCAGAAAATGTACAAACAACAAATGCTGGAGAGGGTGTGGGAAAAAGGGAACCTTCTTGCACTGTTGGTGGGAATGTAAATTGATACAACTACTATGGAGAACAGTATGGAGGTTCCTTAAAAAACTAAAAACAGAATTACCATTTGACCCCTCAATCCCACTACTGGGCATATACCCAGAGAAAACCATAATTCAAAAGACATATTCACCCCAATTTTCATTGCAGCACTATTTACAATAGCCAGGTCATGGAAGCAACCTAAATGCCCATCGACAGACAAATGGATAAAGAAGATGTGGTACATATATACCATGGAGTATTACTCAGCCATAAAAAGGAATGAAATTGGGTCATTTGTATAGACGTGGATGGATCTAGAGACTCTCATACAGAGTGAAGTAAGTCAGAAAGAGAAAAACAAATATCGTATATTAACGCATATATGTGGAATCTAGAAAAATGGTACAGATGAACTGGTTTGCAGGGCAGAAATAGAGACACAGATGTAAAGAACAAACATGGACACCAAGGTGGGAAAGTAGCGGGGTGGTGGTGGTGGTGGTGGGATGAATTGGGAGATTGGGATTGACATGTATACACTGATGTGTATAAAATGGATCACTAATAAGGACCTGCTGTATAAAAAATAAATGAAATAAAATTCAAAAATTCAAAGAAAAAGTGGCTTATTATTTATTATTTTAGAGACTGGCATAAAATAGAAGCATACCTACTAATCAATTTACCCAAAATTCTCCAAAGGATGTGAGGTCCTAAATCACAAATAGTCAGAACCTTTCTACATAAACATATAGCTATAGATACACTTAGGCATTATGGAAAATGGATGGTGACTTTGCCAATGTTCTACTCCTTAGCCTTGCAGACCACTCTACCTGATGCACTGCCTTATAGAGAGTGACAATTCGGAGACAAAGATTATTCACATAGTCTTTCTATCTTCTTTTTCAGTGCCTCCCGAAAGAATGAGAGCCTAGGTTTATTCCTCAAATTTCCACGGAGACAATACTGGGTCCTCCTGTTAGCTCTTGTACTTAAGTTTACTCAGGTTTAAAGATAGTTGTTAAACTTTTTGAGCTGTATAATAGTCTTTTGAATTCTTGAATAATTATGGTTCATTTATCATACTCTAATTTAGACACAGGAAGGCCAATGAAAGGCAAGTCTGTAAAACAGCCTATGTACCATGTACCTACAGGAAAAAGATGCACGTGCACACACACAACACACAACACTATTTCCCAGAACGACACAACTTCAAATGCTTGCCACATCTCATGTGTCGCTATCTTCCAGACACAAGGAACCATAGCAACTCCCAGAGAAGAGCAGCCCCTAGAAGATACTCACAGCTTGTCAGATATAAAGAAAACAGATACATACCATCAAAACTACCTTGCTCAGAAGCAAGGTGCAACAGCTGATTGTACGTTTCAACTGAAGGCTGATAAACAAAGACTCCAGAATTGAAGCAGTCAGGCCACCCTGGGTCTGGTGCCGCCGACAATTCTTCTCTCTCAAAAAGATCATCGATATTTGCTAGGACCTGATTCAAGGGCAATGGGGCAGGAAGAAGGGAAAGCATTTCAGAACTGTTCTGCTGCGGTATACCCTTAAGTTCTCCTTAAGTTATCCAACACAAAAGATGCAGTCTGTTGCTGGTCTTAACTACTCAGATGACAGCTGTGAGGCAGCCTGGTCCTACTCTCCTTCAACACCTGACACTTTTTACAAGAGTGGTTTTATCTGAACTTTACTGTCAAGTCTTGACAGCATTCTTCAAATGCCTAACTGGTCTCAGTTACTACATCCATCTTTCCAGCCATCAAAGCCATACTCACCAGGGTATCTGCATCCATGAATACACATTTTGAATACTGTGTAAGGGACCAGCAGTGGAGTTTAGTTAACGTGATGCCCAACTCAGGCCTCTTCATTAAGGTTAGATGAGCAGAATCACCACTGTCCAAGACATCTACCGTGATGACTTCATCAAAGATAGTCTCTAAAGTTTTCCTGTCAAAAATAAAATCCAGAAAACAGCTCTCAGCATCTCTTTAGAACAAGTGACCCATTTAACATAAGACGGTGTTCTATTTAGCTTATCAATTACAAGAGAATTTGTTACTTTGGTATATTGCAATCTCTTAAGTATGTCCTAATTTACTTCAGGACAAACTGTGTTGATTTGCATGTGCAGTTAACTTCACTAAAACAGTAAGAACTGCTTACTGTGAGGATGAACCTCTTATCTTAAAACATTATCACGGAAGTTTCCTATGTTTTATTGTACCACTGAATACCAGGCAAATTGTGAAACAGCTTGCAAAAACGTGACTGACGCTTGGTAATACATCTTTTCAACAGCCTATGCCTTTAACAATAATATTTTATTACAACGGGTTCTTGCTGACCACTGAATACTTTTACAAATGATATGGAGTTAAGTGCATGTACTATCTGCACTGAAGCCTATAACTAATAATTTTTGCCAAAGCAGCTGACGGAGAACTGCCTGAAGCTGTGTCCTAAAAGAAGTTAAATGACTCAATTATTTGGTTTCCATTTTTTTTAGCATCGCATACAGCCAGCATTTATTACGTGCTTTGCACTCCTGGCATGAGAGACTCACTTTAGTTGGTGAGGTACAACATTTCTCCCTGCCCCAAATTAACTGAAAATATATTTTAGAAAGCAAGCCTGAGGTGAGGTGAAGTGGGGTGTACTTAGGTAAGACACTAAACTCAGCACAAGGAAAAACACGTGATAAAGACAAACCATCGCCGAAAGTTTATAAAAATATCAAGGATGCAGAACAAAACTGGTAATGTATCATCTACCTCCAAAGCTGTACAAACATATGTTCTAGTTCACACAGTAAACTTGATCTCTGAAACAAATGGCGGCACCCTTTACCACAGTAAAGGGGGCTTGCTGTCGAAGGCTATATCCACCTTCTTACACGATTCTCACTGAATAGACTATAGATTAGGACATACACAAAGGAGACAGTTTGGGGGGGCATTTTCCTAAATTACCCTTTAGGAATAAGGTTCTTAGTGTGAAAGATATATGTATGTATGTATAATGCCTCTTTTTCAGAGGTCCTTGGCACGGTCTTACATTTTTTGAAAAAAGTCACAAAAAGAGCATTTTCAACCTCTAAAAGGGATAGGAGAATGCAAAAATAAACACAATACAGAGCTGCTAGTGTGCCCAGATATTCTCAAGTAAGTTAGTATTAGGATCAAGGTAGTTCATTCAGATACTTCAAAATTGAATTCCAACCAATTAACATGAACTAACCCAATCAAAGAACAGCTTGTGCTCCCTCAGGGTGCTCTCCTAGCAGGACCCCTAACTCTGAGAGCCCTCTGGCAAATATTCTAGTCTATTAAATTGTAAATAAAGATCTTTAGGTTACTAATGTCAATTGGGGTGGAGAAAACTGCTACTTTCTTTCAAAGTCCCGGGAGGTTTCCCCCTTAGAAACAGGAACAAAGTAGTCCCTGCTGCATCTGGGGAAAGGCATGCAAGTGAAGCGTGATGACATGAAGGGAATGGCTGGACTGAGTCACTCACTCGGATTACCCCAAGAGGACTTGCCCAAGGGAGAGCCCTACTCCTGGTTGGAATCGGCAAGGGCCAGGGCCAGAACACCAGCTCCCAGAGGGAGCTTGGCTGGAAGATCTCCCAAGAGCCAGGAAGAGGTTTCAGACCCAGGAATCCTTCACTCAGCAACTCTCCTCTTTCTCCACCAGCACGCAAACCCTGGAAAGGGTATGGCCTCAATGCCCACCGATGCCAGAAACAGGGGAGAGGGATGTCCGAGCCCCACCAACAGCGGGGCAGCGAGGTCCTCACCTCATGGAGTCCGAGACCTGTGGGGTGACGAGCACGGCCAGCCTCCTGGTGGTCCTGTGCTGTTTCAGAGACGAGCCCAGGACCAGGGCTCCTTTGGCGTAGGCATCGTTTGTGGTCAGTGTCACAAAGGCCTGATCTTAATACAAGGAAAACGAACACACATTCATTACACTATCCTACCTAGAAAACACCACCCCAGGACCCTTTTCAATCAATAATTTGGCAAAATCAGCTCCTCTGAGATCAACTTGCTGTATTAATAAAAGAGCAGCCTCTTGTGGGGCATTAGGGTGAGAGAGAGAACCCAGTGTCCGTTATAAGAATGGCTCAAGACCATTCTTTAGCAGGCAATCTTTGGCAACCTTCAAGAGGCTGACGAAGCTGTAAAAATTCAATCCAATTTAGAGTCCAGACATGCCAAATTCTCAGACTAAACAGCAGCTTAACACCCAGAGAGTGAACCTCAGGCAGTTAACAGGCAGTGAAGAAGAGATCAAGAAGTGCATTTTCTGTTTCTCCTACAAGGTACCATAGACAGTATTTTCAGCCAAGCACAAAGCCAGCCAACAACCTCAACTGAGAGCATCTGAAAGCAGAGGCCATATTCTTCATTCTGATGCTTACATGTTCCACGTCTCAGGCTTTTTCTACTGTTTCCTCAACCTGGAGCAAACACTCCATGGCTATCCAACCACCACTCTAGAGTCACTCTGAGTCTCTCTGAAACATCACCTCCCCCAAGAAGCCTTCCCTCCTTGATGCCTCTATCTAAATTGTGGCCCATCGCTGTTAAATGGATTTAGGGACCACCTCACAAGCTCTAGAAAACCTGCCTCCTTTTCCTTGGAGAAGCAAGCAGTACCCCTACCCTGTATCCTGAGGCACCTCAACAGACTCTCTCTCTCTCACACACACATTCAAAAATCAATCTCCAATCATCATTTAGTTGCCAGGCCCAGGGGCAAATGCATGAATTCTCCTTCCTCCTGAACGAGCCCCACCCTCGCAAGGCCACCAGCCCAGCCTTTAGGATTCCTCCAGCCCTTCCCCGGGATGATTCTGGAGCACACTCCCTCTCCAAATGGATTTTAACATTAGCAGGTTGGTGGGCATCCATACATACAGGGTACTTAGGATCAAGCTCTGCCAGGGCTCACTTGGGGCACGGCTGCCCAAGCAGGGAGTTGAGCCATTCTGTCATGAAGTCACTCTGTTTCCGTCTTAGGTTTCCTCATTCTCTCTTTGCCCATTTTCCAAAGTGGAGGCTGGGGGCAGTAGACATTCCATTGAGAAGTGAGAGGAAGTTGTAGGCTGTCAAGTGGGCCAGCACACTCCCCAGCTGCAGCTCTGAGGGCCATCTTCACAGGTAGCGTTGAACTCTCCTTTAAGTTGTAGAAAGTCTGGTGTGCCCTCCCCCAGGGTCACTAGCTTCCCAGCTAGTCACGCTAGGAAAGCTCAGAACAGGGCCTCCTGTCCCTTGCCATACCCCTCAACTTGAACTTGTTCCTTCAACCCATCATAAGATGGCAACATTTCAGTCAGCCTGTCCCAAGGACACTTAATCTGGGGCATAATGAATGATGTTTTAACACAAAAACGGTCCTGATACCAGGGGAGCACGGAGAAAAGTTTAGTAAGTAGGGTTCAAGGCTTTCACGAAGCTAGGATATGGATGATTTCCCAGATGAAGCAGGAAGCAGGACAAATGCTTCGGAACAGAGGCTAGAACGCCAGACCTCGCAATGGAACAGGGAAGACCAGGGACAACTGGGTAGGAGGTTCAACCTTCCCAGAGACGGCCAAACCCCGGGTTACATCTGCAACCTTTCCGCAGCTCAATGGCTGTAATGATCCCACTGTTCGCCTCAACAGCACAGCAAGGACCAGTTACCTCGGGCCCTCCGGTCTTCGGGGTGCAGATTCGCCGTGCGGCCCGGACACCTTGCAACAAGTGGGCCGGCGCCCTCCCACCACGCCGGGCCCGCTCCCCGGGGGCGCTCGCCGGGCTCCGGCTTCCCGCAACCCAGCCCCAAAGGCCTAAAAATAGGCTCGGCGTGGCGGCCAGCGCCGGAGCGGGCGGCCGAGGAGCCGGGCCGGGGCCACCGGCGTCCCCGCCTCGCAGCTGCCCCTTGCAGGAGTTCCTGCCCGCGGGCGGTGGGGGACGGCGCCTCGCGACCCCGCCGCGCTCCGGAGCTCGGAACCCGCGCCCCCGGGGAGCCGGCTCCCCACCCCCACGCAGCCGGCCGCAGCTGCTCCGCCTGCCCGCCCGCCCTTCACGGTGCGCGCAGGAGGAAGGGCAAGGAGACGGAAGCAGGAACGGGGGCTTCGGCGGAGGGCCCAGGCGCTGCCTGGCGGACCCCCTCGGCTGCGTCCGCGGGGTCCAGACGGCCGCTCGGGACCCCGGGGCGGCGGGGCAGCGGCTGACGCAAGAAGCGACACGCCCGGCTGCGGCCAGCCTGCAACTTTGCGGCGGTCCTCGTCCTGCTGGGAGCTCCCCCGGGGCGGAGCGGCGGGCGTGGGGGGAGAAGAGAGGCGGCGGGGCTACGAGGGGCCGCGCGGGGCGAAGAGTCCGGCGTCCCGGGGCGGCGGCGGCGGTGGGCGGCGCGGCGCATACCTGTCATGGTGCTGCCGGGGGTGCGGGCGGCTGCCGCAGCCGCAGCCGCAGGTTGGTGGCTCGGAGAAGCCGGGCGCTGGGAGCAAGCGCGGCCGGCGAGGAGGCGCGGCGGGAGCGGAGCGTCCGGCGGGAGCGGAGCGTCCGTCCGGAGCGCTCTTATAGCGGTCGTCACGTGGCCGCGCACGCTCCCCGCCCCCGCCGGCATCCTCCCCGGGAGGCGGCCCCGGGACTGCGGGACCCGGGACCTCACTTAGCCCTTGCACCCCTGAGGCTGGGCTCCGGGTCCATCTCCGCAGACCCTCTGGTCCTGCTTCTGCTCGCGCGGGGCACCTGCCTGGACCGCGGGACTCCGTGCACCGCCGAACCGGGGGTTTGGAGGGGGACTTTGGGGCAGAGTGTGGCATCACTGGGACAAACTCCCAAAGAAGCCAAGGGTTAGGGAACCTTCCAAAAAACCCCAGATCACTCTAGTTAGAATAATTCATCTGAACTGCTTGAATTAAACATAAAGTTTAATTCCACTTTCTTCACCTAGAATTCCAAATCAGCCTCTGGAAGCATTTCTTAGTGTTCTCACAACGGTTTTGTGGCCTTAACCAAAATAAAGAATAAATCTTCAGTATGTTAGATTCTCGAAGTCCTCTGCATCAATTAGATACTTAAGTGTTTTCATTTAATTCTCACATTAACTCAGTGAAGTAGGTTCTATAATCCTCATTTTACAGATGTGGAAACTGAGGCACAGAAAAGTTAAGTTACTTGTCAATGGTCATATCATGTAAGTGGAGAACATAGGATTTGAACCATGGCAGTTTCCTTACAGAATTGACCTTCTTCGTGCAAGGCCATGATACCTCTGGTACACTGGTGCCCTAAAAGTTTAGTAAATTATGGTAACTGTGGTTGGGTAATACAGTTGTTTAGGGTAATGTGTTTCACAAATCATGAAAAGGTGAATTTGGCATTTTTCTAGGAAGTTGAGAAATAGCTCCCTGATGTGATCACACCCTTCTCTCCCCATCTCTTCTATCCAGCCCAAACACACCAGGAAAGCAGAAGCTAGTACAATTCTCTGCAAACAGTAGTTGCTCAGTAAATGCTGAATGGAAGCCAAACAGGAAGTTGACAGCATCAGTTGAAATAATGAAATAGATGCTTTAGAATAAGTGATTTATTTGTAAAGGTGGTATTGCTATTCTCAAACCATTTATATCACTGTTTCTTCAAGTGTAAGCCTGGACCTCCTACATTAGAATCACTTGGGGCACTTGTTAAAAATGAAAATTTTTGGTCCTAAGCCCAGACCCCTGACTGAGATTCTTAATGGTAGAACCCAAGAATCAGCATTTTAAATGTCACCCTCTGGGAGACTCTCTTGAATCCTTTCCCCCTTCCTGATTATGGCAATGGAGACCACTGATTCACTTGGGAAGACCGCCTGGTTATTTGGCATTATAAACTTCCTTTGCAGGAAGTGGAAATGTGGGGCAAAGTTGCAGTGGGTGGGTTTCCACTTATTCAAGGCCTGTAGGCTTAGAAGAGTTGGAGCTCTTTAAGGACTGTAAAGGCTATAGTTGAATCGCACCTGTCTGGGGAGAGGGAAAACAGTGTTGCTTCCAGGTCTGAATTGCTTTTTCCATACTGATAAGTGGACCTGAAAGAGTGAGGTTTCCATCTTGCACCCAGGAACCCTCCAGCCATCAGTGGCCCTTAACCACCTGCTGCTTGAAGTCTAAGTATCCAGGCTGGCTTCTGCAGGGTGTGGTTCTAGGGCCAAAGGGCAAAGCCTGGAGGAAGAGCTGGGAACAGCTAGAACTGGCAAGCTTCCCTTGGCAACAAGCTCCTCTCTGCTCCACCCCACGGTGTGTTTCAGTAAAAGCGATCACCACAGCCTCCTTTCCTGTGTTTCATGTATATTTACAGAAATGGAAAGTTTACAGCTTTTACCACATTGAGTCAAACAGGGACATTTCAAGGTTGCTACAATCTCCTCTTGTATGTTGTCTTAATTGATATTAGTATTGGTGACACACTGATCGGTTTTCCTGAGGCTGTTGCACATTGAGCTTCATAAGGTATGAGATCAAGACCTCTCAAAATATAATGTGACCACAGATTGCCTGGGGAATTTAGTAAAATGCAGATTCTGACTCAGTGGTTTGGGGTGAATCTTTCAGGTGATGCCCAGGCTGTGGACCAACTCTGAATAGCAAGGTATTCGAACATTCTGGATTATAAGGCTTTGCAGGTAGTAGACAGATACTACCTGCAATACTACCTCAGTACGTATTGTACTGAGACAAATGTTTGAGATTTTCATTTGTTTATTTTCTCCTGTGAAATTTAAACTTGTAGTATTTCTGATTCTTAAAAGAAAGATTTAAGTTAAAAAAGAAAATCTGTACTCTACATGAGTACACAGAGCTATTAGCCATTTAAATCAATGCTAAATGCATAGGTTCGGCATGGTTGGTCCAAATTAATTTTTAGTTGGCTTTGGAATGCATTATGTAATATTTTGGCAGGATACTTACCTTCCTAATTATGTTTTGTTTAACATAATGCCGAGATCGGTTTGCATTCCCTCGAGCACACACACTAATTGATGGTGGGAGCAACTGACCTGGAAATATATTCCAGAGGAGGGCACCCTGCTGCCCTAAGACACAAACGGTTCCCACAGACAGCCCATGAAATAGTTATACCACATCTGGCCAGACACAGGAACTAACTAGTTAACTAACTACTTAAAAATTTGCCCTTAATTGATAACAAACAAAAAATCCATACCTGGAATTGTTGCCAGTGACCAGAACCCTGATCGTTTCTAATTGGATGCTTAATTTCAAGAAACATTATCCTTGGAGGCCCAAAGCAGCCCATTCTTTACTTGAGAGCTGGAATCCCAAACTCCACAAGTTGCAAGGGCCTGGTGACTAGTTACATTGCTTTAAAAAAAATCTTTACTGAGATATAATTCACACACCATGAAATTCAGCCGTTTAAGGTATACAATTAAATGGTTTTTAGTATATTCACAGATTTGTGTTAAATATCACCACAATCTAAGTTTAGAATATTTTCATCGCCCAAAAAGAAACCTATACCCACTTGCAATCACTCCTCGTTCTCTCCATTTCCCTCAGCCCTCAGCCCTCAGCCAACTACTAATCTTTCTGTCTCTATAGATTTGTCTATAGAGATTTGCCTGTATGCAGTCTTTTTTAACTGGCTTCTTTCACTTAGCAAAATGTTTTTATGATTCTTCAATGTTGTGGCATGTATCAGTATTTCATTCCTTTTCATAAGGAATTTCATTGCCAAATAATATTTCATTATATGGATATATCACATTTTAGTTATCCATTTCATGGGTAAACATGTTGGTGAACATTTTGGTAGTTTCCACTTTTTAGCTATTATGAATAATGCTGCTATGAATATTTGTTTCCAGTTTTTTGTGTGAATATATATTTTTCTTTCTCCTGGGTATATAACAAGAGTAGAATTGCTAGATCATATGGTAACCCTATGTTTAACATCTCAAGAACTGCCAGACTGTTTTCAAAAGTGTAGATATCATTTTGCATTTCCACTAGTATGAGGGTTCTAATTTCTTCACTTCTTAACAAATACTTGTTATCATCTTTTTTATTATGGCTATTCTAATGGGTTTGGAGTGGTATCTCACTGTGGTTTTGACTTGCATCTCCTTAATGACTAGTGATGTTGAGCATTTTTCATGTGCTGATTGGCCATTTGAGTATCTTCTTTGGAGAAATGTCTATTCAAACCCTTTACCCATTTTTTAACTGAGTTTATTTATTTATTTAATTTAATTTTTTTTTTTTTGCGGTACATGGGCCTCTCACTGTTGTGGCCTCTCCCATTGCGGAGCACAGGCTCCGGACGCGCAGGCTCAGCGGCCATAGCTCACGGGCCCAGCCGCTCCGCGGCATGTGGGATCTTCCCAGACCGGGGCACGAACCCGTGTCCCCTGCATCAGCAGGCGGACTCTCAACCACTGCGCCACCAGGGAAGCCCGAGTTGATTTATTTTTGAGTTGTAAGAGTTCTTTATAAATTAGGAGTTTGGGATTAACTTATACACACTACTATATACAAAACAGTTAAACAACAAGGACCTACTGTATAGTGCAGGGAAATATACTCAATATCTTATAATAACGTATAGTGGAAAAGAATCTGAAAAAGAGTACAGGTATATATAAAACTGAATCACTTTGCTGTACACCGGAAACTAACACAACATTGTAAATTAACGATACTTCAATTAAAAAAATCTGGAAAAAAGTTATTTATATATTCTGAATACATATATATCTCTTATCAGATATATATTTCATGCATATTCAGATATATCTTATATGCATATGTATATGATTTGCAAATCTATCCTCCCATTCTGTGGATTGACTTTTCTTGATAGTATATTTTGCTGCACGAAAGTTTCACATTTCTACCTAGTCAAATTTATTTTTCCTTTTTGCTTGTGCTTTTGGTGTCATATTTAGGAAACCATTGCCTAACCCAAAATCATGAAGATTTACCCCTAAGTTTTCTTCTAAGAGTTTTATAGCTTTAGTTCTTAAATTTAGGCCTGTAATCCATTTTGAGTTAATTTTTGTGTGTGGTGTGAAGTAGAGGTCCAGCTTCTTTTATTTATTTATTTTGGGCTGCGTTGGGTCTTAGTTGTGGCATGCGGGCTCTTCGTTGTGGTGCACGGGCTTCTCTCTAGTTGTTGCGCACGGGCTTTTCTTTAGCTCTGGCGCACGGGCTCTGTAGTTGTGGCGCATAGGATCCATAGTGTGTGGGCTCTGTAGTTGCAGCGCAGGCTTAGTTGCCCTGCGGCATGTGGGATCTTAGTTCCCAAACCAGGGATTGAACCTGCAGCCCCTGCATTGGAAGGCGGATTCTTAACCACTGGACCACCAGGGAAGTGCCCCATCTTCTTTCTTTTGCATGTGAATATTGAGTTGTCCCAGCACCATTCGTGGAAAAGACTATTGTTTCCCCTTTGAACTGTCTTGGCACCTTTGTTGAAAATCAGTTGACCATAAATGTGACAATTCTATTTCTGGACTCAATTCTATTACATAGACATATATGTCTATCCTAACGCTAGTTCCATACTTTCTCGATTTCTGCAGCTTTGTAGTAAGTTTAGAATTGGGAAGAATAAATTCTCCATATTTATTCTTTTTTCAAGATTGTTTTGGCTATTCTGGGTCCTCTGCTTTTCCATATGAATTTTAGGATCAATTTATTAATTTCTACAGTAAAGGAAGCTGGAATTTTGATAAGCTTATGTTGAATTTGTAGCTCAGTTTGGGGAGTAATGTCAACTTAACGACTTAAGCCTTCTGATCCATGAATGTGGGATGTCTTTTCACTTACTTAAATCTTTAATTTCTTTCAACAATGCTCAGTATTATATTGTCTTTTAAAACACATAACAAAACTCAAACAAGTCAGGCGCATTAGTTGCATAAATCCCACAGGCAGGGCAGTTGATTTTCATATCTGCTAGATACTCTAAATTTATATTCTTGACTAAAATCTGATTATCGCTGAACTTTACACATAGAACAACAATGTTCTGCCCCATCACAGGACAACCTTTACAGAACTTCACTTTGGCCTTATTAGTAGTAATAGCCAACACATACCTGACACTAAGCTTCTTTTTTTTTTTTTTTTCTTAGTCATCTTTTTTTTTTTTACTGTTTCATTTTTTATTTTTTAAGTTTAATTTTTTTTGTTTAATTTTTATACAATGTTTAAAGGTTACTTTCCATTTACAGTCGTTACAGAATATTGGCTCTATTCCCTGTGTTGTGCAATACATCTCTGAGCCCATCTTAATAGTTTGTGCCTCCCATCCCCTCCCACTACATTGTTTTAAAATGAACTAACTAGCGGGTGACAAAGCCTGTATGTGCAAAAGGCAGCAAGAACTAAAACATGTTCTCCCCAGAGTGACACATCCCTTTCTCCTCACTACAATACCTGACGTGCTTTTGGAGTTTCCGGGTTTTCTACTCAAAAGGCTACCCGCTTCCTCTTGAACAGTCTTCCTGTGCTACAGCCCTGCGTAAGCTTCTTATACGTATTAAATCATTTAACCTTCCCAACAATCTAATGAGGTAGCCTCCAATCCCCACATTAGAGGTGAGGCACAGAACTTGCCCAACATTATACAACTAGTTATTTATAGAGCTGGGATTGGAACCAGGTGGCCTGCCTCTCCAGTCTGTATTACTAAGCACCATTTGGCAGTGTGTATAGGTTGCGCACTCCTCAAAAGCTTCAAAAGGATATGTGTATAGTGAAAAGTAACTCTCCCCTGCCACCTTTCCCCGCCAGTTACCATGTCCCCCTCCTAGAGTGGCATTATCTTCTTGACTTTTTCTGTGGCATTAAGGATGGCACAGAAAACTCACTGTTGTGGCTTTTCCTATGGGCTCTTGAAGATGTTTGTTGGTGTCTCACAATTTCCTCTTTCAGAGGATCCATGGGAAAAGTTTCACGTGGGTCTTGGTATCAGAAAGAGTGTTGCACTCCTTAATACTTAGTTTTTTCTTTATCTTATAGGCATTTTGAGTCATATCAATACGTTTCCCTCTTGTTTTAGGCCACTTAGAGGCCTAGAGCAAAATTTGTAACCACTTCCCATAGTTATGTGGCTCTTCACCCTGCATTTATTTGTGCTTTAACTTTTTTCTCCATTATCACCCTGCCTGACTTGTTTATGAAGTTGCTGAGATCCTTTGGAAGTGGGGAAGGAATGTGGAATTAATTAGTAAATAATTAAATGATCAGAGGTTTCTAGTGGGAGTAGAGCAGGGAAGATGAAATTTCAGCTCAATCTGGGTGACTCCAGAGGTTTTTGTAGTGATTTGTCAGTAAAAGGAAAATTCCATAAATTAGAGAGACAGGGTTAACTGATCCACACATGGGAATAACCTTCTGTAATTAGTTTAAAGTCTTAAAAAGACAAAGTAATTGCTTGATTTTTCAGCCTTACTTTTATCATTTATTCTACCAGTAATATAATAAAGAGATGATAGTGGTTAACAGGGAAGGATAAAGTTGTCCAGGTTCTCAAATATATTTCCATTTTTTTTACATTTCGAATTTCAAATTTGGAACATTTCAAATATTTTTCACCTTTCAAGTTTTAGTTACTGTACTTGTGATCTTTTAGTTGGTGGATTGTCCTGTAAATTAGCTAGTTATAAGACTGAAAATTAAGAGAATCTCTTTGGCAGTTAACTTTTCTTCAAAATGCTTTATGATGGTATAACTTATATACAGTGATTTCGCTTTTTAAAAGGATACAATTCAATGAGCTTTGACAAGTATATACAATCATATAACCATCACCACAATTACCTCCAAAACTTTCCTTTTGCGTCTTTGTGGTCAATTCCATCCCCTCACCCTGGCAAACGCAGCTCTGATTTCCACCCATATAGATTTCTTTTCTCTAGAGAAATGCAATCATACAGTATGTAGGCTTTTGTGTCTGGTTTCTTTTACTTAGCGTAATGCTTTTGGATTTATTCATGTTGTTGAGTATTAGTGGTTCATTCCCTTCTGTTGCTGAGCAGAATCCTTTTGCATGAATATACCACAATGTATTTATCCACTCAGCAGATGGACATTGGAGTTGCTTCTACTCCGGTTTTATGAATAAAGCTACCGGGAATATTCAAGTACAAGGAGTGGGATTACTGGATTGTATAGTTTGGTATTTTAACTTTATAAAGAAACCAGTAACTTTAAAGGAATGGCAGTAAACTTTCAAAGGTCACTGCCAAATTTAGATACGATCATGAAAAATAGAAGTTACTGTTTTTATACAAATCAATTATGTCTTAATATGATCTTATGTCCATTCATAGTACACTGAGAAAAAAGGGGACGTAAGTCCCCACGTGTATTACTGGAGATTTAGTTTTTCTAAGCATGCCAGAGCCATCTGCTTCTACTTGTCCAGCATGTGTACATGCAGGGCCTCATCTGAGAAAGATTAGAAAAGACGACCCCAAGGTTCATTACAATCCAAAGTCTCAGTGATCTATCAACTGCGGGGGTTTTGCCTGAAGAGCAGAAAACATGGAGAGAGAGAACATTACCAAACCTCAAGGTCACAATATACATTATAGAAAGTACTCTCCTGAGGACTGTATCATTTGATCCTCAAAACATCCCATCAGGTAATCCAGCTAGATATGTGATATTTTCACAAGTCCCCTGGGAATCTAGCAACAGTTTTCTTCTTCTTTTTTTAAAAAATTATGCTTTCAGTTTAAAAAAAATCCTAAAGGCTGTAACAAGTACCCTCACCCAACCCTGAGCTGTCTTCACATCACTGAACTACACCCCACCCCTCTGACTCACTGCATCTCCGATTCAATCCCGGCCCTCTAAGGTGAGGGTGAGGGATGTATATTGAACATAATGCTTGAAAACAAAAAGTTTTATTTTTTTGTTTTGTTTTTTTCTTTTCCATCAGAAAAATTACTTTCTTTAGTTCATGCAGAGTTATTGTTTGTATATTACAAGTGACGTAACTGAGACACGGAGAAGTTAGCAGATTATTCAGGGTCATATTAGTAGAGAGTGGTAAGTCTGGGTCCTCTTAAGCTGTGCTGCTTCACTGAAATTTAAGTGGGAAGCAAAACATTCATCAGAAGTTAGGACCTCAGAGATATTCATTGCCAATGTAGGCAATCGGTATGTCAATAAGTTCCCACCATCTGCTTCTTCTTTCGATGTAGAGGAAATGAAGGAATGAATGGGGCACTGGCTGTTTGAAGAAGATCTCTAAGACTCTCTAAGAAGAGGAAGAAAGGCAGAAGTAGAAGAAGATGGATGAATGCAAGCAGGAGTCCGAGAGAGGCTTCTATCCCATGGGCAGGCGGAGAAGGAGTTGGGTGAGAGTGTAAAAGAGCAAAGAAGGCTCCAAGGTCATGAAAAAGCTGGTGTCAAAGGACATAAGTTACTTCACTCCCTGTAATTCCCAAGCAGCTCCCAGAATAGACCCTGCCACTCACTCCTGGTTCCAGGGAGAGGTCATTTGATCAAAGGCCTAATGATTTCCTAGAATGTCTTAAAATCCTGAAATATCTCCACCTGTCTGAAATTCCTTTTATGGAGGACAAATATTTTGCATACAGTTAGAGAGAAAATAAATTCTGGTTGAAGGAGGAGAGACACTTATTCTGAGAGCTAATTAGTATCAGGCACAGTAAAGAATAAGTACTACATATATGATCTCATTTAATTTTTCCGACAGCCTGTGTGGGAGATTAGTAGCTCCATTTTGTACACAAAAATGATGAAACTGAGAGGTTAAGAAACTGTTTACCTTCAGTGTGTGAATATGCCTTTTATGAGCCAGTAAATAAGACTCTGTGTCCAGAGGTATTTTTGTCTTATATAAGTACACTTGGTTTTGCTTGAAATGATCACTGAAGATTTTTGAAAACGAACTTCTTAATAAAGCAACACATTTTCAGAAGATGCATTGATCGAGGCATCGCTGTTTTGCACATAAAGCAATTATAGTAACATCTAATTCTTGGAACCATGAATACCTAGTGCTGCTGTGGTCATTTGTAAATTGAAAAGGTGTTTATGTAGAAGTAGAAATTTCCTCAGTCCTGGTACTAAAACTTTTTAAAGAATATTTAAGTTTTTGTTCCAAATATGTATGTTAAGCATTTTTTCCAGTAAGGTGAGAACAAGTGACTTTTTATTATTCTGCACAGATCAGTAAGGTCCTTGAGCTATAAAATACTAACTCACTTCTCTTTTGTATTACGTGGCTCTTAAAGCTATGCATCTGGTTGCTTTCACTTTTGCTTCTGATGTACTTTCAAGTTCTTTATGACCAGATGAATGTTTGTTTCCCCAAACATTGCAGGTTTTGTTCTGTTGGATGACTGAGATCATTTTTGCTTTGGACTTAAACAGCTTTAAACATTTACTAAAGTACCCACCATGTTAACCTTCACTGGTAAGGGTTTAGGACTCACAGTCTTCTAACATCTATGTTCTGGAAACAGATTGGCAATCAATAGTTTAAGGATTTGTGGGTAAACCGGCTCCATGCAGCATAAACTGCCTTGAACTGAAGATTTTTCTCTGCCAGTTTGCAACAGGAAAACACCTCCTGCAGCCCAGGATCTTCCTTGAATACTACAGAGCAAAAAGATGTCACCAGAATTTGATACTACACCTCTCCATTGCCAAATAGGATACTCCAGCCAAAACAGTTCTGTCACGGTACATCATTAGGACTCACCCGGCTTCTGGCCTGGCCAAAAGCTTAGGAGGGATGATAGTATCTAACCTCCCTAGGCCTATCAGAAAATCAGCATGTGAGCTCCTTGGCAGGTTCTGTTGGTGTCAACTGAGGGCAGCCCTTTCTGGAGGTAAGTGGGTTCTCCCAAACGGAGATGACGCAGAGCTGCCTAGCCACCTGCCCTAAAGTGATACTCCTTTATGATTCTGGTGTGTTCGCTTAGACGAATTCATCAAGAAAGTGTGTGACTACTGTATGTGAAACTCACAAGGGGGTGTCTGTAAGAAAGGAACTACACATTCCAGGGACAAGCATAAGAATAGCTTTTTATCAAAGATATTGGTTCTAGAAAGTTGACCAACAGACCTCCTAGACAAATAGGTTCTGAAAGAAATAGAATTTGTCTAGAAAAGGTGTTTAGATGCTTTTTGAGGTCAGGAGAAAAATGTTTCAGAAGAACAGAGGCCCTGCAGTTCCCAAGGAATATGCTCAGCTAGTAAGGACAGCTGGGTGTTTCTGACACACCGGTGACACAGCACAATATGTTCCCTGCCCACAGAATCTTCTTGATTGTAGGCTTAAAAGTTAAGGCCTTCAACGGCAGATAAATAATCAAGACTAAAGGTTGATGTTTAAGGTGAAGTTTAAATAAGAAAAAAATGGAAGGCAGAGGTTAATACAGGAATCCACATTCGTTTAAGATTTGATTTTTCTCTTTTGGAGATTTTGTAGGATTTTCTTTATATTTTTGTTGGTTTCAAGAAGATTGAAAATTGGGTCCAGACTTTCAGGGTTAAAATAAATAGACCATTGTGTAATTGTCTCAGTTAAAAAAAAAAAATATGAAAAGAGTTAAGTATTTGGAGCAGTATTTCAATACTGAAATGGATTTTTTAAAACTGACTGTAAGAAAGGGAGAGAGTAGGCTATTTATTATTATTGTAAATGTACTTTTAATTATTTTACTTAATTTTTGAATAGGTAATTTTTTTTAAGGGTTCAAAATAAGTATAAAAAGGTCTATGGTGAAAAACCTTTTCCAAGCCCTGTCCTGCTTTCCACAGGTAACCATTTCATGTATATATGACACCCCCCCGTTTGTATGCAAATGGAAACATCCTACACATCTCATTAAGTGGTACCTTGCGAGGGAGTGGCCAAGCTGGTGGAGTAGGAAGAACCTGAGCTCACTTCCTCCCGTGGGCACACCTAAATTACAACCATTTACAGAGAAACTGTTGATGAGAAAAACCTAAAGACCAGCAGAAAAGATCTTCTATAACTAAAAATATAAAGAAGGAACCACAGTGAGAAAGATATGAGGGGGTGGAGACATGGTACAGCCAAGACCCACACCACTGGGTGGGAGACCCACAAATAGGAGGATAATTAAAACTGCAGAGTTTCTCCCCAAAGAGCCAGTGGTCTGAGCCCCACATTGGGCTCCCTAGCCTGGGGGTCCTGCACCAGGAAGACAAGCCCCCAGAACATTTGGCTTTGAAGGCCAGCGGGACTTATATTGAGGACAGCCAGGGCTGTGGGAAATAGACACCACTCTTAAAGGGCGCACACAAAATCTCACACACTCAGGGACCCTGGTAAAGAAGCAGTAATTTGAAAGGAGCCAGGGTCAGATCCCCCTGCTGACACTGGAGAGCCTCCTGGAGGGGCAGAAAGCAGCTGGGGCTGGCCCTGAGGACACAGACACTAGCGGCAGCCTCTTTTGGGGAGCTCGTTATACCACGAGGATACTGGTGCTGGCAAGCATCATTTTGGAATCCTTCCTCTAGCTTATTAGCACTGGGCCCAGCCCCACACACCAGCCTGTGAGCACCAGTACTGGGACGCCTTGGGCCACACGGCTAGTCAGGCTGAGAAACAGCCTCACCTAACACAGGCCTGCTAACCTAAGACTCTGTGAGCGCACAGCCACCCTAGGACCTGGTCCAGTCCGCCAGAGGGCCCAGGACCTGGCCATGCATACCTGCACTGACACTAGCCCCCAGCCCCCAGGGCCCTGAAGCCAGAGACCCTGGGACCCAGCCCCACCCACCAGTGAGCCAAAACACCTACCCCAGGACCCCAGGGCCCTGCAGCCAGAGACCCTGGACTTAGCTCCACTCACCAATGGGCTGGCACTAGCCCCAGGACCTGGCCTCACCCCCTAGTGAGTGGGCACCAGCCCCAGGACCACCACAGCTCCTCAGCCAGCTGCCCCAGGATCCAGTCCCACCCACCAGCAGCCAGCAGCCTCCATATAGGGCAGGGCTTGGCAACCAGCTGGACTGAGGTCCAGCCACAGCTACCAGACGGCCCACAGTAGTCAGCCTGAAACAACAGAAGGACCCACATAGCCTAAATGTGGGGCACCCCTAGAGAATATAGTGTTGGTGCCCAGGGGGGAGTGTGCTGCTGGGACATATAGGGTATCTTCTACAAAAGATGGCTTCTCCAAGGTCAGGAAGTACAACCAACCTACCAAATATATAGAAATAAAAAACAGCAAATTAGGCAAAATGGGGTGACAGGAATATATTTTAAATGAAAGAACAAGATGAAAACAGCAGAAGAAGAACTAAATGAAGTGGAGATAGGCAACTTACCTAATAAACAGTTCAAGGTAATGACTGTAAAAATGCTCAAAGAACTCAGGAGAATGGATGAACACAGCAAGAAGTCTAACAGAGTTAAAAGAAGAATCAGACAGAGCTGAATATTATAATAACTGAAATAAAAAATACACTAGAAGGAATCAACAGTAGGTTAGATAACAGAGGAATGATCAGTGAGGTGGAAGACAGGATAGCGGAAATCACTGAAGCTGAACAGAAAAAAGAAAAAGTAAAAAGAAATGAGGACACATTAGAAGACCTCTGGGACAATATCAAGCATACTAATATTCTTATTATAGGGATCCCAGAAGGAGAAAAGAGAGAGAAAAATGGCCTGAGAACATATTTGAAGACATAATAGCTGAAAACTTCCCTAACCTGGGAAAGGAAATAGACACCTAGGTACAGGAAGCACAGAGAGTCTCAAAGAAGACCAACCCAAAGAGGACTACACCAAGATACATTGTAATTAAAATGGCAAAAATTAAAGATAAAGAGAGAATATTAAAAGCAGCAAGGGAAAAGTAACAAGTTACATACAAGGGAACTTCCATAAGTCTATGAGCTGACTTTTCAGCAGAAACTCTGCAGGCCAGAAAGGAGTGGCACAATATATTTAAAGTGATAAAAGGAAAAATCCTACAACCAAGAATACTCTACCTGACAAAGCTTTCATTCAGATTTGATGGAGAGCTCAAAAGTTTTATAGACAAGCAAAAGCTAAAAGAGTTCAGCACCACCAAATCAGCTTTACAAGAAATGTTAAAGCGGGGGACTTTCCTGTGGTCCAGCGGTTAAGACTCCACGCTCCCAATGCAGGAAACCCAGATTCGATCACTGGTCAGGGAACTAAATCCCACATGCATGCCGCAACTAAGAGTTCACATGCCACAACTAAAGAGTCCACATGCCTCAACTAAAGAGTCCACATGCTGCAACTAAGAGCCTGCATGCCACAACTAAGAGCCCAAATGCCACAACTAAAAGATCCCTTGTGCTGCAATGAAGATCCCAAGTGCCGCAATTAAGACCTGGCACAGCCAAATAAATAAACATTACAAAAAAAAAAAAAAGAAATGTTAAAGGGACTTTTCTAAGCAAAAAATAAAAGGTCACAACCAGAATGATGAAAATTACAAAAGGAAAAAGCAAATATACAGTAAAAGTAGTAAATCAACCACACCAAAAGCTAGTAGGAAGGTTAAAAGACAAAAGTAGTAAAATCATCTATATCCACAATAAGCAGTTAAGGGATACACAGAACAAAATAATGTAAAATATTATGTCCAAACCAGTAAATGTAGGTTGGCAGGGGGGAGTAAAAATGCAGGGTTGTTAAAATGGGTTTGAACTTAAGAGATCAGCAACTTAAAATAATCATATTTTATATAAATAAAATACATATATATAGCTATATATAAACCTCACACAGTAACGACAAACCAAAAATCTATAAAATCTGTCTATCTATAAATCTATACCCACAGAAAAAAGAAATGCAAACATAACACTAAAGATAGTCATCAAATCACAAAGAGAACTAAAGAAGGAACCAAGAAAAAAAAAACTACAAAACAACACAAAAACAATGAACAAAATGGCAATAAGTACATACATATCAATAATTACTTTAAATGTAAGTGGACTAAATGCTCCAATCAAAAGACATAGACCCACATATATGTTGTCTACCAGAGACTCACTTCAGATCTAAAGGCACATACAAACTGAAAGTGAAAGGATGGAAAAAAGCATTCCATGTAAATGGAAGCTAAAAGAAAGCCAGGGTAGGAATAAGTAGACAAAATAGACTTCAAAACAAAGACTGGGAACTTCCCTGGCAGTCCAGTGGTTAAGACACCACGCTTCCAATGCAGGTGGCTTGGGTTTGATCCCTGGTCAGGGAACTAAGATCCCACATGCCTCGCAGCACTGCCAAAACAATAAAACAAACAAAAAAAACAAACAAAGACTGTAATAAGAGACAAAGAAGAACATTACATAATGATTAAGAAATTGATCCAAGAAGATACAACAATTGTAAATATATATGTACCCAACGTAGGAGCACCTAAATACATGAAGCAAATATTAATAGACATAAAGGGAGAAATATTGTACTATTATACAATAATAGTAGGGGAATTTAACACCCGACTTACATCAATGAACAGATCATCCAGACAGAAAATCAATAAGGAAATGCTGGCCTTAAATGACACATTATACCAAATGGCCTTAGTAGATATGCATAGTATATTCAAACCAAAAGCAGGAGAATACACCTTCCTTTCAAGTGCACAAGTGATACCTCGCTTTTTAAAAAATTAATGATCTTTATGTCTTAGAGCAATTTTAGGTTCACAGCAAAACTGAACAGCAAGTACAGAGGGTTCCCATACACCCTTTGTCCCCACTCCCCCTGCCACACACACAACCTCCCCACTATCAACATCCTTCACCACATTAGTAATTTGTTACAATCGATGAGCCTACACTGACACATTATTATCACCCAAAGTCCACAGTTTACATTCAGGTTCACTCTTGGTGTTGTACATTCTAGGATTTTGGACAAATGTATAATAACATGTATCCACAATTGTAGTATTATACAGAATAAATTCACTGCTTTAAAATTCCTCTGTGCCCTGCCTATTCATTCCTCCCTTCCTCCAACCTGTGGCAACCACTAATCTTTCTGCTGTCTTCATAGTTTTGCCTTTACCAGAATGTCATATAGCAGATTCACACAGACTTTTCAGATTGGCTTCTTTCATTTTGTAAAATACGTTTACGTTTCCTCCATGTCTTTTCATGGCTCAATAGCTCATTTCTTTTAATGCTAAGTAATATTCAGTTGTCTGGATATATCAAAATTATTTATCCATTCACCTACTGAAAGACATCTGGGTTGCTTCTAAGTTTGGGCAATTATGAATAAAACTGCAAGAAACATCCGTGTGCTGGTTTTTGTGTGGACATAAGTTTTCAGTTCCTTTGGGTCAATACTAAGGAGAACAATTGCTGGATCATATGGTAAGAGTACATTTAGTTTTGTAAGAAATTGCCAAACTGTCTTCCAAAGTGTATATTATCATTTTGTATTCCCACCAGGAATGAATGAAAATTCCTCTTGCTCCAAATGCTCACCAGCGTTTGGTGTTGTCAGTGTTCTAGATTTTGACCATTCTGATAGGAGTGTAGTGGTATCTCATTGTTTTAATTTGCATTTCTCTGATGACAGATGATGTGGCACATCTTTTTTCATAGGCCTGCCATCTGTATATCTTCTGGTGCAGTATCTGTTAAGGTCTTTGGTCCCTTATTAATTGGGTTGTTTGTTTTCTTATTGTTTACTTTCAAGAGTTCTTTACATATTTTGAATAACAATTCTTTTGATATTTTCTCCCAGTCTGTGGCTTATGTTTCCATTCTCTTGACAGTGTCTTCCACAGGGCAGAAATTTTTAGTTTTAATTCGGCTTATCAAGGCACAAAGGATTGTGCCTTTGGTGTTATAACTAAAAAGTCTTTGCCAGACCGAACGTTGTCCAGATTTTCTCCTATGTTATCTTCTAGAAGTTTTATAGTTTTGTGTCTTTTAAATTTAGGTCCATGATCTATTTTGATTTAGTGTTTGTGAAGGAAATAGGTCTGTGTCTAGAATCTTTTTTTTTTTTTTTTTGCATGTGAATGTGCAATTGTTCCAGCATTATTTGGACCATATTTGTTTCCATTTTAGTGCTTTTGCCCTTTTGTCAAAGATAATTTGACTTTGTTTATGTAGGTCTATTTCTTTATTCTGCTCCATTGATCTATTAGCCTATTCTTTTGCTGAAACCACACTGTCTTGATTATTGTAGCTTTATAGTATGTCTTAAAGTCAGGCAGTATCAGTCCTTCAACTTTGTTCTTATCTTTTAATACTAAGTTTGCTATATGGGCTTTTTGCCTCTCCACTTTATACCCAGTTTGCCAGTATCCACAAAATAACTTGCTGGGATTTTGATTGGGATTGTATTGAATCTATAGATCAAGTAAGAAGGACTGAGATTTTGACAATATTTAATCTTGCTATGCGTAAACATGGAATATCTATTTATTTAGTTCTTCTTTGATACCTTTCATCAGAATTTTGTAGTTGTCCTCATATAGATCTTACACATATTTCGTTAGATCTATACCTAAGTATTTCATTTTTGGTGGTGCTAATGTAAATGGTAATGTGTTTTAAAATTCAGATTCTGCTTGTTCATTGGTGGTATATAGAAAAGTGATCAACTTTTGTATATTAACCTTATGTTCTGAAACCTTGTCATATTTTTTTGTCAATTCTTTCAGATCATCATCTGCAAACAATGACAGTTTTATTCCTTCTTTCCCAATCTGTATATGTCTTATTTCCTTATATCATCTTATTGCACTAGCTGGGACTTCCAATATGATGTTGAAAAGCAGTGTTAAGAGGGGACATCCTTGTCTCGTTCCTGATATTAGTGGGAAAGCTTCACATTTCTCACCACTAAGTATAATGTTAGGTGTAGGGTTTTTCTCAGTTGTTCACCATCAAGTTGAGGAAGTTCTCTCCTATTTCTAGTTCACTGAGGGTACCTTGCTTTTCTCCTTAATAATATAGTTTGGAGCACTTTCTATTATGGACATTAAGAGCTGCTTTATTAGTAGTAGTAGTACTTAAGCTGCATGGTCCTCCATTGCATGGATATACTACAGTTTATCTAACCTGATTGCTGTTCATGGGTATTTAGATTGTTTCCACATCTCTTGTTAGCACAAACAATGCTGCAGTGACTAACCATATACATAGATCATTTTGCATGTGTGAAGATTCCTAAAGTTGAAATAGCAGCTAAAATCATATGTACGCATTTGTAACTTTAATTACTAAATTACCCTCTATTGGGATTGTACCAATTTATACTCATACCAGTAATATATGAAATATTTGAAAAGTTGTATCTCAGTGTAATTTTGATTTGTATTTCCCTTACGATGAGCAAGGTTAAGTATATCTTCTATCTCTTTTTATATTTAAGAATCATTTATATTTCTTTTTCTTTCTACATCTTTTGCCCATTATTTTATTGGACTGTTGGTATTTTTCTTAGTGAGGTATAATAGCTCTTTACATATTATGGAGATCATTCATTTGTCTGATATGAATTTCAATTGTGTGTATATGTACAGACCATTTTAACACAGAGCAGATTCTCTGCCCCAGTGGTGTTCAGATATAAGATCACTTGATAAGAGTTTTATAGCAGATATTCTTGGATCAGTTCTCTGGACCATACAACTTTTAAAGTACATTGTAGGGACTTCCCTGGTGGTGCAGTGGTTAAGAATCCACCTGCCAATGCAGGGGACACGGTTCGAGTCCTGGTCCAGGAAGATCCCACATGCTGTGGAGCAACTAAGCCTGTGTGCCACAACTACTGAGCCAGCGCTCTAGAGCCTGCAAGCCACAACTACTGAAGCCCTTGCACTACAACTACTGAAGCCTGTGCGTCTAGAGCCTGTGCTCCGTAACAAGAGAAGCTACCATAATGAGAAGCCTGCACACCACAACGAAGAGTAGCCCCCGCTCACCGCAACTAGAGAAAGCCCACACACAAAAACGGAGACCCAATGCAGCCAAATAAATAAATAAATAAATAAAGTACCTTGCCATTCTCAGCTTTTATACTTTATTGATCAAACATTGCCTTTTTTAGACTAGAAAACCTAGGTCTGGTTAACTATGCACTCTCCATATAAAGAGCTTGTTTTAAACATAGTCTACTCATCGTCTTCTCAGAAGACAAAGCCTGAACACTTGGTAACCACACATTTGTCCAGTATCCAGTGGCCTGCACCTTTGTACCCTATTCCCTAGAAAAGAAGAAGCAGCTGTGGCCTATCACCTTTGAGTATTTTGGCCAGCAGCCTGGCACCTTGGAAATTTATCCAGCATGCTTTTCAGAGGTATTTAGACCCTTTTGGTAAGAATGCAAAGTCATGAAAGGAAACCAAGAACATTAAAGATTTATGCCTCTTGTGTAATTTGGCTGTAAGAAACAAAGCCAGTTTCTGCTCAGCACTTCCTGTAAGATGAACTGAAAACTGCAGAGAAACATGTTTAAAGGTAATTAATAAATTTGTATAATATTTTTGTCAAATCACTCACATCACACGTTTTAGAGGCAGCTTGAAAACATTTTGCACACTAAAAGAATGAAAGCATTTGATATTTATTTCCTGGAGGTGGAAGGACAAGAAGAGTCCTGGGTTTCTGAAATCCCCAGAAGATGATTCTGCATATACTGCACATAGCTACCAACTGCTCAAAATCAGTGAGGCCTCATTTGGGATTTTGGACGTGTCAAGAAACAGTATGGGGCTGATTGAAGTAAATGGCAATGAGAGGTCAGCAACCGCTGAGGATTTTTGTTCAAGGTTCTTTTTCTTTTTTTCTTCCAAGTTTAAGAGCAAGACCTTGCTAACTTAGAGTGATTAAAGCCAGAACTTTTCTAAAAGGGATGAAGTTAGTTTAGGTCATATCAAACAGTTTGGTACTTCAGTTTTTCTTTTTTTTTTTGGAAAAGTTTTCCTTCTCTCAACTCTTTCCTAATTAGCTTTCTGACCCCTATAACTCTGTCCCTCATTTTTTTCCCCCTTCAAATTCTATTCTCTCCTATCTCCAAGCGAGTCTAATCAAAGGAATACATTCTTTACTTCCTTTTTGTTTTCTTTCCTCAAAGGCACATCACTTGTGTTTATGGACCACCTGATATTCAAGAAGGATGAAATCTGGATCTAAAAAAGGTGCTGGATGCAGCAAAGTGCACAACTTTGACCACAACCCCTGATTGGGAGGTGGTGTTAGGGAAGGCCAAGAGTGAACTCAGTGACGCCTGATGAGGTTGTAGACAGAAGCGGATGTTCTGGGAAACCATGAACGAGCCAGGCCCTGTCAGGATTCATGCAAGTCAAATAATGGTTGGATCCACTATACTTGACCAGCCATGGAGAACACTCCAAGACACCTCACCTGTTAGGCACCTGGCAGAAACAGTCAATCTCTTCTGTCAGTTAAAAAATGAGGGGAGTAGGTGGGAAGGAGTGGGAGAGAGAGAAAGAGATTAAAAAGAAGGAGCATTTTTTTCTTACCAAACTTACAAGACCTCCAGGTTGAATTCACAATAATGACAGGGAGGAAAAAGTTCAAATGGATATCCCACGCATGGCATTAAAAATGAAGCTTAAGGGCTTCCCTGGTGGCGCAGTGGTTGAGAGTCCGCCTGCCGATGCAGGGGACACGGGTTCGTGCCCCGGTCCGGGAAGATCCCACGTGCCTGGAGTGGCTGGGCCCGTGAGCCATGGCCGCTGAGCCTGCGCGTCCGGAGCCTGTGCTCTGCAACGGGAGAGGCCACAACAGTGAGAGGCCCGCGTACTGCAAAAAAAAAAAAAAAAATGAAGCTTAAGCATATGCAAACAGCATGTCGACTGTAGCTCTGAGATGGAGAAGCACAGGCTCTGGGGTGAGAAATAAGCTTGTGCTGAGAAACCATCTGGGAAAACAGACTAATTTTAATTGAACCAAGCTGACACCTCTAGCATTTCTTTCCAATGAGATCCAAGCTGAACAATGACACAAGCTGATGTTCAGTTGTGGAGATGCCCGTGTGTCCTCGCCTAACAGCTGTCACGGTAAGTCCACGCTGCTCCGGAAAGCTAGATAATTAACTGCCATTTGCTTTGAAGTCCATGGAAAGCTGCTTCCTACTGTGGTACATTTACAACTTCTACAACTGCCATGTCAAATGCTCAGTGCCTCCACCATGTCAGTCCCACTACCTCCATTAGATGTTCAGCTTTCTCAAAGGCATTCAAATCCCTGAAGCTGCCATGTGAGGTCTTTCAAGACAGATGTTTAAAAAAAAGTGACTTTTTAAATCATTAGATTATTAAATAAGTTTTCCAAAAACATGGCTATAAGTCACAGATGTTTGTAACTTTTTTTTTTAATCGAGGAAGAGCTGTTTTCAAAGGGATCAAATTTGGGAAGAGTGGATATAGAATTGTTAAATCTATAGCATGGTCCAGGTAGTAGCATTACGCTAAGAGACATGAAGAAGACCATGGCAGTTTATTATTTTTTTTAAGAGCTTAATAAGGGGGCCAAATTCACTTCTCTCTACCTTAGAAGTTTCCAAATAGGCTTTGGGAAAAAATATATTTATAAAAAGGTGCAGAGTAAAGTTTCAGAATGAACCTAAGTTTAAACTAGTGCATGTTTGCATTGAAGGTAGCAGGGAATGTAGCACAACTGAATGAACATTTTGATTTATTTGTGTTCCATAGATATCTCTCTGTGGCAGTGTGACAGTTGGATCTCTGTAAAGGACTTTGGTCTCTAGATATTAATCATTCAAGCCAAAGTGAATACAATTTTACTCTGAGACTGCTACAAAGGGAAAGGAATTAACGTGATATTTTAAAAGATAATGTTTCACAGCACAATTTTTAAATGGATTACTAAGACTTTTAGTGAAATTACATTAGTTGATTCTATATATATTACATTGTAGTAAGAATACACCAGTGTTTTCACGCTGAGATTACTTGGTAGGGTTACCCAAGGTTAAGTGCCAGTTTGGGTTTATCTCTGTAGTAAAAATCAAATGTGGACTGCATCGAAGCAGAAATTCAGGACTTAACCTGTTCTGTGGAAATCATCTGCTCTTAGCAGAGCTTCATAGTTATTTTTCTTTTAAATTTACATTGCTTTGCCTTTAGGGAATTGATGGAAAGTCATTGTGAGTGTTTTTGTGGATAAAGTGAAAATAGTTTCATTAAATGTTAATGGAATTAATAGTCCAGTTAAAAAGAGCCAATATATTAGCCTGTATTAAGCACTTAATGCTGACATGGCTTACGTTCCAGAATTGCATTTGGGCCTGTAGAGCTGAACATCAGATGTGAGCATAGGTTAGGGATGGGTTTTGTTCTTCTGCCATAAGGAAATAACCATTCTGTTTATAAATGACTCATTTTAAACAAAGCAGCTATTTCAGATGCAACCAATTGGTTTATTTTGGCCCAAAGAAAGATGCGGACATCTATTTGAATATTAGGAATGCAGCATGGCTCACTGGGCTTGACAAGAGAATAGAACGAGAGCTATATACAATCTCATAATATGTCTCTAACTTTCTTTAGCACCTTCACTATCAAATAAGCTAACAATGCTCTTGGGAGGAATTATCGACTTTAAAGTATTTTGCAAGTGTGCAAGAGATTTTTGCTGATTGCTTTTTTTGGAAAGGAAACTTATGCCATAGTAAAGATATATATTGAAAAATGAATTTGTTCTTGGTTGATTAAGAGACTTAAAAGGTCATTTCCGCCAGATTAGATGAGAATAATTATTGTTTGCAGTTTTGAGCAGTTAAGGATACATTATGCAGAGTGAGCAAGGAATGCAGTCTCAGTTTAGCCCTCAGGTCCACAGGACCTCCCTTATTCTTGTCTTCAGGGATCACAACATTGTGCGTCTTTCGATACATCGTTGTCAGCTCTTTTGAAATCAAACGACACTCATTTGAATATAATCTTAAACAATCGGAAATAGAAATACTTCATGGTTTCACAATACATGAACCACATGTAGTTTTGAACAATATGGACTCTATGCAGGCTGCAATGGTCATACACGAGGGCTTCCCTTTCCTCCTCCTACTTTATAAAATGGTGGGGAATTCAACAATGAGATCGCAAGATGGTATGAAATGAAAGCTTTAAGAACTTTCCTTCATTCATTCAACAAGTATTTCTGAGCACTGACTGTTTTCGTTTCCCACCCAGAGAAATATAAAATCAGCACAAAAGTCTACAACTGTCTTTAGTTACAAAAATTCTAGTATTAGAACTATGAATTTGTCCAAAAGAGTTCAGAATAAACAATATATGCAAAATGATGACAGAGGTAGAAGGGACAGAGAAAGAGCTTGAGACTAACCAATGGGTCGTCGAGGAAACAACTGAATTCTCTCAGCGTTAGTGTCCTCAGCAAATGAGGGCTGGATTGGTAACCTGAGAGGCTCCTTTTCACTCAGCAATTCTGTGGATCACAAGAGAAATCACCATCAATAAGAATAATAATAATCCCAGTACAACAGAAGAGATTGACACTCTGGGTCCTCCCAGGGGCATGAAGTTTTCTAAAATTCTCTGGTTTTCAGATGCTTTGAATGTACGTTATACCGTTGTCTAATATTCAGGCGCTTTGAAAACTGCTGGGCACTTGATGAATACAAGGCATATTTCTTGAAATATCACAATTCTTTAGGATGTAAGACACAGTCCATGGGTAACTTTCTAAGCTCAAGTCTCCACTTTGAATTTCTTTTATAGGCAAATGGGGGAAGCTGATAGAAGGAACATAAGGTATTAAAAATTAGCCAAGCCTGCATGGTCATTCATCTATTGCTTGAATTTTATATAGTTAAGTTACCTTTAGGAAGCCATGATAAAGCTACTACCTTCATGACCTGAGAATGTTTGGGTCTTCGAGAGCTTCTACATGGTAACTCAAGAATTTTGCCAATATCAGAGCCTTAAAGGCAGTCAGTTATGGGCACACAACAGGACAAAACAAACTAACATTTGTTTCTTTCCTTTGTCAGGTACTTTTTTAAAACTTTTTACATGTATTAACTCATTTAATCCTCATAGCAATCCTCGGGTAGGTACTATTATTATTCCTGTTTCATGGATGAGGGGATCAAGCCACAGAGAGGATACATGACTTGGCCTAATATTACTTAAATTGTAAGTGGCAGAGCTGGATTTGAACCTATGTGGTCTGTTTTTAAGGCTCATACCGATGCCTACCATTAAACAGCTACCTTCCAACATGACTACTGACGTGCTGTATCGACAGTGACACACACTTAGTAACCAAGAGTTTCCACTCGTTGTTTAAGCCAAGCACTGCTGAGCTGGAGACAGGGCCAACTCTATCTTTCAGGCATAGAAGGCCGGGGCCTAAGACCCAGGGTACTTTTAGGTACCCAAGAAAACGTTTTAATTTCCTCTAAAATCAGAAGGAAAAAAAAAAGAACATAATCGAGCCTGGATCATGTTTGTTTATATTGGCATAGCCATAATTTATATTTTATATATTGAAAAATGTGCCTGGGAACATCATAGTATGGGCCCGATGGGAATAGAAGTAGGTGGGTGTGGACAAAGCTGCTGTTTGCAAGCCCTTCTGGAGGCTCCTCAACTGGTCCCTTCCTCTCCTCTGCAGGCTGGTACTCAGGCACACCACCACACAGCCCATCTTTGGCCAAGCTGCTCAGCTGCTCAACACAACATTAGACCTTTGGCTTCTCCTTGAAGTCCATTCCCCTCCCCACCCCAGCCTCTGCCTTGGTCTCCAGGTGGATGCTGGCTCTTTTCCCTTCTCTCCCGCTCTGTACTGAGGCAAGCTTGCTACCACCTTTCACTGCTGGCCTGCAGGTGGGTCTGGTCTGGTCTGTATAATGTTTTAACAAAGCAGAGATAGTTGCCAACATTAAAAAAAAAATTGGGGGCTTCCCTGGTGGCGCAGTGGTTGAGAGTCCGCCTGCCGACGCAGGGGACACGGGTTCGTGCCCCGGTCCGGGAAGATGCCGCGGAGCGGCTGGGCCCGTGAGCCATGGCCGCTGAGCCTGCGCGTCCGGAGCCTATGCTCCGCAACGGGAGAGGCCACAACGGTGAGAGGCCCATGTACCGCAAAAAAAAAAAAAAAATTGGGAGGTTTCACATACAAACCTGGATTTCTGTCTTCTCTTGAAAAATCAGAAGGCTTAGTAGCATTGGGCCTATATTACACAGCTCCATTGGGCTGGGGCTGAGTGGAGCTATTTGCTTCAGCCCCTCCTAGCTCTTCCTGGCCCTGTAAACGTGGGAATTTCAATCCTTGCACTTAGATATAAATGACAGCTTAAAACATTATCTTTCCTCAAAATTCTTGCAGGTTTACAGAGAAGGAAGGAAGCTGTAGAGATGATACAATGATAATGGAATTGAGGGCCTCAGCCAGCGGGAAGACAAGGAGGACATCAGGGCTTCAGCATTTCACGTCAGGTGAGGCCTTTGCTACTTGCACTGTGAGAAAGGCTTGTCCTGAGCTTCCCATGAATGGTGTGACCAGAGCAGCCTGGCTTTGCAGGGATAAAGGCAGGTGGAAAGTGAAGCAGGGGAGGCAGCAGAAGTTGGTGATTTGCCACCTAACCTCACCCACCCTTCTTTCCATGCTTGGTCCTGATGAAACCAGGTGAAATATGAACTTAATATAGAATTCCTGCATCTTATTTTTTAACTTTATTGTGATGATTATTATTTTGAAAGACAGAACTTCAAAGAAGCTGGCAGGTGCTAACTTCAAAGAACGCATGTAAAACACTGTCCAGACAGCTCAGTTCCACCGGGCGACTCTGTGCAAGGCCAGCAGGCACCCAAAGGTGAAAAGAATTTTTACTTTAGCTTCTTGTTGGAAGCCCTTCTATTTAGGAATGAGATTTTGTATTTTCTCCATAACAATGCAGGCTTTTTAAACTTTGCCTATGTTTTTATTGGCACCCATGCGAGCTTTCTGTGTGGGCAAAATATTGCTGTTGCCCAGCTTTTGACATTGGTGCTGAGGACTGAAGAAATGCAGCTTCTCATTCACACTTTTATAAGGCTCTTCAGATCTACTAGCTGAACTCCTAGAAGCCCAGGTAGGCAGGTACAGTTTTCATATTTGGTTTGACCACATTGATAGTGTTACTCTAGAGGGTTTGTAATTACATACACTGAGTACTTAATATAAATATGTGAGGTATCTGATTACTTAGCTAGTTACTGAATATAGGGGGTGAACAAAATTTGATTTTGTGACCATGCCATCTAGTAAGAAGAAGATGACCTTGCCCTGAAAAGCCCCTTCTGCCTGCAGAAAAGGGAGGATTTCAAAGACACAATATGATCATTATATTTCATTTTTCTTACCTAATTCAATGCATGACATCCCAGAAATCTTTCTTTGTTAATATTTATTGTCCACATAGTATATAAATTATGGCTTATACATATATGGCACTCAAATGATGTACAGGATGTAGAAGACATGGTTCCTGCTCTCAGTGAATTCAGTCAGTGAGCCAGGACCAAAGAAGGAAGCAATGGGCCTTATATACTGCTGTACATTAAGCTCTAAATTGGATGGATATATGTATACATATGTGAGTATATTTTAAGCACATTAAAAAATTTTGCCAATCTGATAGGTAAAAAAGTGGATCTTACTATAGTTCTCATTTGGACATGCTTTTACTTATAAGATATCTGGCTGGGGTGTGAGGGACGCAGTGTTATCTAGGGAAGTGAAGGGTTTCCCAGGGCCAAGCTCTCGGGGGAGGGCCCATGCCCTTGAACTTATTTGCTTCAACCTGTGGACAACTGGTTCAGAGAGGCTCTAACTGTGGCAGGAACCACCCAAGTCATCTCCAATGTGCCTGAAAAAGTGGCATCCACTTATCCTTGCCTGTGGATGGGTGGGGTAGGGCCTTTGGTGTATCAGTTTAGACCTATCTCCAGGACGTTGCCAGGTCCCTGGACCTCACACCAGTGAGGAAGTTTGTCCTGAGGTTTACCACAGTGCCCCAGCTGTTTGAGAGAGGAGGCAGTCTGCTTTGGGCTGGACCATTCACGGTGGGCTAAAGTGGGTCTCAGGCTGGGTTTCAAGAGTTGAGAGTGAGGACACATAGCACGGCATGATGGCGGAGGTCACTGGAGTTAGCACACTGGGAATGGAGTTATAGAGAGAGGGAGTTTCAGCCAGATCGAGGCAGGGATGGGGAGAGGTAGGCTAAGGAGCTTCTGCTTTATCCTTCAGGTAATGTTAAGCCATTTTTATGCAAGGGAGAGGAAGACTTGATAAAAGCAATGCTCTCGGAAGATTAATCTGGAAGCTTAGAGTGATTAGAAGCTGCAAGAGGCTGGAGGGCGGGTTAGGAGGCTCTTGAATAATCCAGGCATAAAGTAAGTAGAGACTGAATTCAGGTGAGAGAGGAGGGAGAAGCAGGGAGGGGTAGTTTTAGAGAATCATTCTTTAGCAAAGATAACTGGATACAGCTGGTCAAGGAGATGGCGGGAGCAATAAGAGGTAACTGTAGTTTACCTGCAGTTTCCAACCCGGAAGGGACTAAAGAACTGAGTCTATGCCTTGTCCCTCGTCCCATCTTTTTTTTTTTTTCTTTTGTGCTAGGCGGGCCTCTCACTGTTGTGGCCTCTCCCGTTGCGGAGCACAGGCTCCGGACGCGCAGGCTCGGCGGCCATGGCTCACGGGCCCAGCCGCTCCGCGGCATGTGGGATCTTCCCGGACCGGGGCACGAACCCGTGTCCCCTGCATCGGCAGGTGGACTCTCAACCACTGCACCACCAGGGAAACCCAAGTATACACATTTCAATTTATTTTTAAGACTATTTATATTTTAGAACCAGGACATGTATATGTATGACTAAACAGCATGGCTGACACGGGCCAAACCCACACTGGTAAGCTTCCAAGAACCATTTAGTGTGCTGACAGTAGTACTGGTGCAGGCAGACAGGGAATAGATAATAGTGCTTGGGGGCGCAGTAGTGACTACAGGGTGGGTAAAGAAGGAGCCTCATCGTGCACACTGCAGCAGAACAGCTCCCCAGTACTGACATGTGCAAAGTTCCAGATCTCCACAACAGAAACGGCCCAACCCATCCAAACAGCCTCCCAACTTGGCTGGCAAGTGCAGAGGGTGGAGGAGCTCAGGCACACGGGGCACAGGGTTGGGGAACTGGACCCAGAGAAAAACTGAAGAAGCAGAGTTCAGACGAGTACGTGTGTTCACACACATACCCCCACAGCACTGGCCCATATAACAAAACTGTACGCAATTTAACAAAGGTGCTCCCAGACTCCCTGTCACCTCTTTGGCAGTGAGTCAGGCCATCCCAACTTCCGACACACAGACATCTTCATCAGGAGGAAGGCTGTCCTGTGCGGTGGGGACAGGCCTTCAGGTAAGAGCAAAGCTATTGAAGCTATAGAATTAATTGAACATCCTTAAACAAAAAGGATGTTAATTGCTAATTATAAGTGTACAAGCCCAAAACTGCTTCATGTCCCATACCCCAAGCTTGGGCATAGTCAACCATTTAACCACACAATGGTGAAGTATAACAAGCCCTCGATCGTGCTTTAGCAAGTACAACTATGGGGTAAGGAAAGAAATTAAGTTCCATATGCTAAAATTTATGCTTACTGCTATGAGCTATGTTTTAATGTATTTCTTGAGTCAAAATAAAACCAAGGGTCTAGGGACCCACTAAGCTTATGATGGACTGTCATCTATAACTCACTCAGTTCAGTAAGTTAGGCCCATGGGAATGGAACCTGTTCAGGCTTGCAAGCACATCTAAACTGAAGAAACATTAAAGCCACCCCTGTATCATTAGGCCCAGGGGCACAGGAAACCTCAGCTGGATGACTGATCAGGGCTTCTCAGGACTGGATGTTGGTTGAACTGAGGATTTGAGAAGTAGCCTCAGGTTTGGAAGCCTCTGAAAGTTCTCACGCTGAGGATGCGTGCGTCAAAGCTCACGTTGATTGTACTGAAAGGAACGAATACATTCTAAAGTGCTTTATCTTTATCGCTGCCTGAAGTGATCTGTAAAGAGTATAATTGCCAGTTTTGTATCTTAGGTGCAAAATTCCGTTACTGGGCTCTATGGGGCCATCCGTCCCATGCATGGCCCTCTGCTCGAGGCATCACATTGCAAACTTGCCTGAATGGCAAGTACCACCTTCAGGTCAGTTCACCTCAGCCTGAATCCGGCGGATGTTACCAGAAGCCTCGGCTGCCCGGGCTGCTCTTAGAGTCTGCTTACAAAGCCTGTCATGCCTCTGATAACCTGAGGTCACAGCTTCTGATCAAAGAGTCCCTCCAGGATGAAGCTGACCTCTGTTTCCTTTGACCGTCCATAAATATCCTTAACAGTTGGTTAGCCTAATCTTAATTTTCTGGCCACATGCGTGTGTGGGACAGGGGTCAGCCACCGTTCAGGCGTGAGGAGGTGAATACGGTTCTGGCCTTTGTGCATGGGCTGGTTGTGATCCAGTTTCCCTGGGTATATCTAAATATCACTTAGTCTACCAACTAGAGATTAATTAAGTGGGGATGGGGGGGTGTTAAAAAAAACTCTCCTGCCAGCATGCGAATAAACCTTGGGTTCACACTTGGCCATGAATGTCTGTGCGATCCCAGGATTTCAGAGGTAATCTTATCCACGTCTCTCATTTTATAGACGAGGGATGAGAGAACTCACATTTACTGAGGCCTCCTGAGTGTTTAGGTGCAGTTGGGAGTTTTTCATTCACTCGCTCAGTTGGCTGATGAGGAAACTGATGATACCTTTGTCCCAGCGCAAGAAAAGGAAACCATCGTCCTGAAGGAAAAAGAGCTTTGGTTAAAGAGGAGAGGGTCAGAGGAGGAGTAACTCTGGGGCAGCAGGGCAGAAGATGATACATGTGGATGGGTTTTCTGGCAGGTGGAAGAAGACAGGAGACCAGGTGGTGGAGGGTGATGGAAAGAGGGAGGTTGCCCAGCATACACTGGACATGCTTTCGTACCTCAGTGGAAGACACTGGAAGTACAATCTTGGAGCCAGTTTCTGGGCTGCTTTTGCTACAGTATTCAGGTGGTTGCTGTCTGCTTCCAAAGTAAGTTTGTTTGATTGGAATCTAGACATGTGTGTTTGAGAAGGCTACAAGGAGGGAACATGTTGTCCTTATTATTATCTCTTTAATGATAATAATAGTTACCACTCATCACAAGTTTAATGTGTGTTAAAAACTGCTATGTGGGGACTTCCCTGGTGGTCCAGTGGTTAAGACTCCGTGCTCCCAATGCAGGGGGCCCCAGTGTGATCCCTGGTCAGGGAACTAGATCCCACATGCTGCAACTAAGAGCCCACATGCTGCAACTATAGACTGGGGGCAGCCAAATAGATAAATAAATGTTAAATAAATAAATAAATATTTTAGAAAACTGCTATGTGTATGATGTGTCTTATATATATTGATTTTTTCTTATATATAAAATTTTACAAGCAACCTTGGAGGCTGGTATTTTAAAGATGATACTTCTAGGCTACGTTCTCCCAACAAATGGTAGATCTGGGATTTGACCCTAGGTTTGTCTGGCTCCACATTTATGTGACATAACCCCAAATAAGTAATTTGATATTTACTCACAAAACATGGTTTCAATGTCCTCATCCCCCAATTTTTATGCTCGTCAAGCCAGTTGAGAGCATTACAGCACAAGAAGCAGTAATAGCAGTAAGATAAGCTGCCCCTTTAGCTATTCCTAAATTCATGGTCTCAAGGAACCTTCTTCATGTGTGTCAGCCTTGTCAGTTCCTGGCATCAGTTCCTGATTCCATATGTCCAGTAACAATTTATGACCTATAATTAAATGGGATACCCTGCCCTTATCAGACCCTTTAGATATGGTCCTATCACGTGAAACAGAGCAACACAAAACACTTCTTTTCCATTTAATGTTGACAATCATTCTTGTTCTTATTCATGAATAACTAATCATATCAAAATATGATACTGAGGAGTTTTAAATGTCGAACAAGAAGAAATATATAATTAAGTAAAGAAGTAAATCTTGGGAAGTGGTGGAAATAGGAGGAGAGAGGGGAACTCAAGTCTGAGCAAATGCCACAATCTAACCACGCACGTTTTACCTGCGTGAAGAGGGGATGCAAGGGCATGTGTTTACCTGAAACCCACCTGCTGGGTGGAAACCCTCCAAATTCATTCCTGTGAGTTATGTGACAGTGGGCATTCTTAAAGAGAGGAGTAAGACCATATCACTTTGGTTGGAATTTCTAGACAGAGTGAGGCTGTGAGGAAACAGGGTAACTTAGGCTGGTCTCTGGGTCTGATTAAGCCTTCTCTCTGGGGGTGTCTGGCAGAGAGGAATCGATATTGGCAGAGATGTCCGGGGTCAGGAGGGCTCTGGAGCACAGAGGCGAAAGAAACACAGAGGAAACAGCTAAGACTTTATCAATGTTGCCATTCTGCTGAGGACTTCCTTGGAGGCCCGTTAACCGTGGCTCTAGCCCTGCCAGAGTTCCCAGAGACAAAAGCTCACCTTTGTTCTTCCTTTCACTTAGAAAATTAACAAAATGCACGTCATTCCAGAGGCCCTGGGAAATGTCCAGCTGTCCTGTGAAGGCAGCTCATCTCTGTCCCAAAGGACCATGACTGTACTTCTTAAAGAACAGCTTGTTTGTTTGGTCGCTTATGTATATCTGTTTACTTATCTTTTCACCCTTTCTCATTGACTGGAGAAAACGCAACTTTCTTGATATGTAAGTCGGGAAGTATGTGATGGGGGAGGTGTGGCTGTTTATTGCCCTCTGTGACCTTGAACATGTTATCAAAGTCATTTGGGTTTCAGTTGCTTCCTGACTGAAGTGAATCTCGTGGGTAAATACAGAAATACGACATTCTTCATTAAGCACCATCACATCACCAGCTTCTTATAGAGATGAAAGTTTTTCTTTTATCTTATGGCTCATTCTTTCATTATTAACAACCTTTTCTAACGGGATTTTCTTAGAATCACAGAGTGCTACAGCCAGAAGGGACGTAATGAATGGAAAAAAAGAACATTTCCACTGTAAAGGTCTGCTCAAATACAAAAGTACTTACAAATACCTATGGTAAGGAAAGACACATCCAAATCCCCGTGCTGCATTTGGAGTCTCTTTTCTGTTTGTTCTGTTCTCAGTAGGGAGAACAGCTCATACTGTCCTAGGTACGAGCTTTTTACATACTTGAAAACTGTTGCTAGCTAACCCTGTAACCCTCTTGCCTCTAAACAGAATTACCTTGGTTCCTTTAACCTCTCCTGGTCTTTATTTTTCAGAGCTCTAATCACTCCTGTGGCTCTCTTCTGAACTGACTGCAGTTTCTCTCTCCCCCCACATGAATTGCAGGCATCAGAACTAGACTCAGCACTGAGGGTGGGACTCCAGGTCATGTGGCTGAGCAGGGGAGATGGGAGTGGACAGACAGGCAGTGACAGCGGCAACTTGCTAGTGGACGAACAAACGTCAGTGGGAAAGAGGAGTAGGCAGTCTTAGTGTAACAGTTAGAAGTCAGACATTTTCCCCACTATATCATTTACATTTCAGAGTTTCCCAAACAATGGCACATACATCAGTGAACCATTTCCTCACAAAGCAGTTAACAAGGCTTTATCGTGGGCCCACTATTTTTTTTTATTTTTATTATTATTTTTTTTTTTTGCGGTACGTGGGGCTCTCACTACTGTGGCCTCTCCCGCCACGGAGCACAGGCTCCGGACGCGCAGGCCCAGCGACCATGGCTCACGGGCCCAGCCACTCCGCGGCATGTGGGATCTTCCCGGACTGGGGCACGAACCCGTGTCCCCTGCATCGGCAGGCGGACCCTCAACCACTGCGCCACCAGGGAAGCCCCCATGGGCCCACTATTTTTATGAGCATTCAGAAAACTGCCAAGTTTTGGTCCCCTGGCTGAATGCTGCCAGTGGGCAGGGTTTGTTTTTCTCACAGTTAAAAATGTTTTAATTAGCTACTGACATTTTAAAATTAAGAGAGTTCACCTAAGAATTATCCAGATTTCTAGCTTCTTTCACACTTTATAAAAAAATTTTTTGGCCACGTGGCTTGTGGGATCTCAGTTCCCCGACTAGGGACTGAACCCGAGCCATGGCAATGAAAGCCCAGAATCCTAACCACTAGGCCACCAGGGAACTCCCCTTCTTTTACATTCTGAAGGTTGGGAATATTAGGCCAGCATGTCAGGCCTGAGACCATGTGCCGAAGCTGAGTGGCAGCTTCCCCCATGTGGATGGGAACTGTCTTCCAGTTCTCCTAAGTCCCACCTTGCCCATTGTGATGGATTGAATTATGTCCCCTCAAATTCATATGTTGAAGCCCTAACCCACAATGTGACTATATTTGGAGACAGGACCTTTAAGAAGGCAATTAAGGTTAAGTGAGGTCCTAAGGGTAGGGCCCTAATCTGATGGTGCTTGTGTCCTTATAAGAAGAGGAAGTGACACCAGCCAGCTCTCTTCCCCTCTCCACGTGGGCACAGAGGAAAGGCCATGTGAGGACACAGGAAGAAGGCAGCATCTATAAGCCAGGAAGAGAGGCTTCACCAGCAACCAACCTTGTTGGCACCTTGATCTTGGACTTCTAGTCTCCAGAACTGCGAGACACTGAATCTGTTGTTTAAGCCCCCCAAGCCTGTGGTATTTTGTTATGGGATCCCCAGCAGACTAATACACCCCTGTACCTCACTTTGTGTCTAGCTTCTGTGGGCCTTTGAGCTTGACGCTCCTGCTTTATGTCCTTGGGAGTTAAAAGTGAATATCCGCTTCCTATACTTTGTCTACTGGTAAGGAAAGTTAAATGGAGACATAATTTGTAACACAGGATGTAATACAAGAGGTATACAAACTGATATCAGAGGACAGAACTGTCAATGGTTGGGATGGAAGGGAGAAGAGAGGAAGAGAGAAGAAGTCTTCACTATGGGGAGAGCATATCAGAAGGGTTTTAAGAGATTTGGAAGATTTCAACAAATGGCGATGGAATAGAAGGCAGGAGAAAAGGCATGCAGGCGTCAAAGTGGCTGGTGTGTTACAAGGTTTGGCTAGAGTGCAGGGTGCGTTGCAGGTTGGGAGTGTGTGATAGGAGATAAGGCCAGAAAAGGAGGAGTGAGATCATGAGCCAGAATGCCATACCATAGGATTTGGTTTAATTCTGGAGCAAATGAGGAGCACCCGTGGATGGAGGATGAATGGTATGTTTTAATGAATGAATTAATTAATTATTAGGAATGTCCAATGTGCGAAGTGCTGCAAATACAGTTGTGGACAAGATAGAACTAAGTCTCTGCCCTCACGGAGCTGACAGAAATAAACACTCAGATATAGAACACAATGTCAGGGAGTGATGAGTGCTATGAAGAAAAGTAAAGCAGTGTAAGTTGTAGAGTGTACTATGGCAGGTGCTGGTGTAGATGCAGGTCAGGAAAGGCATGGTATTTGGGCAGAACCCTGGATGAAGTGAGAGAATGAATCATGGAGCGTCTGGGAAAAAATAATTATAGACAGAGGGAACACAAGTGCAAAGGTCCTGAGGCAGGAACAGTTATGTTCAAGGAACAACAGAGAGGCCAATCTGGCAGGAGTATGCAACAGGAAGAGTGGTGGGCAATGATGCTGAGGTAACCAGGGGTCAGATCTTTTCCATGAAGGGAACCCCAATGCAGTGTGAAGGATGGATCAGGGACCAGGACTGGAGTAGGGAGACTGCTAGATGCCTATAGGAATGATGAGGGCCTGAGCCCGCTCAGGAGCAATGGAGTTGGAACTGTGTAGTCATACACAGGAGACGGGCACATTTTGGACCAGGACACAGATGAACTCTCCGAACGGAGCTGGCCTTGGGAAAGACAGGGTTTGGAGACAGGATGAGATGGGGCACTTACCTCCCAATCTCTGGATCAGTCATGTGTGAGGGCAGCCATTAGAGAAGGAGGAGAGCCAAAGTTCCCTCTCTCCCAAAGTTCAGACCATCAGTCTGTAACTGTCTCAAAGAAGGGTGAAGGCAGAGACAGAGTTCATCTGCTTCCACAGCTCAGAAGCCCAGGCAGGCGCCAAGGGGCATCACAGAGAAAACAAGTGTTCTCCTAAAAAGTACAACTCTATTTCTTATCACTACATGTCTGGCAAATGTCCCAGACATCCTGGTTTGGTCTAAACCTAGAATGAAATGACTTGTTCTAACAAGTGGAAATAAAAAGCCTTGAAAGGCAGTGCAGGGGGAGGGGTTAATACAGTCCAGAATGTGGGTTGGCTTGGTACAGTTTCTCTTTGGCATTTAAAAAAATATATTTGTTTATTTATTTATTTATGGCTGCGTTGGGGCTTTGTTGCTGCATGCGGGCTTTCTCTAGTTGCGGCAAGTGGGGGCTACTCTTCATTGCGGAGCACGGGCTCTAGGGGCGCGGGCTTCAGTAGTTGTGGCGCACGGGCTTAGTTGCTCTGCGGCATGTGGGATCTTCCCACACCAGGGCTTGAACTAGTGTCTCCTGCATTGGCAGGCGGATTCTTAACCACTACACCACCAGGGAAGTCCCTCTTTGGCATTAAAAAAAAAAATTTTTTTAAATAGGTCTTTATTGGAGTATAATTGCTTTACAATACTGTGTTAGTTTCTGTTGCACAACAAAGTGAATCAGCCATATGCATACACATGTCCCCATATCCCCTCCCTCTTGAGCCTCTCTCCCAACCCCCATCCCACCCCTCTAGGTGGTCACAAAGTACCGAGCTGACCTCCCTGTGCTATGCGGCTGCTTCCCACTAGCTATTTTACATTCGGCAAATATGTATATATGTCGATGCTACTCTCACTTGGCCTCAGCTTTCCCCTCCCCTCCGTGTCCTCATAGAAACACAAAAGACCCAGAATAGCCAAAGCAATATTGAGAAAGAAAAACGTAGCTGGAGGAATCAGGCTCCCTCACTTCAGACTATACTACGAAGCTACAGTCATCAAGACAGTATGGTACTGGCACAAAAACAGAAATATAGATCAATGGAACAGGATAGAAAGCCCCAAGATAAGCCCACACACCTATGGGCACGTAATCTAGGACAAAGGAGGCAAGAGCATACAATGGAGAAAAGGCATTTTTCCTTTTGTCGTTTAAGCTTCAGTGACGAGGAGGCAGACAGTCCCTTGAGAATCATATAAAGCTCTGTCTCCAGAGTGCGATGATCCAGGAGCAGGGTCATCACCTTTGGCATTCTTCTCTACTGTTTTTTACCCTTGGTATTTTTCCTTTTCCTTCTTGCTTGGCTGGGAGAATTCTGATGAGCTCCTTAGGAAAGAATGTTGGGTTTTCTCTGTTGCCCTCGCTGTGGGCAAGCGTTCAAAAAAGGCGGTGTCAACTGTAAACATCCGTGGTAAGAGCGCCCTCTGCTGGTACGCCCTATTTGTCTTTGGCTGCTATTTCCCTGACAGTGCGAAGGCTTTGTTAACATTTTCATTAAATAAATTGGCAAAGGAGAAAAGCAAAAAGTAGTGTTGTTGGGATAAATTAATTTCACCCAATGTTTCTAGAACCTTCTGAAGCAGTCCTAATCCTTACTTGGCCATGGTCTCTGAATCTACTGACGCTACCTTTCTTTGGGATTTACACTTAAACTTTTACTAATCCAGAAAAAAGGTAAAAATGGCAGCAATTCAAAGCTTGGAAGGAGTGTTGATACAGTTCATTTGATCACTTTTCTGCTTCCGTTTCTGTGATATTTATTGTCTACTCAGTTTTTTAAATGCTTGACGGCCAAGCATTCTTGTAGGCCTCTCAGAATCTTAAATGAGAAAGATACAGTCTTTGTCTTTTCTGAGCGTGGAGGGTGGTGGGAAAGAGGGAATGAGGAAACGGAAAATTACAACACTGGGAGACAAATACTGAGGTGTGAACAATGAAGTGGGCAGTCAGGGGATGAATTTTTTTGGTTATTCAAACCCAAAGGTGAAAAAAATGAATACCTCCCTGACCCAGATTATTCCTCCTGACAGTCATGTCTCTGCTGTGCACTAGAACTCAAGTTCTATGAAAAGTCATGACGGATTTAACATATTTCTATGTTACTAATCCCACAAAGTGATTTTAGATCTGAAAGGGATATATTAATACATATTTCAGTGTTATCATAATTCTTTCTTCTATGTCCAAGGGAAATTTTTTTTCTTTTATAACTTGAATATTTGGAGAGACTCTACGTCTCTAGCTAATTATTGCTTTTAATTGCAGAATACCACTGTACAATGAAAAAGGTTATGTGTGGGTTTTGCTAGAAATCATAGCTTTGATAGAAATGATTTTCCTCCATATAAAGGGAGTGTTATATTTAATGAGTCCTTCCAAATGTCGTCCTTCACAAGGGAGAGGCTTGTCTCCACCCTCCCCGGACTCCTGTGACATTTACCCATTGGCTCTAACCCATGGTCTTGTACCTATGTGGCTCTGACTGTAACCCAGTGTCCCAGTGACCCTTAACCTTTTATCTTGTTCTATCAATATTTGGAAAATGTATTAATGCATTTTCCAGAGTGTTTTTTTCCCCTATGCTCTGAGCCGTCTACATAAGAAAAGCTTTAAATAAAACTGGGAGAAAGAGATTGCCGTTTGGTGTGGAGAAAGAGAATATACTGCTGAGCTCTCTTGGCTATAAATTCAGATAAAAGATGTTGGTGGTATTTTGGGGGTACACTTCTTCTTACCAGACATAGATGATGTTGTTTATTACTTTATTTAAATTATTTATTTTATTTTTGACTACTTAGGATTCATTTGGCATTTGCATAAATTTGGTCATTTTTTTAAAAATTTCTTTTTCAATATTGATTTTTAACTCTCAACTGTGCACTAAAAAAACCATTTCTGTCCCTTCAGGTGGAACTGATCACCTTTCTCTCTCACAGGACAGCTATCTCTAGGACTTCAGCCTTGGTTCACTTTATCACTCATACTGTGACTTGTCCAAAAATATCTTCTAAACACAAAAATTCCTAAGAGGATTTTGGAGAAGTACCTACAAGTCCTTAGACTGATTACACCTGATAAACACTGATTTAGGCACCGTCAAGCTGATTTGAAATAAAAACCTCAATTGGACTTAGAGGAACTCAGAGGCTCCATGTAGCTTTGAACCTGCTCTGTCCTGAGCTGGTCTCGGTGATCCACCACAGCTGGAGACACAAGGCTGCGTGTACACACTGATGGTGGACAGTTAGCCTTTTAATTCTGTTTACCATCGTTTGGTAGAAGCAGAGGTACTAAATCAAGGAGAGAATTTAAACACAATACTCAAAATTGCAGTGAGAAGTAAATAGAGGTGAGGGGAGCTGTAAGATGGAGGAGACAGGGGCGGGCACCTGTGTTCCCCTGGCCCTGTCACTCATGAACTGCATGTCCTAGACTCAGCTGTGGATGTGCTCCTTTTTCCTGTCTTTACAGTTATCAGTAGTTTGCTTCTTAGAAGTGCCTCAGGGAAGATAAGGAAGGGGAGATGGGAGGCAAAGTGGTTGGAAGTAGGGGGTCTCTTTCTGTTTCAACCTGAGCAGCTCAGTTTTATTCTATTTTAAATATTCGGCATCATCCTAAGATGCTGTTTGAAGAAAACAAAAGATCTTGTTTGGTCCAGCAAAACAAAACATGACCTCCCCCTGCAAAAATAAAACCTTTTGAGAATAATTAGACTAGATGGTTTCTAATTTCCTACAAGCTCTGGAATTCTATGAGTCGGAATGGTGCTATTTGTTGCTTTACTGCCAAATATCCATGATGACTTCCTTCTGATTTTCCTGCATTTATCTTGTGACAATTATGACAAAGCCTGAAGCTGCCAGAAGCCACCATAGAAAGCTCAGGCATAGAGCCAGTCCAAAGGCAGCCAGTCAGAGTTGGGTCCTGGTGGCAGTGTTTAGTTGCAGAATGAAACCTCACTTGTGACTGTACTGTCTTCCAGGGTTTTCAGTGACATGAGCCAATACATTGCTTTTTTAATTATTATTCTTTTTTTGCTTAAGCCATTAGAGTTGAGTTTTCTGTCACTTGCAACCAAAAGACTTCTCGTCGAATGAGATGGTGTTTAAAAGGAAATCAACAAATGTTATTAAGATGTCATAGAGTACAAAATAGATTTTTAAATGCTTGAGATAAAAATCAAGGAACTATTTATGTCAGTAAAAAAGTTAACTTTAATATGCCATCTTTTGTGTATGGAAATGATGGTCCTGATTTATTGTCAGTAGGACATTCCCTTTGATTCGTTTACTTAACTAGTGATTAGAAAACTCTACCTCCTGAAGCAATTAAAGGGATAGTGTTTGTCCCACTAACATGTTTGGACCATCTGAATTCACGTGGAGGTAGATAAATCTGAGAAATCTGAAACTAATAAAAACAGATAATTGCAAAATTACAAAGCACACTGGATGAAAAGGGGCTAAAATCACTCTCCTATACTGCTTTGTGGGAGTGTAGATTGTAACAAATTTTTTTTAAAGGTAATCAATGTAATTTAATGTACTAATACAATTATTTCACAGAATGATATTACCAAAAATCTAAAAAAGCACATTATCATATTCATTACATTTTCTTCCTTTTGTATTAGTTCATGTTCTCGAACTTGGGTAATGCCCACATAGCTTAGATTTCTTTAAGTTCCTTGAGAGAGAGGCCGACTTTTACCTTTGCCTTCTCAGCCGGGCACAGTAGCTGGTACAGGATGTAGCAACTTTTTTTTAATTAATTTTTTTTAACAGTAGGTTATTGTTGGTTATCTATTTTAAATATAGAAGTGTGTATATGTCAATCCCAAACTCCCAATCTATCCCTCCCTACACCCTTCCCAACTGGTAACCATAAATTCTCTAAGTCTGTGAGTCTGTTTCTATGTTGCAAATAAGTTCACTTGTATCATTTTTTAACTTAGATTCTACATATGAGTGATATCACATGATATTTGTTTTTCTCTGTCTGACTTACTTCACTTAGTATGATAATCTCTAGATCCATCCATGTTGCTGCAAATGGAATCATTTCATTTTTTTGTGGCTGAGTAATATTCCATTGTATATATGTACCATATCTTCTTTATCCACTCATCTGTTGATAGAAATTTAGGTGGCTTCCATGTCTTGGCTATTGTAAACAGTGCTGCAATGAACATTGGGGTGCATGTGTACTTTTGAACGATATTCTTCTCTGGATATATGCCCAGGAGTGGGATTGCAGGATCATATGGTAGCTCTATTTTTAGTTTTTTAAGGAAACTCCATACTGTTCTCCATATTGGCTGTATCATTCCCACTAACAGTGTAGGAGGGTTTCCTTTTCTCCACACTCTCTCCAGCATTCATCGTTTGTAGATTTTTTGATGATGGCCATTCTGACTGGTGTGAGGTGATATCTCATTGTAGTTTTGATTTGCATTTCTCTAATAATTAGCGATGTTGAGCATCTTTTCATGTGCCTCTTGGCCATCTTTTTTTAAATTTATTTTTTATTTATTTTTGGCTGCTTTGGGTCTTCGTTGCTGTGTGTGGGCTTTCTCTAGTTGCAGCAAGTGGGGGCTACTCTTCGTTGTGGTGGGCGGGCTTCTCATTGCAGCGGCTTCTATTGTTGCAGAGCACGGGCTCCAGGCGTGCGGGCTTCAGTAGTTCTGGCGTGCGGGCTCAGTAGTTGTGGCTCACGGGCTCTAGAGCGCAGAGTTGTGGCGCATGGGTTAGTTGCTCCGTGGCATGTGGGATCTTCCCAGATCAGAGCTCGAACCTGTGTCCCTTGCACCAGCAGGTGGATTCCTAACCACTGCACCACCAGGGAAGCCCCAACCTGTTTGGTTTTTGAGCCACATGAGCTGTCTGTAAATTTTGGAGACTAATCCCTTGTTGGTTGCATCATTTGCGAGTATTTTCTCCCATTCTGTGGGTTGTCCTTTCATTTTGTTTGTGGTCTCCTTTGTTGTGGAAAAGCTTTTGAGTTTAATTACATTCCATTTGTTTATTTTCGTTTTTATTTCGATTGCTCTGGGAGACAGATCAAAAAAGATATTGCTGCAATTTTTGTCAGAGTGTTCTGCCTATATTTTCCTCTAAGAGTTCTACAGTATCCAGTCTTACATTTAGGTCTTTAATCCATTTTGAGTTTATTTTTCTGTACAGTGTTAGGAAATTTCTAATTTCATTCTTTTACATGTAGCTGTCCAGTTTTTCCAGCACCACTTATGGAAGAGACTGTCTTTTCTCCATTGTATATCCTTGCCTCCTTTGTCATAGATTAATTGACCATAGGTTCCTGGGTTTATTTCTGGGCTTTTTATCCTGTTCTATTGATCTATATTTCTGTTTTTGTGCCAGTACCATATTGTCTTGATTACTGTAGCTTTGTAGTATAGTCTGAAGTCAGGGAGTCTGATTCAGATAATTGCAAAATTACAAAGTTCACTGAAAGAAACGGGGCTGAAATCACTCTCCTATACTGCTTTGTGAGAGTGTACATTGCAACAACTTTTAAAGGGTAATTTGATAATACTATCAAGGGCCTTAGAACTGTGATCTCACTTTAGCAGTCCCATCCCTGGAAACTAATCCTAAGGAAATAACTATGAATGTATACAAAATCTTAGATACAGGGATGTTCATTTCAGCACTGATTATAAACACACACACACACACACACACACACACACACACATACTGTTATGGATAGAACTGTGTTTCATCCCCACCTGACCCCTCCACCCCCACCAAATGCATCTGTTGAAGTCTTAATTCCCAGTAACTCAAAATATATTTGGAGATAGAGACTTTAAAGAGAAAATTAAAATAAAATGAGGTCATAAGGATAGGCCCTAATCCAATATGACTAGGCCTTATAAGGAGAGGAGATTAGGACAGAGATATACACACAAAGAGGAAGACGGCCATCTATAAGCCAAGGATAAAGGCCTCAAAATGAAACCAACCCTGTGGACACCTTGGTTTTAGACTTCTGGCCTTCAGAACTGTGAGAAAATACATTTCTGTTGTTTTTTTGTTATGGCAGACCTAGAAAACTAATACATTTGTACATACACACACACACACACACATGCACACGCATGCATAAAGGAAAACATTCTAAATGCGGAGCAATAGGGAGTTAGTTAAATATGTACGGCTCATCTGCATAATGGAACCCCATTCGTCCACTTAAAGTGATATAGATGAATACTGTCCTGGAAAACTGTGGTTGATATGTCATTAGGTAATGTAAATGATCAAACAGTATGTATAGTATAATCCTATGTTTGTAAAAACATATATGTATGTGTACATATATGACAAATATTAATTTGGTCTGAGAGGATACATTCCTTTATGAAAGTCAGAAATGACACCAATGCAGCTGGACCATTGGAACTTCACTTGAAGTTCCCAAGTGAACATTAATGATATTCACAGAATATAAACAACGCTCAGACAAGGCCACTATAATCACGTATGGAAGGTAAAGACAAAGCCACTCTACAGCAACAGAAATGACTAAATACCTTCCAACACGAGAGACTGCTACTTTTTTTTTTTTAAACTAATGATGACTCTCACCCACTTTAGTTTTTCCCCTTGCAAGAATTAATTTTTATAAGACATTCATCACCAAATTGCCCCTTCCTCTTGACAGAATCCAATCCAGATTTGATCTCTGCTTCCTTGATTTCTCCTTGAAAGCAACAGTCGACCCCCTTATTCATGGTTTTGCTTTCTGTGGTTTCAGTTAACTGAGGTCAATCTCGGTCCCAAAATGTTAAATGGGTAATTCCAGAAATAAACAATTTGTAAAATTTTAAATTGCACACCGTTCTGAGTAACATGATGAAATATCTTGCTACCCAGCTCTGTCTTAGAGGGGGTGTGGACCATCCCTTTGTTCAACGTGTCCCACCCAGTAGTCACTCAGTAGCAGTGCTTAGGTTCAAGTAACCCTTATTTTACTTAATAATGGCCCCAAAGTTCAAGAGTAGTTATTGATGCTGGCAATTCAGATATTCTCTTATTGTGCCTAAGTTATAAATTAAACTTTATCCTAGGTATGTAAGTATAAGAAAAAACACAGTATGTATAGGGTTTGTCACTATCTGTGGTTTCAGGCATCCACTGGGTGTCTTGGATTGTATCCCCACAGATAAGGGAAGAAACTTCTCCAAGCTCCCTCTTACTGAGAGGTTCTATTTTCTGGTGCTTTCAGTCAATGGGCTTTTATAATTCTAAATGAGATAAAACTGGCCCCCTCCCACCCACCAGAACTGGCTGGAAATCCCATCTTGGTTGAGTTTTACATGGTGTGTAGCGAACAGCGGGGCTCCAACTGTTCAGGTCAATGTGGGAGCCACCGAAGTGCTCATTAACTTTTCTAAGAGGGCAGCTGCGTTTCCTCTAGGCCAAGCTGGGTACCAGGATCTTAGGTTGCAGGATAAGGCCAAAGATTTGGGGTTCAGTCCCTCTTTCCCAGAAGCCAGGTCACTACTCAAGGGCTCTCTGGGACTGGGGCGTGGGTCCTCCCCATTAGTGGAACCCACTGCCACTGGCCTCCTCCCTTGTGAACCTTCTATCCTGGTTCAGGCCTCCAGGCTCAGCAGCAGCCTCGTTCTGGATGGGTGAGGTGGTAGCCTTCTAGCACCTCCTAGCTTCTCTTTCTAGCTCTGCAACTAAAATGCAATCATCTGTTGAGCCTGGGAAGCTCAGGCTCCTAACACAGAGTGGGCTTTGGGAATGAAGAAGGAAAAATTACTACTGATTCTTTTTTTTTGTTTTGGCCACACAGCATGGGGAATCTTAGTTCCCTGACGAGGGATTGAACCCTGGCCCTCAGCAGTGAGAGCACACAGTCCTAACCACTGTGCCACTAGGGAATTCCCTCACCACTCATTCTTTTACAGCAGTGGCTTCAGGAGTTCAGTACACATCAAGCTGTGAACAGTATGCTGGCACACATTCTACAAAGGGTTAGGAATATATCTATATCTACATCCTGAAATATTAAAAGTGGATGTCCTGCCATGGTTGTATTATGGATAATTTAAAATGTTTACATATATTACTTATTTTTACTTCCTAATTTTTCTTTTCTTTTCCCATCTACACATTGTTTTTATTTTTATTCGATTATAAGCAAATAGCAGAATTAACACAGCATTCAGCAACTCCGGACGGGCTTTTCTCACACCAAAGAAGTGTAATCAGTTTAACAGGCACAGACTTTCGGATTTCTGATAACCTCTTACCCAGCCCTGCAGCTCATCTAGATGGCCAGGCTTGAACAGCAAAGTGACTCTCTCCCTATTGCTTTTTCCATTATTGCTCTTTGAGGGAGTCAGAGCCGGACACTGACACCCGGTAACCAGCTTGAGGGGTACCACGTTGGGGGTTAGTGGACATGCCAGCCTCTGGTTGTCTTGGTGAGAGACAGAGCCATGAAAACAGAAGCCAGAAGATGCCACCACACACAATTCTGGGCTCGGGCTCACAAAGGCAGAGGTAATCCATCTTTTTTTTTTTTTTTTTCCAACCTCCTTTAAAGATTCTCTGATGCTCTGCTCTAATATTGTAGACCTGGTCTCTTTACCAGAATTTTTTTCTTCTTTAAAGTCTGAGTTGCTATTCTTTTTTTTTTTTTTTTTCTTTTTTTGGCGGCACGCGGGCCTCTCACTGCTGTGGCCCCCCCCGTTGCGGAGCACAGGCTCCGGACGCGCAGGCTCAGCGGCCATGGCTCACAGGCCCAGCCGCTCCGCGGCATGTGGGATCCTCCCGGGCCAGGGCACGAACCCCCGTCCCCCGCATCGGCAGGCAGACTCCCAACCACTGCGCCACCAGGGAAGCCCTGAGTTGCTATTCTTATATTAACATTTTGATGACCCTATCATAGACCCAAATTATCCCCCCAAATGGAGTTCAAATTTGATCAAAACATAAACCCCCTAGAATTATAGCGGACAGGCAGAAGGAAAAGTCACCCCAAACCTAAATCTGACTGCTCAGGCCTTGGGAACGAGGAAGGGGAGAAATCTACATGCATTGCTAAACTGAAACACTGCTTGGGAAACTCTGGGATGGTTTCCATCTTCTAAGTTTCCTCTGCTTCCCAGACAGCTGCTCGGGGAGTTTAGGCACAAAGTCGTCTCATTCAGCCTGGTAACATGTGCCGGCCACTGGGGCCCAGAGCTTGTACCTTTTACAGAAAGACGCCACCGTGAAATCGTCATGATGGGCTCCAGATCGGTTGCTGAGAATGAGTTCGTCACACTTCAGCGGCCTGTCCTGCTCCAAGCCAGCCAGACATGGTGGTGAAGGCCTGTGCCCTTGGGGGACCCAGAACCCACATAATCAGAGAGGACTGAGCCACTGCTCATGTTCTTGCCTTTCACCTTGACCACCAGGAAATGGTGCCCTTCTGGCTGGGAGCATCCGGGTAGGTCAAGACCAACGTGTAGAATTTATCTGGATCAAGGCCATCCCATGCGATGCTTGTGGGCCAGTTCTTAACCTGGGTGGGTGTCAGCACTTTGCCCAGCTCGTCAACCTCCGCCCCGCCGTACTGGACTTGCGGCGGGTGCTGTGGCTGGTCGTCCACCTCCTGCAGGCTCAAGGGTCCCGGCCACTTGCTGAGGTCCAGTGGCCTCAGGGGCCGAGCAGGGCAGACAACAGGGAAAGTCACAGGACAGCAGCACCGACTCCGAGCGGTCTGCCTCTAATTTTTCTTACATTGAACATTTGCTTTCAAAATAAGAAAAAAGTACGTCATTTATTTTTCTTAATTTAATTTTATTTTTTGCGGTACGCGGGCCTCTCACTGTTGTGGCCTCTCCCGTTGCGGAGCAACAGGCTCCAGACGCGCAGGCTCAGAGGCCATGGCTCGCGGGCCCAGCCTCTCCGCGGCATGCGGGATCCTCCTGGACCGGGGCACGAACCTGTGTCCCCTGCATCGGCAGGCGGACTCTCAACCACTGCGCCACCAGGGAAGCCCGTCATTTATTTTTAACCAATAAAAGGGAAAAACAGAATTAGAAGGAGGAAAAAAAATGAAAGCAGAAACCAGGGCCTTCTGTAGGGGATGTAGAGGTGTGTTGGTGTAGAATGAGTTTATGACAACCCTGGAGGTTGGCATTCCCTGGAATCCTGGAGTCAAGGCATGAGCTTTTTGACTCCGACCTGTACTTGTAAGAATGTTTTAATAAGCGGAATGTTTTTTTTCACCTTCTATCGGTATCAGTGAATACAAAGGGGTCCCATGGAGGAGGTAGAAGGTAATGGGGGTTTCTAACTGGGGAGAAATGTTCTTGAAAGAGAAATGGCATGATGGTTTTTATCCCTGGTCTCATATTAGAACTGCTGGATACCCCAGACCCACCCCCAGTGATTCAGTTGATTATTGATTAAAAGATGCAAGGGATGGGTGAAGGACGGTGTCTGCAATTTTTGTAGGATTGAGCCAATTGCCTGAGACTAGACCACTATACAGGGTTTCCAGAGGTAGTGGCCACTGTTTTTCACTTGTATCCAATCTGAAAAGTCCTACTCACAGATTCCTAGTTAAATCCCAAGAATTGAGCTCCTCAATATGAAATTCTTCTCTTCACAATTTCCCTTAGGGCCACCTTCAGAAGGAAAGGTAGAACAGAGATTATTTCTCTCCATCAGTGTTTTCTCAAGCATTGTAGGTGTACCCATTGGTACACAAACTTAGCTTATTCCTACAGGGAAAAACATTTTAAGACAGCTTTTAATGGTATACATTTTTTTGTATTGTGTATTAGGAAAAATATACTAACATCCATCAAAGCTATGATTTCATAGCCGTGATATAAGTTTTTAAAAAATGAAATCTATGCAAAAATGCAAGCCAATTGATATACATACCTTGGGTAGATTGCAGTACAGGTGGTACATGGATAGGGCAAAAATCAAGATGATATACATGACTTGAGGAAACACTGGCAGAAGTTGCTTTGTTAGACCTTTCTGAAACGAGGTGAGGTTTGAGCTGTGATTCAAAGCAGGGCTTCCAAACATTGGACTGAAAATATGTGGAGCCGGCTGAGAGCTTGTGGAAATAGTCATGCCAGTCCCTGCCTAGACATTTTAGTCCAGGAGATTTGAGATGGGGCCCTGGGCTTTATCTTTCCATGAAGGTTTCCTGGTGATTCTGGTGCAGCCAGGTTTGGGAAACTTCAAGAAGGGAGCATTACCTCCTTGGGCCAGAAAGATTACTAGTTCTTGGTAATTAAACCTATTTTAAGTATTTGCTGGCTGTGAAGTCAATTAACTGTTGTTGACTGTCATCAGCATGGCTTTGAAAACTTTTTTTTATTTTATAAATTTATTTATTTTTGGCTGCATTGTGTCTTTGTTGCTGTGCGCGGGCTTTTGCTAGTTGCTGCGAGCGGGGGCTACTCTTCATTGTGGTGTGCGGGCTTCTCACTGCAGTGGCTTCTCTTGTTGCGGAGCACAGGCTCTAGGCGCACGGGCTTCAGTAGTTGTGGCTCACGGGATCAGTAGTTGTGGCTCGCGGGCTCTAGAGCACAGGCTCAGCAGTTGTCTCATGGGCTTAGTTGCTCTGAGGCATGTGGGATCTTCCCGGACCAGGGCTTGACCCGTGACCCCTGCATTGGCAGGCAGATTCTTAACCACTGCGCCACCAGGGAAGCCTGCTTTGAAAACTTTCAATTTTTAAACTGTGTCTCTGGGTCTCAGCATTGGGAGGGGGTGTGTGTGTGTAAATTAAAATACACACAAGTGAGCACATTATACCCCACCCCCCAGACACATTTTAATCTGATTTAACCAATTAAACAAACAGGAGTGAGTTATGCCATTAGGCTCAACAGGGCTGCTCGAGCAAAGCAAAAGCTCGGTGCCACCCAGGCATGGGAGTCATAAAGTGCGTATTTCTGGGGCAGAGGAGGCGCTCGGGTGGGAGCTGTTTCACCCTGAACTGATGTTTACTCGGTGAGCTTCAGAGGATTCCTTGTGAGGCAGCTGGGAGGGAGGCCCTGGGTAGCAGCAGTCTGGGATGGAAACTGTGCTTGGGGCCGCAGGAGTCCTGTGAGAAGGCAATTGAGAGGCCTGTGGGTGAGGTGGGGTGAGAAACCAAGAAGCTGCAACTGCGCCAGGCAGGGATGAGAAACTGAGAGCAAGCTGGTGGCACCAGAGAGGCACAGCGGCTTTCCTGAGGGGCTGGTAACATCCTCCTCCCGAATAGCAGCAAATGGTTGCTCCCGGGGACGGGGGAAGCAAAATATTATCCCAGAGGACATTTAGGAAGCAGAATAAATTCTGTATGAAAATCAAAAAGGGCAAATACGTGTATATGAAGTTAGTGCATCTTGAATTTCCTGGGGCAGTCCTTAGTTCAACGGCTCTGTTCTATAGTCCGACTGGGTGTTAGGTAATGTTCCCTAATTTTAGGGTAAACATTTGAGAAAAAAACGGTGAAAGTGTCTGAGGACAGAAACCCAAGGTGGCATCCAGATGGCCCTGCTTGATATGAACTGGGGCATGTGAATTGCAGAACCTCTCAGGTTTGAAGAGCTGATTTCTGGACCCCGTGAGGTTAAGGGGCCAACTGCCCGAGGCCGGGCCACTCAGCAGGGTTTCCAGAGGTAGCAGCCACTGTTTTTCACCTGCTTCCAGTCCAAAAAGTCCTACTCATGGATCCCTAGCGAAATTCAAATTTTCCTCTCTCCATCTGATGGAGAATTTTCATACCATGTTAAAGAAACCTGGGACGAAGATTTGTCTTCATTTACTGTTTCCTTTTCTTATCAGTTTCTTCACTCACAGATGCTTCAAAACTATTTTCAGTCTGTCAGTCTCCTTTCGCTGTTGTTCTTATATATTACAGGATTGGGGTGAAATTTTCAAAGGCGTTGGCCTTATGACAGTTTGGTTACATTGTGGAATAATTTTAGAAACTAAATTAATTGGATTTAGGGGGACATAACATAGAGGTTACCAAAGCTTGTCCACTAGGTGTCACTCTTTATCCAATGAAACCTGGCTAGCGGTGTTTATAAATAGAAGTACATGTATACAATATTTATTTCCTTTGGTTACGGTAAACATGAATAACAAAATGCCCTCACCTGTGTGTTCTTAAGTCTTTTACTGGTGACCTCTGCCATAAAAGGGGACCGTATATCGGTTCTCCGGAGAACTCATTCCTTTCACAGAGGTTTGTTCTGAGACCTCTCGGGAGGTGCAGGCTGGCCGCCTGAGTCGGAGCCTTCCCAATTCATCGATTGCTTTTCATGACACTGGACCCTTTGGAGATCACAGTGGACTGTCTTGTGATGGGAGCGAATGTTTCCAAAATGCCCTATTCCGCTTGCTGCTTCCTGAAGTGCTGTCTCCCGGACGTTCCAGGCAGCACTCTCACCAGCTCCATCTGTCCATCATCCCCGCGCGCTCCCGCCGGGTGGGCATCAGCACAGGGCGCGAGCGGAGCCGCTTCACCCTACGGAGTGAGCCCAAGGATGGGCGACGTTCAGGGACCGCTCAGCCCGGGGGAGGGGGTGGAGAGGGGGGCTGTTGGGGAGACCACCTCTTCACGGCCTCCACCCTGGGGCAATGCAGGCAAAACCGCTGCTAGCAATTTTGAATTTCAGAATTTGAAATTATTTGCATTAGCTACGAGGATTGACCAAATTCCATTCGTTTCTCTTTTGCACTGCCTTCAGGGATAAAAACGGACGTACAATTTAGAGTTTACAAGGAAGGAACAATCTGATTCAGAGACATCGTACTTCTAAATAAAAATAGGTTTTATTATTATTCAAAAAATGTTCTTTCTCTAAAATGTAAGTAGTTCACCCTCAGAGAAGAAATAGGGTACTAATAACATTTTTATATCCCACTTTCCAGTTCAAGAGGTTGTCTCAAATCCATTACCCGGTGTTATCTTCAGCACAACCCTGGGTGTTGGGGATTACTGCTACTACGTTTCTGACTGGGCCTACAGCTGTCATGTCCCAGGTTTGCCAAGCTGGAATTTTAACCCAGACCATCTGACTCCAAAAACTATAATATCCATTACACCAGTGGTTCTTAACCAGGCTGTGCATCAAAATCTCCCGGTGAGCTTTTCAGTATATATACTCCCAGACTCACCCTGGACCTTCTCGGTCAGAATAACCTGGGTGATATTGGGTTCATTCAATAAAGGAACATAAAGTGGGTATATAATACCATGTCAGGTAGTGATGGATGTTTGGGGAAGAAAAAAACAAAGCAGAATGAGGGAGTAGAGAGTGACAGGAGGGGCTGCTTTAGAAAGGAGCAGCTGGGGAAGGCCAACCTCTCCAAGGAGGGGGCATCTGAACTCAGACGCTATTGAAGCCAAGCAGTAAACTTTGCAGATGTAGGTGGGAAGGGTGTTCTAGCAGAGGGAATAGCAGGTGCAAAGGCTCTGAGGCAGGAGTGTGCTTGGTGTGGAGAAACAGCGAGGAGGCCAGTGTGGCTGGAGTGGAGTTGTTGAGGATAGAGTGCTAGGAGATGGGTCAGGAGGCAGCCGGGAGCCAGATGTTAGGCCTTCAACTGGTGCTGCACAACTTTTGAAACAAGTGCATGTTAACGTTCTCACTCCTCTCATGCTCTTCCCCCACTCCCCACTTTTACCTTGCCGAGCAATGAAAAGGAAAAACAGGGGAGATAAAAGCACAGCTAAAATACAGCCCTGATGAGCTGCCACCATTGCAATCACCATGAAGCTGCAGTTCAGCGCTGTTAGGGAGACCAAGAGGACTGCGAATGGTTAGTGGTGAATGAGTAGCTGCTAATTTGATAATCACCGTGAATCCGAGTGAAATCAGATTTGTTCACCTCACTGTCTACAAATTCCTTTTATTTGTCATTGAATTGTAATTTCCATTTAAAATCATTATAAGGAAACAATACGTTCCCATCACGCTCACTTAAGTACCGTCCTGGAGTTTTTAGTTTTGCTTTAACATTAAATCTGGTCATGCTGTCTTTCATTCCTATCTTCAGGCCTTTCTCTTAAGTAGATGCTCCTCTTTTCCTTGTGTTTATAACATGGGGGCAAACTACACATGCTTGGAGAAGTGATGATAGTGTTTTGTTTCTAAGAGAAGTGCAGATTGGTTACATTTGAAAATTTCTCTCAAGAGAGTGAAATATCTCCCATAATTTTGGGGAAAGATCTTTCATATAGATATAATTAAAATATATATTTATTAAAGCAGGGATAGAATGCCATATCCACAAAGTTTAAATCCAGTATTGTAGTGGATCTTAAATAATTAAACAACTCACCCTGATGAATACGGTTATATTAGATAGCATTAATGTTTATTTTCCATATGCTCAGGTTTATTATTTTAACTTCCATATACAAATAAAATAATACGCTATAATTTGTCACTTGCTTAAACCAGCTGAAAAAGTCAGATGAGAGATGGTTCCAGAGGAAAACTGAAGGTAACTTTGCCTGTTATAGGCACCCTCACGAGCCCGCTCTCTGGTGGCTGAAACACACAGGTTAGGGATGACTTCAGAAAACATGAACACTCCTGTGACCTCAGAATGCCTCAGTAAAGAAGCAGGTTGTGAAACTGGATGCAAAATGTGATCCTGTATTTGTTAAAACAAAATCATATGTCTACATATGCATTCAATAACAACTAGAATGATACATTCACAATGATGCCACATTGCAATGGTATTTTTTTAATGGAGGGTGGTTTCTGGGTGATTTCATTTTTATTTTATTGCTTATTTGTACTTCCTAAGATGAACGTATATTTGTATAATAAAGAAAAACTTGTACAATAAAGTTTATATGCTTTTCAGTTGTAGAAAAAACACCACTAAAAGTTATTGAAAAAAAATCAGGACTTCCCTCGTGGTCCAGTGGCTAAGAATCCACCTGCCAATGCAGGGGACACGGGTTTGAGCCCTGTTCTGGGAAGATCCCAGATGCCGCGAAGCAACTAAGCCCGTGCGCCACAACTACTGAGCCTGTGCTCTAGGGCCCACGAGCCAAAACTACTGAAGCCCACGCATCTACAGCCTCTGCTCCACAAGAGAAGCCACCGCAATGAGAAGCCTGAGCACCGCAACGAAGAGTAGCCCCCGCTAGCTGCAACTAGAGAAAGTCTGCGCGCAGCAATGAAGGCCCAGTGCAGCCATAAGTAAATAAATAAATAATAATAATAATAAAAATCACATGTTGAATTATTGACTCATACTTATTTTACTTCAACTCACACTTTGCCTTCCACAGTGGAAAACAGTAGCTTGATTCTTCTGTAATTTTTCCTGTTTTTATTATAATTATTCCAACTCTACACCACAGAGGAAGGGACAATTTTTTGTGACTGTTCAGTGTCTTCTGGAGTTAGGCTCAAGGAGCTCTGGCTTCTGGACAACTCTGTCCGCTCTAGCCCTTCTCTCCACTAGAGGGCAGCAGATGACAGAAGGATTCATGGGCCATAAAGGCTAACTTTCTGTGTTGACAGCTTTTGGGGTGAGAAATGGTCCAGGCGTAGCTGGCTGGGTGTCACCGTGACTCTGTCATTCAGAAAGCCATTTGGTTTATTTGTATTAGTGCAAATTAAAAACAGAACATTTCCCTCTTCTCCAAACTATGGGGAAACAAAATTAACTTCTGCCCCATTATTAGGAGTTTCTGAGGATGCCAAAGACACAAATCTACACACTTAGGAAGAGGACTCACACCAAACACGTTTATGCTTCATAAACTTGTATACTATGCACTATATAACCTTGGACGTTCTGGTTAAGTAAATTGGAGGCAGGATCTGATATAAAGTTGAGGAATAAAACATAGGCAAAACATTCTTGCCCTCAAGGCTTGAAATCAAAAGCCAATATGGTTTAAATTGTACATACATTTAAGGGGATGTAAAGGAGTGGTGATTAGTAAAGAAAATGCTAGGGGAAGTAAATTTGACTTTGAATCAGGATTTGAAGAAAGTAATGCCTGCAGATTAGAGTGGAGGCCCAACAGGGGTTGAAAACTGGTGGCCCCTGAATCCAGGCTGTAGAAGTACTTACTCTGATCAGAAGAATGCTTTAAATTAAAAAAAAAAAAATTTATTTGGCCGCATTGGGTCTTAGCTGTGGCATGCGCGATCTTCGTTGCGGTGCGTGGGCTCCAGAGCGTGTGGACTCAGTTGTTGCGGCGTGGACTTAGTTGCCCTGAGGCTTGTGGGTTCTTAGTTCCCTGACCAGAGATCGAACCCTCGTCCCCTGTATTGGAAGGAGGATTCTTCACGACTGGACCACCAGGGAAATCTCTGAATGCTTTAAGTTTTTTAAACTTGAATTTATTTAAGTGGGGCGTGGACTTGTTAGTTTGCTACATTTCCCACCATCCCAGCATGGGACACATTTCTCATACCTCCCTGGCCCCAGTCAAAGAAAAATCATCTCTTCCTCTGCAATACAGAGTTGGCGTAATTATAATAAAAACAGGAAAAATGACAGAGGAATCAAGACATTTGCGATTGCAATGCTGGCTTAGAGGAACTGGGCGAGGAGGCACAGGAAGGAGGCGGAGACAGTAACCCGGGAGCCGTGGCACTAGTACTGGGCCAGAACTGGGAGCAGGTAAGTCTGGTGTGGAGGGCGTGAGGGGGCAGGACTGGGAATATATAGACTGGGTTGACTTACACCAAGGGGCCATGTTGCAAAATAGGTTACAAGGAGTTGAGGGTGGTGGTGGTGATGGTGATTTGAGGTGTAATTTAGATCTGGTACTGCCAAAGAGAACCCTGTAAGTGCTTGAGGATGAGAGAACCAAGAAGTCTTGAAAGAAGATGTAGGAATCAACCTGGAAAAGTGCTGGAGAATCTATTTCCTGTTCTCTCTGATATCTGTTTTCTCTATGGGTTTTGACGACTAGAATTAATCTGTTGAAAAGAAATGGTGAGGGCTTCCCTGGTGGCGCAGTGGTTAAGAATCCGCCTGCCAATGCAGGGGACACGGGTTCGAGCCCTGGTCCGGGAAGATCCCACATGCTGTGGAGCAACTAAGCCCGTGCGCCACAACTACTGAGCCTGCGCTCTAGAGCCCACGAGCCATGACTACTGAGCCCGCGTGACACAACTACTGAGCCCATGTGCCACAACTACTGAAGCCTGCATGCCTAGAGCCCGTGCTCCGCAATGAGAAGCCCGCGCACCGCAACGAACAGTAGCCCCTGCTCGCTGCAACTAGAGAAAGCCCATGCGCAGCAACGAAGACCCAACGCAGCCATAAATAAATAAATAAAAGAAAGAAATGGTGAAACCTGGAGTCAAACATGCCTGACACCCCTACTCCAGACCTCACCACTTACTTGTGTCCCCAGAAAAGCTGGGGGCTTGAATCAGCACCTCACAGCTAGGACATAGGACTCTCCTTGCACGATCTTGGTAGCACCGTACGGTGTCGACATACTGCCCTGGGGCTCGTTGGTCCTGCTCCCAGCACTGACTCAGTGGCTCACTGGGGGCACAGGTCTTCAATCACTGCACTTTCGTTTTCTCATTATAATTTAAAGGGACTGCACAAGGCAGCCTTAGAAGATTCATTCAGCATTAGTCCAATGATTGAAGCTCTGAAAAGAAGGGCCAAGACCCAGTTTTTATCAACGCACTAAGCTGCCAACCGAGCAAGCTGGACTCTTGAGAAGACTATTGGTCGCACTGCATTATGGGAGCAAACAGTGCGGTGGGAAGGGTGAAGACAAGCAAAGATTGCGAAGTGCCGCAGGATTAGACGCGGGTTCCGACTCCAACTCCACCCTTTCCTAACTGAGTGACCTTAAGAAAGCCATTAAACTTCTCTGAGCATCAATTTCATTTGCAAAATGGTCACACAGGGATGTGTCTGGCAGGGTTCTTTGGAACATTAAATGAGACAGTGTAAGTGTCGGCCGCATCATCGCTCCTACCCTCATCCCGCGTGGAAATCACTCCCGTGAATCCTGAAGTCCTGTCTGTGAGAGGGAGTCCTAAGTCAGAAGGCGCAGTCAAAAACGCAGCACCAAGAGCGCATCTCTATGAGAAGAACCGCGGAGAGTATCTGGGCTGACGTTTCCTTAACTCAATTAAAACTCTGAACGGTTAATATGCTGTTTTCAGGCAGTTTTGATTGCCACAGCATTTTGTTGTTGCTCTGTTATCAAAAGAAGAATGATGTGTCAGGGCCCAGAGGCTGCCTCTCGAGGAAGTGGGGAGCGTGCTGGCCACCCACTGTGATGATTTGGCGGGCGCAAACGACTCTGCTTACCTGCCACGGAGCCTGCAGGACTTCACTGGAGCCCTGTTGCTTTGATATGTCACCTTGTTCTCTCTGGAGTCATCTGGCTATCTCCAGCAAAATCGTACTCTTCAACACACCTGAGGGATACGATACACCCCTCTCCTTAACAGTACAATCGTCTGGGGAAAGAAGAAGGTCGATTGGGGAGAAATGATGGCTCTGGATGATGGAGGCAAGCCCCCAGCAGGTGCTTCTGTTATATCACAATTTCCTGTAGAAAACCTCAGTCAGGAATCTAAGCTAATAATAAAGTAACCTACTCGATAACTAACTAGAAAGGCCCATCTTGTTAGACTTTACCTCATCCTTAGATAAAAATCTGTTTTGGACAGAATTGTGGATGGTTGGTAAGGCATGATGTCACTAAGTGTAGTTTCATAGTTTCATAGCAAAACGAAGAGAATTTCTCTTTTTTTTAGTCTTTGAAATGAGGCCCAGAACTACTTATGAACCTCTAAAATTCTTGGTGGCTTGTTTAAAGCTCAGCCCTAGATTCCTAAGGACATAAGCAGCATGGATGAGGGAGGTGAGACCGAAGCTTGGGGTGGTGTGGGAAGGAGTGGAGGCATAGGGTGGAGATTCAGAAGGAGCCAGAGAAAATGGCTTTTAGGCGGAAATAAGAAAAAGAGCGCTGAGATTACTGCCGGGGTTGTTGGGCACTGGGAGCTGGTGGCAGGGCGGGACCAAGGCAGAGGCGGGAGGCACCTAGGTGCTAAATTTAAGGAGACACCCACTGTCAGGCTCCTATGAGTGCAGGGTGGGCACCTGAGAGTGAGTGCCTCCTTAAATTGTGCATCTTGGGTGCTTGGCCTGCACATCCTAGTGCGGGTCCTAGAGGTAGAGTAAAATGGAGAGATAGCCTGGTTTCTCCAAGACAGTGGCAAAGAGGTTCCGATAAAAATCTCATCAGCACAACTCGGGGAAAGAAAGTCTCAGGTGAATACCAGGCTTATAATATAGCAAAAAATAACGATCACAGCTTAACAAGATGTAAACATTTGTCATTTAAGGTAAAAAAGAAAAAAAAAATCTTCCTCCAAATTAGGGTCCATTTATATTCCAGGTATGAGGCTGGAGAGCTGAGATTTTTTTCCTCCTCCTTTCTTTTTTCTTTTCTCTTTCAACTCTTCCCTTCTATTCCTTTCTCCCCTTTTCCTTCTGCTCTGTGTGACACTACTGAAGTGATGGCCCTTGTTTTTTTCTTCCCCTTCCTTCTTCCTTTGCTTCCGTTGCTTATAACGGATTCGGAGGGAAAAAAAGAATCAAATATCTGTTTCACAGCCATTTCATAAACAGTACTGGCTCCTTTCTTTTGATACCACTAGGCAATGAAAAGCACTGTAGGAGGACATTTGTGACAGTATAGTGATGAATTCATGACGCCTCCATAGCATCGACTTGAAACAGACCCACTGTGTTTCTCTGCATTTAGCCGAGACCAAACCAGAATGAATGCCCATGGGTGCTCAGCTGGATACATGAAACAAAGACGTTTTCTATTTTGTGATGAAAGGAAAATAATTTGGGTAGAAAAACCCTACCCAGATCAGAAGTTGAGTTTGTGTTTGTTTCAGCCAAACTGCTTCAAGCCCTGTCATATACTTCCGTGGACCCTGATTGTTGCGGAAATGTTTTTAAAGCCTTTCAGGTTTTTGTTAAACCTCTCCGGAAGTTTATTTCAAAATGGAGTTACTCACACAGCTTTCCCAACATTAGATCATATTCAACCTTCTTTGCTTTTAAACAACTTGAACTTTTGGAACCAAGTCTCTTTTTTAAAAATTGCATTTTAAAGTAGTCTCATGTGAAACAGATTTGCAGGACTTTATTTTAAAATCTGATAAGGATAGAAAAGATTCCAGTTAACCGCAACAGGAGGAAGGATTAACATGGCTTATACCATTCTTCTTTTTCTTGTTATATAAAACTTTTCGTGATCAAGAATATGCAACATATTGCATAAAAACAAGAAAACAAACTTTCAGCTGGAGTCGGAACCCCAACAGCCGTATGCTGTTGTGTAGAACAGACACACACAATGCTGGGGAGTCCATTCACATCAGAGCCATTGTACATTTGTATATTTATTACAACAATTCCCTAGCAAATAGCTTGGAAATATTTTGGGGAAGGGGCTTCCCCTTCACCCTTCAATTTGCAAAAAGGTGACATCTGGGAAAGCAGTGGCCCTGATGCTGAGTTAGTATGTAAAAGGTTTATTTTTGCCCCTTTGGTCTTAGGCCTCTAGCTGAATTGAAACGATTAATCTGGATTGGTTGTATCCTACTGTGCTTAAACTTAGGACCTTTCTCCCAACTTGTGGGTCATTCCAAAACAAACAAACACATCAAAAAACAAAACACAGGGTATTTGCATTCTTCAGTTCCCCTTGTTTCCATTTGCTTTCTCCTGAGCCTGAACTGCTTCTTCTCCTTCTTCTCCTTAGTTCATACTTTATGCCAGATGTTGTTCTAAGCTCTTGATGGATGCTAGCTAATTGAGTGTTATACGTTAATCCTTTTTTAGGGATGAGGAATCTAAGGCCCAGAGAGGATAAGCAATTTTCCTGTGGTTACACAGCCAGTCCAGTGACATAACCAGGATTTGAACTCTGGCAATGTGGCACCAAAGTTCCTGCTTTTAACCACTCTGCTCTTCTGCCTCTTCTGCGTTGGTCTCTTTTCCCTGAAGCCTGGGCCACTGTCTGAGGCCCTATTTTAAACAGCTCCGGCCATCCACGGCCCCATGGTAGATCTGCCCCTCCTTCATTGTGCCACTCAATCAGATTTCCTCTGGCCACTGTCCTTTGGTGTCTCGCTACACCTCCTTGAGGACTAGCCTAATTTGGATCAATTCCCTTAGCCCCGGTCCCCTCCAATTCCAATTTTCTGCCGTTCTCTATTGCGTTATCGCTGAGGTCTCAGCACACCTCTGGTGGACCCCAGCCGCCTGTGACAGATGAAGGATGGGTGAGGACAATTGCGGTTGAATTTACTTTTACCTCCTGGTGTGCCGAGGCCTCAGGAGTTTGCCATGGGCTGTGCTGGCTTGACCAGGGTGTGGGGAAACAGGAAGTCTCCTTCGTTGGTGGGAAGATAAATTGGTGCAACTGCTCCAGAGGGCAGTTTGGCAACGTCTGCCACATACTTTCAAACTTTAGTTAGACTCTGACCGCAGCTCTGAGTCACCACATCTCTCACCTGGGTTGCTGCAGTAGACTCCTCTCCCATCTCCCTGCTTCCACTCTTGCCTCCCAAACTGTATTCTCAACACATTCTCTACTCTCAGTACATTCAGAGTAAGTATTTTAGAACAGAAGCCAGATCATGTCCCACATCTTGCTCAAATCCTTCCACTGCTTCTCATTTAATAGCAAAAGCCAAAATTCCCGTAATGGGCTACAAGGCCCTGCAGAACCTGGCCCCAGCACCTCTTTGATCTTACGTCTTATTCCGTCCTTCCTGCTCCCTCTGGCTCCAGCCACATGGGTCTACTTGCTTTTCCTTGAATGTATCAGAGATCCTTCCATTCTAGAACCTTTATATGGGATGTTCCTTCTGCTTAGAACAGTCTTCCCTAGATATCTGCAGGGCCAAATCACTTACCTCCTTCAGGTCTTTGATGAAATATTACCTTCTCAATGGGTAATTGAGATTACCATTGGGTAATCACCAATGGGTAATCACCACTCGATTTAAAATAGCAAACTCTTGATCCCTTTTACTTTTCTCTACTTATTTTTAAAGCCATTATCTAACATACTGTATGACTGACTCATTTGTTTTGGTTTTGTCTGTTTCTTTCCATATGATGTAAGCTCTACAGGGCAGAAAGTGATTTTTTCTGTTTTGTTTATTGACAGTGCCTGACAAGCTGTCAAATATTTATTTATAAATACATTTTAAAAATACTTATTGGATAGTTTTTGAATTGAGTGAATGGTATTTGACTCAACAGTTCCACTTCTAGGAATTTATTCTATGACACACACATGCACAAAGTGACATAAACACTGAGAGCCACTGAACATTATTCATTGTATGAAAAGACTGAGCATCTATCTCAAGAGATTGTTACCTGAAGGGTCTATTGGACAAAATCTCAAACCAGATAGGAATAAAAGTTGCTTCGTGTTCCCACTACCTCCTAGAAAGTGGGGGCTGATGCGAAGACCACGTTGGTTATAGTCAAAACCACATTTTCTTTGCACCTCTGAGTAAAACACTGGAATGTATACCTGTGTGGAGTTGTACTTTTCTCACTTCTCCCAAATTAGTGAATAAGCTTCAATGTTGAGAACAAAGAAGTGTTCAAATGCTGAGGAAAGCTGCCCAAAATTAAGGTCAGACACTTCCCTTTGGGCTTCCCAGGAGGTGCCAAACTGGGGCTGTCCCCTCAATCGTCTCCTCTGCCCCCATATGCTTATATAAACAGAGTATAGAATAAGTCCAGTGGTCAAGGTTCTGTCTCCCAAGATATGGTGAAGGGGCTCCAGAAAACTCACTCTTAGGATGGGGGCTCCTGTAAGAAGCGGCATTTCCTTTCCTGGATGGATGTAGCCCCATCTGGAAGCTCACTGTGGTGTTGCCGTTGGAGTGAAGCTCACTTCCTGGGAGAGCCTGAAAGTTGCTCCAGGGGTTGGGAGGTAATCTGAACCCATTGACTACTGCTTATCTGGGAATTTCTGTAAGCAGGAGGCCTGCAGGGGTCATCCACTGCAGCAAGGTGAGAAGGGATGGGGGTCGTTTGCTTGGGAAGGGGAAGGGGGCCGCCCCATCTGCAGCTCTCCATGCCCTTAAGAAAAATGGAAGATGAATTCACAGAGTACTGGATCTTCATGTAAAAGAGCATGAGGGAGAGAGCTGAGAGCGTAGGCTATGGGGCTGTCCAGGCAGCATCTGGTCCAAGTGGGTATACAGGGTTTGGGGACTGTATTAGTTTGTTAGGGCTGCCATAACAAAATACTACAGACTGGGAGGCTTAAACAACAGAAATTATTTTCTCACAGTTATGAAGGCTAGAAATCCAAGATCAAGGTGTTGGCAGGTTTGGTTTCTTCTGAGGTTTCTCTCCTTGGCTTGAAGACGGTTGTCTTCTCACTGTGTCCTCACATGGTCTTTCCTCTGTGTGTGCAGCCCTGGTGTCTCTTGTATGTCTAGATTACCTCTTCCTAAAGGGACACCCAGTCAGATTGGATTAGGGTCCAACCTAACAGCTTCCTTTTAACTTTTTTTTTTTTGGTAACTTAAAACCTTTTTAAAGACCCTATTTACAAATACAGTCGCATGCTGAGGTACTGGAGTTTTGGGTTTCAATCCATAAAATTTGGGGGGACACAATTCAGGGACCTAGTCTTTTAGTGGGGCTGGAGGGAGACAGAGCTGCCACTTTCTGAGATGGTTCTCAGCAATGGAGGAAGACATGGGGAAGCTGAGTAGCATTCCAAGAAAACCATCCCACCTGTGGGGAGACCCACCCCCCCATCAGCAGAGGCTACCAGTAGCAGGTAGAACTAAGCTGAGCCAGAGAAAGACCAGAGAGGCCTCCTAAACACCCATAAGTTGCCAATAATGTAAGACAGTCTTTGCTTCTCTTCTTCCTCCTACCCCCCAACTCAATCCAAAATGCCTGATCCGGGAAAGGAACCAAACTCCCACTTCCTCCATCCAATGAAAGAGCTTCTTCCCAACTCCAAGTCCCTTGAGGCAATGCCAGGTCTGGAGAGAAGAGAGGAGATGAGATTTAAATTGAATATGAAGTGGGGATTTAAAACAAATTAAAATGAAATTTAACTGAAAGTGGCAAGAAAGTTATAGGACCTGCCTAAGCAGTTGTATAGGAGGAGAAAGGAGATTCTTCAGAGCTCAGTTGAATATAGTGCTTGAAAAAAATAAAGCTATCTCAATTTAAACTCCACTGAGTTGATATTTCTCAACAAACTCGCCATCTATTTCTCTATACAAGTAAAGGAGCATGTCTTGGAAAACACAACAAAACTGTTTTCAGTAGTTATCTCTGGGAAAGGGGAATTAGAGATGGGAGTTGGTATGGGAAGAAAATGTACCGTTCACTCTATACCCTTTTGAACTTTAAAAAAAATACCATGTGCAAGTGTTAATTAAAAAACAAACAATTTAAAACTAATTAGAATCATATGATACTAATAGAGCAAAGACTGAGTTAAGAAATCGTCCACAAAGACACGTCAAATCCAAATATATTAAAGGAGTTTTTCACCAGTGGGAAAAAATAATTATTGTAAGTTAAACCAGGGAAACTGTAATGGAAAGAAGGTGAGGTTTGCTGGATGTGAGGAGAAAAGCTTTCCTAAGAATTTGGAGAAAGATCTATAGAAGATGGAGTAAGAGAGACTTGGACCAGCGCTCCAGTGTTAGAAAACAATGTTAACCGCTGATGCTGTTGCTTGAAGGGAGATAAATGTTGTGACAGATGCCCGCAAAGAATTTGGCAAGGAATGGGGTTCCATTTGGTATAATGCACTTCAAGGTTAAGCTCTTTTGTGTCATGTAGACGTGGCATGTTTTTGGCTCAGTGCTGAACCTTGGGGCTTGGGATTGATATAATTGTGGAAGACATTAAGTCAAGCGGCAATGCACAATGATTTGGCCAGTAACATTTGAAATAATATCTCACACATATGTTCAAGCAATAGAAATCACTGCCAAAATACCAGGAAAGGATTCCAGCAAAATAGGAAGGAAACAGAGAGGGGTCATTTATGTTAACACACCATAAGTTTATGCACGGATCATTATTTCCCCTTATATGATTAATTCTATTCTCAATGTGTTGAGCTAATAAAAATTGAGAAATCATCACAAAAATTGTGAAATCATCCACATTCTGTGTGTACAGACAGTGGCTTAAGAGTGGGATCATAATCCCGTCATCCTCCTGGAACTGAATTAAGCCTGGATAGGAGTTCTGATGACATGAGGTGCAAAACTGGACATCAGAATGGATGCAACAAATGTGGCTAGTCCACACTGCCTGCCACAGTTCTTTCCCCTCATAGTCAGAGATGAAAGGGGAAAAACTATAAAATAGTAAGATAAATAGTAAAAAATGCGGGTTTCGAAATTGAGCTATGGATAGACCTAGAGTCTGTCATACAGAGTGAAGTAAGTCAGAAAGAGAGAGACAAATACTGTATGCTAACACATATATATGGAATTAAAGAAAAAAAAAAACCTGTCATGAAGACCATAGGGGTAAGACACGAATAAAGACTGTGTCCTACTAGACCTACTAGAGAATGGACTTGAGGATATGGGGAGGAGGAAGGGTAAGGTGTGACAAAGCGAGAGAGAGGCATGGACATATAAACACTACCAAACGTAAGGTAGATAGCTAGTGGGAAGCAGCTGCATAGCACAAGGAGATCAGCTCGGTGCTTTGTGACCACCTAGAGGGGTGGGATAGGGAGGGTGGGAGGGAGGGAGACACAAGAGGGAAGAGATATGGGAACATATGTATATGTATAACTGATTCACTTTGTTATAAAGCAGAAACTAACACACCATTGTAAAGCAATTATACTCCAATAAAGATGTAAAAAAAAAAAATGCGGGTTTCTGCCTTGTTTTAGAAGGAGGCTTTGCTATTGAGGAGCACACTCCAACGACTCTGTTGGATCTTAAAAAAATGCAGCTATTGGCCTATCTTGATGCTTGTTACTCATTCAAGCCACCAATCTGATGGGGGTCAGGCCAGTTACGTTGCATAGGAAGTGTCTCCCCAAGGGGGGACTTGCATACTAACTCCTCTTGGCTCATATATACGCTATTTCCATTGGATTTTAAAATGGAAGGTTTTTGTTTGTTTACTTAAAGCCTGGATTATGTGAGATGGCAGGAAGCTACTGTTTCACTAAACTTATCGTATCAGCTTTTTGGTGAGACTTGCAGTTCTGAAAAGTATTTGTTTCTGAAGAATCATCAATAAAAAGGCTAGAGCATCCACTGTAGGAAGGTGGAGAAGAGGCAGCCAGGAAAGAGGGAAGCAGCAGGGTCCCCAGCCTGCCCTGATGTGATGTAGGCTCATTTGACCATTCTCAGGTCAAGCATTGTGTTGAGCATTTTAAAAACAACATAAAACTATGGAGGGTAGATGAAGTAGATACTGGCTAGTTTTTGTCTACGCACCATTCTTTTTCTCATTTATGGGCAATGTATTCCCAGTTTCCTTCTGGGAAAACTTCCTCTTCTACTGTCAATTAAGGTGCTTTGACTGAGCCTGCGCCCTCTTCAGCTCCAGGAGTGGGTACTTGACATGGGTCTAAGTCAGTTAATAAACTCTCCTGGGTCACAGTGATTGCTTCAGACTCCAGGAAGAGGCACGGGGCTCAAGTGGAGCCAGTCATAGTGAAGTCCTGGTCCTGAATAGAGCTGAGTGGTAAGGAGCGGTGCTCTCTCTCTTCTGAGGGATTTGAATGAGGAGGGATGTGGTAGGCAGAAACTGTTTTAGACACCTTGCCACCCTGCGGGTGGCGGTGGTGAGGCCTGTCTAGAATGTAGCAGCACAGTGGAAGCATGGAGAGAAGTGGGTCCTGATGAAAATTTTTGCATTTTTTAACTTAGTTATGCCTGAACCGAAAACTGCAAATTGATATTTTCAGTAATGTGACTTAACATATTCCACCTTCTTTATCCAAACATTTATTTTGCTCCAGGCATTTTTTTTTTTTTTTTTTTTGCGGTGCGCGGGCCTCTCACTGCTGTGGCCTCTCCCGTTGTGGAGCACAGGTTCCGGACGCACAGGCCCAGTGGCCATGGCTCACGGGCCCAGCTGCTCTGCGGCACGTGGGATCCTCCCGGACCGGGGCACGAACCCGTCTCCCCTGCATCGGCAGGCGGACTCTCAACCACTGCGCCACCAGGGAAGCCCTGCTCCAGGCATTTTGAATGAGGGCTTCTGTCACATGCAATAGAAGGACCCCTACCGGTTACCGTAAAGTGTTATGAGCTAATGATAAAAATCTGAGATGTAGGAAAAAATTAAAAGGAAAACCAGAATCTAAATATGACAATTAAATCCCAGTAAAGACAAAAGATTGGGAGCTGAAATTATGGATAAATACATGATTTAAAATAAAGATACAAAGAATCAAAGTTTAAAAATATAACAGAAGAAGAAGATGTGCACATAAAAGACTAAGACCCATGATATAAAGGTTTAGAATATTAAAGTAGAGGGGATTAAGGATTAAGAAAAGGAATTGGAAACAGTAAAGATAAAATTGAAGATTAAAAACCTCGGAAGAATAAAAATAGTTATGAAGAAATATTTTTGAGAGAAAACAAAAACCAAAACCTTAAAGATTGGAAAGAGTGATAGGAAAAAAAAAATAACCCAGTCCAAAGTAAATCAGTGAGGATTCACACAAAGTTCAAGGTGGTGACTGAAAACATTCTGTTGATGGGATGTCATTCAGTGGGGCAAAGAGCCAGGAAGGCAGAAAGCCCATAGCTTGAGTGGTATCTGTAAATACACAGGGTTTGTCTGCTTAATACTGACACATGGCAGAGCAGTGGGGAAAAAAAAAAAGCCTTCTCATCCTCGGGAAACTTGAAAAGCTAGTGTCACTCACCTCCCTCCACCACCACGCACGACAGGTCTAGTTCTTTATTGTCTGAAAATTTGGAACCTTATGTGTACAGCCAATAGAGCCTAGTTATAGTCAGTTAGACAACTGGCAGGAAAAGCAGGGAGTCACTCGATACATTTTTTCAAATGATTTTCTTTTAAAGCAGAAATACTTGGAGAATAGGCCGGAAGTAAAGGAGCCCAGCTATAATTAAAAATGAGATTACTCAAAAGGAACATTTCATACTCATCAAAAGTCTGAAAATATTAAGTATTATTGAAAACGAGGGGAAGTAAAAACTCATACACTGCTGGTGGCAATATAAACTGGTATACCACATGAGAGCAGTTGGACTATATCTAGTATAATCAGAGATCCCTACATGCTTAGATATATGCCTTAGAGAATGCTTACAAATATACATAATTAGACATACCACAATTACTTGTAACAGCTAAAATGTATATGAAACAGATTAATAGAGGAATGAATAAAAATTGTGGTATACTGAATATATAGAGCAGTTAAAATGAATAAACTATTGTAATTATCAATGTGAATAAGTATAGAAAACATAATGCTAAATGAAAAGATAAGTTGCAGATTCATAGGATAGGCTACTGTTTACGTAAATTTTTTAAAACACCCCACACTACTATTTTTACTTTGGGACAAATACACATGTAGTGAAAGTATAAACACATGGAAAGAAACAACAGACACCATATTCAGAGCAGAGGAATGAGGACGGATGAAAGATTTGGGAAGATTACAAAAGGAGTTTCAAATATAACTATAATGTTCTTTTACTTAAAACAAACCTGGTGAGGATGGGATAGAAGTGAGAGAGGAGAGAACAGCACTTGCTGAAAGCATTGCTGTAGGAGTAGAAAGGCTGCTCCAGTTTTTGGTTGGCAGCGTCTTTGCATTTTGGAGCCAGGGCAGACAGTGGGGAGGGGCAAAGCATCTTTCTACCTTCTTTTCAGCCATCGGGTTTTCTGCAGCCCTGTGCCAACACATTCATGGGTCACCAATTTTATTTCTCAATCCAATTCTGAGGGCTCTGCAAGTAGTTGCCATTCTCCCAGATTTTGCCAATTAATTGTCAGTTTTAGTTTTCTCTGCTGTGAGTTTCCAGCATTTTCTGGGGTCTTTTAAAGTATCTGTCTGTATTAGTCTGAGTAGGCTAGACTATGCTGTAGTACTAAATAAACACCCAAATCTCAGTGGCTCAATTCAGTGAAGGTTTCTTTAAAGCTCCTGCAATGTCAACGCAGATATTCTTGGTTAGGAGGCTTTCCTGGGTGGTTCTCCTTCAAGCAGTGTATACTAATTTACCTAGACTATGCCACCTTCTTAGCCACAGGGATGGAGGAAAAAGATGGTGGCAAATTGTGAAGGATGTTTAATGGCCAATTCTGAAAGTGGTGTACTTCACTTTTGGCCAGTACCATCAGTCAGAATTCAGTCACATAGTCCCATCTAGATGCAAGGGGATCCAGGGAATGCAGCCTTCCTCCGTGCCTGGGAGGAAAATAAAATAGTTTGGCGAATTCATAGCATGGTCCAGCCACCACATTTTATTAAGAACATAAGACCCTGAGACATAATTTAAAACCACCATGTTTTTTTTAACTTTTCCTTTTAATTATTTAGTTATTATTAATCATGTGATAAGCACCTACAAACTCACCACCTAAAAGAAGCACAAGGACCTTGACAATAACGTACAACTAACTATATGGTCTTCTTTCCTGCATCCCCTGACTCTATTCACAAGACAACTAGCATCCTGAAACTGCATGGATCATCCCGTTGTTTTCCTTTTTTCAAAAAAATTAACCTTTTGAGATAATTCTAGATTCATATGCAGTTGTAAGAAATAACACAGAGTGATGCTGTGTGCCCTTTACCCAGATTCTCCCAATGGCAACTTCTTGAAAAATTGTACTGCAGTATCATGGCCAGGATATCAACATTGATATAGTCAAGATACAGAACATTTCTGCCATCACAAGGATCAATTATATGGCCCTTTAACAGTCATATCAACTCCCCTCTGGCCCTCAACCTCTCCTTAGTCCCTGGTAACCACTAAATTGTTCTCCACTCCCACAATTTTGTCAATTCAAGCATGATATATAAATGAAACCATTTCCTTTTGGGAAAATCAGCATAATTCTTTGGAGATTCATCCAGATTGTTGCATGTACCAACAGTCTATTCCTTTTTCTCTCTCAGTAGTATTCCATGGATGTACTGCAGTTTGTTTAGCCATTTACTCATTGAATAACTGGATTGTTCTTTTTCTTTCTTTCTCTCTCTCTCTCGCTCTCTCTCTCTCGCTGCGTTGTGACTTCGTTGCTGTGCGTGGGCTTTCTGCGGTGAGTGGGGGCTACTCTTTGTTGTGGTGCACGGGCTTCTCACTGCGGTGGCTTCTCTTGTTGCAGAGCACGGGCTCTAAGCAAGCAGGCTTCAGTAGTTGTGGCACGTGGGCTTCAGTAGTTGTGGCTCACGGGCTCTAGAGTGCAGACTCAGTAGTTGTGGCGCATGGGCATAATTGCTCCGCGGCATGTGGGATCTTCCTGGACCAGGGCTCAAACCTGTGTCCCCTGCAATGGCAGGCAGATTCTTAACAACTGCGCCACCAGGGAAGCCCTGGATTGGTTTTCCTTTGAGCTATACAAATTAAGTTGCTATTAATATTCACATAAACATTTGTGTGTGTGAACATAAATCTTCATTTCTCTGGAATAAATGCCCAGGATTACAATTGGTGAGTTGCATGCTTCAGCTTTTCTAGTTCTCTCAACTTTCCATATAAACTTTAGAATATACTTGTCTATATCTGCCAAAAATCTTGCTGGGATTTTGATAGAAACTGCATTAAACCTGTGTATCAGTTTGGGGAGAATGTTGACTCTTCCAATCCAAGAACTTGGTGTGGCTCTTCTTTTATTTAGATCTTATTTGATTTATTTAATTAGTGTTTTGTAGTTTTCAGCATACAAGTCCAGTACATATTTTGTTAGATTTACACTTACTTTATTTTTTGTGCAATTTTTAATGATGTATTTTAAATTTGAGTGTCCACATTGTTTAAGTATATAGAAATATAATTGATATTTCTATGTTTATCTTATATTTTGCAAACTTACTGAATTTGCTTATTTCTAGTTGTTGTTTTGAAATTCTTTGGGATCCTCTATGTAGATAATCATGTCCTCTGCAATAGGGACACTTTTATATCTTTCTTTCTTATCTGTATGCTTTTATTTCATTTTCTTGCATTATTGCACTGGCTAGACCTTCAAGTACTATCTGGAATAAGAGTGGTGAGAACAGATACCCTTTCCTTGTTCCTAATCTTAAGAGAAAAGCATTAATCTTTCACCATTAAGTATAATATTAGCTGTCAGGTTTTGTTTGTTTGTTTTTGGTTTTATTTCATTTTGCAGATATTCTTTATCAAGTTGAGGAAGTACTCCTCTGTTCCTATTTTTCTGAGAGTTCTTGTAATAAATGAGTGTTGAATTTTGTCAAATGCTTTTTCTGCATCCATTGATACAATCCTGGGATTTTTCTTTTGGGAGTTTGTTAAGCTCCACTTGGGCATGGTATGTAAATCTTTTTATATCCTGTTGAATTCTATTTGCTACTTTTTTGTTAAGGATTTTTGCATCTATATTCATGAGGGATATTGACCTATAGGTTTCTTTCTTCATACTGTCTTTGGTTTCAGTATCAGGGTAATACTGTCTTCATAAATGAACTGGGAGTATCTGCTCTTCTTCTATGCCTTTGCTGGAAGAGATTTTTAGAATTGGCATTAAATTCTGTTAATTTTTTTCCATTGTTTTAGATTGGGTAATTTCTACTTATTCTATTCTATTGTTCACTTGTCTGTCTACTCTGCTGTTGATCCTATCCACTGAGGTTTTTATTTAGTCAAACATTTTTGTCTGAATTCTAAAATTACCATTGGTTCTTCTTTTTAATCTTCTGTATCTTTGTGGATACTTTCTATTTTTTGCTGGGACTTTCTATTCTTCATTTGTTTCAAGTGTGCTCCTAATCACTCACTGAAGCATTTTTTTTTTATCATGGCTGCTTTACTATCTTTATCAGATAATACATTTCTTTCATCTCTGTCTTTTCAACTATTGTCTTTTTCATTTAGTTCTAGATCTCAGTTTTTGGTATGCTGAGTAATTTTCTTTTTTCTTTCTTCTTTTTTAATTGTTTTGATGATTTTATTGCTGAGTAATTTTCAAATGAAACCTGGACATTTTGGGTATTACATTATGAGATTCTGTTTAAACCTCCTGTTTTATTTGGCTTCCTCTGACACCTCTCCGGCAGGGTAAGGGAGGGCACTGTCTCATTAGTGCCAGGTAGATGTAGAAGTCCAGGTTCCTTACTTGGCCTTTGTTGATACCCAAGGGTGGGGTCCCTAGTTTATGCTGGATAGGATTGGGAGTTCTAGCTGCTCACTAGGTCTCCACTGAAACTTCCCAGGCAGAGAGGGGCATGAACACCTCATTACTGCTCCTCATGTGGCCTCCACTGACACAATGGAGTGTCAGGAGTGGCCTCCTTTCTGCTGGGTGGTAGAGAACCTTCCCAAGGCTTCACACATCCCCACTGTGGAGAGAGAAGGGCACCTTCTCATAGTGCCTGGCTGGAGGGGAAATCCAGCTTCCCATATTGTCTTCACTGAACCCACTGACCTCATTACCTCGTGGTGGAGATGAAAGTTCTGGTTCCATACTCTGCTGTCTTTGACACCATCCTTGTGGGTATTATGGAGTTCCTTATTACAGCCTGATGGGGGTGGGTAGGGTGGGGATGGGGCTGGGTGTGGGGTGTGGGAGTGTGTGGGGTGGAAGTCTAGACTCCCTCCTCAGTCTTGCTGGCATGGGCTGGGCCACAGTTTTTACACAGTGTTTTGCTGGAATACAGCAGTTATTGCCTACAAGTTTTCTGTCTTGCTAAGCTGCCCCTTTCCTGGTCCCTTGGCTAGGGAGAGTAGGCTTTAGCTGGGCCTTTTTTACTCTGTGTCCATTGGTGTTTCTATGTTGATAGCTTCTCCAGCTTTAAGTCTGGTCCATGGAAAGCAAAGAGAAAACCCATGCAATTCACCAGCATATCCGACCTTGAGTCCCAACATCCTTAAATGGTCTGCCTTCTCTCCACCTTTCGGGTCTTCTGATGTTTGCATGTAAGTATGTATTGTGTTTAAAACTGAGCTATAATTGACATATATTAATTTCAGGTGTACAACATAATGACTCCATATTTGGATATACTGTGAAAGGATCACCACGATAAGTCTAGTTAACATGCATCATCACACACAGTGACAAAAGAATTTTTTTCTTCTGATGAGGATTTTTAAGATCTACTCTCTAACCAGCTTGCAAATATGCAATACAGTATTATTAACTATATTCACTATGCTGTACATCACACTGTACAAGTAGACCTCAGCAACCTGTACCTGAACTTCCATGGTGAGAAGATCTCTGAGAACCAAGACCAAGCTGCTCTGGGATCCCAACATCCTCCCCAAGAGCGAAAGTACTGTACCTGGCAGAGGAGCGGTGATGGCATCAGATGGCCGTGTCTCAGCTGGCGGAGGGAGAAACGGTGAAAAGACGGCAAGCAGGCACCGGATAAACTGATGAACTGCAATTTCAACGCCGAGGAGGCCGGGTGCGGGCTTCCGAGTGCGCCAGAAGCGCTTCCATCCAATCCAGGCCAAGAAGGTGCACAGGCGGCTGGTGGGAGCGAGTCGAGAGTACTACTCCCTGTGCAAGCTGTTGGCCTGCTCAGACTCCTCTGAGCAGATGCGGTTGAGGCGGAGAAGTACGGACGGCCTTCCAGGAACCACAGCCGCAAAACAGTACCGGGCCGCTAGGTCCTCGCCGCCCGCCTCGCCGCCGGGCTGCTGCCGCGGCTGGCAACCCGGAACAGGAACCCCTGACACGCATGCGCACAGTGCACAGAGCGAGGAAGCGCGAGCGGCGGTCTGAGTGGGCCTGGGAAAGCTACGACGGCCTTGCGTCTTTGTTCCTGTCAGTTCCAGCAGCTGGACGCGCCCAGATGTGTCCCTGCCCCAGGGGCCCCCAGCCCTGGCTGACCCGGCCGCAGCCGCTCTGGAGCCTGGCGCCAGCCAGAGACCGGCAGTGGCTTGGCCCTGCCCGGACCCTCCTGGAGAGCTTAGCCACTGCAGCCGAGGAGGCCGTGCCCGGCACAGGTAACCTTGTCCGTCATTGAGTTTGGAGTCATTGGCGTTGAGGACGTGAATCCCTTCCTGGCTGCAGACGCAGCGTGCTTGGCCCCTGGGCTGCACTCAGAGAGGCCCTGTTAGACTGAAACTGTTGGATCCTTGGCCACAGGCGGGCGTGTGTGGCCAAACTGGAGATGGGACTGCCGCGGGGCCTTGCCTCTTCGCGACCCTACCCCTCCTTGTGGGCTTCTCTGCGTCAGCGTACTTCAAGGACTAGGGTGAGTGGTGGCCCGGCCATGGGCCCCGCCCCTCCCTACAGGCACCACCACCCTGCGCCGGGCTGCAGCCCCCTCCGTGGGCCCCATCTGGCAGCTGGATACCCACCGGGTACCCGGCAGCCAGCAGAGGAGAAGGAAAGGCGACCTTGCCCAGCATCCCCATTATTGACTGCCTGACTGCTTGTGTAAGTAGATACGATTGAGCAGTGAAGAGAAGATTCTATGCCAGTCTCTGTGGGATAAGCAGGTGGACACCATTGGGTGCTGCCATACTGGCAGTGGTCACCAATACACTGAATATGTCAGCAGGGGGGAGTGGGTGAAATGGGTGAGGGGGTCAAAAGGTACAAACTTCTAGTGACAAAATAAATGACACGGAGATGTAATATACAGCATGATGTTAGTCTTATATTGATAAATCCTGTGTTTGTAGTTATACTTAGAGGGAAGGGTTGGTAAAAATACATCTATCTTCCTGGAAGTGAAAGCTGCTTTTCTTTTTATATAGATTATTTTTATCTCTACTTATTTAGATTTTATTTTACTTATTTTTAACTTTATGTGTATATATACTGTGGTTTATTCATCCAGTCACCTGTGGATGGATATTTGTGATGTTTCCAGGTTTTTACTAATGTGAATAAGCTGGTGTGAACAGTCTTTTACATGCATCGTGTCTTACATGTGCTAGAGTTTCTCTTAAAATATACATAGGACTGGATTGCTAGGCTACAGATTATGTAAATCTTAAACTATAGAAGGTAATGCTAAATTATTTTTTAAAGTGGTTGCACTAATTTATGTTACTACAAGTAATGTGTTAGAGATACTACAGATCCTTACTGAGCAGCAGTCTGAAAACTTGCCCCAGGCAGTAAGCTGGGGTAATTATGGGTCTCCCCTCAAATTTTCCCCTCTCAGGCATCACTCACTGTCTGTTGTTGCCTAATGACCAATATGTAAAAGTTACTGTTCTAACTGTCCTATATTTTTGGATTTTTTTCTTTTTTGGTTGTTTTTGGCAGTTGAGTCAATCTGGTCCCAGATTCTCCATCTTGTTTGGAAGTAGATGTCTTTTAAAACCATTTTAGCCCCTACTTTTTCTGTAGTAATTGTCTCAGTTTTTACTTATAAAATCATTTGTGTCATCTCTCTACTTGATTAATTTTGCTAAAGTTTTATTTTGTTAGTTTTTCCAAATAGCAATTTTTTTCTTTGTTTGTCTTCTCTATTTGATGTTTTCTTTTATCCCTTATCTTGTATTTTCTTTAGTTTTTATCCTATTATTTTTCTAAGCTCTTAATTTTGGCAATTAATTTGTTAATTTGGGGGCTTTCATTTTTTTCCTTAATATTCATGTTTAAGGCTATAAATTTCCCTCAGATCACTACTCTTGTTATGTCACATGAATTTTGATATATAGTTTAAAACCCTTTAAATCAGTTCTAGATATTTTAAAATTTCATTATGACCTCATTGTAACTCATGAGTTATTTATCAGGGTTTAAAATAGAATTTCAAATAAGTGGGGATCAAGAATTTATATTTGTTTTATTAATGTCTAACTTAGTTGCATACTTATTTTTATAAAATTATTGAGGCTTTCTTTATGACCTAATTCATGGTAAATTTCATTAGTAGTCATATATACTTGAGAACAATATTTTGATTATAATTGGTGGGTGCAGAATTCAATGTATGTTCATTAACTTAAGTTTCTTAGTTCTGTCCTTCAGATCTTGTATATCTTGGCTGATTTTTTAAGATTAATTTTTATTTTTTTAAATTTATTTTTATTTTTTGGCTGTGTTGGGTCTTCATTGCTGCATGCGGGCTTTCTCTAGTTGCGGCAAGCAGGGGCTACTCTTTGTTGTGGTGCGCAGGCTTTTCATTGTGGTGGCTTCTCTTGTTGCGGAGCACGGGCTCTAGGCGTGCAGGCTTCAGTAGTTGTGGCATGTCGGCTCAGTGGTTGTGGCTTGCAGGCTCCAGAGCACAGGCTCAGTAGTTGTAGTGCATGGGCTTAGTTGCTCCGTGACATGTGGGATCTTCCCGGACCAGGGATTGAACCTGTGTCCCCTGCATTGGCAGGCGGATTCTTAACCACTGCACCACCAGGGAAGTCCCTACTGATTTTTTTTGTCTATTTGACTTCTCAAGAATTGAGACAGGTGTGCTGAAATCTCTCACTATGATGGTGGATTTATTACTGTGTCCCTGCAGTTCCAATACAATTAACTTCATATGCTTTAAGGCAATTTTATTAGTAACTGTGTATTTAAAATTACTTCCTCTTTTTGGAGAATTGAATTAAGTAGTAAATTGAATTATCTCTCCCTAATAATACATTTTACTTTAATATTTATTTTATCTATTATTAGTATAGCTACAGCAACTTTCTTTTAGTTCTATTTACTTCATATTTCATTTTCTATCCTTTTACTTTTAACCTTTGTGTTTTCTTATGCTTTAGGTATATCTTTTATAAACAGCATATTTTAGATTTTATAAAATGCAAACTGTGACTTTCATCTTTTAAAGTTTTAGTTCATATTTATTTATGCTAATTGCTAATATACTTGGACCAGTTTTAAATATCTTAACTTATTATTTCTGTTTTTTTCTCCCATTTCTATTTCTTTCCCCCATTTCATTTCCTTCCCTCCTTTAAATTGATAGCAGCTGTATCTACTCAAAATACTGATCTGGGAGTTGTTTGTTACTGATCCCAATGAGGTAAGGACCTCATGCCAGAACTTAAAGCACTGCTCCCTTCATTGAGAAAGTATGTAAAGATCATATCAGCAGTGTGGGTGGTGATGTGGTTGATGTACACTCTGGTGCAAAATCCTTCTCTTGTCAAGAACTGATAAATTGTTCACAGACCAGCTTGGTGGACTACACTTTGAGAAATACTATTTAGCGTGTTTTCACATCCCTTGTGAGATCCCAACGTTCAACATACTGATAATATCTCAGCTTTTAAATAAGGGTTGTTATGAATATGTTTCTTTTTTTACTTTGATAATAGAGTTCTTTCTTGCCCTCTCTTTAAAATAGCAACCAACTTTAAGATAACAACCAATATATTGGGTCTCTTTTATTCATATATCACAGCATCTCTTGTATTTGTTTGTTCTCTTATTTAAGAATATCCCCACCCTATTTTCAACATGGATCTTTGCATGGCAAACCTTCTGAGGCCTTATATGCCTGACAGTATGTTTATCAAGCCTTTACATTTGACTGATATTGGGCTGGATATAAAATTCTAATTTCTAAGTTCTTTTCCTTCAATATTTTGGAAATTCTATTCCCATAGTCTTCTTGCAATCAGTGTTGCTTTTTTTTGTTTTTTTCGGTACGCGGGCCTCTCACTGCTGTGGCCTCTCCCGTTGCGGAGCACAGGCTCTGGACGCGCAGGCTCAGTGGCCATGGCTCATGGACCCAGCCTTTCTGTGGCATGTGGGATCTTCCCGGACCGGGGCACGAACCCGTGTCCCCTGCATCGGCAGGCGGACTCTCAACCACTGCGCCACCAGGGAAGCCCAGTGTTGCTTTTCTTATTCCTTTGATTGATGTGGATATGCTTTTTCTTTTTGTTAGCTTTTAGAATTTTCTCTTTATCTTTCTTGTTCTTAAATTTTAGTATAATGTGTAGATTTTTCTTTCTTCTCTTTGGTACTCTATAGGTGTTTTCAGTCTTAGTCCTGTTATCTTTTTAAAAATCTGGGATGTGTATCTACATTATTTCTTCAAATATTTACTCCTCTTTTAAAATTTTCTTTTCCTTCTGTGATTTATATTATTTGGATTTTAGCACTTCTGTTTCTATTCTTTATACCTATTGACTTTTCTTTTATATTTCTCATTTCTTTGCCTTTTCTTTATTTTCTCAGAAAATTGTCCTTTTTAAAATGCATCTTACCTTTCTGTTCTTTGTTTCAACTATTATAATCTTTAAAGTATCTGCTTGACTCTTTATAATGTATTTTTTCTTTTATCATATTGATACATTCTTCCCTTTTTAAAAATATATTTCATTAAGGTGATTTAAAATTATTAGTTTAAATATTTTGCTTCTGATGGAATCTAAAATACAGATAGTTGTACTCCTCAAATATCTTATCCTCTTGGTTTGTGGGCTTGTTTTTCCTGGAGGTATGTTTGACTCTGTCAAGCCATACATATATGGGAAAGCCAGACCCCTGTCTTTGTCATTACAACCAGCTCAAGGGGTGACAGTGGCGTGTATGCACGAGTCCTAGTGTGGAGAGGTCCAGGCAGTGAGGTCCAGTCACTCCTCACTCTAAAAAAAGAAAGCAGGGCTTTGCTTGCCCCTTAGCTTTAGAGATCTTCCTTAAACATAACAACTTGCGAAAGTCATTACCTTGTTTTTCTACACCATAACACAGTGGCTTCTGCCATTGATTTTCTTTTTTTTTTGAGATCACTTATACCAAGTCTGAGTTGCTGTAGGTGTGGGGTATTCTTTGTCCCAACAGTACCTTTTCTTTTTTTTTTTTTTTGGTTTTGTTTTGTTTTGACTATGTGCCAAGCATTGCATTAAGTGCTTTATTTTTTTTTTAAACTTTTTATTTTATATTGGAGTATAGCCGATTAACAATGTTGTGATAGTTTCAGGTGCACAACAAAGGGACTCAGCCATACATATATGTGTATCCTTTCTCCCCCAAACTCCCCTCCCATCTAGGCTGCCACATAACATTGAGCAGAGTTTCCTGTGCTATACAGTAGGTCCTTGTTGGTTATCCATTTTAAATACAGCAGTGTGTACATGTCAATCCCAAACTCCCTAACCATCCCATTCCCCTATCCTTCCCCCTGGTAACCATAAGTTCATTTGCTAAGTCCAACAGTACCTTTTCCACTTTATACTGGGCTGCCTCTTGTGCAGGTTGAAGCCACTTTTTCTCTATTATAGTAATTCAGAACAACCTTCTGTCTTTATTTCAAGGATTTCTCATATCTTTCTTGGTGTCTTTGGTTGATCTTGGGTGTGAGAGCCAATAATAGTGCCTGTTCACCTTTCTAGTAGGATCTGGAAATGGATCCACCACCCTTTGCTACTGTTTTTAGGGACTAGCATTTTTTTTTTCAGCACAAATTAACATATAGTTTTGTCTCATGGTTTTATTTTTACAAAGAGTGTTTAGCATGGAAATATAAATGTAGAATATAAAATACTATCCTGAAGCTCTTTGTGTTCCATTTCTAATCTTTAGCCATACACAATCACATTTTTTTATGCTGCAAGTTTTTTTCACCTTATTATTTTGAGTGTACTTCTTTTGGTTTGTTCTTTTTGTTTATTTTAATGGTTCCAGTGTTTATTCTTAATACATTGCCTAATATTCTAAAAAATTACATACTAAAATTTATTAAAGCTCTCTTATGTTTGGGTTATTTTTACTTCTCACTACTAGAGATGATTATAACATCTTTAAAAATATATCTTTTTCTTTTGATTTATTGGTTTAGATTTATTTCAAGAATGAGGTTACAGGGTCCATGGATGTAAAAACTTTATGGCTCTTGATAAGTATTGCCAAATTGCCCTTCAAAGAATTATGTTATTCTTTGAATGGTTTTCCATACACTTATTTTGATGTATACTTAATTGCATATGCACAAACTTGTATATCACTTAAGACAATTCCTCTTCTGTCTTTTTACACTACTCTGATTACATTTTTTAAGGATACATTAAATTTAAATGGCGATGAACCATCTTCCCTTTTTTAAAACCACTATTACTTCCAAATAGCCCTGTAAAATTCTCTTAATTCTAATTCTAATTTAAGTAATTAGGAATATAAATATAAATTGAGACAATGGGTGACATTTACTCCCTCAGATTCTACCGGTATAAAGAGTATGTATTATTTATATAGTTTGAGGTCTTAGTGTCCCAGAAAGGTACAAAATATTTTTTGAAATCAGTGTTACCTCCGGAAGTTGTCTGAAAGTGTGACCCTCCCCTTCTGTTTGGAGCCATGTTAGTCCTGGGGTTTTGTTATGTAAGAAGGGGATGGGGATTGAAAAGAACAGCTGTTACGCTTCTTGCCAACCCTAATGCCTGGTATTCAAACTAGATTTAATTTGATCTAGAAAAATTGCAAAAAGGTAACATTGTGTACATATTGAAGGTCTGCTATTCATACCTGCTGTTATCTTTCACGAAGACTCAGAATATATTGCTTACATTTTTATTTTCAGTATAATTTATAAGATTCCTGAAATAATTATGGTCAATATGTGCTAAACACTGTTTTAGATACTATATGTTTAATCCTCTCTTTAATTTTTGCTGCATAACAATGTCAAAATCTTGGGGATTTACAATAATACATATTCATTTTCTCCTTCACAGGTCTGTGGGTTGTCTGTGGCTCAGCTGGGCTCCAGGATTGGCCATCCTTGGCTCCAGGCTGTGGGTTGGATTCCTGTCTGCTTCACCAGTGCCAGCAGCTCTCTGGGGCATGCTCTTCTTATTGCAGACCACAGAAATGTAAGTCGGCGGGCCAAATCACACAACCATATTTAAAACTTCTGCTTGCATCACATCTGCTAAAATTCCATCATCCCACGCAAGTCACGTGGCCAAGACCAACTGCAGTAGGCTGGGGTATATACTCTGCCCCCACTGGGAGACACTGAAAAGTCACATGGCAAAGACTGTGGATGTGTAACTTTATTAGGGAGTGAGTGAGGAAGTGAGAATAATAATCCTATATATCATAATCCTCAAAGCAACAGTGTCGATGATCTGTTGTTAACTCACCATCTTCCCCATCCCTTATATTATGTTAAAGGTGCTGATTGCACTGCATTTCATGGGGGATGCCTAGTGTATTAGTCAGCTTGGGTTGCCATAACAAAATACCATAGGCTGGGTGGCGTAAACAGCAGACATTTATTCCTCACAGTTCTGGAGGCTGGGCACCTGAGATGAGGGTGCCAGCACGGTTGGGTTCTGGTGAGAGCTCTCTGCCTGGCTTGCTGCCTTCTCACAGTGCCCTTACGCGGTGGGTAGCGAGAGGGAACAAGCTCTCTGGTGTCTCTTTATAGGAGCACCAATTCCATCATGGGGGGCCCACCCTAATGACCTCACTTAAACCTCATTATATCCTAAAGGCACTGTCTCTAAATACCATCACATTGGGGGTTAGGCTGTCAACATGTGAATTGGGGGATGAACACAATTCAGTCCATAGTACCTAAGAGCAACATTTCCCAGAACCCCTAGCCAGCAGAGTTCCGGCTCAGATTCTGTTGATGAGAAACATTTACTTGACATATGAAAAATGGAAAATTAGGAGAAGGCATTATTTTCTGCCAGCAGGTGGGCAGGTGAAGGGCAAATGGCAGTCATGAAGTTTACTTTGAGTTCTGGACATGTTTTTGAATCACTTGCTTTGGTACTGGGGGCAGCTGAGAAGGATCGTTAGCAGAGGTTTTCCATGATTCTTAAGCCTTCTCACCTCTGAAAGCCAGTGATGCTTTCCCTGACTTTTGCTCCCTCAGACCTTTCCATGACTTTGTAAGTACTTATAATATTTTATTGAAGTTAAGATCCCATCAGTTGTGTCACTATGACAGAAAATAGAGCTACCAAGTAGATTAAAAAATTTTAATCCCTAGGATTTTTATTCCATACTTTTAAAAAGGGCTCTTTTAGGCTTACTTAGACAGATCTCAAAAATATGTGTGATAAAAAATATATCACAATTGTACATACATAAAAATGCAAATATGAGCACAGTAAATTTGCTGTTATTCCTGAAATAACCTCATATCCAGAATTTTGCTCCTGTGAATAATTTTTCTCCACTTAGAGGCCTCAGTGTGTGTGTTTTTCCACTCAACAGGAGGCATCAGGAGCATTGGTAACAGATCATTTCTTTAGAGTGTTCCGTCATTATCTCCTGTCTTTTTTCTTACAAGCTGCGAACAGCTGTTCTGCCAGTTTGGTTGGAGTTATCTTGATTTTATGTCAACTCATATTCCATTCTCAAGGAGTACTCAAATGGTCTGTGGGTTCAATATGTGAGGATTTGCAATGGTTCAGTTAGGCCACCGGGAATGACCATGAGATTCTGCACTTCTCAAGGGGCTTATTCTTTACCCATCTTAATACACATTTCTGCAATGTATCAAGAGCTAACCTAACTGGTGGGTTGTGTAGGGTTCCTGGATATCTATTCTGAGGACTTTGAGTTAGCTCAGTGGCAACCCATCTATGTTTTTTGAGCACATACTATAACATTTTGGGGGAAGATCTCATTTTTGTGTATCATTTTGCAGTTTAAAATTAAATATAAAACCCATGGAATGTACAACAGCAAGAGTGGACCTTACCGTAAATCAGGACTGAGTGACAGCGATGTGTCAGTGTTGGTTCACTGATTGTAATAAATGTACACCGTGGTGGAAGATGTCACTGAGGAAGGCTTTGCACACGTGGAGGCTGGAGTTACATGGGAACCCTCTGTGCTTTCTGCTCAGTTTTGCTGTGCACCTAAAACAGCTGTAAAGAGTAAATAAAGTCTATTGAAAAGTAAATATAACAACAACAGTTACTGGCAATTATGCATAGCTTTGCAGGTTTCGGCTGCTTTTTATAACCTGTGTCATGATCTCGATCTCTTTAGCACCTTTATCAGTGATGATATCATCACTAGAGCTTCTTTAGCATTTTTTATTTGACTGATAAACAAATAGTTTTATTAATTTCCTCAACTGAATCACATGTTGCTGGAAATTAAGTAACTTCTGTTCACAGTCAGCCAAGAGTTTCTGACAAATTGATACGTGGGGCCTTAAGGATAATCCTGGGTGGTACGTGAATTATTCACATAAGCCTCTCTTTCATCTCTTCTGGATGATTTGGCCATTTCTCCTGCCTTCATTTCCCTTTTAGTTTGGGTTCCCCTAAAAGCAGAGCCTGAGACAAGGATGTGGGTACATAGAGAACATATTTAGAAAGTGATCTCTGGAGGCAGGTGGCCTCCTAGGGGCATTAATGTCACCCCTGGGGGCATTTACTGTCCCTTACCCCCCAATTTCCAGGCTTCTCTACGGTAGAAAGCAGAAACACCCTTATTGTTTTCAATAAAGGGAAAGAATGATGATAAAGACAGAGTGATGGCTACTGGGAGGTGCTAAGCCAGTTTTGTTTTTTCCATGATACTTGCTAGGCCGAAGTGCATAAACTTGAGACTTAGCATGATCTTATGACATTTATTCTCCCAGCCTGTTTGCATTTCTGCTTCTTTAACAACTGCTGGGGATGGGTGCTGCTTGTCTATCCCAAGTGTGTCTACTCCGCGTTCTCTGGTTCACTCCAAACCCGTGTCAGCCCATCGTAAGTTAATAATTTGGCAGTCTCATTGTAGAAGTCAATCCTAGTGAGTCTGGTTGACATGCGTTCATTTAGCAGAGGCTGTTCACTCCTCATCACACTTCTGCACGTCAGATTCTGAACTGTGGTCCCTCCACCTAGGCATTGCCATCCTAGGAGGCCCTGCTGAAGCAGCCTGCCAGCGTTGGTCTTATCTTTTACCATGCCATAGATGTGGTAGGTGCTATGGGGAATAAAAAAGAAGTTTATGCAGTAGTAGCTGATTTCCAGGAGTATAGATGCATGCTCAGGAGTAACCCTACACAGGGGGTAGTTTATCAAAGTCAGTGACTCAAACTCTGGGAACAAATGCAAGGGAGGAGGCTCCCATAGACTGGAACCTTTTGGAAGGGCCCCATGAAGGGGCTGGTCTGAGCAGTGAATTTGAATTGGGGGAGTGATGTTGATAAAGACTCCTAGGACACGTTCTTTTTAGATTCTGGTCCTCCAGAGCAAATGCCATGTTAAAACTCGATCTTATTCCTCTCTGGTTACCAAATTGTCTAGTAAATTAGCTGAAGTCTGTAGACACTAAGAGCAGGCAACTTGATTGTGGGATTGAGGTTTTAATGTAGGTCCAAATGCTATGTTTGCGGAGGAGGTGGGTGACTGACATTTAGCAATGTCCTTGGAGAGGCTTGGTGGCTTACTTGTGTATGGGAAGTTCAGTTTCTGAATGCCTGAAAGCTCTGGATAAGAGCCATAGATGCAGTGGGACCCATAAAGGGGAGAACCTGGTAGCTTGCTCTTTGAGACAGCCAGATGTACTACGGTCCACACACTTGGGTCCAAGCCGTCGTGTCACCTGGGCCGGATTGCTGGGGGAATTGCTGTCCCTGGCCTGGTGGGTGACACTGACCAGCTCCTGGGTGGACCTGCACCTTCTGGAGCCATGCTCCCCTCTTTTTCATCACTACGGAAGAGCTGTAACCATTGCTTTTCCATAGGCTATGGTAGGATGGAGTCAGGGGTCTAAGGTGGCTGGGAGGAACATTAAACCTTCCTTTTGTTTACTCATTCCTTGTGAGCCTATGGTGTCTGTAAAGTCTCACTTGTTAGGAAACGGTTCGCTTTCAGTTCCAGAGGACTTGAATGAAGTACCACAAGAACTTATGGTCACTTTTGGAAGGCATTGTGTTTGGGGCTCAGACGTGGGTTCAAACCTTGATGCTGCCCCTCCAGTGAAAACCACGGGTGATTCTCTTAGATTCTTTGAGTCTTGGTTTCTTCCTTTATATGGTGGTTAATTATACCTAGCTCATAGCATTGTTGGGAGATTAAATAAAATGCTGTAAGTACCTGGCATGGAGCTCCAGAAGTGTCAGCTCCCTTCTACTACAGCCTAATATGTCAGTTGTGATACCTGACGCTAAAGCCTTAAAAGTCCAATTTAAATTTAATGAAAAAATAAGATATTTATGCATTATTTTAAAAAGATACACTGTGAGGAAAATCTTTAGATTTAAGCTGAGGAATTTTGAAGGTGGAATTATAGTCTTATTTCCTAAGTGCAGTTGTTTTCAGTGACTGTTTTATTCACTTTATATGGAAAAAATATGTCATATAGAAGAGATAGCCTTGGTGTATGGGCATCTGATGAAGTGCAGCTAATTAAACACATAATTTGGTACAGACTGTGTACCCAACATATTTTGGCACATAAAATATTTGCTCTGATAGATTTCAGCTGTTACTCTGAACTGGGTCTGAGTTGTTATTGGGACTGAGTGTTTTTAATCTAGCAAACGATAATGACTTCATTACTTCTGACTTCGTGTGTCTGGTTTCAGCCTGGAATGAGATTTTATTGCTGTGCTTTCAGCTTTTGGTAAGATTGCTTGATACACCATCTCTGCTAAGTTCCTGTTTTTGAAAAGAACATTAAATACTTTTTATCTTTTTTAAAATTTTAATTTATTTTTTATTGATGTACAGTTGATATACAATATGATGTAAGTTACAGGTATATAATATAGTAATTCACAATTTTTTGATTAGACTCCATTTATAGTTATTATAAAATATTGGCTATGTTCCCTGTCTTCTACAATATATCCTCGTAGCTTATTTTATTTTTTAATTTTTATTTATTTATATTTTGAATTTTATTTTATTTATTTGTTTATACAGCAGGTTCTTATTAGTCATCCATTTTACACACATCAGTGTATACATGTCAATCCCAATCTCCCAATTCATCACACCAACACCCCCACGCCACTTTCCCCCGTTGGTGTCCATACGTTTGTTCTCTACATCTGTGTCTCAATTTCTGCCCTGCAAACTGGTTCATCTGTACCATTTTTCTAGGTTCCACATATATGCATTAATATGATGTTTGTTTTTCTCTTTCTGACTTACTTCAGTCTGTATGACAGTCTCTGGATTCATCCATATCTCTACAAATGACCCAATTTCATTCCTTTTTATGGCTGAGTAATATTCCATTGTATATATGTGCCACATCTTCTTTATTCATTCATCTGTCGATGGGCATTTAGGTTGCTTCCATGACCTGGCTATTGTAAATAGTGCTGCAGTGAACATGGATTGCGGTGCATGTGTCTTTTTGAATTATGGTTTTCTCTGGGTATATGCCCAGTAGTGGGGTTGCTGGGTTGTATGGTAGTTCTACTTTTAGTTTTTTGAGGAACCGCCATACTGTTCTCCGTAGTGGCTGTATCAATTTACATTCCCACCAGCAGTGCAAGAAGGTTCCCTTTTCTCCACACCCTCTCCAGCATTTGTTGTTTGTAGACTTTCTGATGATGCCCATTCTAATTGGTGTGAGGTGATACCTCGTTGTAGTTTTGATTTGCATTTCTCTAATATTTAGTGATGTTGAGCAGCTTTTCATGTGCTTCTTGGCCACCTGTATGTCTTCTTTGGAGAAATGTCTATTTACGTCTTCTGCCCATTTGTGGATTGGGTTGTTTGTTGTTTTAATATTGAGCTGCATGAACTGTTTATATATTTTGGAGATTAATTCTTTGTCCATTGATTTGTTTGCAAATATTTTCTCCCATTCTGAGAGTTGTCCCTTTTTGTCTTGTTTGTAGTTTCCTTTGCTTTGCAAAAGTTTTCAAGTTTCATTAGGTCCCATCTGTTTATTTTTGTTTTTATTTCCATTACTCTAGGAGGTGGATCAAAAAAGATCTTGCTGTGATTTATGTCAAAGAGTGTTCTGCCTGTGTTTTCCTCTAAGAGTTTTATAGTGTTCGGTCTTACATTTAGGTCTCTAATCCATTTTTAGTTTATTTTTGTGTGTGGTGTTAGGGAGTGTTCTAATTTCATTCTTTTCCATGTAGCTGTCCAGTTTTCCCAGCACCACTTATTGAAGAGACTGTCTTTTCTCCATTGTATATCCTTGCCTCCTTTGTCATAGATTAATTGACCATAGGTGCGTTGGTTTATCTCTGGGCTTTCGATCCTGTTCCATTGATCTATATTTCTGTTTTTGTGCCAGTACCATATTGTCTTGATTACTGTAGTTTCGTAGTATACTCTGAAGTCAGGGAGTCTGATTCCTCCAGCTCCGTTTTTTTCCCTCAAGACTGCTTTGGCTATTTGGTGTCTTTTGTGTCTCCATACAAATTTTAAGATTTTTTGTTCTAGTTCTGTAAAAAAATGCCACTGGTAATTTGATAGGGATTGCATTGAATCTGTAGATTGCTTTGAGTAGTATAGTCATTTTCACAGTATTGATTGTTTCAATCCAAGAACATGGTATATCTCTCCATCTGTTGTTGGTATCATCTTTAATTTCTTTCATCAGTGTCTTACAGTTTTCTGCATAGAGGTCTTTTGTCTCCCTAGGTAGGTTTATTCTTAGGTATTTTATTCTTTTTTTTTTTTTTCCTTGCGGTACACGGGCCTCTCACTGTTATGGCCTCTCCCGTTGTGGAGTACAGGCTCCGGACGCGCAGGCTCAGTGGCCATGGCTCACTCTGCGGCATGTGGGATCTTCCTGGACCAGGGCACAAACCTGTGTCCCCTGCATTGGCAGGCGGACTCTCAACCACTGCGCCACCAGGGAAGCCCGGTATTTTATTCTTTTTGTTGCAGTGGTGGATGGGATTGTTTCCTTAATTTCTCCTTCTGATCTTTCATTGTTAGTGTATAGGAATGCAAGAGATTTCTGTGCATTAATTTTGTATCCTGCAGTTTTACCAAATGCATTGATTAGCTCTAGTAGTTTTCTGGTGGCATCTGTAGGATTTTCTATGTATAGTATCATGTTATCTGCAAACAGTGACAGTTTTACTTCTTCTTTTTCAATTTGTATTCCTTTTATTTCTTTTTCTTCTCTGTTTGCTGTGGCTAGGACTTCCAAAACTATGTTGAATAATAGTGGTGTGAGTGAACATCCTTGTCTTGTTCCTGATCTTAGAGGAAATGCCTTCAGTTTTTCACCATTGAGAACAATGTTTGCTGTGGGTTTGTCATATATGGTCTTTATTATGTTGAGGTAGGTTCCCTCTGTACCCACTTTCTGGAGAGCTTTTATCATAGATGGATGTTGAATTTTGACAAAAGCTTTTTCTGCATCTATTGAGTTGATCATATGGTTTTTATTCTTCAGTCTGTTAATATGGTGTATCACATTGATTTGCTTATATTAAAGAATCCTTGCATCCCTGGGATAAATACCAGTTGTTCATAGTGTATGATCCTTTTAATGTGTTGTTGGATTCTGTTGGCTAGTATTTTGTTGAGGATTTTTGCATCTATATTCATCAGTGATACTGGTCTGTAATTTTCTTTTTTTGTAGTATCTTTGTGTGGTTTTGGTGTCAGGGTGATGGTGGCCTCATAGAATGAGTTTGGGAGTGTTCCTTCCTCTGCAATTTTTTGGAAGTGTGAGAAGCACGGGTGTTAGCTCTTCTCTAAATGTTTGATAGAATTCACCTGTGAAGCCATCTGGTCCTGGACTTTCATTTGTTGGAAGATGTTTTATCACAGTTTCAATTTCATTACTTGTGATTCGTCTGTTCATATTTTCTATTTCTTCCTGGTTCAGTCTTGGAAGGTTATACCTTTCTAAGCATTTGTCCATTTCTTCCAGGTTGTCCATTTTATTGACATAGAATTGCTTGTAGTAGTCTCTTAGGATGCTTTGTATTTCTGTGGTGTCTGTTGTAACCTCTCCTTTTTCATTTCTAGTTTTATTGATTTGAGTCCTCTCTGTCTTTTTCTTGATGAGTCTGGCTAATGGTTTACCAGTTTTGTTTATCTTCTCAAAGAACTATCTTTTATTTTTATTGATCTTTGCTATTGTTTTCTTTGTTTCTATTTCATTTATTTCTGCTCTGATCTTTATGATTTCTTTCCTTCTGCTAACTTTGGGTTTTGTTTGTTCTTTCTCTAGTTCCTTTAGGTGTAAGGTTAGATTGTTTATCAGATTTTTGTTGTTTTTTTGAGGTAGGCTTGTATAGCTATAAACTTCCCTCTTAGAACTGCTTTTGCTGCATCCCATAGGTTGTAGTTTGTCATGTTTTCATTGTCCTTTGTGTCTAGGTATTTTTTGGTTTCCTCTTTGATTTCTTCAGTGATCTCTTGGTTATTTAGTAACGTATTGTTTAGCCTCCATGTGTTAGTGTTTTTTACGTTTTTTTCCCCTGTAATTGTTTTCTAATCTCATAGTGTTGTGGTCAGAAAAGATGCTTGATATGATTTCAATATTCTTCAGTTTACTGAGGCTTGATTTGTGACCTAAGATGTGATCTATCCTGGAGAACGTCCTGTGCGCACTTGAGAAGAAAGTGTAATCTGCTGTTTTTGGGTGGAATGTCCTGTAAATATCAATTAAATGTGTCTGGTCTGTTGTGTCATTTAAAGGTTGTGTTCCCTTATTAATTTTCTGTTTGGATGATCTGTCCATTTTTGTAAGTGAGATGTTAAATTCCCCCACTATTATTGTGTTACTGTTGATTTCCTCTTTTATAGCTCTTAGCAGTTGCCTTATGTATTGAAGTGCTCCTATGTTGCGTGCATATATATTTATAATTGTTATATCTTATTCTTGGATTGATCCCTTGATCATTATGTAGTGTCCTTCCTTGTCTCTTATAACATTCTTTATTTTCAAGTCTATTTTATCTGACATGAGTATTGCTACTCCAGCCCTCTTTTGATTTCCATTTGCATGGCATACCTTTTTCCAACCCCTCACTTTCAGTCTGTCCTACGTGTCCCTAGGTATGAAGTGGGTCTGTTGTAGACAGCATAAATATGGGTCTTGTTTTTGTATCCATTCAGTGAGCCTGTGTCTTTTGGTTGGAGCATTTAATCCATTCACGTTTAAGCTAATTATCGATATGTGTGTTCCTATGATCATTTTCTTAATTGTTTTGGGTTTGTTTTTGTAGGTCCTTTTCTTCTCTTGTGTTTCCCACTTAGAGAAGTTCCTTTAGCATTTGTTGTAGAGCTGGTTTGGTGGTGCTGAATTCTCTTAGCTTTTGCTTGTCTGTAAACCTTTTGATTTTCCATCGAATCTGGATGGGATCCTTGCTGGGTAGAGTAATCTTGGTTGTAGGTTCTTCCCTTTCATCACTTTAAGTATATCATGCCCCTCCCTTCTGGCTTGTACAGTTTCTGCTGAGAAGTCAGCTGTTAGCCTCCTTGGAGTTCCCTTGTATGTTATTTGTCATTTTTTCTCTGCTGCTTTCAATAATTTTTCTTTATCTTTAATTTTTGCCAGTTTGATTACTGTGTGTCTCGGCATGTTTCTCCTTGGGTTTATCCTATATGGGACTCTGCACTCCTGGACTTGGGTGGCTATTTCCTTTCCCATGGTAGGGAAGTTTTCGACTATGATCTCTTCAGGTATTTTCTCGGGTCCTTTCTCTCTCTCATCTCCTTCTGGGACCCCTATAATGCGAATGTTGTTGCGTTTAATATTGTCCCAGAGGTCTCTTAGGCTGTCTTCATTTCTTTTCATTCTTTTATCTTTATTCTGTTCCATGGCAGTGAATTCCACCATTCTGTCTTCCAGGTCACTTATCTGTTCTTCTGCCTCAGTTATTCTGCTATTGATTCCTTCTAGTGTAGTTTTCATTTCAATTATTGTATTGTTCATCTGTTTGTTTGTTCTTTAATTCTTCTAGGTCTTTGTTAAACATTTCTTGCATCTTCTCGATCTTTGCCTCCATTCTTTTTCCGAGGTCCTGGACCATCTTCACTATCATTATTCTGAATTCTTTTTCTGGAAGGTTGCCTATCTCCACTTCATTTAGTTGTTTTTCTGGGGTTTTATCTTGTTCCTTCATCTGGTACATAGCCCTCTGCCTTTTCATCCTGTCTGTCTTTCTGTGAATGTGTTTTTTATTCCACAGCTACAGGATTGTAGTTCTTCTTGCTTCTGCTGTCTGCCCTCTGGTGGATGAGGCTATCAATACTTAATTTATATGTATATTCAAAACTCTAAATCCATGCTAAACATAAACAAGTCTCCTAATTATGAATTTCCTTCCTATTTTCAGTTTTATGTGAAAGCCAAGAACTTGCACAGCACAAAAAGTAGCTCAGCTGAAAGTTTCTTTTCAAAATGCTTTGATGTTTTGGTCTCTACTGTCCGCACTTCCTGATGCATTTGTATTATAAGAAAGGTATAGTTTTGGTCATGTTCAAAGTAGATGTATTTTCAGGGAAACCCCCTCAAACCTGTGCTTTAAGAAAGCACTGCTTGGGTTTATTTCAGTTTCAAGAGTGCTTAGTATTTTTGTCTACTTCCAGAGATGCAAGTTCTACTTTAGCTCAACTTTAGTTTCCTTCACTAAGTCTCTGTGGGGCTTTTAGAAATTCTAGACTTCAGATTTGTGACCTCTCAAATTAGGGGCATGGTCTGAGAATTTGCTCATGTTATCTAAAGCTCACGATTTAAAATTCTTTCCAGCTATAAACATCTCAGGCACTGTAGCATAGTGTTTTAGTACAGATTGTGGGTCAGTTAGTTTAGGGTAGGTGTGGTGCTGAGAGTCTGCATTTCTATCAGGCTCCCAGGTGATGCTGAGTAGAAGGAGTTCAGTGTGCACATTTAAAATTTTAACTGCTAGAAGTTGAATGCCTGTTGTTCCACTTATTAGCTCTGTGACCCTGAGTAGGGCATTCCGCTGCTTCGTGCCTCCATTTTGGCATCTGTCAAAACGGGAGTGATTAAAATGGCATTTAGCTCTAAGGGTAATTTAAAGAATAACTGGTATAATTAATGTAAAGTATTTAACATCTAATAACAATGATAACTACTAATAAATATTGATATATATTTTATCTGGTGAAGTAGTCTCTCAAGAATTGGAAGGGGAGGCGTCCTAATGTTTATTTTTGCTTGAGAAGCATTTCAGTAGAAGTCAGTGACCAACTGTCCCAGTTTTCCCAGGACTGTCTTGGTTTTAGCACTGAAAGGCTCATATCCTGGGAAACCTTTCACTTCTGAGCAAACTAGAACAATTAGTCACCCTTATGTTTTATATAGTTATTTTAAAATTTTCACAGTAACCTCGTGACATAGGTAGCATTACCTGAATTTCACAGATGGACCATAGCTAGTAAGTGGTGAAGCCTCTCTTCAGACCTGTGTTTGAGTGACTTCAGAGTCCTTGTGTGTTCCTTTACATTTGCTGTACATTCAAATGTTGTTCCTGTATTATTAGTCTTTCAAAATGTATATCAGAAGCATATTTGGTTTAGAATAAGATAAGGGAATAAAAAATCTTTAACTTCCACAATGTTATTTTAATAAAAAAATCAATAAGCAGTAAATAGGAATATACTAGACACACCAGAATCATGAGGCTACCCTGATCCACAGTGTGAGGAAAGTTGACTCATCTCAAAGCCTTGCTTTTTGTAGACCAAATGAAATGGACAGTTGGGTTAGGATGACGCTTAGAGGCAGAATATTTAAATAATTCTGGGAGAAGGTGGGTGTTCAGGGAAGTGGCTAGGGAAGAATCTGATTTTATTACTTTTTTCTTCCTGACCCTTTTTTCCTAGTCTTCTGCAAAAACGACTAGACATGTGTTCTTTACCTTTCTTCATTTCTCTGTCTTTGAAAAAGATTAATTGCAGCAGATTCAATTGAGCTTTGTCCAGTGGCAACATCAAGGGTTGCCAGAACATAAGAAAGTCCTCAGATTATCCCATCACCCTGTCTGAGCTTTTTATGTGACAGCCAAAGAACCATATCAGCTGGAATCCTCCCCTTAAGTCTTCACTGAAACAAATGCTGTTAACTCCAGAAAGACTTCTGCAGATACTTCTCATAAAATTTGCTCAGTTTTACTATTAAGAAAGCTACTGCTCATTGCTGAAGGATTTTTTAGGCCAAAACAAACCAGAGTTTCCTCATTTGGATATAGCCATAGTGAACCTGGGCCTTGGCAGAAGTGTTATTTATTTATTTATTTTTTGCGGTACGCGGGCCTCTCACTGTTGTGGCCTCTCCCGTTGCGGAGCACAGGCTCCGGACGCACAGGCTTAGCGGCCATGGCTCACGGGCCCAGCCGCTCCACGGCATGTGGGATCCTCCCGGACCGGGGCACGAACCCGTGTTCCCTGCATCAGCAGGCGGACTCTCAACCACTGCGCCACCAGGGAAGCCCAGAAGTGTTATTTTTATGTTCTAAAAATGGATTTGGATATGACTTTAACTTAAAAACTTTAAACATTTAAAAATTCAATGAACTGATAAATAAAAATACGTTATAAATATAAATAGTAAAAAATAAATTAATGCCAGTTAAAATCTGTAGAATCAACAGAATTTCAAAGGAGGGACCCTTTCTTATTTATTTATGTATATTTTAAACTGTTTTAATATGTAATGGATTTGAAATGTATAAATCTTTGTTCAAATACTTATTTACAAACATTTTTATGGAAAGATAGAAATTGAAATGGAAATATTATCCCCATTTCATCTATTTGATATGTCTACAGTTTTAATTGAAGATAAAACCTATGAGTAAATTACTTTTGCAAATAAACTGCATACTTCAATAAAGATCACCATAATTATTGAGAAAAACAATCATTGAAAGATAGTTATTTTTATTTTAGAACATTTAGAATTATTCTATATCAGTGTTTCTCAAAGTGTGATTCCTGGACCAGCAGCATCAGCATTATCTGAAAACTTGTTAAAAGTGAAAATTATTGTGCTCCACCCCAAATCTAATGTTTCAGACACTCTGGGGAAGGGGCCCAGCAATCTGTACTGTAGTAAGCTTCCCAGGTGATTCCAATACATGTTCAAGTCTAAACCATTTAGAAGAGTGTCTGATAGGTTGTTAAGAAGATACATTGATACCTTTGGCAGGGTTGGAGAATTAGAACCTAAATTGATGACTCACAAATTATATAACCTCTTTGGCTCTCTCCTTCTAGGAAGTGATGACCATTGGACAGTGTGGTGTAAGGAAAAGAATTTGAATTTTTAATTGTGAAGGTCTAGTTTCAAGTTGCAACTTTATATATGCAAGTCATTTAAGAGCCATGGTTTCTAATACATAAAGTGGAGATAATACTAGCCTCCCCCCAACTCAGTCTCAGAGTTGTCGTGATCAAATGCAGACATACAAGTGAGGGTAATTTTTAAATTATCCAGTGCTATGCAAATGTTACTTTTCATATGATCATTACTGCCAGTATGATTACAATTCCCCCAATTTTTCCTTCTCACCTCCCCTCTCTTTGTCCCATTAAATTTGATTTCCTCTTGAAATTTGTTTTGCAAAGCAGAGATTAAAAAAAAGAAATTGGAGACTTTTTAAATAAGAAGAGAAACCAATGTTCTTGCAATTTCTTTTATATATGAAATGATACATATATGGATTTTTTCTTTGTTTCATGAATAGTCTTTTAAGTCTCTAATCCATGATGTAAAATGAATCAATAGCACATTTCAGTGATACCATGGCAATAATAATGCATTTGGAACATTAAGTGTCAAATTTCCCTCACATATTTCAAAAATTGTTTTACATTTTGCTGGTTTAACCTCTCTTGACACCAGTGAACTTAAGGCTTGTAATTGAAGGATAAGTGAGCAAAAAAGCAGTTCAAGTGATAATACATCCATTTCAATTCCTATTTTCTGGACGGAGACCTTTTATGCTAAGTTCATGTGCGAGTAAATTTTTATGACAAAATTATAACCCTCAGATAGATGCTACTCAGGCAGGCTGAGATCTCTCCTGGTATAATGGATTTTGTGACAATGAAATGCAAGAGAGTGTCCCAAAAGCTTTGCCTAAGGAATTTCTGACAGTAGCCTATATGCTGCCGAAATTTTCAAGATGCTATTATGACTCATTTCTACTCATTATAGAAAGATGGCTTGGTATTTTAATCGTGAAATACCATTGTGTTGAAAGGAGAAAGAAGTATAAAGCATAGTCTGAAAAATTGCCATGTATTCATTAGTTGCACTATTTAGTAAATTTTGTTGTTTTTGCTGTGATTTTACATAATAAAACCTTCTAATTTAGAAGGTCTAATATATTTGTTACTCCTAATTTGAGTTTCACAAATAATTTTCTCTTTGTCACTAGTTGAATGAAAAGGAGGTGTCCTCTGTCACCAGAGGTAATCTGAACTTCCTATAATTCTGTATAGTTCTCTCTTCCCTGAGTGGTAGAATACTGCTTCTTTTCCCATTTCAGTGGGTTATCTTTTTTTTGAGGGTAAGTTTGTAAAGTTGTCTCATAATATTGTAACATGTGCAGTTAAAAATATTACAGCATCTATAAGGGCCAAATATTTTTTCTTTTTCTCCCCCTAGTTTTATTGAGATATAATTGACATAACACTGTGTATGTTTAAGGTGTACAACCTGCTGATTTGATATGTGTATATATTGTGAGATGACTACCACAATAGGTTAGTTAACACCTTCATCACCTCACATAATTACGTGTTTTTTTTTTGTGATGAGAACATTTAAGATTTACTTTCTTAGCAACTTTCAAGTATGTGATATAATATTGTTAACTGTAATCACCATGCTGTACATTAGATCCCTAGAAATTATTCATATTATAGCTGGAAGTTTGTACTCTTTGATCAGTATTTTCCCATTCCCCCAACTCCCAGTGGCCGGCAGCCTCTCACTATTCTACTCTGTTTCTATGAGTTTGGCTTTTTATATTTTCCATATAAGTGATATACAGTATTTGTCTTTCTCTATCTGACTTCATTTCACTTAACATAATGCCCTCAAGGACCATCCATGTTGTTACAAATGGCAGGATTTTCTTCTTTCTCATGGATGAATAATATTCTTCTCTATCCATTCATCTATAGCTGGACACTTAGGTTGTTTCCATTTCTTGGCTACTGTGAATAATGCTGCAATGAATATGGGAGTGCAGATATCTCTTTGAGATCCTGATTTCTTTTTCTTTGGATATGTACAGAGAAGGGGGATCATATGGTAGTTCTATTTTTAAGACAGTGAGGAGCCTCCATACTGCTTTCCATAGTCGCTGTACTGATTACATTCCTATCAACAGTGCCCAAGGGTTCCCTTTTATTGACATCCTCGCCAACACTTGTTATCTCTTGTCTTTTTTGTAGTGGCCATTGTAACAGGTGTGAGGTGATATCTCATTGTGGTTTTGATTTGCATTTCCCTTGATGATTAATGATGCTAGGCATTTTTTCATGTACCTGTTGGCCATTTGTATGTGTTCTTTGGCAATGTCTATTCAGGTCCTCTGCCCATTTTTTAATTCGATTTTTTGAGTTTTTTTTTGTTTTTGTTTTTCTTGCTATTGAGTTGTGTAATTCCTTATATATTTTGGATATTAACCCATTATCATATAGATGGTTTGCAGATATTTTCTCCATTTCCACAGGTTGCCTTTTCATTTTGTTGATTGTTTCTTTTGCTATGCTAAGTGAAATGCAGAAGCTTTTTAATTTGATGTAGTCCCACTTATTTAGTTTTGCTTTTATTGTTTGTGTTTTTGGTGTCATATCCCAAAAATCATTGCCAAGACCAATGTCAAGAAGGCTTTTCTCTAAGTTTTCTTCTAGGAGTTTTATGGTTTTACATCTTATGTTTCAATCTTTAATCCATTTTGAGTTAAATGGTTTCCATCTGAGTGGAATATCTTTTTCCCTTCCTTCACTTTGAACCTGTGGATGATCTTACAGCTGAAATGAATCTCTTATAGGCAGCATGTAGTTGGGTCTTGGTTTATTATCCATTCTGTCTTTTGATTGTAGAATTTAATTCATTTACATTTAGAGTAATTATTAATAGATAAGTGCTTACAATGCCAAATTATGGTTTTCTGGCTGTGTTGTACTTCCCTTGTTCCTTTTTACTCTCTGTCTTCCTTTGTGAACTGGTGATTTTCCATAGTGGTATGGTTTAATTCCCTTTTCTTTATCCTTTGTGTATCTACTGTAGGTTTTTGCTTTGTGGTTACCATGAGGCTTACATAAACTACCTTACAGTCTGTTTTACATTGATGACAACTTCAGTTGCATACAAAAACTCTACCCTTTTATTCCCTACATTTTATGTTTTTGATGTCAAAATTTACCTCTTTTATATTGTGTATTTATTAACAAATTATTGTAGCTGTAGTTATTTTTAATACTTTTGTCCTTTAATCTTTTTTTACTAGAGTTAAGTAGGTTAATATGCCACCATATCAGAGAGTATTATGAATTTGACTATATACTTACCTTTGCCAGTGTGTTGTATATTTTCATATGTTTTCATGTCACTAATAGTTTCCTTTTATTTTAACTTGAAGAATTCATTTCACCATTTCTTGTAAGTCAAGTCCAGTGGTGATGAACTCCCTCAGCTTTTGTTTGTCTGGGGAAGTCTTTATCTCTCCTTCATTTCTGAAGGAAAACTTCTCTGGACAAAGTATGTGTGCTTGGCAGTTTTTTTCTTTCAGCACATTGATTATATCATTCTGATCTCTCCCAGACTGTAAGTTTTCTGGGAAGAAATTCACTAATAGACTTATGGGGATTCCCTTGTAAATTACAAGCTTCTTTCCTGTTGCTGCTTTTAAGATTCTATGTTTGTCTTTGATATTTGACAGTTTTATTATTAATATATTGTGTCTTGGAGAAGATCTTTTTCAGTTGAAGTTTTTGGGGGACCCGTGAGCTTCATGAAGTTGGGTGAGCAAATCTCTCCCCAGATTTCGAAGTTTTCAGCCATTATTTCTTTAAATAACTTTCTGGCTCTTTCTCCCTCTCTTCTCCTTCTGTGACTCTGTAATTTGCAGATTGCTCCTCCTGATGGTATTTCATAATTCATGTAGGCATTCATTTTTTCTTCTTAATTCTTCTCTGGCTGGAGAATTTCAAAGTTGTCATCTTCTGCTTCACAGATTCTTTCTTCTCCTTGATCCATTCTGATGTTGATGCTGTCTAATGCATTTTTTTCATTTCATTCATTGTATTCTTCAGCTCCAGAATTTCTGTTGGGTTCTTTTTTTTTAACAATTTCTGTCTCTATTAAACTTCTCATTTTTTGTGTATATTGTTTTCCTAATTTCATTGCATTATTTTTTCTGTGTTTTCTTGTAGCTTATTGAGCTTCCTTTAAACAGCTGTTTTGAATTCTTTATCAGGTAAATTCCAGATCTCTATGTCTTTGGGTGAGTTACTGGAATATTATTGTTTTTCTTTGGTGGTGTCATGTTTCCTTGATTTTCCATGTTCCTTGTAGTTTTGTGTTGCTGTCTTCACATTTGAAGTAGCAGTCACTTCCTCCAGTCCTTACTGACTGACAGTAGGAGAGAAATAACCTTCCTTCAGCCGTTCTAGAAATTCTGAGACTTTCTCAGACTTTCTGTAGATATGCCGGCAAGATGGCAGAATTCTTAAGCTTGTATGCCTTCTCTTGAGCCTGCAATATACCAGGCTGGGTGCTGACAGCCTCCTTTTTTACTTTCCCAGGGGAAGTGCTAAAAGTTCAAGTTTGTGGTTTCTCATTGGCCCACAGATTCAGGCCTGCTTTGAGCATGTGCTCACTATCTGTCTGCCAAAGGTTGCTCTCACAACTATTGGAAGCACACACAGGGAGCCGGCCATGGGGTGTGGGTATGTGTGTGTGTGTGTGTTTGTGAAGAGCTCGGAGTGACTGGGCTGGTTGGGGGGAATCTGCAGGCAGGGCATCCCAGTGACTCTTAGGCAGGTCTCTATGATGGAATCTGTGATATGGTTAGTATCATTCATGTCCCTTTGATATGTTCCAAGCCCTGGCTCCTGTTCTCCCAGCTGCTCACTGCTCGCAGTCATGCAGCTCATGACTCAGTACTCTGGATGAGATGAGAGAGAAATGGGCCTCTTTGCTAGTGTCCCACATAGCTGGGGAGGCCAGGTGCTCACTCACATGCTCTCCTTTTCCTCTGTGGGAGAAATTGCAGGCCAAGAAGGGCTCTCTTAGGCTGAGTTGTGCCACCTTGGGGGAGAGGTGATGAGAGTAAAGTCAAACTATTCCTCTTACCCTCTCCAATGTGTCCAGTCTTGGGTTTTTTTGCTCCAGTTGTTCAATGGCTAGAACTTCTCCATTGAACTCCTGGATTTTCACAAGGTAAGAGGCTGATTTTTTTTTAAAATAAGTTTATTTATTTATTTATTTTTGGCTGCATTGGGTGTTCATTGCTGCTGTCAGGCTTTCTCTAGTCACGGCAAGCAGGAGCTACTCTTCCTTGTGGTGCGCAGGCTTCTCATTGTGGTGGCTTCTCTTGTTGCAGAGCATGGGCTCTAGGTGCACAGGCTTCAGTAGTAGTGGCACATGGGCTCAGTAGTTGTGGCTTGCGGGCTCTAGAGCATAGGCTCAGTAGTTGTGGCACATGGGCTTAGTTGCTCTGTGGCATGTAGGATCTTCCCAGACCAGGGCTCAAACCCGTCTCCCCTGCCTTGGCAGGTAGATTCTTAACCACTGTGCCACCAGGGAAGTCCAAGGCTGATTGTTAAAGTCATTATTCTCCAGGGGCTCCCAGACTGTGGCCAAGAGGGGCTAGAGCCAGTTCATGGGCCACTTCAGGGTCCATAGCCAGGGTTGAGGTCTGTATGTTTATTACCCTTGGCATATGGGGCTGGATTCTGTTGCTCCCACAGAGGCACCTTTGTCCATGGATGGATGCCAAATTGTTGTTGTTGAGGGGGGATATTAGTGAGGGACATCTTATTTGGCCATCTTGGTGATGTCACTCTCCATATACTATATTTGGACAAGCACCAGCTCAGGGTCAGAATGACTGGGGAGACTGCAGGTGGCACTATAGAGCAGGGAAACATTCAGGCCACATACTGTAACAAATACATTGTCATGCTTTAATTATTTTATAAATTTTAAGACGTCTAATTTACTTGTTTTTGATAATCGGAAATGTTTTATATTTTCCAGCTATCTAGTAGACACTTTATTATGTATTTCTTCTGAATATTGTTAAAAAAACAAAGAAAAAAATCAGTATTAATAAACAACAACAAAAAAGAAACAAACTTCTCTACAAACTCTGAGTTCCCAGGGTTAGAGTTCATTTTTATGTGTGCAGATATTTTTCAAATTATGTTGGATTTTGTTTTCAGTTGTGCTTGTAAACTTTTGAGCGTCAATAACCCTTAGATTGTAATAATCTGATGAAAACTTTGCATGCAGGGAAATGTCATATGCACACATCCCTTTGTACCTCATTATAGCAGAGCCCTGGGGGGAAAACCACACCTGAGGGCAGCCATGGTGCCATGTTTCTGTACCACCTGACACCTACCTCAATTAGGAGCCACCTGAGCCAACTCTCTTGAGGATGAGTGTTCCTTGTCTCAAATATAAACAAAATGGAAATAAGTAGCTTACCTTGTTGAGCATCTATTATCTCAAATCCCAACAAAAATCTAGGAGATAAGGAGGGCAGGCAAAGGGTGATTGTGTCTTGCTGAATATCATTCAGTGGATTCAGGAGTCTAAGCCAACCTCCTGATTTCTAGTCCTGTGATTTTGTATAACGCGCTCTGGGGATTTTCATCCAGATCACATCTGGAACTGTTATGATAGCTCCTACTATCGTATTTTTAGCTTCAGTTCTCAAGAACATTTTATGGTCCAAGCTCATTGCTCAGCCTCAGTCATCACAGTTGTATTCCAGCCAAAAGAAAGAGAAAAGAACAGAAAGGAAGGACCAAAGTGTATATGCCAGAGGTCTATGAAGTTAGCTTTCTAGACTTTGCCACATGGTGTTTCCTCTTGCAACTCACTGGCCAGAGCAGTCCAAGAGCCACTCTGTTTGAAAGGGAAGTTTGGAAATTGAGCCTTTGAGTAGCCATGTGCTCATTTCAAAATTGGGAGGCCTATTACTAGGGAAGAGGGGAGAATAAATTTTAGGGGACAACTAGCAGTTTATAAGCTTGGGCACAGTTTCTAGGTGCCATTGCTTCATATAAATGAGTGTTCAACTCAGATTGCTTTCTGCTACTGCTTCTTATAATTTGTATCCTGGGAAATCAACATCAGTTTAATACTACCATATTTCATTGTAGATTTTGGAACCAATGCACGTTCTCTTTTAGAAAAACTCCCATTTACATTTTGTATGTTAAAGGTAAAAGGTTAGAAGTTCTCTGTCTTTGATCTTTTCCCATGTCCACAAAAGCCCAACATTTGAAATGACCAAAATAACTTAAACACTTTGTGAGAACAAGTTGGTAGAACCTGAGAATAGAGAGAACTTGAGTATTTTCAGTGATTTCTTGCACGTTTCTCTGGGAATTACTTGTTTGTTTTTTCATCTAAAGAAAATGAGGCATAAATGTTTGTTTCAAATGAGAAAGGGAAACTCTTGTCAATAAGCCTAATGTTTACTTAGGCAGTGAGCACTTATGTAGTTATAGAACGTATCCAATGTGTAGGGTATGGGGAGGGTACTTCTGATGTGACATTTTAAAATCAGTTTGGAGTCATAATACCCATTGGAAACTCAAATTTATTTGCATTGCTAAAAATAATCAGTAAGATGTTTCATTTTCTCATATAATGGAGGTCTGTGTCTCAGCTACTAGGTCATGGCCATAAAAATTTTCAAAATATGCAGCAATGTTTCTTGAGTGAATTTGGTGGTATGAAAACTAGAAGAGGAATGATGACTTAGAAGATTTTTTTTGTGAGACATTGTCAAGAATATTTTAAGAGACAGCACTACTTGTAACTTGGGCACCAAGTCATTTTACTGATAAATGAGAAATATGACAAGGGAAGAATCAAGCACTGACTACTTAAACTTTTCCATAAATAAAATGAAGCTTTATAGTTTTTAAATTTTAATATAGTGATAGATATTTTTCTTCACATGTTTATTTTCACAATTCATATGAAGTCAAGCGAAATACCCTGAGATGTCATGCAAAAGGTATTCAGTTAAGATAAGGAATGATCTTGTTAGGATTTTTGATTTTTAGTCACTCAACTGCTTTCTCTCTCTTAATAAAAGAAATATTAAGGTACATAAAGGCTCAAATAAAATGGTGAGTAGAACTTCTGTGTCTTTTATAAACTAGGTGAGCACTGGATGATATTCAATAATTGGGATTATCTCTTTTACCTCTGCCACCTAAAGCCCTAATGGAATTAGAAATATTTATGTAAATGTTAAGATTACAGTTTCTTTCAGTCCTTTATCAGTTGAGTAAGTGTGAATGAGTGTATAATTCCCATATGGCACGTTTAATGGAACACATTTGCGTTCCTGGGTTCGGAGCCAATTTTAAATGCTAAATATTTAGGTATAGATATTATATTTTTTATAAGGGACAGTTTCACCTCATAATCAGAGTTTTATGTTTTACTTTCTTGCCATTGTCGCCTTTCCCTCCTCCACCTGTAAAGCACTTTTGTTAGTTTATATTGGTTTGCCCTAGACAGCTCTGCACGGGGAACTTTTACCTGCCTTGTAACTATCAGAAATACCATCACCTCGTAGATTTGATGGCACTCTTTCTTTTATGGGCCCTTAAAGGAGTCGTGAGGAATGTCTCAGATTATTTGTTAACCTGGTTTCTCAGGATCTTCTAAGATCCTCAAAAATTTTATCCAGATTGTTCCGAGAAGTAAGTTTATAGGAAGTCAAGGAACTCTCTACTTGTCCCTCAAATTCTGGTCAGGCATCTGTGTTCTGGATTTTTACAGTGTAGATGCCACTGTTGTCACATGATGCAATATTGAAGAATAAAGTTAGGGAAAAGGTATTTTATAACACTATCTTAAGCGATACTATTATAGACAGTATAAAGGTAATAAGTTACTCCAATTGCCCTTGGTCGACATGACTTTCTCTTTTCCTTTTCAACTTTATTTCCAGGCTTTTTGTCTATCCATTATTAGGCAGGGCTCACAGCTGACCAGATGTGTTTTGGCAGGTAATTTCCTCCGATTATGGCAGTTTAAACTATTTTGAATTTTATGTACATTATGTTGATGAGAACTGGATTGGTTGTTTAAGGCACTGAGATTCATCTCTAAATAAACCACTTTATTTCCTGCTAGAACATCCTTTTGCTAGTGTGAAGATATAAACATTATCAACTTGTATTAAAAAAAATATGTAGGCAAAATATGTTTTGAAAAATTGAAGGTGTTCTTTCTTATTAACAGAATGCATAAGAAGCATTAATGCATGATTATTAATGCTAATAGAGGAATGTAGAGAACATAATTTATAAAAAACAGAAGGTGCACTTTGGAATATGTTTTATTTTTATTATATTGGCACATGAAATGATGAAGCCACATGGTGAAAGTCTGGTTCTGGAGAAAGTGAAGGTTCTCATTTCCTTCCCGTGACCCACTGTATATCACCTTTCAAAATACTCAAAATAATACTTTGTGCTGGGTTCTAACTTAACTTGGTTAAACTTTCACCTAAGGCTATTTGTTAAGATACTGTTGAGAGTAAATAAAAGCAAAAAGAAATAACATAGGACTTAAGTGAACAAGAGAGGACCTATTCAGGTGATGTGGGAACCACATTTAGGGATAAGCAAAGATTGACTTTCTAGTGAAAGGCACGGGAAGAATTAACTGGCTTATTCCAAACAGAAGGCAGTTCTTTAGGAAGTATGCTTGAGGATATACTTGACAATAAATTCGACAGCTAGCATGGTCTCTTTACAAGTTGACTTTATCTGAGATTCTGGAAGGAGAAAACTAAATTTGCCTTTGTCTCGGAGCTCAAAGGCAAATGTGTGTTTGATGCCCAGGTTGTAAGCCCAGTCTAAAGAAGAACCTGATGTCGGGTCTGTAAAACATAAGCAATAAATATTTAATTAGAAACAAATGTTAATGTTTTTCTTGAAATGGAAATTCACTGGGGTAAAATTAGCAATAAAAATAATTTCATGTACAGTTAATTGCAGTAATGAATGGGAGTAGTGGTCTGCATAGTATAGTGTCAAGTAAAAAATAATCATGGCTTTGGAATCCATCACACGTTTTAAATATGTGCTGCATTTTCAAAATTACATTTTGCTTGGATCATTTTGAGTCTAAGTTGAGTTTGTCTTCTGGGTGCACATTGTTGTAGATGGAGGTGGTCTGAGCAAATGCAAGCAGTTGAGGAGACCACCTGAGAAGGGGTCACTGGCCACTGAAAACCCACCAAGGAAAACTACACAAACAAGCTATGCAAAGTTACATTCTTTCTAGTAGTTCAGGTCTCTTTCTATTCATGTTGCTAGGATAAACTATTTTATAGTTAAAAGACCAAGAAAGTTTAAATCAATTATTTTAAGGATATATTTAATCCCCTAATCCAACTTTTCCATGTCAACTTTTGTGAAATTTTACTAAGAATGTTATTTGTTAAAAAGACTGAGAATATAAACATCTAGAGGTTATATACATATAAGGTTTATACAACATGCCTTACATACAGTGTATGTAAATACTGTAAAAGCATTTATGTATATTTTGATCTACATAATTGAAAAACTAATTTTTTTGTACATAAAATTACTTATGTTTTAGGAAAAGTAATGAGTTTGATACAAACATTTTAGATTTGAAAGATAAAAATTCAAAGCTGTGATGAAGAAAGAGAGAAGGAATATTTTGGTAGAGAGAGACAGGGTTGGCTTTCAAATTATTCAACAAATATTTATTAAAACCTTTCATATGTGCAGTGCACTTTACTTGGCACTGTGGAGGGTGGGTGGTGCAAGGGTACAAAGATGAAGAAGATGCTACTGGTGTCTTTGGAACTTACAGCTGGGAGAGAAGTCAACTATGCAAATCAACAGAGATGGGGCAGAATATAAAAGTACCATAGGAAAGGTACAGTATCTTGTGAAGATTTAAAGGAAGAAAGCAATTATGCTTGGTGAAGAGGATGGCGTTCATGCTAAATACCTGCTCAGATACCACCTTCATGATGGAGGTTGTATTTGGGGAGAGCCTTGAAGAAAGGCTAGTATTTTTCCAGATGGAGATTGAAGAAAAGCATTCTGGCCAGTGAAATACAAGCATGGAAAGCATGGAGGCATTTTTAGGGACCAGTGAGATATAGTTGGACTGGAAAATGGGGCAGTAAGAGTTCGTGGGCAAAGCTCAGAAAACCTACTAAAAAAGGAAAGATGTTTTGTTTGGCAGCACAGGAGAGAGACCAGTTAGGAGGTATTGTGAAGTGAAAGCCTGAACTAGTGTAGAGTCACCACACCGGGGAGAGAATAGGTGGGACTCTATGTAAGAAACGTTGGAATGGAAGAGTCACAGAATTTGATGAAAATGATTGAGATTTCAATCTGGGTAGTTGGAAAAAATCCACATGTTACTAACAGAAACAGGAACTCAGAGAGAGTAGTGATGGGGAAAAGAAAGGGTAAAGGAAGGAAGAAAAAAGATGTTTAGCATCATTCAGGCAAGGGATGGGTGCTTCCTGCTAGGGATCTGGGGACTGGCGGCAGAACATTGCAGAGCTGTTTGGGCTGGAGCAGTCAGATGAGTACGGTCAGATGTCCAGCCTTGGCAAAATGGAAGAGTCATGTCCAGCCCTGGGATAGAAGGCGGGGGGACCCCATGGGTGGGGCTTGTGCAGGGTCCTTGAGGCAATAGTTGGTCTCTGTGTGCCTTTTCCCCTCAGTCCTGTGCACAGCACCTACCAAATACATAGTGTTTGGCGCAGAAGGATATGTGAAGCCTGGGTACTGCATTGAAACGTGAGTTTGGAGGTGGGGAGGCTGGTAAAAGCCAGGGGTCGCTGCCACCTTTCTCTGATTTACTACGCTGTGGAGGAAGTAGCCTGGGAAAATGGATTTGAAAATTATTGGCAGAAGCATCATAGGTGAAACTGCCTTGCACACATTCAGGATTATTATGTCTTCTCGGTGGATTGATCCTTTTATCATTAATGTTCCTGTTTGTTTCTGGTAAGTTTCTTTGTTCTGAAATTTACTTTATCTGATGTTTAATATAGCCACTCCTACTTTGATTAATATTTGCATGGTGTATCTTTTTCCCAGCCTTTCAGTTTCAACCTGTGTTATATATGAAGTGAGTTTCTTGTAGCCAGTGTATTGTTGAATCATATTTTTCTTAATCCACTCTGCCAATATCTGTCTTTTAATTAATATATTTAAGTAAATTATTGATATACCTTAAATCTGCCATCTTACTATTTGATTTTTGTTTGTTCCCTCTGTTTTTCATTCCTCCATTTCTCTTTTATTGCCTTATTGTTGGTTACATGAACATTTTTAGGATTCCATTTTGATTTATTTATAATAATGTTTTTGAGTATATCAGTTTGTTTAGTTTTCTTAGTGGTTGCTCTATGTATTACAATATACATACATGACTTATCACAATCTACTGGTATCAGTGTTTTATCATGTCAAGTAAGATATAGAGATCTTACTTGCATTTAGATTTTTTTCCCCTTCCCACTTTTTTTTTTTTTTTTGCAGTACGCGAGCCTCTCACTGCCGTGGCCGCTCCCGTTGCGGAGCACAGGCTCCGGATGCGCAGGCCCAGCGACCATGGCTCACGGGCCCAGCCGCTCCGCGGCATGTGGGATCTTCCAGGACTGGGCACGAACCCGTGTTCCCTGCATCGGCAGGCGGACTCTCAACCACTGCGCCACCAGGGAAGCCCCCCCTTCCCACTTTTAAAATACAGTTGTCTTGATTACTTCTCTACATATATTAAACATCACATCAGATGGAATTATACTTTTTGATTCAATCATCATGAGGAGAAAGATAGTCTATTTATCCTTCATTCATCCACCCATCCATTCATTATTCATTCATTCATTCCCTAATCTATTGTTTTTCCTTCCTTTCCAGAGTTTCAAGCCTCTGTTACCATTTCTTTCTTATTTGGAGAGCTTTCCTTATCCATCTTTAAAGGGTAGGTCTGTAGGTGACAGATTCTCTTAGTTTTCCTTTGTCTGAGAATATCTTTATTTCCTCTTCATTTCTGAAGGATATTTTTTGCTGAATATAGAATTAATGATTGATAGTTCTTTTAGCCCTTGAAAAATGTTATCCCTTCCTTTTGGCCTTCCACGTTTTCAAATGAGAAATCTGCTGTCATTTGAATTGTTTTGCCCCTTCTAGATTGTTTCTCTCTCATTGCTTTCAAGAGTTTTTACTTTGTCTTTAGTTTTCAGAACTTTAATTATGGTGTGGCTTGATGTGAGTTTCTTTGAACTTATTCTGTTTGTGGTTCACTTGGTTTCTTGAATATATTGGTTTATGTTTTTAGGAAATTTGGGAAATTTCAGTCTTTATTTCTTCAAATTTTTTTTCCAGCACTATTCTCTTTCTCCTCTCCTTCTGAGACTTTGATGATATGAATGTTTGATCATTTGTTATTATGCCACAGGTCCCTTAGGCTTTGTTTATATATTTTTTCAATTTGTTTTCTCTCTTCAGACTGGATAAGTTCTATCTTCAAGTTAACTGATTCTTCCCTCCATCATATTCATTCTGCTATTGGTCCTCTCCAGTGAGTTTTTAAAATTTAAGTTACTGTGTTTTTCAGTTCTATAATTTCCATTTGCTTCCTTTTGATACCTTGCATTTCTTTTTTTTTTTTTTTTTTTTTTGGCGGTACGCGGGCCTCTCACTGTTGTGGCCTCTCCCGTTGCGGAGCACAGGCTCCGGACGCGCAGTCTCAGCAGCCATGGCTCACGGGCCCAGCCGCTCTGCGGCATGTGGGATCCTCCCGGACCGGGGCATGAACCTGTGTCCTCTGCATCGGCAGGCGGACTCTCAACCACTGCGCCACCAGGGAAGCCCGATACCTTGCATTTCTTTGATGAGATTTTCTGTATTATCATTTGTTTCAAGCCTATCTGTAATTGCTTGTTGAAGCATTCTTATGATGACGATTTTAGAATTCTTGTCAGATAATTCCAACACCTAAATCATCTCAGTGTTGGCATCTGTCAGTGTCTTTTCTCATTCGAGCTGTGCCTTTCTTTACTTTTGGCATAAGTGATTTTTGATTATATCCTAGACACTTTGGCTATTATGTTAAACCTTAAATTTTAACGGAAGTCTACTTTAGCAGGCAGTCACCCTGTTCAGGTTTAGCATGCAGGCCCTGGTCTTCTTTAGTGACTTCTGGTTCCAGTGTCAATGTAGTTTTCAGAGCCTTTGCATTGCTGTTTTCGTCTAGTTGGTTCCCGTGGTGCTGCTGGGCTCCCACTGATCCCTGCAGGTAACTGCTGCATGGGTGAAAGGTGATTTCCTAGCTGGGCCACCCCGGCGCCTCTAGGTGGCAAATGCAGGCTCCAGCCTGTGAGGATAGAGAGTACTTCCCTGATGAGGAAAGCAGCAGAAGGAAGAGGAGGGGCCTGAAGAGACAACCTTGTGGAATATCTGCGTGATACCTATTTTTGGGAAAATATCTGCTTTTAGAGGCAGTCAGCAGAGACGAAGTGGAAAAGAAGGAGGAGGAGGCAAACCAGGTGAGTTTGGTGTCAAGGAAGCCAAGGGAATGGCAAGAAGAAGGTATATCAACAAGGGCCAATGTTGCAGGGAGTTTGTGGAGCATGTGAGCTGAGATAAATATTCTGGCTTCAGTGATCAAGAAGGCTGCCATTTTTAGCAAGAGTTGAGTTTAAGTTCATTAGTAAAAAAGAACATAAGAGGTCTGTAGCAATGGAGGTAGGATACATAGGAATTGTGTCTTGCATGATGGTTTGGAGTGTGCTAGACATTTCAATAAATGTGGCCAGTTTCTAGCTGTACCAGCCCTCCATTTGCAGTTAAGTAAACTGCTGTAATTTCAAAGAGTTAAAGAATATTGATATTTCATTTTGAAAAATTTACTTTATGAGAAATTTCTCATTAAGATTAATAGTGGTGATTGAGAATTTATGTAATTTGTGATTTTTCATAATTGTGTGATGTTATTGGGTATAATACATTTTCTTTTATGATACCACTTTCTGTATATTCGAAGCCTTAAATTTGCAAACAAAAACTATATTAAAACATAAAATAAATACAACATTGAAAGACTTTTACTTGTAAGAATATATTATTATACAACTTAATTTGTTGAACATGCTGCTTAGCCTTTTATTTATCTCCATCTATACCCACTAAAATATGTGTATATATTTATAGAATATAATAACAATCACTTGCTAAATACCAGGCACCCTTCTAAGTGCTTTATGTACGCTAACTCATTTCATTAATTCTTATCACAACCTTATGATTTAAGTACCGATTGCTGTTTTACAGAAGAGGAAATCTTGGCACAGAGAGATGAAGCAATTTACTCAAAGACAACATAGCTAGATGTGTAAAATAGATAGGTGACAAGGATATACTGTGTAGCACAGGGAATTGTAGCCATTATCTTATAATAACCTAAAATAAACTATAATCTGCAAAAATACCGAATCACTATGTTGTACACTTGAAACTAATATAATATTGTAAATCAACTACACATCAATTAAAAAAAAAAGATACATAACTAGTAAGTGGTTGAGTCAGGAATCAAACCCAAGCTGCATGTCTTCAGAGTTTGCGTGACTAACCATTGTACTGTACTACCTACCATATATGTCAATCTATAGTCCTCTCAATAAAAAGTCTTAATTGAGTTCTACAAGATAATTTTTTTTGTTGTTAACATTTTCTTAAAATGTTGACAATAAGAAAAAAATTTCCTACTCCTTTCAAGGTACATTAAGTGCAAGGAACTGACTGTAATACAGTCAAAACAGGTCAAGATAAAACCGAACTGAGCTAACACTCTTGTTTCATCCCAAAGAAATCCACGTAAAGTGACACTGGTGACTTAACTTCTATGTTTTTTAAAAAATATTATTGATAGGCATTGAACATAATAACATGCACTTTTATGTCAATAAGAGTGGAAATTCTATTTGGAGCAAGAGCTGAAGCTAGAGATGCATGGGCATGAACTGAAATATTTACTTTGCACTTCTCTTGCCCTTAGTATAATTTCAGCTTGAATGTCTTAGTGGATAGATAGTGGGTGTTGAGCTACAAATTCGGGGTCTTGATTTTCTCCTTTTCAAAATGTAGAGTAGTAAAGAGTATAGAAAACAGTACAGAGTTGAGAAACAAGAGCAGCTCTAGCGATTTTGATGTGTGGGGAAGGCAACAAGAAAGGCACTTTGAAATTAACTTTTTTTTTTTTACAGCTTTATTGGAGTATAATTGCTTTACAATGGTGTGTTAGTTTCTGCTTTATAACAAAGTGAATCAGTTATACATATACATATGTTCCCATATCTCTTCCCTCTTGCGTCTCCCTCCCTCCCACCCTCCCTATCCCACCCCTCCAGGTGGTCACAAAGCACCGAGCTGATATCACTGTGCTATGCGGCTGCTTCCCACTAGCTATCTGTTTTACGTTTGGTAGTGTATATATGTCCATGCCACTCTCTCACTTTGTCACAGCTTACCCTTCCCCCTCCCCATATCCTCAAGTCCATTCTCTAGTAGGTCTGTGTCTTTATTCCTGTCTTACCCCTAAGTTCTTCATGACATTTTCTTTTCTTAAATTCCATATATATGTGTTAGCATACGGTATTTGTCTTTCTCTTTCTGACTTACTTCACTCTGTATGACAGACTCTGGGTCTATTCACCTCATTACAAATAGTTCAATTTCATTTCTTTTTATGGCTGAGTAATATTCCATTGTATATACGTGCCACATCTTTTTTATCCATTCATCCGATGATGCACATTTAGGTTGTTTCCATTTCCTGGCTATTGTAAATAGAGCTGCAATAAATATTTTGGTACATGACTCTTTTTGAATTATGGTTTTCTCAGGGTGTATGCCCAGTAGTGGGATTGCTGGGTCATATGGTAGTTCTATTTGTAGTTTTTTAAGGAACCTCCATACTGTTCTCCATAGTGGCTGTACCAATTCACATTCCCACCAGCAGTGCAAGAGTGTTCCCTTTTCTCCACACCCTCTCCAGCATTTATCGTTTCTAGGTTTTTTGATGATGGCCATTCTGACCCGTGTGAGATGATACCTCATTGTAGTTTTGATTTACATTTCTCTAATGATTGATGATGTTGAGCATTCTTTCATGTGTTTGTTGGCAATCTGTATATCTTCTTTGGAGAAATGTCTATTTAGGTCTTCTGCCCATTTTTGGATTGGGTTCTTTGTTTTTTTGTTATTGAGCTGCATGAGCTGCTTGTAAATTTCGGAGATTAATCCTTTGTCAGTTGCTTCATTTGCAAATATTTTCTCCCATTCTGAGGGTTGTCTTTTGGTCTTGTTTATGGTTTCCTTTGCTGTGGCAAAGCTTTGAAGTTTCATTAGGTCCCATTTGTTTATTTTTGTTTTTATTTCCATTTCTCTAGGAGGTGGGTCAAAAAGGATCTTGCTGTGATTTATGTCATAGAGTGTTCTGCCTATGTTTTCCTCTAAGAGTTTGATAGTTTCTGGCCTTACATTTAGGTCTTTAGTCCATTTTGAGCTTATTTTTGTGTATGGTGTTAGGGAGTGATCTAATATCATACTTTTACATGTACCTGTCCAGTTTTCCCAGCACCACTTATTGAAGAGGCTGTCCTTTCTCCACTGTACATTCCTGCCTCCTTTATCAAAGATAAGGTGACCATATGTACGTGGGTTTATCTCTGGGCTTTCTATCCTGTTCCATTGATCTATCTTTCTGTTTTTGTGCCAGTACTATACTGTCTTGATTACTGTAGCTTTGTAGTATAGTCTGAAGTCAGGGAGCCTAATTCCTCCAGCTCCGTGACTCATAGATGGATGATATTAATGATACAAGCTACTTGATTCCTATCAATTCAGTGAACTATTCTTGCTAACTGGGAACTATCTTCAGTTATTTCTAAGATGGTAAAGGATTGGCTATGCTGTCAATATGCAAATATAAGTATTTCACAATCTTTCAATATCAATTTTTGTGCCATCTAAATATTGCTGCTTTGTGGCAAAATAGTTGGTATACAATTTGGCTCTGGTCTGGAATGCTGATTTTTGACCCTATTCTGCCCCTAAGTGATGAAATCTTTCTGTATCTCAATTTCATAGTCTGTAAATGAGGGATTTAGCTTATATCAGTGGTTCTCAACCCTCGTTTCATCTTAGAATCACTTTGACCACTTAAAAAAATTCAAGTGCCTGGGCCCCACCAGGGACTAATGGAATCTGAATCTCTGGGTATAAGACCTGATCATCTGCATATTTTAAAAGCTCCTCAGATAATGCTAATTGGAAGTCAGGCTTGAGAACCATGAATTAGATAATTTCCTAGGTTTCCTCCTGGTTTCAAGTTTTATGGTTTTAACTTATTTTTTATTTGGTTCAAAGTGCAAACATATTTTTCTGGAGGTCAGAGATCTCTCCACAATTTGGGTTTTAAAAATGCTCCCTCAGTCCTTTTCTTCTGTCTCCATCAAATCAAAGAGAGAAAAATACTGGTAAATGTTAGATGCGTCCCCCAAATCCTGGAACTTGTTAAATGACAATTAGGATATTGGAATGACTAAACTTTAATTGTGGGGTGCTCCTATTTTCTTTTCTTACCAAGTGCTTTGTTACTGCCTGCTTCTTGTGAATGTTTGATTAACATTTAATCAGGTGCTTTATTAAAGCAGTCACTCCTAAAAGTTTTGAACATCTATCAAGCTGCTGTAGCCCCATGTGGAAGAGACAATTCTTTCTAAATCTGAATTGCTTAAAAAAACTTATAATAAAACAAAATAAAATAAAATAAAAGAGTTAAAAATACTACTACACAGTTGTATAGAATAGTAATTCCTCTTTATCCTCCCATATTGAAAGTGACACATGATAGCATGGAACTATGTTATCTTTAATGATCTCCTGCTCCCAGTTAGAATGTAACTCTTTGAAAGTAGTCATTGTGTCTTCAGTCTTTTCACCTATCTCTCAAAGCTCCAAGTGCTGGGCTATTAGGTGGGTGCTCCATAAATTCTTGCTTATTAAATGATTGATTCAGTGCAAATGCATAGCTCTAATATGCTCATAATTTGCATATATATGCAAATATACATCATATATATACATGTGCGTGTGTGTGTGTGTGTGTGTGTGTGTGTGTGTGTGTATATATATATATATATATATATAGAAAGTGAGAGTAATAATCATTTGATGCCCTAGCTGCCATTTGCAAAGTTTTCTCCTGTTTGGAACCCTTTGTTCTTTGCTGCCAAGAAAATCTGTATGTTTTTCCTCCTTATGATGTAGGAATTCCTTTTACATCATATCTGGGTGGCTTATCTGGCCCTGCTATTTCTCAGTATCCACTAAGTAGGCCGCCATTTTAAACTGGTGTCCTAGTCTGTCCTTTGGTCCTTTACTTTGCTTACTTTTGTCCACTTATGTAGCTGGGTATATCATCTGTTTTGAAATCTTGTCATCCACTTGTATGTGGAATGAATCCCTGGCCTGGCTATGTTGCAGCAGATCTATCTGGATGCTGGTGATCGGCTGTGTCACTGTACTTTCTCTTCTGCCCTTTAAAGCACACAACTGGTTGATATGTGATTGCTGATGAATGTTCTCTGCGAATGGATTTTTTTTTTTTTTTTGCGGTACGCGGGCCTCTCACTGCTGTGGCCTCTCCCATTGCGGAGCACAGGCTCTGGGTGCGCAGGCTCAGCGGCCATGGCTCACAGGCCCAGCCGCTCCGCGGCATGTGGAATCTTCCCGCACTGGGGCACGAACCCGTGTCCCCTGCATCGGCAGGCGGACTCCCAACTACTGCACCACCAGGGAAGCCCACTTGTCTGTTTAAGTCATTTTTCTAATTCCACCAAAGGAACCTCCAGTAAATAGGCTCTAGAAGTTGTTTGTGATGACTAAAGCATTTTCAAATTCCATAGCAATTGTTGAGGGTGTAGACTTCTAGTTACAGTTTATTTTTTCAGCTTGGATTAGGGAAGTGGTTTATGAGGTATGGCCAGGTAGAGTTATTGAGTGGAATCCACAGATGCACCTATTTATTTTTTCAATCCACACATTCTAAAAGTATCGTGGAAATAATCAGTTGTATTTGGTGGTGGTGAGTTGTTCCATGAAATGTTTAAAAGTTAAACAGCAGTCTTCATGCTAAAAATGTTGGATATCTTGGCTCTAGAGAGTGATATAGGCTAAATCAAGTCTAATTTTGTTGTGGTTTCAATACACATTCACACCTTTTTGACAAGTCAGGACACCATTTTCTTTGGCCAAGTTTATGAGAATTAATTCTGTTATTGTTCCCTGCCCCATACTAGATATTGTATGATCTGAGAGGAGATCCGAAGTGTAATCCTTGCTTTTGAGGAATTAAATTTTGTTAGGAAGTTAAGGTTTTGTGAGCAGTTTCATTGGAATTTCCTGTAAAGTTTGGCACTAAGAATTTAAACTTGGAAACAGTTTGGAGAAAAGGCGAGTTTTACTAAAGAATTTCCAAACTAAGATCAGTGGGATCTGAGGAGAAATAGTCTCACTTCCCAGGGTCTGAATTAATGGTCTTTGGTGAAAACTAAATGAATTTATTTCTATTGCTTGAAAACAGAAATCCCTAGTTATTTAAGCTGCAAAAACCAAATGGGAAAGCAGTATGTGCAGTGGTCAAGATCACGGACTCGGTTTTGTTAAAACCTGGGATTGAATCCCAGTTAAGCTAGTTGCAAGTACCGCACACCTCATCGAACATTGTGAGGAGTAACTGAGATTGTGAAAATCAAGGGCTGAGCACAGTGCCTGACTTGTAAGAAATCTATGTCAATAATTAAAAAATGCAAAGACAAAGAAAGTTTAAAAATAGTGAAGATTAAGAAGTGGTGCTCAGACACTAAAGCAAAAGCAGCAGAACTAGGACCTTGTGACCTCCTTTCTTAATCCACCATGTAGATTTCGGTTGAACACAGTAGGAAGGGGCTGGTGAGAGGGACAGGAGACTGGCTTTACGCGAGCAGAGTGGCTGAAACTGTGGGCCTACTCGTTTTACCCCTAGGAGCTAGGGAAAAGACTGTGCTTGCATAGGGACAAGGCCAAGGAAGAAAGAGTCCAGTCAGAGTTAAATGGTTAAAAAAAAAAGAATTGACTCTGCCCCAGTTAATTCTTGTTAGTTCCTGTGAGGATAAAATGGTGGTGGTAGTGGTGGTAGAGAATAGGATGATGAAGGAATTAAACTGTAAATTTGTCTTGTTGTAGTAATTACTTCTGTCGACCTTGTAGCCTTGTAAAAGTTCAGTATAACTTGTTTCTAGAAAAATCTTATCCCCCCCAAAAGGGTGGAATCTGTCTCCTAGATTCACGTATAATTCAGAATCTTCTGTTAAAACCAAAGTTTAAATTAGCAGTTCCAAGATGTTTTAATCCTAACTTACAAATTGTATAACTTTCTTTAATGTCTTTAAAAGAGAATTAGGGGAAGTGACGCAATAAATAATAGGAAAAATGTACAAATGGTCGATGCTGTTGGACCACAGGTGTGGAGTGGGTTCATACTGAGTTGATAGGACATCAGTGCCAATCTTTGCAACTTTGGCCTGGAGAGAAAGGGAAGTAGGAGTGGGATAACTGGATACCATGTGAATGCTGTTAATTCACTGGAGATTAAAAAAAGTTGATTTTACTGGTTATTTGGCATTTGAAGATCAAAATAAAATAAATGAGTGAGAAATTTATTTTCAGTAAGATATACGTATTGTCATTGTGAGGCCTTCTAAATGTGAAATCAGTTATGTACAGTAATATCATAGCTCGTGTTTCTATCCTTTCTTCATACTCACTCTTCTTTCCTCTCTCCCTCCCTCCTTTTCTTCCTTATGACTTCTGACCTTCCTTCTAAAAAAACATATTCTTTCTTTTTCCTCTCAGATTTTTTTTTGGCTTCAGATATTTGTCTCTCTCAAAGTCAGTTTCTCCCATGTTCCTCCGTCCTCGGTCTTCATAGGTTCCGTACCACCATATGTCTTTCTCCACATATGATTTTAGTATGCCAAGGGAAGAAAGGTGCTTGACTCCTTTTTAAAGTACTTCTGTTTAAACTAGAGTTTTTCTTCTTGAGTGGCAGCTTATGACCTTTAATACACAATAGTGTTTTGTGCTATGGGAATGATTATTGGAATTCATTTTAATGGAATATAGTCACTAACATTTTTGTACTCTAGTGAAGATTTTGTTTAGTCTACATGTATAATGTATATAACCAAAAAGTAAGTTTTTTTCTTAATCAATTTCGTTGCTGTGTAAGAACACTTAACTTTACTCAGAATGCTTTGTTTTGTATATTTGTATTTTTTTAATCTATAATACCATTTTCCTAAGGGTAGATTGAATTGCATTGCTGTACCTTTGCATTAAATTAATAAAACTCATGGGTTCAGATTCTCAACTAGATAGATTAAATAAATGGCTCTTTGGGCCACATATTGCTTGTATATTTGTTGTATATAAACAGAAGGTTTTAATGACTGGTTCAAATCTTTGCTCCCACTCAGAATTGAATGCTGAAAACAATTGACTCAAGTCAGAAAGGCAATTGTAACCTCTAAAAAATTAAAAAAAATTTTGTGAGGCAGTATTTGAATCACAGCTTTTATTTTTTCTAGAGCAATTAAAAAATTTATCCCTCATACGCAGAATTTTTTTTTTTTAAAGCTAACATGATCAAATAGTTTTCACAGAAAGGAAAAGAATGCTTAGTGGATCATAGTTTTGGAGAGAGTATGTTTTTAGTGCAGAAGCTTCACAATCATTCAAAATTTCTTTCCTTGGTTAATAAAAGAATGTAATTTCTAAGTTGATCAGGAGAATAAAAATACAATTGCTCTCCTTAAATCTGGTGTCTCGGTGACAGGAATAGCAGATGTTTTTGCTATTGTCTTAGGCTTTTGCTGTGTATGGTTTTATGTTATGACCCATGGTAAATATTTAACTAGGCAACATCTGTGTAGTAATGGAATTCTACTCTGGTAGCCTAGACCTTTCTTCGTACTGGCTTTATCTTAGAATCATATCAAAAGATTCTATTACCTATGTACTTTTATCACATGAAAAAATTAACCTAAGGTTATGGTTTTAACTCTAAGGTAGACTTCATTAGTTCTCTTCTTTGGTATTCAAATGTGAAATTTTTTCAAGATAACCCAAGTTGTTAATGATGAACAGACTGAAAGTCAATGGTGGTGTCAGTGCATAAACCACAGGCTTTTCCTACATACCAGTTCCTCGTGGTTAGGTGGCAGTTCTGATGTATATCCGTAGGGAAACAATAGCATCTGGGAGTAGGAATGGAAGGTAAGGTAAGCCTTGATTGATTTTCGGTGGCTTCGAATGAAGTCAGTGACAGCTTTGGTATCTTTCTCAGACTCTGGTGCAGGGCCCCATAGATCTCCCGACATGGGTCCTTGGTGTGAGGGAAAGCTGCAGAGGACATGGAGGGATGAGATCAGAATCCGCTCCCCATCAGTACAGCCCTTACTTCGTTTGACAGGGATTCACAAAATGTTTTTAACATTTTAGTCTCCCAGGTTTACAGGGCTGCCTCAGTGTCCCTGCAGACTAACTCTGTACGCATAACTCAAGAGTATAACAGAGTTAGCCCACTTGAATATTCTTATTCTTAGCCTTGTTTATTTTCCCTCCGTTTCCCAGGGTCACAGGAATAACGCATCAGAAGCAGCCCAGGGCCTGGAGTCAGTTCCAATTCAGCCTCAGCTCTAACTCATTGGAGACTGCTGTACGTTACCTTCCCTGAGCCTGAGTTTCTTTAACCTGTTTCAGTAGGCAGCTTTCACTTAGGGATACGTGCTATTATCATATTCATTATGGCAGAATAGAATTAGATGCTGAGGTGGTATTTTCAACAAAGTTAGATGAAGAAGAAATTTATGAATTGGGATAGTGGCAATTTCTCTTTGAATGTATGTAATGATAAAGTAATAGTTGTGTAGCAGCTGCAGCATCATCTGATGTAGCAGGCCTCTGCTTATCATTGCTTTTTCCTGCAACGTTTTCACTTTCTTTGCCCCAGATGTTTCTTTTCACTACACATCTGAAGAACTACCTATATGTTGGTTCTAACCACTGGTATTTCTCAAATTTTATCAGATCAGGAAGAGGAGGGACCTGAGATCTCTGTTCAGATTATCAGAATTTCTGGATTGTGCCTGATTTTTAGCAAGCTAGATATATTGAGTAAGAGATTGTTTGATAAACAGCCCTACCTCCTACTTCCACCCATTCAACAAAACATTCATAATACTTCTATGGTAGTGATGATTATCTTTCATTTTTTAGATTAGAAAATTAACACTTAGGGAATACCTATCTTAACTGAATAAGTAGGTAGTTTAACTAAATTCGATGTCTAAACACTCTTTAGAGCTATTTCCCTTGAGATCTTGTCTGCTACTCACAGTTCCATGAGACATTAAAGTTCCTATTGAGGTCAGTTCCAATGCATTTGGAACGTTGGTTCTTGGAACGATTTTTTCTCCACATGCGGTCCTGCAGTATTGAATGATGAAAGTGTTTACACAAGCTCAGTTAGCATTTTTCAATTTGATCATTTCAGATTCTCCCTGCAGGTGTCTACAGCTTTATTTGAAATTTATCTAGTTAACCTGAGACCCATTATATAAAGAAAAAAAAAAATTTTCTTATAACTTGTAATATTTTCAGAAATGTTTTTTATATTAATAGTTTAAGGCCTTGATAAAAAATTCAGTTAGTTTTAAAAACTGTTGATTAGTTCTGAGTATTAAAAAATGATCAATTTTGTTCTGAAATTACCTATAATTTGAATTTACCCTTCGTTACATCTTTCACCATTTATAGATTCAGATATAATACAGGCCAAATTGTGATTGTTGGAGCATAATTTTCAGAAAATAACTTTTTGTGATAGTATCTGTCTGAAATCTCAAAATCTTATTTAGCAACAGCAGGGTATAAAGAATTCTCTTAAAAGACAGGTATCTGTGTCACTCTTTTATTTATTTTTTGATACAATTATTCCACTGCAGATTCTGTCCCAAATTGATGGAATACAATGATTTTGTTTTGAAATCATTATGTTCAGAATGTCTCTAAATGACTTTTACTCTTAGCTAGAAATACTTTTGCCATATTGTATAATATACATTTCCTTTATAATTAGTGCTTTATTTCATTTTTCTGCATTACTAGCTTCAGCAGCGGAAATTTCATATTATTTTAAGAACTCCTGAGTAACCAGGAAATCATGCTTTCCTTAGTTGAAACTGAGTTTTTAAAAATATACTTTTCTGAACTGGAATTGATTAACCAAACCTTAAACTTAATGCGTAACACTCAATGTGCATGAAAGTCGGTAAATAATATATTACCTAAATGCAAACAAGAGACTACAGAGCAGTACCTGTCTCCATGACCAAATATATCCATCAACATTGAACACAGGAAGAACATAAAAATTCATTCGGTCCAGGAGTTTGGTCATAATTTTGTTTTTACCATAAGTTTTGGTTGCCTGTAGGGGTAGGAAAAAATTAAGCTATTGGTACAAAGTTTAGCTACCGTGTGGAAAGCTGTGGTTATAATTGTAATGACTACCACTCCTTAAGTTCATTTGCCTGTCACATGATTTAAAACGTATTTCCCCTAAACTGCATAAAGATAAATAACCCATATATATGACAGAAAAAAATGACACTTATTCAGACTAGTGAAATTAATTGAACTAAATATTCTTTGAAGGATCATTTAATTATCAAGACTTGTAGCATTCCAAATGTAGCATGCAAGATATGTTTTATGGAAAGAAGAGAGGCCAAGTGAAAAATTAGCAATGCAACTTGTTTCAAATAGATTCTTTTCCTCACATCTTTCGGTAAATATATATTGAATTTGTAAGCATAAGAATATGTAGATATTGGGGAGGATTCATGAATTAATTATAAGTAGGATTAAAGGAAAAACACCTTGTTAATAAAAAAATTAGAGCATTTAGATTGACCAATCAACTTGTTTTCTCACATCAGATGGAAATTTCTCTAATTATCTGGACTTTCTATGGCTACCTAAAATCTCTCATTATTCTTGGAAAATCTCTTCCAGGTATATCTGTACTGGAGCCAAGACATTTCTTGTAGCCCTATCTTGTGTGTTCCTTTATGGCTTACGTAAGCGAGCTTATTACTTAAGGAAGCTGAGCTCTCGGCCCTCAGCTGGAAGAACTAAAACAACTGCAGGGATAAATGAGTTCTACTGGCAGATTCATTCCTAGTGAAAAGTATCCTTGCCCTGAAAGCAGTTGTGATGTCATATTCCAGCAGCATGATGTGTGCAAAAGCTGGCAGAGAAGAGAAGTTTAAAAGATAGTAGGAGTCAGAATACAATAGGAATAGAATGAGAAGAACAACAAACTTATAAAGTGGATTTACTTTTTTTTAAAAATGAGTCATTTTTCACTTGGAAAGGAAATTTAAGCATGAAAATTCCAAATGTGTGCATAGCCAATTCAATATCTCAACAGGAACTAACGTTCTGTGCTTTGAACTCACTGAAAAAAGGCCAAGTTTGTAGGTTGTAATATAAAGATAGTTTCAGATTTCCCATACTTAACTATAGGAAAAACCATATTGTAGCCAAAAATTGTTTTTTTAGTTTTATAAACTGTCAGCTGGAGTTCAAGAAGTTTAAAGGAAGGTGTCAATTTTATAAAAACCTCAATGATGAGTAAGATCCAGAGCGTTTATTTCCTGACAGCACCAAATGTGGGCTCTTCTTGTTAAGAGGAACTGCACTCATTTGTAAAGGGGTGTTGCCACTCAGTGAAGTGATGGAGACTTGACAATCAAAGGAGAATTGTGTGACTGTTCCAATTGATTTACCTGATAGACAAACCACTGGCAGAATGCTGGGGAGATCCATTCTTGTGCATGAATGCCACAATCCATAAAAATAGCCTTTCTTCTTTCATCCTTTTCCCCAATCTTTTAAAAAATAAATTTGATATATTATTTTACATGAACTTACACACTGATCTCTTGTTGTCCAAATACTCATTCATAGTATCAGAGCGATTCTTTCACCTGTCTTCTGTTGAATGAGTAACTGTGTATGCACATATTTTTCTTAGGGAGGACCATGGCATGTATCCTTAAAATGCATAATTCATAATCTATTTCATAGTATATTTTTCAAAAAATTTTCTTAGTGTCAGAGTTGCTTTTAGGGTTTAAAAAAATCACAATCTATTGTTATTTTATTGCTAACATCGTTTGGCCTGAGAAAAAGATTAAAGTTGCTTCTGTTTCTGCCATTTCCTTTTGTTTTTCATACTTCATAAACATGATGTTTAGCCTGGAGTGGAAAAGATTTTGTAGTTGTGTTTGCAGTGGGGAGGAGGGTTAGTGGCTGCATATTTGAAGAACTGTCATTTTAGAGAATTTAGATTTGTTTTGAGTGATTGGAGAGCATGAATGGATGGGAAATCAGGGTAAGGAAGGGCTTCTCAGTTATTAAGGGGATGCTTTAGGGAGCAATGTCTTTGGATGTACAGAAATCCAGTAGCAGCTGAATGGCAATTGTCAACTCGGTCATAGAAGGGAATTCCCTATCAACACAGAGTTGAAATGCCTCACTTACTGTACTGGGATCCTATGATTATATGATTCTTCAGTTTATTTTCTTCCTGACATTTAGTCAACAGTTTCACTGAATTTTAATGGATGGAAAACTGTTTTATACACCAGGGACATCATAAACTCTTGTTATAAAGATATGGGATAAGAAACTTGTCTGGTTTTGTCCACTGTGTCTGCCAGGTGGTTTATCCAGGAACTTTCTTGTTCTACGTAAAACCACCTGGCACTTCTAATCTTGAATGGATGTCTAGAGCTTATATGTTCTTCAAAGAAATAAGACTTTTTATTGTCTAAAAATTAGCTAGTTGTGTCACAAAGTAACTCTTACATTCATATTTTTCAACAATAGTAAGAATCTGTAGTTCTTAAATTACTTTTACCTTGAGAACATACAGTGGATTATCTTCAACAGTGGTTCCAATTTTAATACGAGAGACCATTTTAGGATGCTTATGTACCATTTTTTCAGTCCAAGCAACAATCTTAAGAACAAAAACAATTTTGAGAGATTAGAATAAAAGAAAACTAAAAGACAACAAATGTTGAGGGTGACGTTTTTCTTTTTGGAAGTGCAGGCATTTTATACTATACCTTGTCCCAGTTATTGTATTTTGCATAGCTGTGCCTGCCTGGGATGTCTTCTTTGACATTAAACTGTTTCTCAACCTCTTCTTGTACATCGTGAATCAAGATTCTGTTTGACAGGGGGAATGATAAAATACACATTTACTGGAGAAAGAAAAACAGTTATCTTTCATTCGCAGAAATTTTCTCTTCCTTCATCTCTATCTTAGATCAAGTTTACCTTGTTTCTTCTTTATTCTTTAACCGTGTCTTTTAGATCTGTCATGTGTCTGGCTTCCAATCTTCCCATTTATCTAGAGTTGTGCTGTTCTTGCTGATTGACTGATTGAGTGTAGAGGAAGAACATAAATGAGGTATACTCTTAATTTGAGTTTATTTAGCACATGAGACCAAGTACTGCTCATGAATATTGATTCCCATTAACATCACTGACAAGCACATTATTATGCATATTATATCTAACTCACTGTATGCTTGGCTTTTGACCTAGGATGAATCTGGGATTTCTTTGAAAAAAATTATGACAACAAATTTGGAATCAGGTGGGGCATGTTGCACTAAAACTCACATGAAGTCTGAGAAGTTTGGAAGTTATATTCTGGGTTGTCTCTACAGACAAAATTAAGTGTCTTAAGCTCTAAAGAGGGTATGTGGCTTTTGCTCCACCTGCATTAATAGAAGTAGAGGAACCAGGGAAAAGAGAGATTTTATGGTCTCAGAGGTTGATTTGTAGCATACGGCAGTATTAATTAGTCACAGGAAGCTTGTATCTAAGAATATTTTTAGACTTACACATATCAATTTAGCTCTTGTGATAACAGCAGCAAAAGAAAATCATGTGAGACCTTTCCACAAACGCAGCTGCATGAAGACATCAGAATGGTAACAGATTGTTGCTGATAAAGACTAGAAATTAGGCCTAAGGCTGGAAATTAAGAACTATGGCCAGATGTTATTTTCACGAGCCCTTCCACTAACCAGCAGCCAGGTTGAAGTAGATGAAACCAAATTACTTTCTCTCAGATATTATTTTAGCTCTCCAAGATTTGCTTAATTTGTTAAAAATTGTTCCTAAATATAGGTGAAAGGATAAATAATTATCCCTGAGGATTTAATGATAGAAATGGCTGTTTACTGAGTCTTTCTTATGTACCGGGCACTCTGTTCAGCATGTTATTTACATTTTTCACTTAATCTTTACATCAACACTCTTAATTGGGTACCATTATAACTCCCATTTTTATAGAGGTTAGGTAGATTTCCAACATGGATATAACTAAAATACAGAAGTTGGGATTTGAGCTTAGAGATGTATGACTTCAGTACTCTAGCTAAACCACATACAGCAGTGCCTCCATCACAAGGAGTGAAATCCCTGGGTATTGCTGTCAGATCTATAGTCTTCTTAGTCTACTGAGGCTTGTGCAAGGTTTGCCCAGTTGACCAGCTCTCCAGGAAGCCTGAGTCCCAAGATCAGAGAGCTGGTAAGTTCAGAGAAGAGGCAAAATGAATCCTATGTTGACAATTTCAAGACTCCCTCCTTCTGCCGCTTTTAGAGAGTAAAAAAGAAGGAATCAAGATTGCTTTGGCAATATGTGGTCTTTTGTGGGTACATATAAATTTTAGGATTATTTGTTCAGGTTCTGTGAAAAATGTCATGGGTGTTTTGATAGGGATTGCATTAAATATGTAGGTTGATTTGAGTAGTATGGCCATTTTAACAATATTAATTCTTCTAATCCAAGAGCATGGGATTTGTATCATCTTCAATTTCCTTCATCAGTGTTTTATAGTTTTCATAATATAGGTTTTTCACCTCCTTGGTTAAGTTTATTCTCTGGTATTTTATTCTTTTTGATGAGATTTTAAACAGAATTTTTTTTTTTACTTTCTCTTTCTGATAGTTCATTATTAGTGTATAGAAAAGCAACAGATTTTTACATGTTAATCTTGTATCCTGCAACTTTGTTGAATTCATTTATTAGTTCTAATAGTTTTTGGATAGAGACTTTAGGGTTTTCTATGTAAAGTATCTTGTCATCTGCAAATAGTGATAATTTTACCTCTTCCCTTCCACTTTGGATGACTTTTATTTCTTACTCTTGTCTGATTGCTGTGGCTAGGACTTCCAATACTATGTTAAATAGAAGTGGCAAGAGTGGACATCTGTGTCTTGTTCCTAAATTTAGAGGAAGGGCTTTCAGCTTTTCACCTAGCTTGAACCCAAGCTTGGATTTGTAATAAATGGCTTTTATGTTGAGATATATTCCCTTTATACCTACTTTGATGAGAGGTTTTATCATGAATGGATGTTGAATTTTGTCAGATGCTTTTTCTGCATCTATTGAGATGATCATGTGATTTTTTATTCTTCCTTTTGTTAATGTGGTATATCATATTGATTGATTTGTGAATATTGAACCATCCTTGCATCTCTGGAATAAATCCCACTTGATCATGGTGTATGATCCTTTATATATATTGTTGGATTCAGTTAGCTGGAGGTATCACTCTCTCTGACTTCAGACTATACTACAAAGCTACAGTAATCAAAACAGTAGAGTACTGGCACAAAAACAGACACATAGATCAATAGAACAGAATAGAGACCCCAGGAATAAATATATGTACCTATGGTCATTAATCTGTGACAAAGGAGGGAAGAATATATGAAAGGAGGGAAGAATATATTGAAGAGACATTCTCATCTCTTCAGTAAGTGGTGCTGGGAAAACAGGACAGATACATCTAAAATAGTGAGATTAGAACATTTCCTCACTCTATATACAAAAATAAACTCAAAATAGATTAATGATCTAAATATAAGACCTGAAACCATAAAACTCCTACAAGAGAACATAGGAAGAACAGTCGTTGACATAAATTGTAGCAATATTTTTTTGGATCTGTCTCCTTAGGTAAAAGAAGCAAAAATAAACAAATGGGACCTAATTAAACTTAAAAACTTTTGCACAGCAAAGGAAACCATCGAGAAAACAAAAAGACAACCTACTGAATGGGAGAAAATATTTGCAAATTATATGACCGACAGGGGGTTAATACCCAAAATGTATAAACAGCTCATACAACTCAATTATAAAAAAAAAAACAACCCAATCAGAAATTGGACAGAAGACCTGAAAAGACATTTTTTCAGAGAAGAAATATGGATGGCTAACAGGCACATGAAAAAGATGCTCAACATTGCTAGTTATTAGAGAAATGCAAATCACAACAACGAGAAATGCAAATCACCTCACACTTGTCAGAATGGCCATCATCAGAAAGTCTACAAATAACAAATGTTGGCGAGAATGTGGAGGAAAGGAAACCCTCCTACACTGTTGATGGGAATGTAAATTGGTGCAGCCCCACTATGGAAAACAGTATGGAGGTTCCTCAAAAAACTGAAAATAAAACTACCATATGATCCAGCAATTCCACTCCTGGGTATATATCCAGAAAAAACAAAAACACTAATTTGAAAAGATACATGCACCTGAATGTTCATAGCAACACTATTTACAATAGCCAAGATATGGAAGCAACCCAGGTGTCCATCAACAGACAGATGGATAAAGAATACGTGGTGTGTGTGTGTGTGTGTACACACACACACACACATACATATACAATGGAATATTACTCAGCCATAAAAAAGAATGAAATTCCGCCATTTGCAACAACATGGATGGACCTAGAGAATATTATGCTTAGTGAAATAAGTCAAACAGAGAAAGAGAAATACTGTATGATATCACTTATTTGTGGAATCTAAAAAAATAATGCAAGCAAATATATATATATAGCAAAACAGAAACAGACTCACAGATTTAGAAAACAAAATAGTGGGGAGAGGGATGTAGAGAGGGAAAAGATAGGGGTATAGGATTAAGAGATGCAAACTACTATACATAAGAATAGATAAGCAGCAAGAATATATTGTACAGAACAGGGAATTATAACCATTATTTTATAGTAACTTTTAATGGAGTGTCTTCTGTAAAAATACTGAATCACTATGGTATCCACCTGAAACAAATATAATATTGTACTCAAGTGTACTTCCATAACAAAAAGGAAGGAATGGAGAACTGTGTGCCAGTATATGTGACTGCCATGAGCTTCGGGGTATGTGTGTGTGTGTGTAACTGTAGTGGGGAAGGATGTTTCAGGGAGGCAGAGTCATTGTTATGGTGTCTTATAAGCCGGTCTGGACTGCGTTTCCCCCATGCCCACATTCCTGCAGGATAGGGTCTACTCAAAAAGCATGATTTCAGGTTTCTACAGGATCTCATTTGTCTCCAGTAACTCCCTAATTGGGTTACTTTGTGTCATACTTGGCACTTATCAACATGGATTTCCCCCAGCATTTGAGGCATACCTCTGTGTTGGGTAATAAACTTTAAGACACTAATTTATTCAGTAGGAGGGAAAAGGTGCAGCTGATGATAGTCTCTAGTTATCCCCTGTTGCACAGTGTGTGCGCATGTGTGTGCACATGCTCATGTAAGCACATGTATAAGTGGTCTTTCCTCCACTTGCATTAATAAAAGTAGTAAAGGAACCAGCCAAAGAACATTATATGGTCCCAGCCAATCTTCATGAAACCCCTATGAAACATCATTTTAAAGATGAAGAAAATGAGATGGAGAGAAGTTAAATGCACTGTCAATGTTGAATACCTAATGCATGGCTTAAATGGGACTAGATTCAGACACCTTCACTCCAGAATCTACATTCTTATCTACCACACTCTTCTGCTTTCCACCATGACCAACATCTCTTTGACATTTGTATCAGGTATTAACAATACCCATTTTATTCTTGGGTAAGGAATATATAAAAATGTGGAGCAGAAGGAAAAATGAATAGGATGAAACACTAGAATGATTTATTTGATTGAAATACTTATTTGATAGAACCATGCATATACTTGGAATATGGATTTTTATCTGACTGAACATTATTAGGTAATTAGACATTAATATGAAGTGTTGATGATCAGTTTGGTATAGATCTCTTCCACATTTCTCACATAATCTTATGTGGGTCTTAATAAGATTTTACTTAATTGTATCATTTGAGTTTTACTATTATATTAGTTGTTGTTTCCTGAATTACCTTTCATTAACAACTCTTTATTTTCTAATTTTAACTTTTGATCAAAGAAGAGATAATCTAAAATGTATCTAAAATACGAATATCTAAAATGTAGAAAAATTAATAAAAACACTAGGGTTTTCAACTGCTGATTCTAAATATGGTGTCTGTCCTTTAAGGCTCAGTTCAAGGGATGTGCATTCTTTTAGATATTATTGAACCAGTCTGTTCAGGTTTGTTAGTATATACATATTATTTGATTTTTAGGCTTGGCCTTTTGTGATTTTGTAAGAATGTAAAGGGAAAGAAAGGGAGCAAATATGCTGCTTTAAAATAAAATCTGTCTTGGTAATTTAATTTTCTGAAAATTAAAAAAAATATCACACAGATTGCTTTAAACTAAGTAGTGGTTTATATGCACTGTCTAATGAAGGGTGTCTTAGTAAATCATTGTGTCAAGCCAGCCTCTTATTGTGGTTTTATTCTGACTGGTGTCTGGGTCCAACCAGATGTTTCTGTTCTTAGAACCTTCTTCTGTTACTGACTGACACCACGTAACACATGTAATTAATATGCAGATAAAATTATCTATATAATTAGTACTTGGAGACAAGCTTTTAAATAGTTCTTGTCTGCACAGATCACTTTACATATTTATATTTCTGAGGAAGGTAACTATCTAATTATGTGGCTTTCTCACAACTGTGGCTAATTTGGACCAATTTCTAGAAATCATCTTCTAATTAGATAAAACTAGTTTTTTTTTTTTTTTTTTGGCGGTACGTGGGCCTCTCACTGCTGTGGCCTCTCCCGTTGTGGAGTACAGGCTCCGGACGCGCAGGCTCAGCTGCCATGGCTCACGGGCCTAGCTGCTCCGTGGCACGTGGGATCCTCCTGGACCGGGCACGAACCTGTCACCCCTGCATCGGCAGGCAGACTCTCAACCACTGCGCCACCAGGGAAGCCCCGATAAAACTAGTTTTTATAGGTAGTTTAACACTTTGGTTCTTGATGTAGACAGCAAGGAAGTATTTGGCATAAGGCAAAGTGAAAACGTTTCACAGTACTCGCGAGGATCTGGATTTAGACCTCTGTTTGAGTCAGAATTGTTCCAGGCTAGGAGAGGACCAAAGAGGAGAAAGGGCTGATGTGAGTTATTTGATAAAATGGAAAGATGGCAGCCCCCTGCCTGGGTGTCTTCTGTGACAGTGATTTATTCCACTGTGGACACTCAGTGTTGAGCAACTAGCTGCTTGTCTACATTACCAGGATATTAAGGAAACATACTGCTTCATTTTTACCCTGCTGTTCAAACCAAATTATACAGTTTGCCAACTAAAATATATTTTAGCTTGGGCTAGATACTTTGTAAGAATTAGTTGATCATAGGAATCTGGGTCAGGTTTATATTAATGAAGTAAAGTGAAGATTGTAATAATTGAGGCACACATTTGAGAAGTCTGGCTGTGAAGTGATTCAAGAGACACGGTCACCAGGGAGTATATAGGGTAGAGGGGTGATTTCTTTTAGATGAAAGAAACAAGACGTCATATCGACCTCAGCAAACGCATACAGTCCATAACATACTACTAATTTCTGTGATTTGAAGGTATATTTATAAACTGTCTACTTCTAATTTTAATGGTACAATTTATAAAATCATAGAAAAACATATATCAGTATATTAATTAAAAAGGTTTAAATGCTGGTATAAATTAATTTTGAATATGTTCTCCCCATATATTAACTACTACATTTGTTTTACAGCCCTCTTGAAACAACAACAAAAACAAAGACAGTGATAAAAACAATCACACATAATAGCCTGTGACTTTAAGCCATTAAGCCACAGACAGGAATATTTTTTGTTTACTTGTCTATGTATGTGTTTCCTTCATTTCAGTAGTATTTATATTTACTAGGAATATTGAAGCAATATAATAAATACAATCAAATCCTGCTCTGTCATATGACATTATAGGATCTTTGTCTGAGCCAGAAGTAGAAGGCCTTTTGAGTTACAGCACTAAGTTAGGTAGCAGAGGCATGAAATAGCAAGTCAAAAAGAAAGAACTGGTGTTTAGCAGTTTTGAGTGGTGGGGTTCTTAATAAAGGGGAATACTGGAATGACAAGGGCTGGGGGAGTACAGGATCCCTCAGTACATCAAATTGCTAAATACTTTAAAGTATAAAAAGACATTTTGTTTTCTATGCTGTATATTGATTTGTGATATTCATCTCTGGGCTCCCTTCTTATTTGTTGCCCCAGGGCCTAGACTGCATGACCCATGGTTAGTGCTAAGTTCCAATTTCCTTTTATTTCTCTGTGGGACCACAGCGACTCATTTCTGCATCTTTGGCCATTCGAGAATTCTCTCCTCTTAGATTTGTCTTATTTTACTGCATTGTTTTTGCTTTCTCTGGGGAAGAATTTCTTGCGTAAAGAATTATTTATTTATTATGTATTTTACATTCCTACATCTCTGACTCAAGGATGAACATTGTTAGGGTCTCCTTTTATGTATCAGGAGAATTCAAATACAAGAATGTGGTGCTGGTAGTCATTAGTAGTGCTGAGCTCTGGGTTGATTACCCGGCAGGGGTGCCGAGTGTGACCAAACCGTCCATGCCTGATCACGTGCACTGTGTCCTTACCAGGGGCTGAGTTTTAGAGATGGCAGATATCGTAATTGTTGTTCTTGCAGATCATAGCAAACATAAGATAGAAGTTGAGTGGCCAACTTTGAGCTCATCACTTTTATAAGCAGGCCTCCCTAGTCTGTTTGGAAGTAACTATAAATTTTATCTCATAGATAGAGCTTTCATTTTGGGGCACCCAATTTAAAAATTACACTTGCCTTTCAATTTCAAGACTCTAAGACTTTGAGTCTCTAGCACATTTGAATATTTGCCTAGGACTTACTCATAGTGCATTCTATTTTGATCGAAGGCAGCCTGAATGGACTGGAATTCCTTTTCACTAATTCGGAAATCCACTGTCATGTTAGCAGCTACATGGTGGGTGATGTCTGGATGCCAGAAGTCAAGCTGTGCAGATGAGTTCAGTGTTAGTCGCAGTTGTTTATTTGCTCACCCGACACATATTTATTAAGAAATGACTATGTGTCATACACAATGAAAGGAATTTGAGGTTCAACGTGACTGAAGTATGGACTCTTAATAAACCTATGAGATTTTTGCAAATGTATTTAAGAATTGTTGAATATTAGGGAGTGGGAAAAAAACTATTGTACTGATCACTTTTTTAGGACATAATATATAGAGTTGCAAAAAGAATGAGCAGCTTTTGGGTAATCCATTTGCTTCTACCATCTTGGGGCCAGTTGGAGTTGTTTCACAATTGATTTAGCCACAGCATCTGTCTCTAATTGGGAATATGGACTAATATATGGCATCACCCTCCCCTGCCCCTGCTCCTGAGTCAGGCCTCAGAACCACATGTCCCAGTAAACTCTGGAATTCCTGGAAGGTTTGTGTCCAATGAAAGCATAATCTCTAGCCATGTCATTTTTCTAGCAGTATGTCCTTGGGCAAATTACTAAAACTCTTTGAGTTTCAGTCCTCGCGCCTAAAAAAGGGGCTAACAGTCCTCCATTGGGAGTGTTGTGAAGATTGTGAAACAGCTGTGACATGTGGGCCATGCAGGCATTTAGCAAGTCCTGATTCCCTTCTCTTTATCTTCCTCTAGCTGAGACTTTCAGAAATTTGGTGAATGGGACTATAAAGATAGCATTCAGATTAAAGTAATTTAAGAAGATTCCAATTCGTGTTCTTCAAAATCGTACTCAGTTGTGAAACCCAACGAAGTATAATTTCCCAACCTTGGAAGTGTAGAGAAAGTGCTCACTTTCTACCCAACATGCTAAGCTTGCAGGCGTGTCTAAATCTACCTGGCTGTTTTGTGATTGACTTCCTGTCTACCTCTAGGTCAGTCAGTTATGCGCCAATAGGGGGCTGCAGTGAACCAACCAATATCTATTGGCTTATTTGGATCAGGAAGCTACAGCCTGAATTAGACACATGAGAGATGTAACGTGTGATGTAATGGTAGGGCCATCTAATCACAATAGCAATCTCTCTGTTCCAACAGGGTAATGTAGTACAAGAGTTAGGGCTCAGTGAACCATCATGAGCATTTACTAAGCACCAGGCCCAGAGCTGGGTGCCAGGGTTGTAGAGGTTAATACAAGAGAAGCAAGAAGTTCAGTGTGGGAGACAGAGCCGTGTATGCACTTCCAACATGCTGACCAATGCCAGAGGCAAGCACAAGTGTTCTAGGAGCACGACAGGCAACCCGAACTGGGTCATGAGAGTTGATGAACAGAGAAGGACTTCCTCCAGGAGGTACTGCCTGAGCTGGGTCTTGAAGAATAAATAGCAGTGAGCCAAGTAAAGAGGGAAGTGCATTCCTCCTGAGAAAAGGTGTGTAGGGCCAAAGTGGGCGAGTTTTTGGTGTTTATGGTGCTTGAAGGGTGAGAAAGAGGGTGGAGTGCAGAGGTTGGAGATTATGAAGTGCTTGGAACAGCACCCTGATCCCAACAGAAGATGCTTCTATGGTGCTTAGTATGGCCAGGCCCACTTCCGAGCATTACCCAAATATTAGCTAATTTAGTCTTTACAACAACGTTAGAAAGTAGGTGTGACTGTTATCCCCACTTTACAGAGGAGGCATTTGAGTCCCAGAGAGGTTAAGTAACTTGTATAAGGACACAGAGCTAGGGTAGAGCTGGGGTTTGAACCTCTGAAGACCATGCTCTTTCCAGACGAGGCTGCCTCTCACTAAAAAGCTTCAAGTGGAGGAATGCAGTTGTCCGGCTTTAGAGAGAGCAACTTGCTGTGCGGACTTGGCTTTGTGGGAGGCAGGGCCCGGAACACGAGACAAATTGTAATTGTCTATTGAAATTGTCCCTGTAAAAGGTAGGGCAGATGTGAATTTGGCAGGGACAGAGGAAGGAAGAGGAGAGTATGGATTTGAAAACCATTTGGGAATGAGTACAGGCAGAACTTTTGATTGATTTGATGTGGAGATAAGGGGGTATCTGACTAGATCTCAGATTCCATTCTGGCTTTAAATTTGATATGTCAACTTGGTCATTTAATTTACTGTCTTTGAACTTAAGTTATTGTTTTCAACAAGTTACATTTTGACACTGACATTGAAAGTCTGATGGAGAATTTGAAACGATGTATGTAAGGTGGCTGGCACAGTGTGTCTTGTGCATAGGAGCAGCTGAATAACTGAGAAAATGATAACTTTAGCCTACTGGATTTTAAAAGACTGACCTAACTTTAAGAGTTTTCTTTCACCATGGACCTGCTCTTGGAAAGGGTCACATCTTGATATTATCAACCAGTGCATTGCTGTTATCAGGTAACCAGTACCTTGATGTTATCATAATTTTGACAGACATTAGGCCAGTGGTACAGATCAGTGTGGGAGTGAGGAGAATGGAGCAGGCAAGGCGCTATCAGCAGGGAGGAAGAAGAGGCCGTGATAAAGGTGTCAGGAACATCTCCCTATTTCACACTTTCACCTAGAAAAAGCTGTTGTTTGCAAAGCTTTTGGGTGGGAAAACAGAAGTGGTAATTTGGGGAAAAATAAATAAAAACAAAGGGAAGTACTGGCAACTGGCTCAATTATCCAAGTAGCTCCTGTCCCTTCCCCCATCTTTTTTTTTTTTAATTAATTAATTTATTTATTTATTTATGGCTGTGTTGGGTCTTCGTTTCTGTGCGCGGGCTTTCTCTAGTTGTAGCGAGCGGGGGCCACTCTTCATCGCGGTGCGCGGGCCTCTCATTGTCGCGGCCTCTCTTGTCGCGGACCACAGGCTCCAGACACGCAGGCTCAGTAGTTGTGGCTCACGGGCCCAGTTGCTCCGCGACATGTGGGATCCTCCCAGACCAGGGCTCGAACCCGTTTCCCCTGCATTGGCAGGCAGACTCTCAACCACTGCGCCACCAGGGAAGCCCCCCTTCCCCCATCTTTGTCTTTGGTAGCTCCGTGGGCATTGAAAATAAAAGACAAAAGAAGCAGGTTTTAGGGAACAGAAAGAAAAGATTTAAAAAACCCCTCTATTTGCTTTACCTGGTTGGTTTTGGCCAAGTCCTTTATGATGTTTGCTTGTTTTTCATCCTGGGCTTCACATGTAACACCTTCTCCCTTTAAGAATACAAAAGATGAAACATGTAAACTGTGAAGAAACGTTTCATAATCCTCTTCCCACATGGAGTCTGGAACACAGGGTGGCAAGATTCACCTGTCAAAGCGGACAGGAGCAATTGCAAGGGTGATAGCGGTCAAACCAGAGGCAGGATGAACCTCATGGTTCTTCTTTGTCTGTCCCAAGCCCCTCTGCCAGTTTTATGCCTCAGCTCTTATCTGGAGGAACAGCTCATTTCCTCTTAGGGTTCTGGTGGACAAAATGCCCCCCCCCACCATATTTTCTAGTTGGGGAGGGGAGTAGGGTGGCAACACTAATACTAAATGCCCATTTGGTGACAGGTGAATTCCATGCTACTCATATACCTTTTACAGTTGGGAATACCCATTTTACAGATGAGATGAGAGGCAAATTCCTTGTTTAGCAAATAACTTGCCCAAGGAAGCAGAGCTAGTATGATGAGATTTGAACCCAGTTCTTTGTTCTAAAATACTACTCTACCATATGCTTGAATTGAAGGATGGAAGGAATCAGTTTAAATTTGCACTTGGAACCCGAGATGAATTTGGGTATCTGGCCACAGAACCCTGATGGGTGGTCCTTAATAGCAAAACTTTTTTTTTTAACATCTTTGTTGGAGTATAATTGCTTTACAATGGTGTGTTAGTTTCTGCTTTATAACAAAGTGAATCAGCTATATGTATACATATATCCCCATATCTCTTCCCTCTTGTGTCTCCCTCCCACCCCCCTCCCTCTCCCACCCCTCTAAAACAGATGTTTTTGAAGCTACGTTGTAAATTGTTAAAATAAGAACTTTTGATTACAAATTATTTTGAATATACTAAAAGTACTGTAAGTAATCTGGAAAACATTGATATGTTCACTGTCTAGATTTTATACTTTTGCCATCGTTTCTCGGTACCTCTCTTGGTAAAGAAGTAAACATTACAGAAATGGCTAAATTACTCACTCCCCACTCCTTTCCCTTTTCCCTCCCTCTGTCCTCAGGGGGAACCCCTATTCGTAAAGCAACTTGCGGACATTTAGAGGGCAAGATAATATGGTTGCTCAAATGTTTGTTCATGGGCTGCTCTCTTCAGGGTCTAGATGCTGTAGGTGCTCAATAAATGCTTTTTGAAAGTTGAATTACTGAAAGTCATTTATAAACCATTTTAAACAGTGTCTTGGGGGGAGGTCTTTAATCTTGAACAAAACTCGGTTAATTATGGATTATTTGGGAGAAGGCAACACTTTTACCCAGAATTATAGGTAACCTAATATACTGAGTGAATTTAATCAGATAACTTATTAGAATTTCCTTTAAAACTACCTCTTCATGTATAGATGGTCATACATGAAACTTCTCAGAGTCATGGTTGTATATTTTTATTATCAAAATAATGCTTTTGGGGAGATGCCCCTGTTATATGTATAGCAGCGATAGCTTCATTCCTCTCCACCTGATAGATGTGCAATGTGACGGGTCCCCCAAGAGGGTTCCCTTGCTGCAACCCTGCAGGTAAGGAAGTGGAGGGGTTTACAAATTCCTTCATGTTCTTGACATTGGACAAGCTTATCAGCACTAGAAAATCCCAAGGCAAATTCTCGCTCTGTTGATTATAAGGGGGCGCTTGGCAGGAGTACAGAGGAAAAGGAAGAACTTGACTTTGGAGTTAGACAAATGTAACCTCAGGGTGGCTCCCAGACACTAGCTACTTTACCTTGAGCAGGCTGCCTAGTCATTCCAGGCCTTGGTTTCCTCATCTGTAAAATAGGGATGCGCATGGGACTCTAACAAGTGGCTGTGAGGGCTAAATGAGATGCATATGTAAGGAACTTGGTGGATGGTAGGTACAAAAAACATGCCTGTGTCCTCTAAGCAGTTAATACAATTGTCAAGTTCTGTAAACACACTTGCTGGCCACTGTCAGGCTGCAGAACTGATGAGTATCAGCATGTATCATGTGGTAGGTTAAAGTGGTAGCTGTGTCCTGTAAGGCCAAAGTCTCTCTCTGTATTTGTTTTAATGTGGACTGCTTAAAGAAAAAACAATTTTGTGTTATAGTTTTGCTTTTTGGAATTTTGTTTGGATTCTAAAAGTAATAAATGCCCATTGAAAATAATTTAGCAAAATATGGAAAAGTTGAAGGAAGAAAACAGAAGTCACTCTTAATTCTAGCATTCTGATACACTTTCTATGTTAAAGCCTTTTTCTGTGTGACTACTTTTAAAACTGTATAGAGAAGGCTTGTGTGTCTGTTTTTCAGGTCAGCTAGGAAGGACACTTTTATTTGGGTAACTAAGTAAATGTTTGAAGGATCCTGGTATTTCTCAAGATAAGACTTTGATGATAAATCTTTGACTTCTTAATATCTGTTGCATATTGACAGTTCCTTGTTTCTGGAATAGGACATAGACATATGATGCTTTAAGACCTCCCACCCCTCCCCAATCTATTTAGCCTCTGAAAAACAGTACAATAGATGGATTTCAAGAATATTTTGGAGCTCTTTCTCAGAACAAGTATGGTTTCTTAGCAGGCATAGTTCAGTAAAACCTTGTATTACTGAATCAAGATTTATGAAAGGTCTTGGCATATGTATGGAGTAGGATGAATAGTTGTTAGACACCATATCATTTTAGGATGGACTATGTAAGATGGTGTGATGTTTCATAGGTTAATTTAATCTCTTTAAAAATATTTAAAGTTGAATGCTTCACACGACAGTAATTTTCCATCTTTCTGGATCTTCGCACTCCTAGGATTTTTGTATGTCTAGACACAGTTAAAAATACCACTGTACTTTTTAAACTATGCTTTTCTGCATATTTTTCAAACATTATCACTATGAAAGAAATATCCTAGAAAATGGAAGTGAAAGTTCTCTTGTGATTTACTACAATCTTTCAAATAATTCTCTATCTTCAAATCAAATATAGTAAACTTCTGGAATACCTTTAGATATCTCATAAAGGATATGTTGAAAGAAAAATGTGTTGCCTTTAGTTACGGATATTGGATTTTTTAACATTGAAATGAAACTGCCCTGGAAAATGCTGCAGAGAAACTTGTCTTTTATTAGTTGCAGGAAAGGTGGCATTTCTGGACAGAGACGTGGGTGAGTGATTCAGGCAGTGTCAGACCTGGCTAGAGGGGGAGTGACTACCTGCTCAAATGAGATGACCTAAAAGGCTCATCAAGACCCCATTTGGCCCCCAAATCATTAACTATCATGGTTCCTCCGTCTTCCTTCTACTCCTGAAATTCTCTCTTTGACCAATGCATATAGGTTATCTGGCAAAGCAGGTGAACACATGAGGTGTGACTCTAGATATGTAGACCTCCCATATTCCAAACTGGAAAACCAGTCTTGCTATTTTGTAGCAACACTGTTTGAGGTAGGAAAGATCCAGGGGGCCGAGCCCCTGCTGTTTGTTAATTGCTGCTTTGGGGAGGTGAGAGTTAGGGACTGAAGGAGCCTAGAGCCAGTCCGAGGTCCTTCTCATGGTGGGAATTAGCCGAAGAAAGGGAGAAGAGAGGTGCCCTCACAGCCAGGGGCTCCTGTGTGGGCAAGGCTTGGCAATGTCTGGCCTGGCAAGGCAGCAGAGTCTCTGGTCAGCCGGGCAGGAAGGCATAAAGTACTATATTGCAGTAGGAAGGCCTAAAGCAGAAACTTCTTTTCTCTTTTTTCTTGGTGAAGCTCAGGCAAGTGGCACTGCTAGCCTGCTAGCTGTTAACTTTCAGTTGGCAAGAGATACAGCCAAAATGTCTCCAGTGCAGGAAATCTCAGGTACATGGATTTTACTTGCTTTCCTATTTCTAATTCTTCTTAAAAATTCCTTGAAATTTTAGAAAAGCCCATGTATATTCCTAATTTCTGTTTTAAAGCACTGAACTTTGGGCCACAGCATCCCTTAGTTAGAAGTCGATGGCACCTGCTAGAGGTAGGGTAAGGGAGTGTCCTGTGGAACCCAGCAACAGAATGGGAGAGAGAAACAATAATTTCGCTAAATTACATCTATTTTTAAAATTAGCATCAATACTGCTTAAGAATTTATGGGAATTTCTTTTTTGGCACTCAAGGGTCTCTTTTTTTTCTGTGCCTATTTAAATGATATATTACTAAATTATTTTGAAGACGGTTGCCTGACAAATTGTAGCAGCTGCACTGCTACCATCTAGTGGACAATTAATGCAATTAATCATTCTTTGGCTTGACAGCTTCCAAACAAATCATTGTGACGTTAATGGATTCTGTTTTTGAATGGAACACTGTTATAGATAATTCAACATATTATGCTAGATATGGAATCTTCTCTTCCTTGAATCTACATGGAAAACAATGAGGTAATGTTTTGTTTTATGATTTTAAAGTAAGCAATGCCCTCAAATTATAATCTAAATACATATTATTATATTTTAAAATTTGAACTTTGCACAGTACTCTCCAACATTACTAGCACGTTCAGTTTTAATTCTGGAAAACTTCAAGTCATGTTTGACATACAAGTCCCTGGTACCTTCTTATTTCACTTCCAGTCTGCATTCCACACCGTAGCCTGGCTGGTGTTTAAAAAAACAAAAAACAAACTCTTATCATGTCATTTACAATTTTACATCTCCATTGGCTTCTCATTGCTCTTTTTTTATTGAATGAAAGATTCTTTAAATTCTATAGTACTTTACAGTTTTCAGAAGTTTCACACACTTGATTTCATATAATCACATAATAACCCCTTTTTCCCCCATCCCTATATTGCCCCTTCCACATTCCCTCTCCCCACTGGTAACCACTAGTTTGTTCTCTATATCTGTGAATCTGCCTACTTTTTTTTTTTATTCACTAGTTTGTTGTATTTTTTAGATTCCATATATAATGATATTGTACAGTATTTGTCTTTCTCTGTCTGACTTATTTCACTCAGCATAATGCCCTCTAAGTCCATCCATGTTGCTGCAAATGGCAAAATTTCATTCTTTTTTATGAATGAGTAGTAGTCCATTGTATCTATGTACCACATCTTCTTCATCCATTCATCTGTTGATGGACACATGTTGCTTCCATATATTGGCAATTGTAAATAATGCTGCTGTGAACATTGGGGTGCATGTATCATTTCAAATTAGTGTTTAGGGCTTCCCTGGTGGCGCAGTGGTTGAGAATCCTCCTGCCGATGCAGGGGACACGGGTTCATGCCCCGGTCTGGGAAGATCTCACATGCTGCGGAGTGGCTGGGCCCGTGAGCCATAGCCGCTGAGCCTGCGTGTCCAGAGCCCGTGCTCCACAACGGGAGAGGCCACAACAGTGAGAGGCCCGCGTACCACAAAAAAAAAAAAAAAAAAAATTAGTGTTTATATTTTTTTGGATGTATACCTAGGAGTGGAATTGCTGGGTCATATGGTAGTTCCACTTTTAGTTTTTTGAGAAACTTCCATACTGTTTTCCACAGTGGCTGCACCAATTTACATTCCCACCAACAGTGTAGGAGGGTTCCCTTTTCTCCACACCCTCACCAACACTTGTTATTTGTGTTCTTTTTGATGATAGCCATTCTGACAGGTGTGAGGTGATATCTCGTTGTTATTTTGATTTGCATTTCCCTGATGATTAGTGATGTAGAGCATCTTTTCATGTGCCTGTTGGCCATCTGCATTTTCCCTTTGGGGAAATGTTGTTTATTTTTTTGATGTTGAGTTGTATGAGCTGTTTATATAAGTCAGGTATTAACCCCTCATCGGTCAAATCATTTGCAAATATCTTCTCCCATTCAGTAGGTTGCCTTTTGTTTTGTCAATGGTTTTCTTTTCTGTGCAAAAGCTTTTAAATTTAATTAGGTCCCATTTGTTTATTTTTGCTTTGGTTTCCTTTACTTATTAATCTGTGACAAAAGAGGCAAGAATATACAGTGGAGAAAAGACAGTCTCTTCAGTAAGTGGTGCTGGGAAAACTGGACAGCCACTTGTAAAAGAATGAAATTAGAACATTCTCTAAAACCATACACAAAAATAAACTCGAAATGGCTTAAAGACCTAAAGGTAAGACCGGATACTATAAAACTCCTAGAGGAAACCATAGGCAGGACGCTCTGTGGCACAAATCGCAGCAATATTTTTTTGGATCCGTCTCCTAAGGCTTCTCATTGTTCTTAGATCAGTTGTTCCAGATCCTTAACATGACCTCTAACCCTGCCTGATATGATCCCCAACTCCCTCCTCGGCCCTTTCACATGCCCGTGTTCCCTCAGTTCTTTGAGTTCCACCCTCTCTTGCTTTCTTCTTACAGCTTCTGCATAGTTGCAGGGCCTGGAAGGGGTGCTCCCTTCTTCGAGCTAACTGGGAATCATTCTTCAGGCTTTAGCACTTCCTGAGAAGAGCTTCCTCCTCTACGTCAGATAGGTAATATAAATTAAATCACTAATTATTACATAATTAGTTAAATTATTTGTTTCATGTCCATCTTCTCAAGTGGCTTATACAACCATTGAGGGCAGAAATGTTTTCTTTCTTTTTCATTGCTCTGTCCTCAATTGCTTAGCAAAGTGCTTGGCATGTGGTACACAGCTCAGAAAATAACTTGAGTGAGCCGAGATGAAAGCTAAACCATGATTGGATCGTTTCACCTATACCACATTTTACAGTCCTGGATTTCCCCTTACATGTCTTCTTTCTCATCAGCACCTCACTATAACCTGTGCATGTCTGCAGTCTGCCAGGGTTGGCAACACTTCAAGGACTTTAACTCCCGTATGGCTGACCTACATCATTGGTTGTACATGGCTTGCCTTAGTCATTCGTTCACATCTTTTTTCCCCCAAAGAAGTAGACAGTCTGTCAGGTTTTTCAATTGTAATGGTTCATTTTTATTATGATCAATATTAAAGACCCAGGTAGTTTAATAGACCCAGAATCTTAAAAGAAAGAGGAGGATCTGGAAAACATCTAGGCAAACAAAAGTCAGAATTCAGGATAGAAAAGAAACAAAGAGTGCACATTTAAAGATAAGGCTGTTAGTGCTCTGGGCTAGTACAGATGTTCCAGGACATAGCCGGTAATGTATTTGATCGCCAGCATTGTCTCCTCACAGGTTGGCCGGATCTGGGATTCAGGGAGGGCAAAGCCATATCTGCCTTTATCCCGGAGTTCAAAGGTGAAGGAATATTTGATTCCTTGGTCATAAGCCCAGTCATCAGAGCCCCCAGCAGCAGGATCTGAAATGAGCAAACAGGAGAAAGAAAAATTTTAAATCTAGGAAGGAGATTTTAAAAAACCCACCAGCTTTCTTTTATAATTACAAATGTTTTACTGCACAAAACAGTATAGGTAGGCGAATTTTCTAGTAAACTGGATCACAAAAGCTATGGGGGCTGTTTTAAAAATTTGTCCAGTCTTACCTCTAAGTCTGCTTAGTGGGAGTGATGTGTTTAATACCCCAGGAAGTATGTAATTTGTAATATATAAACTTCTCAGAGTGCTTGTATGCTGAGGTAAACTGTGCTATGTAGTGTGTAATCTGTTTACAAAATATATACAGTTTCTGGGAAAAGGACGTGTATCTCCTAGAAAAATAAGGAAAACTGCATGATGACTGGTAAGAGGAGAGGACTCCAAACCCTGCTGAAACTGTGCTGAGCGATGAAACTGGAGCAGTTGAGGGCAGGGCTGTGCCTTCATTTTTGTTTCTTCAGGGTCTAGCATATGGCCTGGCACAGATTAGGCATTCCTTCAGTTATTCATTTGGTGACAGTTATGATGTCATTCATTTATTCAATCACTCATTTGTTCATTCGTTCATTCAGTCAACAATTGTACAGCTCTCACTTAGTAGTAGGCCATGTGCTCGATCAGCTCTGGAGATGCTAGGACAAAGGAAAGACATGGCCCCTGCCCTCCAGGGACTTAACACTGTAATGGAAAGAGAAACCTCATTGAACTTGCCTGAAGAAAACCTACAAGAAGTTCACCATATGTGAATAGGTGCAATGTCACTGTGGGTTATTTCTGATAGAACCCCCTTAAGAAAATAGTATACCCCATCTGATACAGAGAAGTTTAATAAAGGACAAGAATACAGGAAACTGTATTCTACATGAAGCTTTTAGAAAGCCCTCAGGATTGGAGCCTCTCCAACTGCATTGAAGCCCCCTTGATGATGGGACTGGCCTTTTTTCCTTGTATTTCTGGTCCTTTAAGACCTGGGGCAGAAAGAAATCATGCAAAGGCAAATATATGTAGAAATTGAAAATGGGGCCTGCAGAATGCGCCTTCCCAGCAGATCCGAACTGCAGCCCCAAGGCTCTGGGGTCTAGCCGCTAACTAACGCTTTTGCCACTTGCTTGCATCCCTTGCAAATAGCTTGAGCCTGAAGTAGCCTTTCGAAACTGCCATCTGTTTAGCCAGGAAAACCTTCCCTCTACTGCTTTCCTCCAGCAATTGTCCTTCCAGATAAAGCTTCTGTGTCATCATCCTGGGAACTTATTCCTGATACTGTGGAGTGGGGTGGTTAGTCTTTGGGCGTGCTCTTTTCTTAGACATCCTTCTGTCGCAGCACTTAGCTCCTGTATGACAATTAATGTTTACTCTTCCCGCTTCCCTGCTGTGGGTTCTTTGAAGATTGCTCCAGCCCTCCTCCTTCCTTCCCCCTTCCCTCTTGCCTTCTCTCCATCCTTCTTTCCTTTCTCTCCTAGCATCTGTTGAGGGCCTGGCAAGTGGTAGACGCTCAATAGATCTTTACGGAGAGCAAATGTTTCCGTGGGCTGAAAGGGATATTTCTCCCCCTTTTTTCTGAACAGGAAACTGATTACATATTTTTTTTAAAAATTCACTGTCAGGCAAAAGTCACATGCTTTAAATGATAGAAAGGAAAGACGCTGGGAACCATTTGTTGCCTCTGAAGCACGTGGGTTCTTTGCACAGTTCTGACGCCAAGACTTACAGATTGTTGAAGCTCCTGGGCCATATTTGTACTTGGTCCTGTACAGTGTGGCAAGTTCTTCCATGGCACGTTTAGCCATGCTATTCTGCAAAAGAGCCAGCAGTAAGTGAGTGAAGAAATAAAAGCACACACCGACAAAAAACCAAACATCTGTACATTATTTTTAAGACGTTGAAGACATGTAAGTCACAGTTCGGGTTAGTGTTTTAAACTTAATCAGTGCGCATCCCCATTTTCCAGCGAACTTTGTCATATGATCCAAGTGATTCTTGTGGAAGGATGTCTTCCCTAATGCCCTCCTCAAGCACTCACTCTGAGCTTCTCTTTGTCACACACAGAGTTGTGTCATATTGTGTCAATACCATTAGCTGCCCTCTGAGTTCTCAGTGACTTTTTCTGTCCTTTATCTCTGTGTCCCCAGGGCCTAGCCCAGGGTTCGTTACTTAGTGGTTACTCAGTAAATGTTTGTTGAAGCTCTGAGATGGTTAGCACTCTTCTTACCCTATTATTTGAGAATTAGGTCCTTACATTTATTTTAAATGATCGTTGCAGTAAAATCTGGGTCCTAGCTGTAAACTCTGTTGTATTCAGAGTTTATTCTTTTACTTTGTTTTCTTTTTTATTTACATAGAATTTAGTTGCTCTGTTTTTTTCCTGGAATTCTTATTTAGGCTTGTTAAACATTTTTTTTTAAACCTTAGTTCAGGCTGGAGAAATGAGGCTATAGTGATTTGTAACTGTCCCAGATACCACATTTATTGACATAGTAAAATGTCACTGTGTATGAAGAATTAGGTTATATCTAAGGATTAGTCTGGCAACTCTATCTTGTCTCTGGAGCTTGTGAGAGAAAAGCAGGAGGCAAGGAGGTCTTTGTGGTTGTGCAAAGAGATTGTCTACCTATTAGAGGCAAACAAAAATCAAAAACGTACAAAATAATTCCAAACAAAACAATGCAAAAACCACCTGGAAATAGGGCAGGTTATAAAGTGAAGATTAAGTCATGGCAGGATTATGTGAGTTGGGGTAGGAGTGTTAAAAACCACTCAAAAGAATGATTGGATAGTCGGTGCAACCTTCAGTGATAGTGTAAAAATGTTTAAGAATGGACAGTTCCAAGGAAGAGTGGTAGTTCCAGCATGGAAGATTTTTTAGACCGAAAAATGAGAGAACATTTATTTTATTTCAAAAGGCAGAACATTTGAATTCCAGAATTAAAAAAAGTAGCAAGTATTAACTTATGTTTTTTTTTTTTTTTTTTTTTATTAGAAGCAGCATCACCTTCTCATCAGACCCACTGCCCTCCCGCCCCTACACCCAGCCCCTCAGGGAGAAGGGCTGTGCACTCAGCTCCTCCCTGCACAGTAAACTCTCCAGTGTCCACTGACAAATTGTCTATTTAACTGAATCACTTTGAAAGCAAGCTTTACTTTTCTGTCTGGAGAACACAGATTTGTGAATCTGATTGTTACTACAGGAGAATTAGCCATAACTCATTCTGGCTATGAAACTAGCTATATTTCTTACTTTGGCATCATAATTGTCTTGTACATATGCCTGGAAAACTGTTGAAGTTGGTGATGACATCAGAATATTTCTGTTTCTACAAAATAGCAGCTTCCCTTAATCCTTGTTCTAATATTAAAACCAGTTCAGTCAAGTCTTAAGTCAAATTGATGAGGGCATGGCTGTAAGACTTCAAGAATTTCAGCTCCCAAAGCATCAATGCTTCATCGAAACAAGTGGTAAATTTGGAAATTTAAAAGGAATTATAAAACTTAAATCATGACTTTCTGGTCTGAAATGATGCAATCAGTTTCTTGGAACTAACTTATTATTCTTAGAGTTTTGGGACAGTAATTTGAACATTTTAGGGTTTCATTTCCCTTTTTCCCAAACTGGTAAACTAATATGTGCTTTGTCATACTGTATGGAATCTTTACTGTTGTGATCTAAAGGTATTGTTTCTGTTGTTTAATCTTATTTTAACCAACATACTAGAGTTAGGTCTTCTCTCCATCCTTTAGTATAAGGCCTGTTGCCAGTTGAAATCAGAAATAATGTGTAAACATTGCACAATGCTCAGAATACATTTAAAACCATCTTTTAGAGATGTGAAACATGGTGAGGTACTTGTTCTTTTGGTAGGCAAACAACATGTTTCCTACTGTTCTACAATTTCTTTAACTTGCGATTCATCCAAGGAAATTTCTAGTTACTTATTTTTCTGTAAGGCAGAACCTCTAATCCTAAAGAACTCTTATTCCTTCCCTAGCTACCTTCCTCAGGCTTTTCTTCTGTTCTGCTTTTTTTCCCCCTTAAACCTTGAATTCTTACTTTTAGTTAGTAGAAATAAGATTCTAATAAATGCCAGGCATGTAATGTACAGCAGGGGTCCCCAACCCCTGGGCCGTGGACCAGTACTAGTCCGTGGCCTGTTAGGAGCCGGGCCGCACAGCAGGAGGTGAGTGGTGGGTGAGTGAGCGAAGCTCTGTCGTCTGCCCCCCCATCGCTCGTATTACTGCCTGAACCATCCCCCTGCCCCACCCCCGGTCCATGGAAAAATTGTCTTCCATGAAACCGGTCCCTGGTGCCAAAAAGGTTGGGGACCGATGCTGTATAGCACTGTGACTATAGTTAACAATACTGCGTCGTATACTTAAAGATGCTAATGAGAATAAAGCTTTAATGTTCTCACCGTAACAAAAAATGACAATTATGTGAGGTAGAGGGTGTGTAAACTAATGTGGTAAACATTTTACAGTATATACGTGTATCAAATCATCACATTGTGCACCTTAAATTTACACAGTGTTATATGTCAATTACATACCAGTAAAGCTGTAAAAAAAAGGAAATTCTTCAGGATTAGTTCCAAATGTGAGAAGTTATGATGACTATAGACAATTTAAGACAAGATCATTGTCTTTATCTCTTGACCTCCTGTGTGTCAGATGACCTTCAAGTCTCTCAATATTTTTATTGGTGTAACATAAGAATTGAGTTATCTGGCAAAATTGAAGGGGCTTACTTGTGATCTGTTATTGCTTCTGATTTATCAACTTATCCATTTAGTCATAACTACCCTTAGGGCCACACAAAAATGTTTAGTTTGCCTTTCCTTAGAGCAATAACCAAGTGCTTTCTAAGCCTTCAGAGGCATCTTTTGGAAACAGTTGCTCTGCCTGTGATGCTGAGGCAATATCTAAGATTGATGTTAACTTAAAATGGCTGTTATTTTGTTCCTGTCACGGGTACCCACTGAAGGAGCATCTAGTCTGTGTCTCAGCCTTGGTTCTCCTTGTCCTAAGTTGCTCTCTCATCTTGATGTCTACCTCATCACTTGTCCTCTGACCATCACCTCATCATCACATCCTTCAATGGCTCTCTCACCTTCTGTTGAAGTCTGGCCTCCTTTCTTGACATAAAGAGCCTTTGTGAGCTTGTCCCTCTCTTCTCTCTCAGGCTGCATCACTTGCCGTGCATCCCCATGTTCCTTCCGAGCCAGGTTTCCCTGAACTACTTTCCGTACCCTTCCCCGCCTCTCCTTACCTCCATGACATTGGGTGTCGTTCTCCCTTTGTAGGAAATCTCTTTCCCTCTTTGTTCACAAGGAGGCTTGCTATTGTTCTTCCAAATTCAGTCTAAATGTCATCTTCTTTGCAAAGCTGCCCCAACTCTCTTAGGGAGCAATGAGCACCCCTTCTTTGTGAGGGCTCACATGTCTCTATCAGAGTTCCTATCACTGTGCTGTAATCATTTGTTTTTGCATCTGTTTGTCCCCTAGGTGAGCTTTTTGTTGGGGGGAGGATTCTTGGCTATTCATCTGGTATCCTCAGCGGATTGCATTAACACCTAGCACATTGTTGGTTGGTTGATTTAGTCTCTTCCTAGGGCTTCAGGTGAGCCTGATTTGGATGGGGGTGCAGAGTGCTGAGCTCTACAAAGGCTGGACTGTGACCCCCCTGAGTGGAGATTGAGGATGCTTGTGGGGAGAGTGGTGGTACCACGCAGTGATGGTTGATGGGTTACCACATTTAGACATTGACCTCTGCTGGGCACTTAACTTATTTCCTTTGATAAAAAAAAGTGAAGTCTGTAGACCCTTTCTCTCAGCCCCTCTGAGGCCAAGGGACAAAAAAGTCAGAGCAGACGTTAATCAACCAAAATATCATATTTTAAGTTCCAAGTATTGTAACAAAAATCCCTGGAATCAGTGTGGGTCTTTTCTTTTTTTTTTTAAGAGTTCAAATACTTTTACAAATGTTGCTCATTTATCTTCCTAACATTATCTGTCCACATTCATCAACACAGAATTTTCTAGCAGAATGGAATGCCATGGGGGCAGCACGCTTGGTGGGAATGTTCCAACCAAGCTGGGTGACTGACCCCTGCCAGAAATGGTAGAGAGAGGGGTGATTCCTGAATTTGCTAAAATATTAGAGAGGTAACTCCTTTTCCTTGTATGTTTCTGTGAAAAGGGACTAAGACAGCTGACAAAAGACTGGCAGAAACAATAGTACATCAGAGAGCATGATCCATGTCTTGAAACTCTAATTAATGACATTTTCTATATAACCTGTCATTTGAGGGAGATCTTACATCCTTGCTCAGTGGGTTCAAAATAAGAACTAACATTTACATAAAACCTTAGACTTTGACAAAGAGCTCTTGATAAGAGCTAGATATTTTTATCCCCATTTTACAGATAAAAGAACTGAAACTCAGAGAGGATAAAAGAACTTGCCCAAGGGCATGCAGCCCCATAAGTGGCTGACTTGAGCTAGGTTCTTCTTGCTTTAAATCCTGTGCTCTTTTTCACTTCTCCTTGTGGCCTTGGAATACTTCAAAAGAAGTGTTGCTAGAGCTGGTTTTACCAGTTGTAAAGAACAGAAGGAAGCTAAATATAAATCAGCCTCAGAGAAAACTTTGCTTTCAGTCAAGGCCAAACATGGCCAGCCTTTATTAATCCTTAGATATGAGTTTCCTACCACGTCTTATGCATGTTCTCTTTTGTCACCTGTTTTCTTAAAAAGAGGCCTTGGTCATAGAGCAAAAGACAGAGAGAGTCTAAAATGTCACATCTAACTCAAAGCCCAAGAGACAAAGGACCAACTAGTGTAACGTTTCCCCAGGCTCTGAGCTCCAGGGGGCTGGTGAGATGAATAAGGCGAGGGTGTTCTTTTCCACTGACCTGCATTCCTTAGGAACATGTGATCAGGAAGCCCCATCTCGTGACTGTGCTCATGGTTGTCATTGCAACCTCTACGTACACCGCCAAGTGTCATGACAGTGGGGTCTCGCCTCTTCTAATCTTCCACTGGTCCATCATTACCGTACAAGAAAACGAAAGCCCCAAACTGACGGTGGGGTATATACCAATTCAAAGGGAATTTTCTTCAGAACTTTGCTTCTAACTTGAAGTTCTGAGTTTAACCATCCCTCTGGGTGAATACATGTGATAATGGAAGCGTCAAAATGATCTTTAGCAGCAGTTTCCTTCCTTCTGTCCTGTGATAATGGGTAGCTTACACCAAGGGACCAATGAGGAATTGAACTTTTATAAGTTTGGTGCAAAAGGAGAAGCCTCCAAGGCCTACTGAGGCAGGGACTGAGGAGAAAGCCTTTGAAACAAATATGTTTCTGAGAAAAAGGAGGAGAGTAAACAAGCGCAGGCTCTGGTTGCAAAGCCTTGAGATGAAGAAAAGGCAAGGAGTGTGGGAAAGCCTGCTTTAGAGAGCAGGGCCTGTCTGTTCTGGCAGACTCCATGGGGAGCGGGGCAATGCTTTCACTGATGGAAACCAAATTCTTTCTTTGCCTGATCTGAATACATATTTTTAAGCTCTTTAAAATTCAGGTAAAATGTGAAGCATGAGTCAGCTGAAGTTGCAAAGTCCAGAATTCCCCCCCCCCCCGCCCCCGTGGCGGTGGTGCTTCTTCCAAATAAATGTTAAAAAATAAATGCCGTATGATGGGAATGTAGTCTCCCACACTTGAGATTTGCAGAAAATTGTAAGCTCTTTGTGAGGAGGTGTAGGATCCTGAAAGCCAGGGACCTTTGGCCAGGAATGAGACTTTTCTTACCTTTGCTTAAAGCAGGGTTTCTCCACCTTGGCACTTGTGACCCGTGGGCTGGATAATCCTTTGCTGTGGAGGCTTGTCCTGAGCTTTGTAGGGTGTTTATCAGTCTCCCCTGGCCTCCACCCAAGGCATGCCGGGAGCATTCCCACAGTGACAACAATCAAAAAGGCCCCCCACCCCCACCCCCGCCAGATGTCCTCTGGGGGAAGGGAAGGAGGCAAAATTAGCTTAAAGGAAAGTCAGATAAAAGATGTAATTATGTTAAAGAAGAAAGTATTTTAGAGAGAAAAACTGAAAAAGAAGACAGCTGGTTTTAAAGGTGCTCTGAATGCCTTGTTTTCCTCTGCTGACGATAGTACAAGTGTCTCTGAAGCACCGCTGCTAGGTCACACCTGCCAAAATCACACTTTACCTGCAGGGTTGCCAGATTTAGCCAAAAATACAGGATACCCGGTTAAATTTAAATTTCAGGTAAACAATGAATGCTTTTCCGGTATAAGTCTGTCCCATGCGATATTTGGAGCATACTTAAACACTAAAAATTATTTGTTGTTTATCTGAAATCAGATCTAACTGGGAGTTCTGTATTTGACGTGGCCATTCTGTTTACCAGGTTACTGGCTCCAGGGCCCGCTGTGACACAGGAGTCATCCTGACATTAAAGTCCCTCGGTAACCTGGTTACCTCACTCCCACCCTTCCTTCGAGAGAACATTCACAACAGGCTGACCCCCTCTGCTCCCTTCCTCATGGCAGGAGCCAGGGTTTATGCTGAGCACTTAATAGGTGCTCAGTGGAATTTCTGGTAATTGCCTGATGAGTCATGTAGTGACCAGGCCCTGCAGGAGAATTTTAACAGGCCAGAAAGCCACTTAAAATGTATAATGGTAAATCAGCACCCGGTCTCTCTAATCAAAGAAATTCTGCAGTTGTCATTTAAAATTTCTTTGGTCTTATAAGTGAGATTAGAAATTCTGAGAAAATTCCTGAAGCAAATGTTCTGTGCCTCCAGTCCTGCCTAAGCTGCTGGCAGCCTGCCTGACACAGGGACTGTGACCTGGTTGCTCTTGTTATTAGGCAAGGACGTGGTGACAGCAGTGATGGAGTGTGCGCATGACCCTGCAATTGTCCACCTCCTAATCACAATATTTCTTCCCCCCTGATTTTTGTGTTTATCTCTAATGATAGTCCCGGCTTATGCTCACGTGCTTGGGTGGAGCAGTGGGTTTCTGTTTTGGCGGCTCACTAACTAAAGCTTTAATTAAGAGGTAGTGAGGTGTCTTTGGACTAGAAGGTGTTAGATTTTAGAAATGGATTTCTATCTTTTGGTCAAGTTTAATAATTTTTCAGAAATATTTAGACTGTCGTATTTCTCCTGGTTAATGTACGTATACCCATGCAAGTACTGGCCAGAATCATGAAGACTGGGCCCTGAGAAGTCAGGGATCTTACTTGACCAGTGTAAATCCTTAGCAATGTCCGGGGTCAGAGGTAATAATGATATATTTGTGGGATAAAAGACTTTATTTAATGAATGGTCTTTTGCAAACCGGCTGCATGGAGCACCACCATAGAACACGGCCACACAAATATGTGTTGGAAGTTGGGGCAGCTTAGGAAATTCTTCAGCATCCACTAGCTCCATGCCCAAGGCTGCCTCTACTACTGGTGTTGGCTTAACCGAGCCTTCATTGTCTGAGCTAGAAAATGAGAAAGCAGAACCAGAGAAATTCCAAGACTTCCACCTGTGAAATCCTGTGCTTCTAATGTGGAAATGTAATCATAGACGCATGCCCTGGATCGGCATCTTTGTGTGGTATACATCAGCTTTCCATTTGGTCAGTCTGGGAAACGGGTGAAGATACTTAGTTGATTGGTATTATTCTGGGTTTCTGCTTTTGAATTTAGAAGTAGTGTTATAGTAATAATTATTATTAACAGAGCCGTGTGTGCCTCTTTGGGGGGAAGATAGACCAAAGATTGGGAGCTTTTCCATGCTCAATAAATGCAAAGATATGGATAGGTTTGGGAGCCTTTTCAATTATGTCTCCTAGTTTTTATTTCCTCTGATGATGAAGAGGTCATTATAACTCAATATTTCATTACCCTTTAGAATTTTGGAAATGTAAAGATATTCTTTTTCTGGATCTTAAAACTTCCTTTGAAGATAGTGATAGCTTTATACTGAAGAAGTCAACGCTGAGGGACTGGACGTTTATGAAGTCATTGGAAGCTCACAGTGCATTTTGTATTCTTTCTTTAAATAATATATGCGTGTAAAAACAGTTTGCAGTCAGGAAAGCATTATGCATGTAAGACACTCTTATGTTTCCTCAAACTTTTTTTACTCATCTGCTGAAGATGTATTTTTTGGTAGCCTTTGTAATCCAGGCTATTACTTCTGTACTTTTACTTCATTGGTCTTTTGCATTCCCATCTCTGCCTTTCTTCCCTCTGAAGGTTGTCTCCTGATATAAGTAATTGTCAGGTAATCTACATGTAAGATCTTTCAGAAATGAAGCCGTACACATTTTCATCACGACTCAAATGTCAAAGGATTGGTACTTACGGTATGTTCTAAATTTGAACTGAGAGAGTGCTAATGTTTCTATACAGAATAATTCCCTTCCAATTATTTCACTGAAGCATTTTTTTAGCTACAAATATGATCTTATATACATGCATATATATATGCTAAAATCTGTATAAGACAAAGTCTGCTTTGTAGTCCTGTAAGAAAATTCTGAGTTATCTATAATGTGGTATGGTGCCAATAATTCATCTTATTAGTCTTTTACTATCTTTTGTTTTCTACAGTGGGGTCACAGTTTTCTAATTGAGAATTAATATGGAGGCACTAGATTTGGGTGGAACATTCATCTTTCTAGGTCAAGACTTTTAGTTTTTTAAAGTGATATCCTCATTACAAATAAAAACCATGGAAAAGCCAATATCTTTCTTCTTGGGAGACTCAAATTCTCTTTTGGCTATACATGTATTTGTGATAACACTATAGTTATGAGTTGTTCTAGCAAAATGTTCTTAGGAAGTCAGTGAATTGGATTCCTACAAAATAAGAAAAAGACTGAAAGGATTTCTAGTTAACTATTCAAATGATTTAAATTGTTTTGGGGTGCCAAACTAAATTCAGATCTCAAATGAATCAAATAATCAAATAATATGCATCTTAGATTTTACTGATGGCATTTAAATGTCTCTTTTAAGATACTAGGCAAAATTCCAAAGACTATTGGAAATTAAAGTAACTTTTAAATCAATGTGTGTGATATAAGTGCAAAGAATTTTTGTATTTTATTCACCTATCTTCTGCTCTAGAAAACATAAGAAGTAACATGTCCTTTTCCTTGAATTTATTAGATTTGCGGGTATAAATTTAAACAAGGTAAGATTATTTTGTGGTTTATGCTTGTTTGAGAATTGATTATGAATATTTTACTTTGATATAGTTCTGTTTCACTTCTTTGTTAATTAGAATTTAAAAACAATTTTGGAGGATGGAATTTCTAATATATATATATATATATATTTTACTATTACCTCTCTTTCCTTGATTTTAAATGAAGAAGTGATTCTTAGAGGAAAGTATCAGTGGATCACATTCTCTGGAATGGTTTCACACCATTTGGGGCACATATTGAATTGGCCCACTAAACTCACTTTGAGTCTTGGGTCTTTTCCTGGAGAAACCACAGGAAGTAGCAAGAATTATTCATGAGATTCTAAAGGTAGAACTTACTTGATTCTTTTTTTTAAAGGAAAGTTTGTAGACTTCTAGAGCAGTCAGATACTACGTTATTGTATGGAGCCAGTGGGGCAACAAAGTTTTCAACGCTAAAAGGGCTTAAACTTATTCCCCAAGTAAGAAAAAGTATTGAAACTTTGTGCAGCAGCTCAATTCCAAAGAACACTTTAAGCTTTTCTGTTAGCATTAATCTTTTAGTGTTTATGTTTAAAACTAGTTATTAAGCAAATTGGATATATTGGTTGTTACATTTAATATGGTTTATAATTTTAGTTTTAATATTTTACTTACTAACTCATTCGTGCTTAGTTTGTATGGCTTTGTCTTTTTCTCTTTTGATGTGGTACAGCTTAAGCATATTCACATGAGTTAAGCAAACAACATACCCCCACCTCCTCTCCTCTGGTGGCCCTGGAAATCGAGGACTGAAATGAGGAGCTGACCACACCCATCTCTGGGACAGCAGGCCTGTGAGCGCCCACTGCTGGGAACACTTACAGACTGAGCCTAATTGGAAAACTGAAATATTGAATGGTTCCAACTAATGATGTCCTCTTTTGTTTTTTGGCTACAGGTAGGGAAAATGGGAAGATTTTCCTGAAATGAAATGAAATGAAAAATAGCGTTTTTTTTTTTTTTTTTTAAAGAACAGGACCTGGCTAACTATTAGCTATCAGTTTTCTAAGAAGCTGAGTTATTTTTCCATTTTGCTCTTCACAAAGTATTTACAGCATTACATGTTTTATTTGGTCTCTGAAAGACTAAATCTGAAAACAAAACAGTTTCCAGTTGATAAAGTTATTGGGTCTTCGAATTTATGCATTTAGGTAAGCCAAATATCTATGTCGTTGTCTAGGTGGAATACTTTTTTTTTTTTTTTTTTGGCATAACTCAAATGCTTTAAATCTTAACACTTGTTCTTTCAGATCATTGGTCCCAACTTCTGGCAGCCAGATGTTCATAAATTTAAAAAAAAGTTGTTTGAAGGATTCAAACCTGCTTATTTTAAAAAATTATACATTGATGTACCGTATTTGTTAATTTGAATAGTATAAAACTCTTATATTATTTAACTTTTCATGTGGTTGTATCTTGATTCTCCAACAAGATTGCTAATTTTTTGAGTCAGGGATAGTTCATTTTCTTTGCAATATTTCTCATATGTAGTAAGGACCCATTGACATCATTTGTTCATTGATTGATTTACATCTGTGTCTCACCTAATCCAACAATTTAGAAATAAGCAATATTAGGATCTTATCACTTAACCATATATCAACCAAATGTGCAAATTCCTAACGACATCTGCCATACTCTGCCTGTGCATGTCAAATCTAGCTCAAGGCAACTTGATAAAATTGACTTTCTGATTAAGATTATGTATGAGGTGAAGGAACTTTGTAGATTACCTCAGATGCGTCTGAAATCATCATGTGTGTCAGTGCTGTGGTGAAGCAGGAGGAAGTGGAACTGTTGTCATTTTGAAGATTAGTGAATTAACCGCATTTTGGCGATCATTCCCTACATCAAAATCACATTTCTTCTAGCCAATGTATGTAGCCAATTTCAGATGCCTTGTAAATCTGTGTTGGTAAGTTTTTTGCTTCTATTACCGAAAATCAAGAATGGAACTTCCCGAAATTTTTTGTATATATATATATTTTTTCCAGGAATAGAATTTAAAAATCTCAACAGTGAAATACTATATCTACTACCATGACTACTTACCAACTCAGCATTGTTCTTGGGGAGTTTGTAATCATAGGAGTAAGGGTAGAGTATCATCTGGGAGTATGAGTGGATTGTCAGATATGCTTTGATGGAAGAGAGGTGGTTGCGGATGAAATTAGCCAGGGCCTTGGTCTCTTTTTCAGACTCTGCAGCAGATCCACAGTAAGTTTCATCACAGGGGTTTTTAGAGGCTCCGATAGCTGGAAAAACGTATTGTTGTTAATGGCAAATGGTCATCTGCTGACGTTCCCACAGGTCATGTTTCAAAATTTCAAATTAGAGAGTTAAAAAATAAGTTGTTTTCACAAGAATTTTTATAATCATCCTCATGCATGTGTACATTATAAAGTATGCATACATTTAGTCACAAGAGTAGGGTGTTTTTAAGCTAACAGGCTAAAAAGTTGCATGTGAAATCACCAATATGTCCCTGTGTAGTGCTAAACAATGAGATCAATATAGTGTAAGAAGATTATTAAGTAGGGATAAACTAATATCCATGAGAAATTTCTATATTAGTATAATCATTTCCTGAGAGTTGAATCACAAAATTATAATCACAATTTTATTTAAATAATTGTTTAAATAATTATTTAATGATGGTCTCCTCTAGATTTTACATTCCACAAGTAGCAGGATTATGTCTGGTTTGTTCAGTCTTATGTTTCCAGCGTCTAGCACAGCTGGGAACATAATAGAATAAGCAATACATTTTTATTGACTGAATAAACAAGCTGTTTATTGTCTGTGCTTTCAGAAAGTTAGAACTCTAAAATATAAAATTTTATATTTTTTTCTTATTTTAGACACTATTGTGTTTTCCTGTTACTTTCTTCCTATGCTTTTCAAAAGATGCATGCAAAATGGCCAGCCAGATACTTACTGCACCAACCAGCATCAAAATTTCTGTTGGGGTCTGTGCCAATGCAGGTGGATCCAGCGTTGGTGGAGCGGGTCTTTCTCCACATTCGGTACTGAAAAGTGCAGTTTATGGTTAGGACAAGTATAGTAGAAAGTGGTTGGTTTTAATTTCATTAGCCCCTCTCAGTATTGGTTCATATACCTTGGTCCAGGTATAGATGTAGCCATCGATATTGACCACAGGCAAGACATAAAAGTCTAGCTTGTTGAGAAATTCTGTCATGTTTCTGTCATGTCCATAGGTGCGAACAGCCTGTGTATAAATTACAAAGCAGAATTTCATGGAAAAATGGAATGCATTATGCTGCTAAAATTTACATAGACGAGATGAATGTTGACTTTGGTAACAAAAGTGGCATCCCCTTTTGAAGTAGATATTATTAATATTTAAAAAGCAAATAGCAAAATATTACTGACAGTTTTGTTTAAAATAGTTTCTAGTTCTTCCCTTTTTCTAGGATACTCTGTTTCAGTGGTCCCCAACCTTTTTGGCACCAGGCACTGGTTTCGTGGAAGACAATTTTTCCACGGATGGGGGTGGGGGGTGTTCAGGCGGTAACGCGAGTGATGGTTCACGCGGTAACGCGAGTGCTGGGGAGCGGCAGATGAAGCTTCACTCGCTCACCCGCCACTCACCTCCTGCTGTGCGGCCCAGTTCCTGACAGGCCGTGGATGGGTACCAGTCCACAGCCCGGGCGTTGGGGACCCCTGCTCTATTTCATCCATATATACCTCATATAATTATTACTTTTTATTTTAACTATTTACTTTAAAGATGAACGAAAATTCAATAAAATTAAAGACTTAGAGAATGTGAATACTCATTTCCTTTGAAATGGTAACTGTAATAACTTTTTTTCAAAGTTAGTAGGATATGAGGGTAAGAACTTTTTTCAAAGTTAGTAGGCTATGAGGGTATTCCTAGTAAGTAAGCAATGTCTGTGGATGGCTCTGCATGTTCCTAATACTGTCATCTAGAAATTTGTTTAATTTTGGTGAGACCTCCTGTAGATGGTCTCAGTAGAAGAAGAAGAATGAAAAAGGCTCCCACTAGGAAGTGAGATCACACTGATGGATTTTGGAGAGGCTTTCACCAAGTCTCAAGTTGCATAATGATGGAAGTCGTCTTATTCCTCTTACTTGAGAAGGGAACTCTGTTAAGGGTCTAGCTCTCCCTGCTAAGTGATGTGGATACCTATCTATGAATGAAGGACCTCATACCCATTTATTATGTTCTCTTAGTCACAGTTCTTCAGCCCCAGGATTATATTAAATTTACATTCAACTCTTCCCTAGGCTTGCTTGAAGAGATTTTTAAGGTATTTATGGTTTCTGTGTAGTAACAGTTTTTATATATTCTTCATGGCTTTATACATGTATGTTTATTAAAATAACACATGGTAAAGCATGTGCTTTTTATGTTGGAAGAGCTATAGAACCATGTTCTGTTAGTGGTCTGTGATTAGAGGTAACCAAAGTAATGATGAAAGTCTTTCTTTCTAGAGGGCAGATAGTGAGATACTCACTGAAATTAAATGGTGCCAATTGGACACATAACATGTCTAGAAACCAGGAGCCTAAAGAATAGATACAGAAGTGCTTTACCCAAAAGAAATTATCTTGTATATAATAATAGTCTTACATTTTTAAAGTATTTCAATATTTTAAACTTTACTTTTGAAATAATTTTAGACTTATAGAAGAGTTGCAGATACAGGGAGTTCTCATATACCTTTTACCCAGCTTCCCCGCATTGTAGTTGGTCATCACGTCTCCTCTTATCTGTGACAATTCCTCAGACTTTCCTTTGTGACTTTGACACAGGTGTTGTTAACCTTGATCACTTGGTTAAGGTAGTTTCTGCTAGGCTTCTCCACTGTAAATTTTGCCTTTGTAATGTAATACATATTTTTTAAGAGATACTTTGCTGCTGCAAATAACCTAGTTCTCTTTAAACTTTTACCCACTAATCCTTATATCCACCTGTAGATTTTCATGAAGTAGTTATTACTGTGGTGTTCTAATGGTAACTTTCTATTTTGCTCATTTGTACACCTATTAGTTGTAATTCTTCTATAAGAAAGAGTTGTTCCTTCTCTCCCTTTTTTTAATTTATTGAATCATCTATATCATTATGGACTCATGGATATTTAAAAGGGTTTTTACATATATCTTACCATTAGAATTATAAAGGAGTGGAAAACAGTATCATTTAGAATAGGGACCACTACGTATTGTTTTCTTTTACTCTGAAGTATACATTGATTATTATCTAGGAGATAATGATCAAGTTAGTGGTTTTTCCACAATCATTAACTTTTAAATGACCTATCCACGATATTTACTACCTGTTAGCCTTTCTACCAAAGGTGGGTAAGCAAGTTAAGATGAGTGAAATACAAATAAATACCATTTGCTAGCTGTTTAAAAATTTTGCCTTATCAAGTTTCTTGGTGACCTTTATAGCTTGGACCTTGGAATTATGAATTTTTCTATGGTATTATTCTCTTTTATTATAGTTAGTTTACAAGGGATTGATTGAAATAAAAAAAAATACTTTCTACTTTCCTCTGCCAGTAATCATTCTACATACTGACCTCTCTCACAAACCACTGGCAAAATGCAGGGGAAATCCACTCTCTGGCATGGAAACCGCAGTCCATGAAAATGGCAGGCTTATTTGGTCCAGGTCTGCCAACCTATTACAAACAAAAGGAAAAGGGAAACTGTGATTCATCATATTCAGGGGTGAACATTCACTACCCATCTGGGCTTTGGACTCAACAGGTGAAACCTGACAGCAGCAAGAGGTACATTCCATGATTAAATTAAAACATAATACTAGCACGGTATGTTCTTGCCTCTAGACACTCACAGTATTTGAGCTGAAGGCTTACATGGCTGTTTATTATTTTTATTAAGCTTGACAAGCTCATATTTTTCAGAAGATGCTTGATTACCCTGCTTAATTGTACTCACATGGAGGTTATTTTCTGCTGCTACTATTAGGAGACGTGACCAAGACAACTGGATGAGTAATTAGAAGTAATCATGATTGTTGCTAATCTTGTAAGAAGTTTTCCTTCTCTCCCATTTATTCCATGTCTTTTTATTTTCTTCATTAGAATTTCATGATAAAAATGGCATTAGAGGACGACAGAAACAAATTGTTGATACGCTGTGTACCGTTGTCTGATAGATGTGAAGTTTATGAACCTCTTTAGCAAATGGATTTGCAAACGACATCTGGGAGAGGACAATTTCATCAAGGTAGATGATCATTTACATTGCTTACAGGAATGTGGTTAAATTTATAGGACTTCTCTTATTTTATTGCATTTTTTCTTTTGAATAAATCAAAATAATGATTTAAAAATTCACATATGATGAAACAATCTGGGGAATCTGTTTGAGGCAGGGAAAGAGTTATAACTATGTTTGGGATGAATATGTCTGTGAAACAGATGTTAATGTGTTAGAATTCATTGATTTAAAGCCCTCAGACATGGGAAGGTTATGGTTAAAAAGGATTACCTTGAGGAGGTACATAGTGTTTCCTAAAAATGTAGTTCCGATGGCACTGCGAGAGACGAGGTCTGGATTTTCGCTGGCGACTTGTTGAGTCCAAGCCTCTATCTACCAAATGGAACCATTTGTGGGTTAATGTGACATTCTTGGTTCAATTCCCAAAGCAATGTCTGTCTAAATCACGTGCGCATCATACCGTTTCCCAGTTGTTGTACTTCTCGTAACTGTGTCCAGTTGCACGGACCTTGCTATCAAACTGAGCCTCCAGCACAGATCTGAGGTTGCTTATTAATACCCTGTAATAAATCAAAGGGGGTGCTCCTGTAAACATAAGCATGTTTCCCAGTCAGCAAAAACCCAGAGTTTCTGCTTTAGCCGATTGTACAGTACATTCTCCATGAAGTCATCAGATCTGTCCTCTGATTATGCCTTTCAACTTGAGCTACTCATCACAAAGTAAGTAAATCATTGAGAAGGATACTGGAGACTATGAGCAAGGCAGGCTCTTCTTTGGCCCAAACTTCACCTGTTTGGGGGTCCTTGGACCTTAAACTTGGAAAATGATTTCCCTGGTACCTGGGGCATTCTGCATCAGGGCCTTGGGCTCAACACAGAAGCATGCCCTTAAGCCCTATCAGTGGTCTTTCTTCCTCAAGATTTTCCTTGTTTTAGCACTGAAAGTCCCATGTCCCAGGAACCTATTCAATCCCAGTAGTAGTAGATTGGGACAGCTAGTCACCTGAGGCCTTTCTCTAGGTTTTGAGAAAAATATCTTGCTGGGTGGAAATTCAGAAATATTGACAAGCTAAAGATTTTTTTAGACCAAAGAATACTGAGTTTAAAGTATTTGTTTCTGCTTGCCTTTCTTTTGGCTGGTTTAAAGTAATGTAAGAATGGTTCTGTAGTAAGGTAATATGACAATTGGTGACAGAAACTTTGAGGCTTGCTTATTTCTAAAAATGATTATTCAGGTGAAAGGTCTTATTATAAGAGGCACATGTGAAGGTGTGGGTATATATGACTTTGTTTCTCTTTGCTACTTTTGAGTGGAAAGTGTGTTCTGAAGGGACAAAATTTTATGAGCATTAATGTCCTTGATCATAGACTGTAAATATCATGGGCAGTAGTTAGTTTACAGAAACTTCTATTATCCACAGTCAAGCCTTGAAATGTTTTTATCTGACACACAGAGAATTGTAGCCGCATATCAAAAGTCTACTTCTCCTCCGGCTGCCCCAAGGGCATTCTGATGAAGTATGTCAGGGACATCCTCTGAACCTCCCTCCTGCTGTCTCCTTCTTTTGTTTAACTGTGCATGAACTTGTGTCTGTTTATGGAAAATACCATAAATTAATACTAAATGATATTTGTTTCCTAGCAAGAGGCAAATACTGTCTTAAGGGCTTAACTATCTTAAGGTAGTATTAAAAAAAAAAAAAAGGAAAAGGAGAAGAGTTTAATATTTATTCTGTGGAAAGAACATTTCCCATTAAGCAGCCATCAGTACTTTGTTAGTGCTTTCATTTCTATGGCTGCTCTAAGTTACCACAAACTAAGTGGCTTAAAACTATATGAATTTATTATTTTACAGCTTAGAAATCCAACACAGGTCTCACTGGGCTACGATCAACATGTGAACAGTGAAGTGCTTTCTGGAAGCTCTAGGGGAGAGTCTGATTCCTTGCCCTTTAAAGGCTGCCCACATTCCTTGGCTGTTTGCCCTTCTCCATCTTCAAAGCCAGCAATAGCAGCTCAAGTCCTTCTCATGTTTCATCACTCTGACTTCCTCTTCTGCCTCCTTCTTCCACTTGTAAGGACCCTGTGGTTACTTTGGACTTCTCAGGACAATTTAGGATAATCTACCTATTTTAAGTTCAGCTGCTTAGCAAACCTTAATTCCATCTGCAATCCTAACTTCTCTTTGTCATTAGCATATATTCAGATGTTCTAGGGGTTGGGATGTAGACATTTAGGAGGGACAGTCATTCTGCGGGCTATACTTAGGAACAATGATTATAGTAAGTGCTATAATTAATTATATTCAACACCTAAATTGGATTGTTAGGGAATAGGGGGGAATTAGAAAGAATCTAGAATTAGAAATCAAAAGATCAGGGTCATAGTTTTGCCTAACATGTAAATTGGTTTCAGCAAAGTCATTTAATCTCTGGGCCTTATTTCATAATTTGTATAATGGGATATTTATTAGCTGGTATTCAATGTCCTTTTCAGTTCTAAAATGCAATGACTTGACTCAAATTCCTAGGCCTTGGTCATTTACATAGATGTCTTCCAAGGTTTATGAAGAAAAAAAATTAAACTACAGTAAAGTTGCCAGTTACCACCTTCATAAACTCTAGGGAAACATCTAGAATAGAGATAGTTTAGGTAAATGATTGTCAAATATAGCTAAAAACTAAAAACAAAACCGAAACAAGTAAAACAAAAACATTGAAAACTGAAAATCAACAGGCAGAAACCTTTAAGAAAACAACTGTATTCCAAGATTATCAGTTCGAAAGAACAAATCCTGCCTAACAAGGATGAACTTCTCTGACAGAATGGCAAAACTAAAAATCCAAGAGGAAATGGTAAATGACACCTTAACAAGATTTTCCATTGACAGCGAGTAAAATAATCACCTAGGTTACATGGCTTCTTAGTGGCTGCCCAGAGAAAAGAAATCATCAGTTAATTGCTCCCAGGCATTCTACAGCCTCAGGACATTCAGTAGACATTTGTCCCTAAGACCGTAACCATAATGATCTCTGACCTACCAGGAACCAGCTCTGAGTAGAGGGGGGAAATAGGGCTTTCACAGCATATTGCAATATCCTTCTTTTGCATACAATCCTCAAATTCGAATTATTTGGGAGAATAAGTGACAATGTGGAGGTTAGTGTTTTGTTTGGTACTAAGAAGAGACAATCTGTTAGAGTTATTATTATGTTAATATTTAAACATTTTCATCAATAATCAGGACAAGGAAGCATAATAAAACCAGTTAGATTTAAGATGACACCCAAAAGTGTCCTCTAGTAACTTGCAAAAGAGTATCAGAATGAGGTTGAAGTGTGGTGCTTTTGCCTGAAGGTGGGAAATTGGCCTTAAATGATCCTTTCCAGCCCTATGATTTTATTAGGTTTAGAACAAAGTACTACTTTAGCCACATTACAAAATATGATTACTAAATAATGAGCTTCTATTCTAGGAGATTAAAATAATGACTCATAATGTAATAGGGACTGCATTACAGCTCCAAAATACAGAGGCATGTACACTATTTTATACTTTTATATGTTCCTTTTATAGTGCTATCCCACTTCTTCTTTTTTTTTTTTTTTTTTTTTAGCATGCAGGCAAATTAGATAATGGGACTCCCAACAAAGCAAGAAACACAATGTCTGAGGAGTAGAGACATGAGTTAGTTTTCTCCCCTTTTCAGATTCCTGAAAAAGGAGTATTAGGTCAGTCCCCAGACTACGCACCCGTTGCTATTGAAGAACATTACTATGTACACATTGTTATCCAAGGACACTTTACTGATCGAATCTGAAATATGCAGAAAAATGTTATAGGCAGATAGCAACCATCAGTCTCTTCCTGCATTGGATAAGGCATAGACCACCTTACTGAAATTTATAAGAAGGAATTCTGTGAAGGCCCACCCACCGAAAGATTCTGTCAACTTGGCTTCAGAACCATAAGTGGGAGATTTACACCATCCAATTCCTAGTCTTTCTGTACCTAGCGTGTGACATAAGCATTTAAAAATACAGTTATTGGGGGGGGGTGAAGTCAAGATGGCAGTGTGGGAAGATGCAGAGTTCACGTCTCCCCATAACTAGGGTGCCTGCTGGATGCTGGTGGGGGACACCAATGCCCAAGGAAACGGGAAGACCCCCCAAGCGAACTGGTAGGACGTGGGAATACGGAGGCTGGACAGGACCGGCGCCCCTGAGGGGTGGCTGAGAGGGACCCCTGGGGACTCAGATCAGGAGGGGAATGGGCCCAGCGTTTCCCCTGCCCAATCGGCCAAGGAAGTCTGCCCAGCTCTCAGGCCAGGTCCTATGCCCTCAGAGGTCCCCTCCAGGCCGGGTTGGTCCTGGGAGCATAGGAGGGAGCCCAGGAGAGAACAGGAAAGGTAGGTGGGAGGGGTCCTCCAGGACCAGAGGAGTAGAAAGGAGCAGAGGGCGTTTGCTCCACCCACTTGGGCTGGGGGAGCCTGCTGAGCTCCCAAGCCAGTCCCCTGCACTCCAAAGTCCCCTCTAGGCCATGTGGGCCCTGGGGGCATAGGAGGGAGATCAGGAGAGGCAGGTGAGAGGGGCCCTCCAGGAGGAACAGGAGAGGAGTGGAGGAAGCCTGCTGGGCTCCCAGGTGGGGTCCTCTGCCCTCTGAGACTAGAGGTGGGAAGCATACCTGGGCATCTTCTGTTGAGCCTAAGGCTCCCCCACCCTCGGACTTTTCCAGCCCTGTGGGTCCTAAGCAGAGGCCCCGCCCACCACCCAAACCTCACCCCTGCTTAGGCCCTGCCCTCCACAGCCAAGGCCTTTTCCACCTTTTTTTTCTTCCTTCTCCTCTTTTTTACTATTGTGGCTCTGTTTTACCTTCCAGTTGTTGTTTCGTCTATATTTTTATTTTTATATGTTTTCTAACATAGCTGTTAGTTTCTAAGTCTGATTTTATTTTTTACTTTGTTATTGTCCTTTTTTTTTTTTTTTTGACCATCCTGCACGACTTTCAGGATCTTGGTTTATGAGCCAGGGGTTGGGACGAAGCTCCTGTGGTGGGAGCTCTGAGTCCGAACCACTGGACTAACAGAGAGCCTCACACCCCAGGGAATATTCATTGGAGTGAGGTCTCCTGGAGGTCCTCATCTCAGCACCAAGACCCAGCTCTACCCAACAGCCTACAAACTCCAGTGTTGGAAGCCTCAGGCCCAACAACCAGTAAGACAGGAACACAATGTCACTTATAAAAAAAAAGGAAAAAGAAAATTGAGACGGCAAAATAAAAATGTCACAGATGAAGAAGCAAGGTAAAAATCTACAAGACCAAATAAATGAAGAGGAAGTAGGCAATCTACCTGAAAAAGAATTCAGAGTAATGATAGTAAAGATGATCCAGAATCTCTGAAATAGAATGGAGGCACAGATTGAGAAAATACAAGAAATGTTTAACAAAGATCTAGAAGTACTAAAGAACAAACAAACAGAGATGAAAAACACAGTAACTGAAATGGAAAATACACTAGAAGGAATCAATAACAGAATAACTGAGGCAGAAGAACGAATAAGTGAGTGGGAAGACAAAATGGTGGAAATAACTGCTGAGGAACAGAACAAAGAAAAAAGAATGAAAAGAGTTGAAGACAATCTCAGAGAACTCTGGGACAACACTAAACTCACCAACATTCAAATTATAGGGGTCCCAGAAAAAGAAAAATAATGGGTCTGAGAAAACATTTGAAGAGATTATAGTGGAAAACTTCCCAAACATGGGAAAGGAAATAGTCACCCAAATCCAGGAAGCACAGAGCATCCCATACAGGATAAACCCTAGGAAAAACACACCAAGACACATATTAATCAAACTAACAAAAATTAAATTCAAAGAAAAAATATTAAAAGAAGCAAGGGAAAACAAAAAATAACATACAAAGGAATCCCCATAAGGTTATCAGCTGATTTTTCAGCAGAAACTCTGCAGGCCAGAAGGGAGTAGCAGGATATACTTAAAGTGATGAAAGAGAAGAACCTACAGCCAAGATTGCTCTACCCAGCAATGATCTCATTCAGATTCAACAGAGAAATCAAAAGCTTTTCAGACAAACAAAAGCTAAGAGAATTCATCACCACCAAACCAGCTTTACAACAAATGCTAAAGAAACTTCTCTAGGTGGGAAACACAAGAGAAGGAAAGACCCACAAAAACAAACCCAAAACAATTAAGAAAATGGTAATAGGAACATACATATCAATAATAACCTTGATACAGATGAACCAGTTTGCAGGGCAGAAGTTGAGACACAGATGTAGAGAACAAACGTATGGACACCAAGCGGGGGAAAGCTGCGGGGGGTGGGGATGGTGGTGTGCTGAATTGGGCAATTGGGATTGACATGTATACACTGATGTGTATAAAATTGATGACTAATAAGAACCTGCAGTATAAACACACAAACAAACAAAAAACAAATAATACTAAACTTTCTTTGGGTTATTTGTATGGAAATATGTTAATATAAATGTTTCAGACATTACATGAAATTTCTAAAAATCTTATATGTTCTGGTATAATGTTATAAGTCATAATTCTAGTTATTTGAAATGTATATCTCAGAAATAACTAAATTTCCTTGTCAATTGCATTATTACGAACTTTCATCAAATCTTTTACCGTGGTCACTTTTAAGTCTTTTGTCATTTACAGATAGTTCTGGGTATACTCTGATGCTTTTGCAAAAATGTTCCTCTAAAAGGGTTTCATCTTCAAGGAATTCATGGAAAAGACTCTGACAAGTACAGGTTTCTGGTAACTATACTGCTGAACTGAATGAATAAGCATTTTCAGAACTCTAATGGAAAACTGATGAATTCTTAAAAGTGCTAACAAAAGATCAAGATTAAAAAAATTAATTACATGGGACTGAGTGAACTGATGAGGATGATTATAATTTTTGTGACTTTCTGTTTGAATTAAAAAAAAATCCCACAAGGACTCAGAGGCAAAAAATATACAAATCAGTTTTCATTGCAAAGTAAAGGAGCTGTTACAGTGGAGGATTACAGGACTGAATGTCAATATTATGACATAGTATGAGTGTGTTTTGTGTTTGGTAATTGCAATCATTGTTGCTTTTGTTGTGGTCATCCATTTACAATGCTTGGTGTCAATTTATCTGTTGTAAAAAAAATACAGTGTGTGTGTGTGAAAAGAAAAAAAAATAATAACCTTGAATGTAAATGGATTAAATGCTCCAACCAAAAGACACAGACTGGCTGAATGATACAGAAACAAGACCCATATATATGCTGTCTACAAGAGACCCACTTCAGACCTAGGGACACATACAGACTGAAAGTGAAGGGATGGAAAAAGATATCCCATGCAAATGGAAATCAAAAGAAAGCTGGAGTAGCAAACTCATATCAGATGAAGTAGACTTTAAAATAAAGGCTGTTACAAGAGATAAGGAAGGACACTACATAATGATCAAGGGATCAATGCAAGAAGAAGATATAACAATTATAAATGTTTATGCACCCAACATAGGAGCATCTCAATACATAAGGCAAATGCTAACAACCATGAAATGGGAAATCAACAGTAACACAATAAAAATAGGGGACTTTAACAGCCCACTTACACCAATTGACAGATCATCCAAATAGAAAATAAATAAGGAAACACAAGCTTTAAATGACACAGTAGACCAGATAGATTTAATTGATATTTATAGGATGTTCCACCTGAAAGTGGCAGAATACACTTTCTTCTCAAGTGCACACGGAACATTCTCCAGGATAGATCACATCTTGGGTCACAAATCAAGCCTCAGAAAATTTAAGAAAATTGAAAATCGTATCAAGCATCTTTTCTGACCACAATGCTATGAGACTGGAAATCAATTACAGGGAAAAACCTGTAAAACCCACAAATACATGCAGGCTGAAGTGCACTACTAAATAACCAAGAGATCACTGAAGAAATCAAAGAAGAAAAAAATACATAGAAACAAATGACAACAAAAACATAATGACCCAAAACCTATGGGATGCAGCAAAAGCATTTCTAAGAGGGAAGTTTATAGAAATTCAGTCTCACCTCAAGAAACAAGAAAAATCTCAAATAAACAATCTAACCCTATACCTAAAGCAGCTAGGGAAAGAAGCACAAAGAAAACCAATGTCAGTATAGAAGGAAAGAAATCATAAAGATCGGAGCAGAAATAAATGAAATAGAAATGAAGGAAACAATAGCAAATATTAATAAAACTAAAAGTTGGTTCTTTGAGAAAATAAACAAAACTGACAAACCCTTAGCCAGACTCATTCAGAAAATAAGGGAGAGGATGCAAATCAATAAAATTAGAAATGATAAAGGAAAATCACAACTGACACTACAGAAATACAAAGGATTATAAGAGACTACTACAAACAACTATATGCCAATAAAATGGACAACCATGAAGAAATGGACAAATTCTTGGAAAGGTACAATTTTCCAAGACTGAACCAGGAAGAATTAGAAAATATAAACAGACCTATCACAAGTAATGAAATTGAAAGTGTAATTAAAAATCTTCCAACAAACAAAAGTCCAGGACCAGATGGCTTCACAGGCAAATTCTATCAAATATTTAGAGAAGAGCTAGCACCCATCCTTCTCAAACTCTTCCAAAACATTGCAGATGGAGGAACACTCTCAAATTCATTCTATGAAGCCACCATCACCCTGATACCAAAACCAGAGAGGTATCACAAAAAAAGAAAACTATAGAACAATATCACAGATGAATATAGATGCAAAAATCCTCAACAAAATACTAGCAAACAGAATCCAACAACATATTAAAAGGATCATACACCATGATCAAGTGGGATTTATCCCAGGGATGCAGGGATTCTTCAATATATGCAAATCAATCAATGTGATACACCATATTAACAAATTGAAGGATAAAAACCATATTATCATCTCAATAGATGCAGAAAAAGCTTTTGTCAAAATTCAACACCAATTTATGTTAAAAACTCTTCAGAAAATGGTCATAGAGGGAACCTACCACAATATAATAAAGGCCATATATGACAAACCCACAGCAAATACTATACTCAGTGGTGAAAAACTGAAAGCATTTCCACTAAGATCAGGAAGAAGACAAGTTTGTACCCTCTTGCTGCTCTTATTCAACATAGTTTTGGAAGTCCTAGTCATGGCAATCAGAGAAGAAAAAAGAAATAAAAGGGATACAAAATGGAAAAGAAGAAGTAAAACTGTCACTGTTTGCAGATGACATGATACTATACATAGAAAATCCTAAAGATGCCACCAGAAAACAACTAGAACTAATCAGAGAATTTGGTAAGCTTGCAAGATACAAAATTAATGCACAGAAATCTCTGGCATTCCTATACACTAACAATGAAAAATCAGAAAGAGAAATTAGGGAAACAATCCCATCTACCACTGCAACAAAAAGAATAAAATACCTAGGAATAAACCTACCTAAGGAGACAAAAGACTTGTACTCAGAAAACTATAAAACACTGATGAAAGAAATTAAAGATGAGATAAACAGATGGAGAAATATGCCATGTTCTTGGATAGGAAGAATCAACATTGTGAAAATGACTATAGTACCCAAAGCAATCTACAGATTCAATGCAATCCCTTTCAAACTACCAGTGGCATTCTTCACAGAATTAGAACAAAAAATTTTACAATTTGTATGGAAACACAAAAGACCCTGAATAGCCAAAGCAGTCTTGAGGGATGAAAACAGAGCTGGAGGAATCAGGCTCCCTGACTTCAAACTATACTACAAAGCTACAGTAATCAAGACAGTATGGTACTGGCACAAAAACAGAAATATAGATCAGTGGAACAGGATAGAAAGCCCAGAGATAAACCCACACACATATGGTCAACCTAATTTATGACAAAGGAGGCAAGAATATACAATGGAGAAAAGACAGTCTCTTCAATAAGTGGTGCTGGGAAAACTGGACAGCTACATGGAAAAGAATGAAATTGGAACACTCCCTAACACCATACACAAAAATAAACTCAAAGCGGATTAAAGACATAAATATAAGACCAGACAGTATAAAACTCTTAGAGGAAAACATAGGCAGAACACTCTTTGACATAAACCACAGCAAGATCTTTTTTGACCCACCTCCTAGAGTAATGGAAATAAAAACAAAAATAAACAAATGGGACCTAATGAAACTTCAAAGCTTTTGCACAGCAAAGGAAACCATAAACACGATGAAAAGACAACCATCAGAACGGGAGAAAATACTTGCAAATGAAATAACAGAGAAAGGATTAATCTCCAAAATATACAAACAGCTCATGGAGCTCACTATCAAAAAAACAATCCAATCCAAAAATGGGCAGAAGACCTAAATAGACATTTCACCGAAGAAAACATACACATAGCCAAGAGGCACATGAAAAGATGCTCAACATCACTAATTACTAGAGAAATGCAAATCAAAACTACAGTGAGGGGCTTCCCTGGTGGCGCAGTGGTTGGGAGTCCGCCTGCCGACGCGGGGGGCACGGGTTCGTGTCCCGGTCCGGGAGGATACCACATGCTGCGGAGCGGCTGGGCCTGTGGGCTATGGCCGCTGGGCCTGCACGTCTGGGGCCTGTGCTCTGCAGCGGGAGAGGCCACAGCAGTGAGAGGCCCGCGTATTGCAAAAAAAACAAACAAACAAAAAAATACAGTGAGGTATCACCTCACAGCAGTCAGAATGGCCATTATAAAAAAATCTAGAAACAATAAGTAGTGGAAAGGGTGTGGTGAAAAGGGAACCCTCTTGCACTGTTGGTGGGAATGTAAATTTATACAGCCACTATGGAGAACAGTATGGAGGTTCCTTAAAAAACTAAAAATAGAATTACCATATGACCCAGCAATCCCACTACTGGGCATGTACGCAGAGAAAACCATAATTCAAAAAGACATATGGACCCTAATGTTCATTGCAGTACTATTTACAATAGCCAGGACATAGAAGCAACCTAACTATCCATCGACAGATGAATGGATAAAGAAGATGTGGCACATATATACAATGGAATATTACTCAGCCATAAAAAGAAATGAAACTGAGTTATTTGTAGTGAGGTGGATAGACCTAGAGTCTGTCGTACAGAGTGAAGTAAGTCAGAAAGAGAAAAACAAATACCGTATGCTAACACATATATATGGAATCTAAAAAAAAAAGAAAATGGTACTGATGAACCTAGTGTCGGGGCAGAATAAAGACATAGACTTAGATAATGGACTTGCAGACATGGGGTGGTGGGGGAAGCTGGGGTGAAGTGAGAGAGTGGCATGGACATTTATACACTACCAAATGTAAAATGGGTAGCTAGTGAGAAGCAGCCGCATAGCGCAGGGAGATCAGCTCGGTGCTTTGTGACCACCTACAGGAGTGGGATAGGGAGGGTTGGGAGGGAGGCTCAAGAGGGAGGGGATATGGAGATATATTTATGCATATGGCTGATTCACTTTGTTGTACAACAGAAACTAACACAGTATTGTGAAGCAATTACACTCCAATAAAGATCTATTAAAAATTCTGTTATTTTTCTTGGTGCACACATTTTTAATTTTTTCCCATGGTAATTCAGAATCTGATTAAAACTACCAAATGATGAAAGTCTTAGTGAAGAGGGTTGGAACCACTGAAAAATCTGAAAAGCTATTTTGGTAGAACTTGTACAGTAGATGGTTCCTGTTACATAGAAAAAACAACTGCAAATTCTTGCCAGCAGGAAACCATCTAAATACATATTAGTTACCACATGAGGTAATAATGGGATGCACAGGGACTGCTTGCAGCCCCGGCAAGCATATTGCTGGTGTGCTGCTCCAGGATTTCTAGGGAGTTATTATTACTTAATATTTAGGAAATTATATGCCACAAATGTGCTAAGCAAAAATTAACAAGATCTTAGCCTTCAGGGAACATCCTATATTCTACGTGAGACAGCATTCATACACAATTCCCTAAACGTTTACACATTAAAAAAAAGACATGAATTTTCCTCCCGGTAAAAGGAGATTGTTACCTGATTAGAAGCTGTTTTACTACTTTGTGTTCTGAGTAGAATTAGGATGTCAATTCAGGTGGCTAGGGTTAGCTTATGGTCACCGGTCTTCCTTCTGTTTTTCTTAAAGAACTATAAGGAAACTCATCTTTTTGAATATTATTAAGGGCTCCTATAGGCTAGGATTTTAGAAGTCCTTCCTAGTGTAATAAAAAGAGCAAAATATCACAGACGTGAATCTTAATCACATTTTGAAACTTACTGTATTATATCTTTGTTTTAAAAAGACGGTCAATTCTTAAGGTCACATTTTGACACTTCCCTCAAGCAGAAGCAGATAGCTAAGCTGTGTGAAGCATGATAATGGGGTTAAACAAAACAGTTTCTGTTGACCTTTGAAAGATGTATAATCTACCTCTTTGTACAAGAGTAAACTATAGCAGCATTCACAGCAATAAAAGTATCAGTTGAAGTTTATTTACATATTGTTTTATTTCATCTTCACAACAGCCCTTTGAGAGTGGCATTATATATATCTTCACTTTACGAAGGTAAGGTTAGAAGGATTCTTTCCTTATAAAGACAAGGGAAGCTCAGAAAGGTTAAGCAAATTATCCAAGGTCAGACAGCCAGGAAGTTGCAGAGTCAGGATTTAAGCCTTGTCTGTTTTTTCCCAAGGCATTTGCTTGTTGCATTATGCTGTACCACTTCTTCTAATGGAGATGCAGATTTTATAGGTGACAATTCTGATATCTTTACTAGCATAAATACTATTCTGTAGTTTTAGGATGTGAAAAATAAGAGAAAATATCTGTTAAAATTATGTAGGTCACAGTTTCTCAAAATATAATGGAGACTTGAGCTTATGGTAGGGGATTGTTGGATAAACATTTGAATGTTCAAGACTGGTGTGTGAGATTGTCTCTTTGCTCCTTGCTGATCCACTTTCTGGAGGAAAAACTCTGCTTTAGACTAAAGACCTCATTTCCTCCCTCCCTCAAATGCAGATTGAGGGAGGTTCTAAGCCTTAACATGTAGTCTTTTCTCTACCTAGACTATGATTTTTCATTGTCTTTGTTTGGCTAACTCCTCGTCTTTTAGTTCTCAGCTGAAACCTCCTTTCCTACTGTGGCCCTCCGTGATCCCTAGACTTGATCTATTCCCCTGCAATTCCAGCTCTTTACTCATCTTGACATCTGTCACACATATTGTAATTCTTTGTTCATTTTCCTCTGAAGGGGATGGGCCCTATCTATTTTTTCAGCATTTGTTATATGTAGATGCTCACTATCTATTTGTTGCATCAACAGATGGACAACTGTCTCCACTTAGAGGACATTCTCATCTTAAAAGGCTTAGATGGATCAGTGCGGTATTTGGGGAAGATTCATGGAGTGATCAGCTTAGCCAACTCTACTCTAGGCCTTTGGGGAACCACTTTCCTTTCTTTCAGTCCTTCTCTCCATGCCTTCTCCTACCATTAGAGATAGTTGGGGACTTTGGGAGGAAAAAGGAGAGAAGGACCACTCAGTCTGACTCTAGTCTGGTCCTTAATCTAAAGGAGCATGAAGAACCCTCATGGCTCACAATAGGTCTGGTGATCACCTGGCAAGAAGACTTGATATGATTTGGGACTAAAACTGTGTTGGGCTGATAATAGAATATCCATCGGTTTGGACTTTAGTCTATATATCACTTGTAAACCAGTAGCAGGTCAAATATCTGGCTAAAGAGTTGGGATTCAAGAGTCAAACCTGTTTTTATTAGAGCAATAACTAAACACAAAATCTACTAGACTTGACATCTTAAGACTTGGAATTCAGGGCCAGCTCTGCCATGACCTATTTGTGGGGCCCTGGGGGAGCCATTATCTTGGTCTTATTTTTATCTTCTCAGGCTTTTTTTGGAGACCAGGATGAGAGCATACATGAGAGAGAATTTTCATAACTATAAAACATAAACTTACTCGTATTGTAGTTCATTCTGCTTCAGAAAGTCTTCCACAGTGAAAATATCTTCTGCTTTAACACGGAAGTCAGCTGTACTGTGAGGTTTGATTTGTGTGACAGAATCTGGTTTCCAGAAGTCAATCTGAATAAGGAATAAGATGTATTGTACTGGACGCCTATAATTCAATGGGCGAATTATCACCAGCAAGCACACTATTGCTGTACTCCAGTGAGTTATTTTCAGACTCAAATTATCCATGAAATCTCTTAAAAATCTCTCCCTTGAATGAATAAGAGTTGCGACCAAGCAGTTAGATGTCAATAAAAGTGTTTACACATACATACATAGCATTAATTGATTATGAACAAGCATGAAGAGCATATAATTATCTCCCATAATGCTAGTTAATGGCAGTATTCTATAACTGCTCTCTTCTATTTATTGATTTTCTAGAACAGTTGCTTATTGTGATAGCAATGTTTGTGGTAGTGGATGCATGTGCTGAATGAATGATGCTGAATTAACTGGAGCCACAAAATTTAAAAGTGAGAAATTGAGCTTTCTCTTACTTTTTAATGGACTCATTTTATGAGTTTATCTTGGAACTCAGTGCTATACAAGTCATAGTAATGTGTGGAGCCAAGAACATCCCTGACCTGTGGGGGATCCATCAGGGAGGAAAAATGTATCTTTCCACAGTGGTTATGTTGGAACCATGGCCAGAAACAAAATATTCTTGAGGATCCAATAATGTGCTGACATTTTCATTTGTTCAATTATTCATCAGCTATTACTGAGGACCTACTATGTGCTAGGCTCTGTGCCTGAGACTAGGAATACACTAGTGAGCAAATCAGACATGGGGAGATTTTAGAGGAAATTGTGCACAAAAGTAGTATGACATATTTGATAATTCTAATGTTTTTCTTTGTGGATGTGTGGTTTCAGATCTCCTTTTTCCTTGGGAAAATATTAACCAATGACATTCCGCCTCTCACAGGTCTCTGTTTTTCTGTCCTTTGCTTGAGCTGAGTAAAGGCCTAGAAACCTGAGGTGACCCTGACATTGGATCTTTCTCTGCCCTGTTTCTCACTCAATACCTGTTTAGATATTTATGAGCTAGTCTCAGGATGGAGATATGACAGGTGGTGGTACTTAGGACCATTGCTTTGGAACTTAGAAGGGAGTTTGGGCACACTTAGAGGTTGTGAAATAGAAACTGATGATGTAAGATAATAAGATGACTCAATTTTAGATATACCTGTGGAGAATCCAGGTGCCTATATCCTGTCCTGGTAATCTTCAAACCTCTGTAGATGTCTAGAGGGTACTGAATCATGAGTCAGGGTCATAGGGAAGGTCAGGGGAATGGGAGGCAGGGACATTAGGATTACACAGGAGGGATTCCAGAAGAAATAGTGTGAGTATGGTTGTCACTAAGGTATTGGAAAGAGAGAGTACTGATAATTTGACAAGGATTGGCTGCAGAATGTGATCTATTGAGTCAAAGATGAGAGGATAAAGGTGAGAGGTTAAAAGATAGTGGAGGGGGACTTCCCTGGTGGTCCAGCGGTTGAGAATCTGCCTGCCAGTGCAGGGCACGTGGGTTTGATCCCTGGTTGGGGAACTAAGATCTCACATGCCAAGGAGCAACTAAACCTGCATGCTCTAGAAGCCCGCATGCCTCAGCTACAGAGAAGCCTGCACGCTGCAATGAAGAGCCCGTGAGCACAGCGAAGATCCTGCGTGCTGCAACTAAGACCCAACACAGCCAAATAAATAAATAGATAAATATTAAAAAAAAAAAAAAGGAGTGGAGGAAGTATAAAGGCTTATCATGATAAAGACAGAGAAAGCAAGGGCTGGTGATGAATTCTAGTTAGCCAGCATTGTAAAGAGAAGGGCCATGAAGACAAGCACATTATAGGAGAAAGCATATTTTTAAAAGTTAACTCTGAATTTGTGTTCTTAATAAATGCCTGTCATTCCACGGTGGGATGGGAGAGGGAGGTGTATCTTTATTACAGACACAGAGGTATAGAATTGGTAAAGCACATAAAGTCCTCCAAGCATCTGTAGGCAACTTGACAGCGCCCCACTCATACTTAACACTGGAGCCTTTTAGCGTGCTCAGGAGACTCCCCACTGCCAAGATGTGCATCTCTGTGCTTGAAAACTCCCCCAAACTGGAAAAAGCCTAACAGCTCGCAGCAGGCAGGAGGTGCCAAAGAAATAACTCTTTCCAGAGAAGTGCTTAACCAATGACCCTAGCAAGTTGATGTCTAAATATTCCAAATCTGTCATTTCTCAGGTGGGATAATTTTGATGCCTGTGGTTTGCACCCTTTCCTGGAATTTCTCTGTAGGATTAAGCTCTAGTCATCCTCTGTGATAGCTGGCTTAATAGTGCCCCTTTTGTTTGCTGCCCTCCCTTCTTTGTATCACTCCTCACTTGTCTACCCAGGCTCCCTGTACTTTCCAAATGAAATCTTTGCCCTTGAATCTTTGTCTAAGGGTCTGCTCTGGAAGAACCTACATTAAGATGGTAGCTTCCCACTTAGAGTGACAAATACCTGCACAATATCCTTGGTGATGGTTCTGATACAATCCTGAGTATATCTAGTACTACTTCAGAACAGCCTAATTGCCTTTTGATGGTTTTCCTTCTGATATTAAGTTGAAAGTTGCCTTCCCTAATCGTCTAACCTCTTGTACAAACGTTTGTCCTGGTTCTGCCAAATATTGGGAGAAATATATATATATATATATATATATATATATATATATATATATATATGTAATTTCTCAACCCCATTTAAGAATATATATATATATATTTTTAAATGGGGTAGAGAAATCTCATAAGCATGTTTGACAGAAGACTTGCAGACCTAACCTGAGGTCCTGTAAAAACTCTCCTTTGACAAGGAGAAAATTGGTCAGCAAACATACCAACATCCAACACTATGGAGTCCGGCAAATATGATGCAGACTTAGTAACCTGGAGTTAGTCCCCAGTTCTTAGGAGAAACGGAGCCAAAAATCAGGAGCAACATTATAGCCTTATAGATGTTTACAATGCATTAAGTATGGTCACAAATAATGAACTTAAAATATTGGTACAGGGAGATAAATATAAATTTCGGTAATTACCAACACTTTGTGAATGAGATCTATGTTTAAAATATGGAAGTGGAGTAAAATATGTGATATGAGATATGGGGAATTGAATTATTATATGTAAAGGAGTTATAAAACTAAGGTTATAAAATTATAAATCCAGGAACCTGAGTGACAACCATTTGTTGGAAGATAAAGGAATATCTTTAAGTGATACCACTGTGGGAATGTCAACTTAATCAGCCAGCTGGCTAATATTTAAAGAGTCTTTCCTAAAATATATTACAAAACCAGCACAAAAGCAAGTAGTGTATTCACCTTAAATTCTTTTGGGAAAAAGAAGGATTCATAAAAGAATAAATATTTGTGTTGGGGAATTTTGGTTCTTCACAAATTTACACAAATTTGTTTCTTCACGTTACGTTTGACTATGAGTTGAGCATATGATAGACTCTTCCTTTATCTTGATGGAATTTTCCTTTCTTGTTGGAAGAGGAAATGACTTCTACTCTAGGCCTAGTTCCAGACAGCAGGGAGAAGCTTACAATCATAATGGAAGTGTTGGGAACATTGGAAGACTGTAACCAAGTTACCTTGGGCATGCACCTGAAACTACAGAAACAGAGTTCAAGAAAGTACTGAGAAAAGAGAATAGGTTTTGTGGGGAATGTCTCCAATAAAGGAACAAGGAGATAAAAATGAAACCCTTCCTATACAATTACATATGGAAAGAGGGAGGCTGCTAGAGTCCATTGTGGTCACAGGTCTCTCCAATACATTCAACTTTTAAAAGGACATGTTCAAAAGCAGGGAGGAAGGACACACGGCCAAGGATGAATACAAAGACTAGATGCCCTTGTAATGATCTTATCAGGAAGGCTACAGTCCAGAATATGCTGCACTTGCAAGATTGCTAAGGAGAGTAAAACTTCCTTTTTTTTTTTAACACCTTTATTGGAGTATAATTGCTTTACAATGTTGTGTTAGTTTCTGCTTTATAACAAAGTGAATCAGCTATATGTGTACATATATTCCCATATGTCCTCCCTCTAGCATCTCCCTCCCACCCTCCCTATCCCACCCCTCTAGGTGGTCACAAAGCACCGAGCTGATCTCCCTGCTATGCGGCTGCTTCCCACTAGCTATCTATTTTATATTTGGTAGTATATATTAGTCCACGCCACTCTCTCACTTCGTCCCAGCTTATCCTTCCCCCTCCCCGTGTCCTCAAGTCCATTGTCCACCTCTACGTCTTTATTCCTGTCTTGCCGCTAAGTTCTTCAGAACCATTTTTTTTTTAAATTCCATATATATGTGTTAGCATACGGTATTTGTTTTTCTCTTTCTGACTTACTTCACTCTGTATGACAGACTCTAAGTCCATCCACCTCACTACAAATAACTCAATTTCGTTTCTTTTTATGGCTGAGTAATATTCCGTTGTATATATGTGCCACACCTTCTTTATCCGTTCATCTGTCGATTAAAAATCTCTTTTTCAATCATGTTGGAAATAAAATGAATAAAGAAGAAACACGCAGTCTCACTGCTTGGAGCTAAAGTATGTTTGCAGCTGGAAGAGAGGAAGTAGCCAGATTGACCTCTTGTTTGGCTTTTGTCTTTTCTAAGGAGTTTTATACTATCTCTTGTTTTTTCTACTTCTACTGAGAGATGAAATTACCATAAGTAAAGAAATTTTCAAATATTATGATTTTAGCAGAAAAACCTTCTTTGGAAAGAGAACATTGAGGCCCAGGATAGATAAGCAGAGAGGGGATTAGGCTGGTAATGTAAATTGCATTCAAAATCCTGGATCTAATGACAGTAATGATAACAAACGCTTACATAGTTTTTACTGTGTAAGTTCTTTCTGAGTACTTATATTAATTCTTTTAAATCTCACAACAATCCTGTAAGGTAAATGCTCTTATTCTCCTTATTTGACAAATGAGAAAGTTGAGACCCGGAGAGGCATCCAAGGTCCAGCTAGCAAGTGGTAGAGCCAGGAATCGAACCCAGGAAGTCTGAGTCCGGATTCTCTGCTCTTGGCCACCAGAAAATGCTGAATTTTAGGTAACTAAAAAAATACTGAGGATGTGATTGCAGAACTTTCTCAGCAATCTTGGAGGAATCAGAGCTTGAAGGGATCACTGAGGAGTGGAGGGGGCATGTCTTGGATTTCGTGAACAGGAAGACACGTGAATACCAGGAGCGGGAGCTCCAGGGGCCTGGCATGGATACTGGCAAAGTAAACTGGAAGCAGATGGACTGTGAATATTCAGAAAAGGAAGCCATGATCCTTGGGAGCCAGCACGGTTTAAAGCAAGAATAAGTCAAGCCAAAAAAAAGAAAAAAAAAAAGAATAAGTCAAGCCCAATTAACTTCATGTTATTCTTGAAAGAGACCACTAGCCTGATAGGATGCTGAATCTGGATCTTAGCAAAGCTTTTGACCAAGTCTGTGCATTTATATTCTTCTTTACAAGCTGGAAAGCACAGTGTTAGCTGTAGGTAACACCACAGTAACTTGGGTAGTAGAGCAAACTAATCCAAGGAGAGTTGGTTAATGAACCACTTTCAGTGCTTACTTAACACTGTGTCTGGCATATTGGAGCCTCATGATAAATAGGTATTAAATGAATGAACCATGAAGGGTGCCTCTAATTCTGTGCTGACCCCTGACTTACTTAATGTTTTTCCTTTATCAGTGACAAAGATAAAAGTCAAGAAGGCATGTTTATCAAACTTGCTGGTGATACAAACTTAGGGCAAAGAATTATTTGGATGAGTGAGTTAATTTTTAAAACTGTCTCAATATGCTATCAAGATAATTTTTAACAGAGTAAATCTAAAGTCCTGCATTTAGGTTAAAAAATCAATTAGGCAAGTATAGAAGGAAGAATACCTTGCTTGAGGGTGATTCATGTGAGAAAAAAATAGCCTAATAGTTTTGATCGGCAATAGGTGTTCTGTAAGCTAAGAGCATTCTAACTGTTCAAGGTGCTAAAAAGAATCTTAGGCCCCATTAATAAGTGTCTGCTTTACAAATGAAAGCAGGCAATGGTCCTACAGTATGTATTAATCAGAGCACACCTGGAGGTCCATTGTCAATTCTGAGAGCTGCATTTTAAAAAAGAAATATAGACAGAAAGATTGAGCTATATTCAGAGGTGACCAGAATGATCAGTGCTAAGAGAAATGATGGAAGGCCTGGAAAAGATAAATCTTAGAAGTGAGACAGTATTTGACTCAGCTAGGTCCAATGGGTCAAAGATAGAGAAGGTAGCTTTCAGCTCAGTATAACGATTAAAATCATTTGTAAGGGCTTCCCTGGTGGCGCAGTGGTTGAGAGTCCGCCTGCCAATGCAGGGGACACGGGTTTGTGCCCCGGTCCAGGAAGATCCCACATGCCGTGGAGCGGCTGGGCCCGTGAGCCATGGCCGCTGAGCCTGCATGTCTGGAGCCTGTGCTCTGCAACGGGAGAGGCCGCAACAGTGAGAGGCCCGCGTACCGCAAAAAAAAAAAAAAAAAAAAAAGATTTGTAAGGCAAATTTGCTACCTTGAAAAAGCAGTATTCCTACTATTCTCGGAAATACTCAAACAGTTTTTATCAGGGCTAGTAACCAGGGATGCTGTTTCCACTGAGGAAGTTCAAATTTGAGTGGAAGGCTGCAGTAGATGACTTTATATTATCTTTCAATTCTAACCTTCTGAATTTGTTTCAGATTATGACACTCTTTACCTTCTTTTTTCCTCCACACCTTAAAAGCTAAAAAGATAACTATAGAAAGATAGATGGTTGGATGGATAGATAGATACTTAGGAGCTAGTAGAATATTTTGGTTTCTGTATTCATGAAAAGACAGCATTAGATCAAGTAAACTATTGTGGTCAGCAATAGCTTCCTGACACACTATATATATAAAATTAAAACTGTCAGTTTTCATCCCATATACAGTGAATTTTTTAAAATAAAGTAGCCTAGAGATTTTGGTTTCTTGAAAGTAAAATATGAAAATCACTCCTGGCTTTTTACCTTCTTTACCTCCTTCATGCCATATCATTAAGAGGGCCTGAATCAAGGTCATGAAAACTCAAGCTGTTTGATTTGGAATGAAAGAAAATCAAAGAGAACAGATGATACATGGGATGTGGAAATGAATATCAAGTTGGACAAAAGCCCAGTTTTTCTGTAATATCCAAGCTCATCATTTTTCTCTTTTGCCTTAGAAGGGAAGTTACTGTACATTAAATGTTCTATGACCTTTGCAACAGTTTCAGCTCATTCAGTTGTCATGCTCTGGAAGCTGTTTAAAAGTTACCCTGGATTTATAATAGGGCTTATGGCAATCTAATTTAGGCAGAAAAAGAAGGCATGGGGGCACTAAATGTTTTTCAAGTTTTTATTTCTTGCTACAAAAGTGCTATAGTTAATATTTCATGTCATTCTTCCTTTGATGGAATCATAGTGTAATCTAAGATTTTAAAATAAGTGTGAAGGAAACCCTATAGCATAGAATTGTTATTTACCTGCCTGGTGCTGGCCAACTCACGGAGTAAGTTGATGTCATTTTCATTTTCAACACTGACACGGAACACCTTCTCCCTGAATGGTGAAATACAGAGGAAGGAGAGAAAATTTAAAATTGGGTAATGTGTTCAAATTTTTTGGCTAGCAAAGAAGTGCTTCTCATTTAAGGTGTCAGTCACTTACCCTTCAAAGTGCTCACCAGAATTGTGAGCAGAGGCTAGGGTCACAGTCACAAGAATCCAGAACGCCAACATTGTGCCTGATTAGGTCTTTTGGTGGGTTTCACCTGCTTTTATAATTGGGGTGTTCTTTGTTTACTTCTCCGGATTGCAAATAGGCACTATCAAGTCTTGATTAAAGGTTTTCCTGGCATTGTTGCCCTGGTAGCTGCGTAAAGTCTGCGAGTATATCTCTCTTAACACCTGTGGAAACAGCAAATAATCTGAAGTTCAGCCTGTCTGATTTGGATGTCAGACCTAGAATAGTCTGGAGGTAAAGGAGTTTTAAATAAAATCTATTTTATAGCCTTTAACATTTTTTTGATTTGAGAATTATATAGAACAAAGTCTATAGAATTTGACATCCCAGTCAAGGTGTAGAACATTTTCATCAGCCTAAGAAGTTCCTTTGAGCATCTCTCCAGTCTATTTCTGTACTCCCCTCAGGCAACCACCATTCCCATTTCTAGCTGCATGCGTTAATTTTGTCTGTACTAAAACTTCATATAAATGAGGTCATATGGTATATAGTTCTTTGTGTCTGGCTTCTTTCATTCCAGATAACACTTTTGAGATTTATTAGTGTTTTGTTTGTATTATTGGTTTGTTCCTTTTTATTAACGAGTGGTATTCTATTGTATACCCCAGTTTATTTTCCTGTTGGTGGATATTTGATTGTTTCCAGTTTTGTGTCATCATGAATAAAGCTGCAATAAACCTTGTATACAAGACCTTTTGTAGATACATGATTTCATTTTGGAGGGAGGTCAATATAAGAATGGAACTGCTAAATAATAATGTAGGAGGGTTTCACACTATTAAGATTCTGCCAAACATTTTTCCACAGTTGTTGTATCATTTTAAGTTTCCCCCAGTATCTAGTTGCTCTGCATTCTCCCTAACATTTTGGTGTTATAGTCTTTAATTTTGGTAATTTTAGTGAGTGTGCAGTGGTATCTAATTGTGGTTTTAATTCATATTTCCCTGATGCCAATGACATTAAACATCTTGTAATGAATTCTTTGGCCATTTGTAAGTCCTCTTTTGTGAAGCATCTATTGAAGTCTTTTGCCTTTTAAAAGAAGTTAATTGTTTGCCTTTTTATTATTGTTTTTCTTTTATAATTTGGGTCTTTTACATTTTTTCCCAAGAAGTCTTTGACTATCCCAAGGCCTCAAACATACTTGCCTATGTTTTCTTATGGGAGCTTTGTAGTTTAGGTCATTATGCACAATGTAAGTTACGGATCAACACATTTAAAAAAACATGGGTATCCAGTAGATCCAGTACTGTTTGTTGAGAAGGCTTTTCTTTCCCCATTGAATTACAGTCGATGTCTGTGTCAAATTCATTTGGCCGTATATGTGTGGGGTAATTTCTGGATTTCATATTGTGTTCCATTGATCTATTTCTCTAATTTCATACAACTGTCACAATGTCTTAATTACTATATAGTAAGTCTTAAGGTCAGAGAGTATATAAATCCTTCAGCTTACTTCTTTTCCAAGATTGCTTTGGCTACTCTAAGTACTTTACATTTCCATATATATTTCAGTGTCCACTTGTCAATTTCTATGAAAATAGAAAAATCCTGCTGGAATTTTGATTGGTGTTGCACTGATCTATAGATCCGTTTGGGGAGAATTGATATAATTATACTTTTGAGTCTGCCAACTTATAAGCCTGTTATCTCTGTACATTAATCTGGGTCTTGGTCAAAAAGTATGAAGGGTCTGAGATACTATCCTACATACAAGATAAAACGTTATCCAGCCACAGTTTCATAGATGCTGGCAGAAGACAAAACTCCTGGATCAAAATTGAAGGACTTTATTATGCAAGCACAGCAGACAGCATAAGCTTTATGTTTGTTTCAGTCCTTTTACTCCCCAGTCCTATGAGGATGATGTGGAGGTGGGCCCAGGTAGATGCTGGGTGCAAAAGTTCGTGTCACAATTGAGGTATACCAAGTTTAGGAACCTCTCAATCTTATAAGGGAGCTGCTAGCCAATCTGCCCAACTTTTACCCCAGAGGAGACATTAGCTTTAATATCCTGAATGGCAAACAGAACTTTCCTTTGCCCTAGAGGGGGATGTCATTTCTGTCTTTCAAGTTGTTTGCTGTACAAACATCTTTGAAAAGATAGTCCAAAATAAAAGCTGTCCCAAGACATGCAGAAACAGAGGGATCCATGAAGACTTGTCTCTCAACAGTTCCTACCTCTTTCTATACACTCTTGACTTCTGGTGAATTTTTCCGTGAGTGTGCTACTCTGTTGGTCACTCTTACTAATCTGACTGAGAGGGACTGGGACCAAATCCATTCAATTTGCCTAATATGGCATTTAATTAAGGTTAATATCAACAGGGCTCCCAACAGTATGAGGAAACTAATCTGTAGTATTGACCTCAGCCATGCCTCCCCTAGGGTACCAGATCTAACCAGCTGAAGAAATTCCATAAAACATCAGTGTCTGCTTTAGAAAGTCAGGTAGCTTTTTTCTTAAATTTCAGTATTGACTGTTCCACTGAGACAACAATACAGTTACAACAGGAAATATTAGCTATTGTATAAACTCCACCATCGCCTGAAAGAAGGGAGTCTAGAGCAACTCTGTCATGTGTGATAACTTAGAGTAGGGGTTCGGATCTGGATGGCTAAAAAAAAGAATGACATAATCATTTGTGGATGACTTGTGGTATTGTACTTGGGATGGTAAACATGCTAGAGAATTTATTTCAATTGGTGCTTTGTGAATCCAAGTGGAGGGCAATTAGGATTTTCAGTTAGTAATTAACATTTGTTTTTGTTAGTTGCAATAATTTTTCATAGATATTAAAATTGCTGCTTCCCATCTCATGTTTATATATTTAAATTCTTCTTTTTTATGCACAGCTTTGGTGATTAATAAGCCAAGAGGCACCTTTGTGTCTGTTTGCGTTTCATGTAACAGCATGAGATTTGGGAGAGGCTGTAAACTGCCCCATGGAGTTATGATTCATCCTATGTGATGTCTCACTTTCTGGAAGAGCACTTCCCCAAGCATATTCCATGGTGTTAAATAGGAAAGGGTTCTAAGGTCAAACATGTTTGCTTTAAACTAAAGTAAACAAACTCATTTAGTGTAGGGCTTTTTAGAGTTGTTAATATGTATCGTAAATGATCAAAGAGGGGCTCTGATACAGCATTTCCCAAACTTATCTCACAGTAGAGTGCCAGGTTGGTTAAGTCCAGCTAAATTAGAAGGTTTAGGACTATTGCTAGATCATTGTGTTTGGTTGTGGAACGTTTTCCTCAAAAGCATCACTTAGGACCAGTGATTTTGGGAACACATTTTGGGAAACTCTAGACTGAGTTAACAAAGGGAATGACATTAACTTGTAGATTCTTGGTCTGTTTTGTTCAAGGCCAAAAAGTTTATTGTGACTTCAGTGTTAAGTTCAGTGGGCTAAGTGCTATCGGTGTGATTGTAAAATACTAAGAATATATTCAGAAGAATGTTTACAGGCATGTTTTGAACACCTACCTTGGATTATAAGTTATACTGTTTAGATGGAAGTTCAATGAATATATACAAATGTATATATAGTTACATTTGATTACATTTAATTATATGATTTATGATACTGAAGTATAACTTGTTTTTGGAGCTGTATAAATAAAGCTTCACTGAAGGATAGACAGGTCCAAGAGAAGGAGAGATGGACCTGCACTCTCTATGTTTCTAAACAGTACCCTGCCTCCAGGATGATGTTGTCATGGATGTCAGGCTCTCCCAAGTTTCACTAGGCAGATAAGTCACTCCTCCTCTCAGGAGGGGCAAGTACTGATCACCCCTCCTGGGAGGAGTGACTCAAAGTGACTCTGAGTATTCAGAGATGAAAAGGGCTTGATTTCTGCTCTTCAAGCCCTGCTGTGCCAGGTATATTAGTGGTTAGACACAAATTTTAAGGAAGTGGTTTTCTTGACATCTTTCTTATTTTTTGTAGAGTGTGGGTTTAACAATTGGGTCAATTGATGATTCTGGGCAAACCATTCTCTCAACTTGAGTGCTACCTAGAACTGATGGGTGAGAAGTAAATAGAGGGCACTTTACTGTTAAAGGACCAGACGATTCAAGGGAAGAGAGATAAATCAGGGAATGTGCAATTTCTGTTAAGTCAGAAAAAACAGTTCTAATGACTTGGAGGCGTTCAATTACTTTATACATATATTTGTGTCTATTGGATATTGAATAGGAAACATTTTATATAAAAATTATTCTCTCAGAAACCCAGTATCATCATCATTGTTGTCGTCATCACCATCATATTCTATCATCAGCTGCTAGACCATTTACTATGAAAGAGGAACAGTATTACTTCAATTCTGATGTTTAAAACATGATAGGATTTTAGGTGATAGAAGAGGGAAGTTCCTAAATGGGAAGTTATTTTTGAAAAAAGTTAGCTTTTGTTTCTGCAATGAAAATTCTGCTCACGTTTTGTCATAACTGAACTGTCCAGTTGTTTGTGAGGCAGCCAGCATTTCCATGTAATTTGAGTGGTATAACTGATTGATGACACAGTCTGTGGTATGCCTCCAAGGAGGGCAAAAACGACCTGAAAATGTTATCCAGGTGTACCAATGGCCTGTTAGCTTTGTGTAATTATATTTAATATTCAGATAGACTGCCTTTTTATGGATGTGAAGAGGGAGGCTAGTAAACATTTTCTTGGAGGCTTTTCTCTCTGGCATCTACTGCTTTTGGTACATGCATGTATTTTTTTAAACATGTCATCATCATTAATGGGCATAGTCTGCATATCTCTGGTGGGAATGTTGTTTTGTTACTGAATTGCAGACCAGTATTTTTGAAAGCTGGGAGATAAACAGGACAACTGCATCCCATAAATCTTGCCACCTGACTCATCAATTTGAGGTTCCTTATTGAAACAAGGAAAACATCTTTAATCATGCAAATATTTGGAAACTGCAAGCATATCTCTATTAGGAATTTGGAACATAATTAAAATGGACAAGTTATGATTGATTAACTCATGAAGAATGGGTTAGTTAAAAGGCTTTTGGTTCTTGTTTTATCCTTATATCAACACCCCATCAATAGGAATTAAGAAAACAGCATAACTAGGTTACAGCTCCTTGCTGAGGGCAATTAATCAGGACAGAAGAGTAGGGAGGTAAATTGGAATGATGCCAAATAAATCAACCTGGTTTTGGATCTACAAAAGATTTATCTTTGTTAATTCTTATAGACCATCTTAATATTTTGATCTTTGATTTGTGTATTGGATGATAGATTTTAGGGAAAGATTCGAGGTATTTTGAATTTTTAAATTAATAAATGACCTTTTTTGTATTTCCATCTTAACAGCTTTGGAAACAAACTTGTAAGAAGGTGTACATTTCCACCTTTAATTCAAATAGAAATATTTGTTTTATTCTAGTTTGTAAGATAATGGCGAGCTATTTTTATCTTAAAATGCTGTAGCAGAACATTCAAACTCCTTAAAACCTTTTGAGGAAAGGGCAGTGTTTTAATAAATAAATGTTAATAATATAAAATGCCATATGGGTAGAAAAATAAAAGCATAAAATCAATTCTGAAAAGAAAATGTCAGTATTCTCTGACAACCTGTTTACTCTTTACCTGATACGAATCTTCAGAAAGGTCTGTGTTCTACTTTGCATGGCTCCAGTTCAATTTCAATTTATTCTTAAAATTGGTTTGGAAGGGAAGCCTCCAGGCACACAGATAATGCAGCTGATGCTGTCATTTGGCAATCTGGTTCTAACTACCAGATTGGTTTTTTTCTCTTCCCAGGTTCTAAGTCATTGAGACTCTTGTGTTTCTTTTATATTATTATGAGGTAATTTTATAGCCAAATACTATGACGCCCACTCAGGTTGACACTTGAGAGTAACAGGTTAACAACAGATTCTTCTGTAGTTGTTTGAAAAAGTTAACATTTGAGTGCTCAGAAAGATGGTCAGTACAATGGGTGTTAGCACTTGGATTTTCACCCTTTAGGAGTGGTGTATATTTTAATGTTGGAATGTTTTCAGGTCCCTTTGGAGGACTAGGTATTATATCACCATACTTTTAAATAATAAAATTCTTCCTAAGAACTCTGAGAATTAAATAGCTAAATTGACACCTTTATTGAGATTTAAAAGAAGATTCCAGAATCTTGGATTGTTCAGTTTTTTTTTTTAACTTCAGAGTTTTTTGGTCTCCGAATGCAAGCAGGGGTGAGCTTGCTTCACAATTAATGACCTAATTTTGTAGCACTGCATGCTGCTCCCCAGCATTGATCTGACTGGGAGGCAAGTCTGTTAAACATGATGTCAGCAGGAATTATTTTGACAGCTGCCAGAAGCAGTAACGTAAGTCTCAAAAAGTATTCATTTTAGAGTGTGGTGGTCTAGAATATTGGTCTGATGTATACATACTAATGGGCAAAGACAGTAGCACAGTATTCAAGAGAAGAACCCATAAGGAAAAGCAATAACATTAATGGAACGTTGGGAGATAAGGCCGAAACACACAAAAATATCCTCTTTAATTTCAAATTAGAACAGCAGAATCAAAGCACGTTCTTCTTGATGGTCTCTGGTATTGCTTTACTGTCATGAGAAGTGATTCCACACTGTATGAAATGCCATCCCTGATACATGGAGTATTGGCTGTTGATAATACTGTTAATTACTCTTGATATTGGTCCCTCTTAATCTGAAGAGAGTGCCTCTGTGGATGGCTACTGTTTTCATTCTCAGGATTGATGATCCAGCATCAGATTACATGATAAACTTGCTCAAAGCATGGTCTTGTGTTTTCTAACAGTGTTAGATAAACATTCAGTGTCTGCATTTCAGAGTGGTAACACAAGGATGAGTCAAATAGCAAATTAAATTTAGGTATGCCATCTGCTGCCTTTATTTTATGAATTCCAGCCCATAGGACATTGACTGGGCATGAATGTATAAGCCATTGTCTTTTATTGTTGGACTTACTACAAACATTGGATAAATGTTCACCCATGCTGTCGGTCTTCTTAGAAAGAGTAAAATTCAGCAAAAATGAATTTTTTTTAGTTGTTGTAAGTTTTTTGTTTTAATAAAAATAAACCTCAACAGAAGAAAAACAGCATGTACTCGTTTCTCTGAGTGCCACATCTCAGCAGGCTTCAGGAACTCATCCACAAGGGGTAAATTGTTTAATGTGTAATTGTAAGCAGAACTGTAAAAAGCCGTATTAGGCTTCCATGATTTTATTCTCCTCTTCTGGTAAAAGATCATTACTTCTCCCTGGGCCCCTCATGGTTAAGCCTTTTATAACTTTTCCAAGAAAGTTCTTGATTTCTTCTGATGGTGACTCTTATGCTGTGTCTTTCCTTCACAGTGGTTTCTTTAAGAAATCATGTTTTCCCAAATGTTTCTGAGGCATTTTTCTTATTTTCTTTCAAAACTTAAATTATAAAAAGTCTCCATTTTGGAAGGACAATAGGTACATTTTCTTTGAGCAGTTTAATGTAAAGTATGAGTTTATAGACATGAAATTACAGTTTGGTGCTATCATTTAGAGGCATTCTTATCTTTCAATATCTGTTCCCAGTCTGGCTCTTTAAGAGCATCTGCTCAGTTGCAGTGGTTACCAGGACCATTAAGAACTGCTTTTCAAGGACTTTTGTAGATTTTTAGCTAACACCATAAAATGAGCTCTCCATTTCCGAGGCTAATAAAAGTCTTAATGATATGTGCATCCAACAGATGGGACAGAGGGCTATTTTGGCAGTGGGCAGTTGAAATCTGCCCTCAGTTGTTTGTATAAGGCTCTCACTAAAGTCAATAAAAGGTAATTTTCACACACAATTTAGTTCAGAGTATAAAATGTGGGAAAGAGTGGCTGGTTTAAGTCCAATGGGCATAAGGGTAGCAGCTGGTAAAAGTTTAGTTTGATGGCAAATTCTAACCGACAGACTGACAAGTTGATCAAGAATAATACAGGACCAAGTCACAAACTGTGGACAATGGCAGCGCTTCAGAAGCTGAGAGAAGGATGTAGCTGAAGTAATTATCCCCAACATCTCTGGCATAAGCCTTGATGATTCCTTTTTCTGAAAAGCTCTTTCTCTCACTCTCTTTTTCTGTTCCCAGTCTTCTTTCTTTTTCACTCTCTAACTCATACCCATTTTTAAACTCATTCATTTGCTTATTTCTGCTTAGCATTTTGTCCATCAAATGGAATGTTTATATATATTAATACCTCAGTGAGAGTATCATAATGGCATCAGGCAGATGCAGAATATAATGTACATTCCTGCCCTGCAGGGTCAGGTGTGTGGCTCAAATCTGCTGATATGAAAGATGGACTCCATGTATTCTTCCTGGTTATGGTAGGGGATATTATGTTTAAGGCAGGTAAGACTTGAATGGGGATGAGAAAGAGTCTAGAGACAGGTTCATAAGTGAAAATGATGCATAGAAACTGTCAGGAGTTTGCTCTTTCATGCACTTATTAAATGAATTGTTAATGATTTATGCATATTAATAGCTTCATGTATTTTGGAAATTAAAAAAAAGAGTTAATGTTTTCGGCATGCATTATTTTATCTGATGCCGGTGATCTCTGAATATGGTTTAAATGTATGCATGGTAGGTATGCAGAACAGTTTCGTATTCTAGTTCAATCTTCGAAGGCAAGTACTGTAACTCTGTACTCCAAAAATACATGACAAATGAGAAATGAGCTTAAAGTCATGGAATTAATGATATTTCGTTAGGCTACTGCAGGGTTTCTTAATCTTAACATTATAGAAATTTTGGTCTGGTAATTCTTTGCTTGGGGGTTGTCCTGTGCATTTTAGTCTGTTTAGCAGCATCCCTGGACCCTACCAATTAGATGTCGGTAGTAACCCCTTTATGCCCTCTGAGTTGTGACGACTAGAAGTGTCTTCAGACTTTGCTGAATGTTCCCTCGGGGCTAAACCTGTCCTGTTGAGAACCACTGCTCCACTGGTAGGATTAGCTTGCTTCCAAGTCACGCTAAGGCTTCTGAACTTTAGTAAGACTGTAGACCCAGATGGAGAGGCAAATCAGGAAGAAGGTATATGTGTAGTATGTTTAGATTAGACGTCAGTCATGCCTTTTATGGCTCCATCATCATCCATAAGAACCTATTAGAGCATTACATCACGAGACAACATCAGCGACAATGCGGTACTTACATGCCAGCATGAAAACGATGCTTGCTCCAATAGATTATTTCCTGGAACTGAGCAGTGCAGAGAGGTTGGTGGCCTTGTAGGCAGCTGCGGTTTTGTGAGGTGAAGTGGAACAACTGTACCCAGGGCAAAAGAAGCCTTGAAACATGGCCTGAGGAGTAGAAGCTCAGATGTGACAAGTTGGAACGCAGCAGCCGTTGCCTACAAAGAGGGTGGCAGTTACTAAGTGTGGGAGGCTTTTCTTGACTAGAGGTAACTTGAATTCTTTAACATTCCTTGGCATTTGTTTCTTCTGAACATCTGCAAGCACTTCGAGTCCCCCAGAGGAACTTGAGTTCCATGCACAGTCCAGCTGGGCCTAGAGCCTGTGACCACAGTAAACAGACTGATGCTTTCTCACTCTTCCCCGTATTTCTTGGGCTTGATTCCTTCTACCCTTTCCAGGTGAAGACAAGCTGGGGCAGGGGCAACTAGGAGCTGAGTACTTCTAATTTCTTTCTGTTTTAGTTATGATACTGCTGCCCCAGAATGAAGTAAAGAAGAGGGGCCCATTTCTTGTTAATTCTTGTCTCCATGATCCAATTAAACGATGTTTGTTATCCTTGACATTTCCCCATAGCACACTCTGAACTTCAGCCTACCTAATGCTGTTAGTTAAAATCTGTGTAAGCACCAGACATCCTTCCTTACTTATGTTTTTTAATTTTACATTGAACACATATTTTTTTAAGTTTTAAAGGTATATTCCGTTTATTTAGAATTCTAAAGAACCAGTGTAATTTGCTGATTTCTAAGTTATAGAATTCTTAAAAACGTGTAGCTGCTCACTAGGTGATTTAAAAGAGGGTGGTTTCAAGACTGAAGTGAACGGTGCATCTTCTTTTGAAGTGAGATTGTGCTTCAGTGAGAGTTTGAATGTGGATGCTGAGTACATTTCAGGGGTAGGGGATTATGGGTGATTGTTGAAAGCCTGCTTAGTTGCTCAGATCTTTTTGATAACAGGCTGTTTCAAGTTAGTTTTGGTCTTTCCAGGTGCCGTAGTTGCCCAAACACACCAGGCATTTTCAGACACCCATGCGTTTGCTTGTGCTCTGCCAGCTGCTTGAAATAGCTTTCTTTCTGAAGCCAAGCTGAGAAAATTCTTCACCTCCTTCCCACAGTTCTTTGAATCCAAGGCACAGTGTCCCTCTCCCCATTTTTTTTTTTTTTTTTTTTAATTTCGGCCAAGCCACGCAGCTTTCGGGATCTCAATTCCCTGACCAGGGATTGAAAGCAGGCCATGGCAGTGAAAGCGCCACATCCTAACCAGTGGACCACCAGGGAACTCTCCCCGTGTTAATGTGTCCTAATTTGCTGTGATTCTTACAATGAATAGCATATCATAATCAAATTGGTGACTTTTTTTCTTAATGGTATGTAAAGTAATGGTTTATTTTGTAACTGATGGTGACTTAGATTTGATGAAATACAGTATATGAATCTACACTGCCAATGTGTTATCCAAGTAGAAATGTGCAGTAGGCAGTTGGAAGTGATTGTCTGGACCTTTGGAAAGGTGAAGGTACAAAATACATTCACCCATCCCAACATTCCTCAAAGTCTCAGTCCTTTACAGCATCAACTCTAAGGCGGAAAAGCACACTCCCGAGAGATCATGTAATCTGAGGATTGATGAGAAACCAATGAGGATGTAAATTTATACAGCTGTGTAACTATCACCAAAATCCAAATTTTAGGATCTTTCGATCACCCCAAATAGATCTCTCAGGCCCCTGTGCAGTTAATCACTGCTCCCATCCCCGGTTCCAAGCAATCACTGATCTGCTCTCTATGTCCATAGATTTTTTTCTGGGCATTTCATATAAATTGAATGACCTGGATTATTTCATTTAGCACAACGTTTTTTGAGGTTCATCCATGTTGTAGTATTTATCAGTAGTTCATTCCTTTTTATTGCTGAATAATATTTCATTGTCTAGATGGACCACATTTTGTTTATCCATTTACCAGTTCATGGGTGTTTTTGGTATTATGAATAATAATAAGAACATTCACATATAAGTCTTTGTGTGGATATATGTTTTCATTTCTCTTGGGTAGATACAGAATAATATCTTGATTAAACTATGTGTTCTTGTCTCAAGAGCAGGATATTCTATAGACATCTTTGCAATTTTTGTTTTTTTTGTGTGTGGCCTCTCCCGTTGCGGAGCACAGCCTCCGGACGCGCAGGCTCAGCGGCCACGGCTCACGGGCCCAGCCGCTCCGCGGCAATGTGGGATCTTCCCAGACCGTGGCATGAACCCGTGTCCCCTGCATCGGCAGGTGGACTCTCAACCACTGTGCCACCAGGGAAGCCCCTGCAATTTTCGTTTTTACATGGGGTTGTATTGAAATCTTGAGTTATATACCTAAAAATTAAAATACTAATGAGTATGTGAATATGAGAAGTGCAGCTAAAAGGCTGTTAAAATTTACTTGGCATCTGGTACAATTTACTGTCATTCACTAGTAACTACCTCCAGTCTTCCTGTCTGGAATAAAAATGACATACATTATATTTACTACTCTGCTAATACCACCAAAAAGCCTAGCAATTTTCATTTCCAGACTGCTCTGAGGCAATGTAGCAATCTAATTCTTTAAAACTGTGTCCTTGAATGTATCATTTCACCTCCTCCCTTTTTTGTCCCTTTATGTTTGAAGGACATTTTACATTTGACAACTGGGATTTAATTGATTCTTAAAGGGGCTAAGAGGAAAAATGTTATTTGTTTTAAAACCTTTTCAAATCCAGAACAACATGCAAGATAGTTTATTAATTTGCCAGAGAACTTAAGAGGTTAGAAAATTTCCCCTACCTTGATTTGCTCTGTTCTCTGGCTTCTTACAACTGCAGAGCAATCTAGAGTCCAGTTCTACATTTGCATATTTTTGACAGTATGAATAGGGAAAATGTGATGATGATGAATGTTAAAGTAATGTTAACAATAACACTTCTCAGGACATTTCAGCTAAGTTGGTAGTGATAGAATAAGACTTATAATATGGTCATTCATTCATTCATTGATTCATCTATTCATTAAACTAGACTTTTATTATTTCTACACGTATTTATTTAGCATCTTCCCAGTGCTTGACACTGAGCTAGGCACCCTGATTACAACTGTGAACAGCAGTTTAAATTGTACATAGTAAAGAAAGAAACTATTTAGCAGATGGCTTTCCCAACTAATTAAAAAAAGAGTTAATTTGCTTTGGAAGAAGAAATTTGCAACTTTGAGTTACTTGGTTTAAAGATCCTTGGGGCTTCCCTTCAGCTCTTTGATTTAATAGCTTGGTCGGCATTTTTCCTAAATCACCTGTGAATTTGGTACTGAGCAGCTTCTAAGATCAGGCAAGACATGACCAAGGACAAGAAGAATCATTCTCTAAATTGAAAATTCCAAGACCTCCAAGATGAGGCCTTCTGAACCCTGTGTCTCTTGTTGAAACCCAAGGAGAAAGATATAAATATTGTTCAAAAATAAAAATGCAAGATTAATTACAGGCATCTCAACACAGAATAAAAATGTGCTGTGTTCTGTTCATCTAAAATTCTTGCACATTTCTTTACACTGTTGATCTTGTACAAGATGCTTAATGTTTGCTTCAGTTGAGTATGACACAATAGATCCTTGGTTAAAAATGACTGCTCTCTTGGGTACCAGATTCCCAGATTAATTTCCAGATGAAGCATGATTTAATTTTTAAATTCAAACTTTTCTGCATCAAAATGAGCACTCATCAGGTGACATCTAGGGAGTGAAACTTCTTATAAACTAGAGAAAATGCTATCCTAAGTTTTGGGAAGAAAGCCTAGAAACTAATGATGCTGTCATCTAAGAGAAAAATCATTTTCAACACAGGCATGTATCAAGTTATACTTCAAATTTATTAAATTCTAATTCATAGGGATATGGAGTTGTCCAGTGACCCTACAAAGACAATCTCACTGTAGTCCAACATCTATACTACATTTTCCAAAGTGTGGACATCCATAATACTGGTTGAGTCATACCGGGGTCACTCTTGTTTCTCTCTAGACTTTTCTTATATAACATTAACAAAACACTGAGTTCCAGTATTGTGACGTTGTGATTTATAATAAGAAATATATATTTGGTTTTTGTCCCCATTCCTAGCACAGAGCTCCTAAAACCCTTGGAATTTCCTAAGTGATAAGAGCCATAAAGGCGTCTTGATTTTCATAATAAACCCCTTTCAACCACATCTGAGTGTATGTTAATGAGGTGACTTTTGGAAAGCACATAAGTATGGGGGCTGGTTGCCGGGAGAACTAACTGTGTAATTAGATGGTTGGAACTTTCAGTCCCACTTGCCTGCCTTTGGGGAGGGAAGAGGGAGTGGAGGTTGAATCAGTCACTGATGGCCAGTGATTTAATCAATTGTGCCTGTGTAATGAAGTCTTCACAAAACTCCAAAAGGACAGGGTTTGGAGTTTCTGGGTTGGTGAAAGCACGAAGATTCAGGGAGAGTGCTGCACCCAGAGAACATGGAAGCTTCCAGCCCCTTCCCACATAGCTTGCCCTATGCATCTCTTCCATCTGGCTGTTCCCGAGCTATATCCTTTTATAATAAAGCAGTAATCTAGTAAATAAAGTGTTTCTCTGAGTTCTTTGAGCCACTCTAGCAAATTAATTGGGTGGTGAGAACCACTGGTCTACAGCTGGTCAGTCAGAAACACAGGTGATAATCTGGACTTGTGATTGGCATCTTGAAGCAGTGGAGGTGGGGTGAGCAAGCCTTGTGGGTCTGAACCCTTAACGTGTGGGATCTGATGCTATCTCCAGGTAGATAGTGTTAGAATTGAGTTATTTCTGCTGTTGTCGCAGAAAGTTGCTTGGTGGTATTAAACACACACACACACACACACACACACACACACACACACACACACCCAGAAGTATCAACCAGTGCCAAATTAGTAAGTGCAATTTAAAGATTCTCTATTTGTTAGTGCAATAGCTTTTTTTTTTTTTTTTTTTTGCGGTACGCGGGCCTCTCACTGTTGTGGCCTCTCCCGTTGCGGAGCACAGGCTCCGGACGCGCAGGCTCAGCGGCCATGGCTCACGGGCCCAGCTGCTCCCGCGGCATGTGGGATCCTCCCGGACCGGGGCACGAACCCGTGTCCCCTGCATCGGCAGGCGGGCTCTCAACCACTGTGCCACCAGGGAAGCCCAGTGCAATAGCTTTTAAGTAGAAAAAACTGTGTTTGGTTTTGAACTATCAGAATAGGAATACAACCTATGTTTGTCGTCTGCCGGGATTAGATCAGAGATGATCTGAGTTCCATAAATATGCCTTCACTACCACAGGCCCACAGGAGAAGGTGGGGATTTTGACTATCCAAGGAAGCATGCCCTAAGGAACACTCAGCCTCCTGTTTTCTCCTGGTATTATGCATATGCGGATGGTGGCCAGGTGGAGGGTTTAGCTAGCCCCGCTAATTGCTTTTATCTGGAGGAACAAGCGAATAGTGCAGTAACAGTGTGCTACCCCTAGGTACAAATTAAACAGCACTAAAGTGCACTTAGAAGAAATTAGCCAAGCTCCAGAATGGAAAGTGACTTTAAAAAATTCATTCTCTTTTTATTTCAATTTTATGATTAATGGGAAATGAATAAATGAAAAGACCAAGCAGAGAGAGGAAATGGTAAGGGATTAATACAACACAAAGCTTTTATAGATATATTTGAATGGACTGAATAAAGGAGATGGATTTGTAATCATTTTCCTAGTTTTAAAGATCATTATTACTTAAAAAAATTATTATTTTGGAAATCCCCAGGCTAAGCCGGTGTACTTTGGATTTCAGAGTACAGAAATCACAAAATTTTTATTTGTTCTCCCGAATAGAAGCAATGCTATAGCTGTCCTCTCTCTCTGTCTAGGCAGATGTGAGTTTTCTTTATGTTGTATCAAGGCAGAAGACTTAGTCCCGGGCATAATATGAGCTGCTTACACTTGAAGTTAAAATTATACTTCTAACAACTTTGGTGTGTAAAAAATGGTACAGCATTGGCACACCATTGGTATATGTTTCACAAAATATAAGGAGAACAAATAGATTCCTAAACAGGTAAAAGGCATTCCACAGTATACAAAATTCAACTGTTCTTCCTCCCCCTAGTTTGAAATATTATCTGATCAGTTGGATGGATCAGTTAAAGACCATCACTGTATTATTTATGAAGACCTTACTCTGTGCCAGGCTCAGTACTAACAACTTACCATAGATTGTCTATTTTGGTTTTCATATTTGTTCTATGAATTACACCTATATTATATTTGAAGAAACTGGGACTTAGAAAAAAGTAATTGTTCAAGGTCACACGATTGGTCAGGGAGCCCAGAACTGAATCAGAGACATTATGTTTATTTGTACTTGAAAGAACAGGAAGGCAGACCTTTGTAAGTCTGGAAAGGGGAGAGTCATCTGGAAAAAAAAAAAAAAGTGTGAACAGGTGTGACTTTCACACAGATGCTTCCACCTGCCTCTTGATTGAGTCTTCTCCATGGTGAATTAAGAACAAAATAACACAAAAACTTCATGTCAGAATATTGAAGTAATTGGAATAGATCTCATTTTCTTTGGCTAGACAACGTAGTATTAAGTGCTTTCTCCCAACTGGCATTCTTATAAATTATCATTATTTTTTTCAGACAGTTTTCTACACAGGTGGCTGAGTTTTTTGTTGCAGAATTAGTTCACATGGTCTCACAAAAATATGTTAAATGTTGTTACATGTGCTTTACTGAAATGAAATATTTGACATTTAATGAATTCCCTTTCCTCACTAGTAAGTCTAATCTATCTGGCACAATTTAAAAATAAATTTTATTTATGAGTCTCTTGTTTTCCTATTGTTTCCATATTTATTCAGTATCTTTTATTAACTACTTCCTCGGGGATTTAACCATCTTCTGGATTACTCAGCCGTAGTCCAGAAGGCCAACCAGAAAATTCATTGGTCTCTAAGAGAATAATCATGTAAGATGCTTCTAGAATATTATTTGAGGAGGAGGGTGATAAGTGTGTGTGTGTAGTATTGTTACACTTTTGAGTGCTGTGTATTTGAGGTATGTGAATAACAATTTTAAATGCTTGAATTTCCTTACAATCTTCTTGAGTATCCAGAAATATTTTTAGGGTTTTGTTAATACTAATTTCTGTAACAATATGGGATTAACTAATGTAACCTTAGTTTCTATAGGAAGAACTTGATATTTAAATGATAAAAATTATGTCAAATATTCTACTTTGGAGATTGGATGACTTTTGTGACTGTATATTGACTAAAGTTAGCAAATAATTGCCCATTTTCATTCTGAGCTGTGGAGACTACTTTCTTTCTTTCACTTGTGACAGAGAAGCCTGGCCTGGACCAAGCTGCATCCGTCTCATACCTTGGCCTCACTTCATGATGCATTTCCCTCTGTGCCCAAACCTCCACTGTGTGCCATGGACGGACCAATTCAAGGGCCTGTCCTGATCGGCCTGCTCATGTGCTCAGTTTGTCAAGAGGGGGATTCCGGAAAGTGAGAAAAGAGAATGAAGTGAAGGAAGAGAATGGGAGGAGGAAGTAAGGAAAGAGTGAAGGAAAGACAGATACAGGAAGAAATAGCGAGAAACCACAGGAAAAGGGGACGGGAAAGGGGTTAAGAGATTTAGGACAAGTCTGGGGAAAGGGAGGAATACAAAGCAGCAGAGAAGACTCTTTTTCCTGTAGCTTTCTTCTCTTAAAGCAGGCTTCTCAGCGTGAGATCCACAGAGAAAAACCAGGGAGTTTGTGAGTTGGGATTTGACAAAATTACATGATTATTTCCTCTCACTTCTAACCAAAAGTTGACATATCCCTCAACTATGAATTTAAGCCACAAACCACTGTCATATTAGCAACACCCATGACTTTGTCTTTAATAGAAATAACAAATGTTTTCATGTTACAGTGTAATTGTTGCAGATATCTTGAAATATTAACTATCCTCACAACTACTTTGAAATATGGTCATTACTAGACTTGCCACTAGACCTTCTTATTTCATGCTTTAATAAAAAAAGCACATATACTATACTACATATACTATATTTGGTTTTTAAATATTTTAAACTGTTTCAGTATAATCAGTTTTCTTTTTAATCTTACGAATTTTATTTTATGCATTTAAAAATATTATTCTGAGAAGGGATCCGTAGGCGTCACCAGATACTAAGGGGGTCAGTGGCACAAAAAAGGTTAAGATCCTCTGCTGAACAGTAAAGCTTCCCACGTGAACAGCTTACAGTATATCTGAGATATTTATGCTCTTATTTCAGGGATAGTGAGGGTTGATTACAGAGGGGAGGAAGAGCTTAAAGTAACAAGAAGCTTTATGAACTAGCAGGCTCGAGTTCGTGGGGGAGAACCCCTCAGACAAGAGCAAGGTCACTCACCAGGGAAAATGGAGGCCCATTAAAGGGACTCCTTTTGGCTTCTTCCGTGGAACAGGGGAAGATGGTACATGGATTCTTCCTAAGAAATGTACTACCCCTGAGTTCCAGAGACTCTCTTCTATTTGTTTGGGCATAAAGTTCAAATGACTTTGATCTTGCCCACATTCATATCTGACCTGCAAAATTTTAATTCATTAAATTTCATCTCATAGAGCATAATGCTAACAGTGTCTTTAAATATGGGTAGCTGTAAAAGGATTAATTTCTCCTCAGTGCCCAGACTTCTCAATGCCTGGGACTTGACTGATGACTTTTCCTTCATGTAGTCATTTTCTTCCTTTTAAGTAATATATAAGGTCAAATTCTAATAAATCCAGAGTCATACTCCATATGTCATTTGGTACTCTCCAATCTAAAATCTGTATACATGCCAATTTCTCCTCAGTTTTTGAACAATAAAATTATTAGAATAAAGGGCATTGTCGTTGATTGGATGGTTGCTTCTTTGCATGGACTCCTGAAGTTTTCTCTGCATCACTTGCTGAGTTCCCAACTTTGCAGTAAAAGGCTTCAAAGTAAATGGAGTCCTTTCCTTTTTAAACTGTAACAAACAGTGATGGTCCAAGGACTATACAGAAAGTGTCACACTCAGATGAGCAGTACTGAGGTGTAGAATAATATCACTAACTGGCCATCGGTGACATATTCCGTTTCTTGGTATCCAGGAGACTGAAAATCACTTGGTTTTCTTTATCTAGGCTACAGCTGTCTTGGGCCTGATTCCAATCATTTTGATCTGGTGAGGATTCTTGTTGGCAACATAAATGCAGTTGAGGAGGGGCTGTAATGACATGGTGGTGACAGCTGAAATGTGTTTCCTCGTTTTGATCTAGGTGCATGTTCTCAGTAGTATTGCTGGAGACCATATGCTTATTCCTCTCACACATCTAGGAGAAGATTTTTTAAAGAGACCAAAAGGTATTTTTTTCCTCCATTAAACTCTGGACAGAGAGCAGTTGTGAGCCAGTGTTGGTTAATCTATCATATTATAAAGTATGAAAATCCATAAACAGAAAAAACACACATTAGTACCCCTGTGTGCCCACTTGGTCTCAAAGGAATTCATTCGTCAGGAGAGGTGGCATCACAGCAGCTTTGTTGGCCTAATTATGATGTATTTCCTTTTAACTAGTTTGTATACGATAATTGATCAAAAGTCTTCATAGCAGTCTTCCCAGAGCAATTCATTAGTTCAGTAAAACAATGTAATAGTTGGAACATGCTTGCTTCATAATCATTCTGTTAGGGAAAAAAGAAAAAGAACAGCAGCTGTAGTTCAGCGTAGAGGGCCATCTGAAACAGTTGATTTATCAAAATGAATTGACCTTGGCAGTTTCCATTCTGGGGCTTAGATAGAGCAACAAAATTAGAATTCAGTGCTGCTCACATTGCCAGAACAAAGTGATGGTGGCTCACTTTCCACTAACATTATGGGTTACACCATGGATAGAAAATGCAGAATTTATCCAGCCGTACAGATTAAGCCACACGTCTAAGTGACCAATAAATGGAGTAAAAGCATTCCCTGCTCTCCCTCCATAGGAAAATGGCAGGCCAATACCTTCTTTTAAACTTGGACCTACTGTCTTATCCCAGAGCACAGACAACCAAGGTAATATAACACATCTAGCATACCAGGAAAACAATGGACTGAGAGAGTTAAAGGTGAGCTTGCAAAATGATTACTCCCGCCTCCCCCTCCCCCGCTCCGCTGACCACACAGTAAAATGGACCATCCCTCTGACTTCCATAGGGTTGCACTTTGGGAAAATCCACAGCTGTATACATTCAAAACTTTTATCCTTTTCCAATCCACCCGCTCTTCTTAAAAACTGTGGCTTAATTCATTTGGTTTAGCAGCTGCCTCCTTACAGCACATGCCTCCCAGATACACAGATTACATCGGTAACTGACCATCTGTGCTCTACAGTCACCCGTATCAGCTCCAGATCTTTTTGGCTTCTCTCTCCAAGCTCTCAGTGGGATACTTGACCCTCAGGTACTGGGATGCAGTCAGAGATGCAAAGAGGTTTGGATTACACACAAGGGATGTAGGGCTGAATGATTCCATGAAAGTAGCCTGTATATGACTGTGAACATTTTTTTTTAATACAGGGAGATTCTGCAAATACCTAAACTTATTTTCCCCTTACCAACCTTATCTTGCCTAAAAGGAAGTAGATTTTCCAGGCCAGTGCTCATTTGTTGTTGCCACTTAGCTTTTAAGGTCCTAAATCAGGCTCTCGCTCACACTGCCAGGAAGAATGCTCAGCTGAATATATTATCAGCTTCCAACATTTTCTCATTCTGGAGACTTTGTGGCCTGCCTAGCTATGTTGCCTTGGGCGCCAAGTCTGTTCTGTGGGGACCAATTGGGGAGCTCGGCAGAGAGACAGTGCACTCGCTCACACACTAGAAAAGTCATGGTCACGGGGCTAAGGGAAAACAAACCAAGTCTCCCGATCCCACAGTGAAAAGTCTTTGGTTTGCTGCTGAAGGCAGGAGTAAGAGGGCCATGCTTGGACTCTGCTTAGAGGATGGTGTGAATGAAGGAAATCTGTTGAAGGTCCAGTTCTGTTTAGTTGCTCTAGGCCCTGCCTTGGCATCCATTCTCCTCCAGGTTAGACAACATCAGCTCCCAAGAGCTGCCAAGGTTTTATGGTCAAATGTATTCATGAACCACAGCGTGATGGAAATAAATTCGTATTTGGAATAAACAGAGAAAAGACTAGAGATTTGATTCTTACACTGTTACTTTGCTTTCTGTGAGAAATAGCCGTAACGGCACCCTTCTATGTGCAGCAGGTAGTCTGATTAAACTAGTGATTATGGGGAGTAGGAGGCTAGGATTGGAGGCACAGCCTGCTTCCAGAGCTCATCTGGGTTTCCAACTCTTTGTCCGTGTTCTTAGGATAAGCAGTAAATAAGGATTGATGATTACTGAGCAATGGTGAGTTCCTCTTCTTAAAGGACTTCAGATCATGTCATTTTGGAGTATTTTCAGTATTTCATCCAAATCCAGTTGATTAGTAGCTCTTGTTGCTAATTGATTCCCTCCACTCATGGCCTCCCCCCAATTAAAATGTCCTCACGGATGTTGTTTTCTACATATTTGAGGGTATCAGTAGTGTCTATCAGAGGAAGGCCAGAGGGAGATAGCATGGCTTGGGGACAGGGTGTGTGATGTTGGAGGAGCCGTTTAACTTTTCTGAAGACAGTGTACTACTGTCAGTAATGAGAGTGTTCCTTTGACACTAAGATCCCATTGTGACCCTTAGACAGAAAAATTAATGCTTTCAGCACATATGACAGACTACATTAGTCTTTGTAAATATAAGCTACGTGTATTAGCATCAACATGATATAAGTAGAAAATAAATAGTATATCTTGGAGGTGTTAAAAAAGTTAACGTACTCTCATCCCCTTCCCATTCTATTTCAGTTTATAGCTTTGCTGTTCCCAGGAATTCTAAGGATAACGTTATTTAATATTAGCAAGAATTGGACAAAATCGGATATTTCCTGGTGTAGTTGTCTTTAGTAGTTTATGAGAAAGGCTATCTCCAGGATGTGCTTATGGTGTAGCATTCTCATCTTAGCCTAGGGCTTTTCCTCACCTCGTCTCTTTCCTTCTCCCCAGAGCCCTATGTCAGCAGCAATGAATGCTTAAGTAGGCTCTGTCAGGAGAGCTCTTGGTGACCTTGGAAACGGTATTTAACCTTTCCATGGATCAGCATCCAAATTGCAAAGCAAAAATGACAGGAGCTGCCTCTTTCACAAATCTGTGAGTTATGACTGAGAAAAGGGATTGCAAAACACTCTGAAAATCCTAAATGCTACAGACAGGTCTAGTAATGTTAATAATTCACCAGCTCATTCCTGGTGGCCATCACCAGACCCTTAAAGCCAGTCGCCTTGCGGTAGTCCAAATCATTTCCTACTGGAAATGGAAAAAACTAAAATGACAAAAACTTTCACCAGTATTTGATGATTGTTAATAGGGAAACTGTGGATTTGTTGAAGTGCAGGTGAGGCATATCAGTGATCTAAGAGGGTGTTTCTCCTGTGGTTTAGCCAAGGTCATGAGCTGTTAGTGTGACTCCTTTCACTAGCATTAAGTTCACAGAAGTCTCTTATAACAAGGTTTTTTTTTGAGAAGAAAACAGATTTGGCATAAGTTACATGACAGCCACAATGAGGCTTTCTTATGTATGAAAGACATTGACAATCAGCCCCACGGGATTTATATAATTTGAGAATATAGCTTTAAAAATCATATTACAGGTGGCAGTACTTAAGATTAATAGAGGCCATTTACCTTTTTATTACATGTTTTATTAGCACTTAGCAGCTTGATTTGTGAAAGAAAAAAATTGAATATAGTGTGTCAAAAGAGAAAGACTGCTCTAGAAAAATTAATATAAGAAGGTGACACTGCACTCCTCAGTTTTAGGAGAGAAAGTTGTGGAAAGTTTTCTGCAGAATGTGTCTGTGGATTCCCTGGGAGATGATCTCGTAGGAAGGGCTAAAGGAGAATTAGGGGAAGACTTCTCTGGGAAGGTGGAAATGGTGGGAAGACCAAAGGGAACGTGTTGATCGTGGGCTGTGAGGGAAAGTGGGAGGCCATCCAGACAGAGGGAACAGCATCTGCAAGGCCCTAAGGTGAGAAAGAGCTTGCCATGTTCTGGGAGCAGGTAGAAGAATAGTGTGGCTGGGACATCATCAACAGGGTGGATCATGGCAAAGTGAAGTTTAAGAGATATGCAGTTAAAACTTTTTATTAAAAACTGGTAGTTTGTAAAATAAAACCTTAGTTTACTTGTTGATGTATCAAAACTTATTGCATCTATAATAAAATTGTGGACATAAATTTTAACACAGTGATTCCATTTCTAGGGAATTCTAAGGATATGATTAAATATATATAAAGAAGGTTATATCCAAGAATGTTTATTATAGTATTGATAACTTTCTTTTAATCATACTTACTCAGTTTCTATGGTTTTATTCTTTATCCAGCTTTCTATAAGATTGATCATGTTTTTCTCATATTTTTCTCTACTAATTTGGAAGGTTTTTTTTGTTGTTTTGTTTTTTTTTAATTTGGAAATTTTTAATTCTATATCTACCTTATGTTACCTTTAAATTTCTGTGTGCCTTCTTAAGTTCTAAAGTTAAACAGTACATCTATATCTTCCTGTGAACCAATGTAAGGCCCTTGCAAATCCTTAATTCTGAATTCTCCCACTCATTTTCTTAGTTTTTGTCCCATATTTTAATCCCCTTGTTTTATCTTTTAAATTTTTATTTATTTATTTTTGATCAGAGCATAGTTGCTTTACAATGTTGTGTTAGTTTCTACTGGACAGTCCCCTTGTTTTAAAATCATTTCTGTTCTAGGTTCTAAATAATTCACTGTTAGCTGTGCCTGCTCTATTGCTTGACATTTTTATTCTTTTAAATTGAAATAATTTCAAACCTAGAGAAAACTTGTAAGAATAGGATGAAGAACTTTTCTTCCTGACATATTTAAGAGTAAGTGGCTGATGTGATGCCCTGTCACTTCTGATTACTCTAGTGTGTAATTCTTTTTTTTAAAATTTAATTTTATTTATTTTTTTATACAGCAGGTTCTTATTAGTCATCAATTTTATACACATCAGTGTATACCTGGCAATCCCAATCGCCCAATTCATCACACCACCACCACCACCACACCGCTTTCCCCGCTTGGTGTCCATATATGTTCTCTACATCTGTGTCTCAGTTTCTGCCCTGCAAACCGGTTCATCTGTACCATTTTTCTAGGTTCCACATATATGCGTTAATATACAATATCTGTTTTTCTCTTTCTGACTTACTTCACTCCGTATGACAGTCTCTAGATCTATCCACGTCTCAACAAATGACCCAGTTTCATTCCTTTTTATGGCTAATATTCCATTGTATATATGTACCACATCTTCTTTATCCATTCGTCAGTCGAAGGGCATTTAGGTTGCTTCCATGACCTGGCTATTGTAAACAGTGCTGCAGTGAACATTGGGGTGCATGTGTCTTTTAGAATTATGGTTTTCTCTGGGTATATGCCCAGTAGTGGTATTGCTGGATCATATGGTAATTCTATTTTTAGTTTTTTAAGGAACCTCCATACTGTTCTCCATAGTGGCTATATCAATTTACATTCCCACCAACAGTGCAAGAAGGTTCCCTTTACTCCACACCCTCTCTAGCATTTTTTGTTTGTAGATTTTTTGATGATGGCCATTCTAACTGCTGTGAGGTGATACATCATGGTAGTTTTGATTTGCATTTCTCTAATGATTAATGTTGAGCAGCTTTACATGTGCTTCTTGGCCATCTGTATGTCTTCTTTGGAGAAATGTCTATTTAGGTCTTCTGCCCATTTTTTGATTGGGTTGTTTGTTTTTTTTATATTGAGCTGCATGAGCTGTTTATATATTTTGAAGATTACCCTTCCTCTGTTGATTCATTTGCAAACATTTTCTCCCATTCTGAGCGTTGTCTTTTCATCTTGTTTATGGTTTCCTTTGCTGTGCAAAAGCTTTGGAGTTTCATTAGGTCCCATTTGTTTATTTTTGTTTTTATTTCCATTACTCTAGGAGGTGGATCAAAAAAGATCTTGCTGTGATTTATGTCAAAGAGTGTTCTTCCTATATTTTCCTGTAAGAGTTTTACAGTGTCTGGTCTTACATTTAGGTCTCGAATCCATTTTGAGTTTATTTTTATGTATGGTGTTAGGGAGTGTTCTAATTTCATTCTTTTAGATGTAGCTGTCCAGTTTTCCCAGCACCAATTATTAAAGAGACTGTCTTCTCTCCATTGTATATCCTTGCATCCTTTGTCATAGATTAGTTGACCACAGGTGTGTGGGTTTATCTCTGGACTTTCTATCTTGTTCCCTTGATCTATGTTTCTGTTTTTGTGCCAGTACCATATTGTCTTGATTATTGTAGCTTTATAGTATAGTCTGAAGTCAGGGAGTCTGATTCCTCTAGCTCCGTTGTTTTCCCTCAAGACTGCTTTGGCTATTTGGGGTCGTTTGTGTCTCCTTACAAATTTTAGGATTTTTTGTTCTAGTTCTGTAAAAAATGCCATTGGTAATTTGATAGGGATTGCATTGAATCTGTAGATTGCTTTGGGTAGTATAGTCATTTTCACAATATTGATTCTTCCAATCCAAGAACATGGTATTTCTCTCCATCTGTTGTTATCATCTTTAATTTCTTTCACCAGCGTCCTACAGTTTTCTGTGTACAGGTCTTTTGTCTCCCTAGGTAGGTTTATTCCTAGGTATTTTAATCTTTTTTTGCAATGGAAAATGGGAGTGTTTCCTTAACTTCTCTTTCAGATTTTTCATCATTAGTGTATAGGAATGCAAGAGATTTCTGTGCATTAGTTTTGTATCCTGAAACCTTACCAGATTCATTGATTAGCTCTAGTAGTTTCCTGGTGACATCTGTAGGATTCTCCCTATATAGTATCATGGCATCTGCAAACAGTGACGGTTTTATATCTTCTTTTCCAATTTGAATTCCTTTTATTTCTTTTTCTTCTCTGATTGCTGAGGCTAGGACTTCCAAAACTATGTTGAATAATAGCGGTGAGAGTGGACTTCCTTGTCTTGTTCCAAATCTTAGAGGCAATGCTTTCAGTTTTTCATCATTGAGAATGATGTTTGCTGTGGGTTTGTCATATATGGCCTTTATTATGTTGAGGTAGGTTCCCTCTATGCCCACTTTCTGGAGAGTCTTTATCATAAATGGGTGTTGAATTTTGTCAAAAGCTTTTTCTGCATCTATTGAGATGATCATACGTTTTTTATTCTTCAATTTGTTAATATGGTGTATCACATTGATTGATTTGCGTATATTGAAGAATCCTTGCATCCCTGGGATAGATCCCACTTGTCCATGGTGTAAGATCCTTTTAATGTGTTGTTGGATTCTGTTTGCTAGTAATTTGCTGAGGATTTTTGCATCTATGTTCATCAGTGATATTGGTCTGTAATTTTCTTTTTGTGTTGTATCTTTGCCTGGTTTTGGTATCAGGGTGATGGTGGCCTTATAGAATGAGTTTGGGAATGTTCCTGCCTCCGCAGTTTTTTGGAAGAGTTTGAGAAGGATGGGTGTTAGCTCTTCTCTAAATGTTTGATAGAATTCATCTGTGAAGCCATCTGGTCCTGGACTTCTGTTTGTTGGAATATTTTTTTTTTGCGGTACGCGGGCCTCTCACTGTTGTGGCCTCTCTCGTTGCGGAGCACAGGCTCCGGATGCGCAGGCTCAGCGGCTATGGCTCACGGGCCTAGTCGCTCCACGGCATGTGGGATCTTCCCAGACCGGGGAATGAACCCGTGTCCCCTGCATCGGCAGGCAGACTGTCAACCACTGCGCCTCCAGAGAAGCCCCTGTTGGAAGATTTTTAATCACAGTTCCAATATCATTACTTGTGATTGGTCTATTCATATTTTCTATTTCTTCCTGGTTCAGTCTTGGAAGGTTATACCTTTCTAAGAATTTGTCCATTTCTTCCAGGTTGTCCATTTTATTGGCATACAGTTGCTTATAGTAGTCTCTTAGAATGCTTTGTATTTCTGCGGTGTCTGTTGTAAGTTCTCCTTTTTCATTTCTAATTTTATTGATTTGAGCCCTCTCTTTTTCTTGATGAGTCTGGCTAATAGTTTACCAATTTTGTTTATCTTCTCAAAGAACCAGCTTTTAGTTTTATTGATCTTTGCTATTGTTTCCCTTGTTTCTATTTCATTTATTTCTGCTCTGATCTTTATGATTTCTTTCCTTCTGCTACCTTTGGGTTTTATTTGTTCTTCCTTCTCTAGTTCCTTTAGGTGTAAGGTTAGGTTGTTTATCTGAGATTTTTGTTGTTTCTTGAGGTAGGCTTGTATAGCTATAAACTTCCCTCTTAGAACTGCTTTTGCTGCATCCCATAGGTTTTGGATCATCGTGTTTTCATTGTCATTTGTCTCTAGGTATTTTTGATTTCCTCTTTGATTTCTTCAGTGATCTCTTGGTTATTTAGTAACGTATTGTTTAGCCTCCATGTGTTTGTGTCTTTTACATTTTTTTCTCTGTAATTGATTTCTAATCTCATAGCGTTGTGGTCAGAAAAGATTCTTGATATGATTTCAATTTTCTTAAATTTACTGAGGCTTGATTTGTGACCCAAGATGTGATCTATCCTGGATAATGTTTCATTCACACTTGTGAAGAAAGTGCAATCTGCTGTTTTTGGATGGAATGTCTTATAAATATCAGTTAAATCTATCTGGTCTATTGAGTCATTTAAAGCTTCTGTTTCCTTATTTATTTTCATTTTGTATGATCTGTTCATTGGTGAAAGTGAGGTGTTAAAGTACCCCACTATTATTGTGTTACTGTTGATTTTCTCTTTTATAGCTCTTAGCAGTTGCCTTATGTATTGAGGTGCTCCTATTTTGGGTGCATATATATTTATAATTGTTATATTTTCTTCTTGGATTGATCCCCTGATCATTATATAGTATCCTTCCTTGTCTCTTGTAACATTCTTTATTTTAAAGTCTATTTTATCTGATATGAGTATTGCTACTGCAGCTTTCTTTTGATTTCCAATCCCTCACTTTCAGTCTGAATGTGTCCCTGGGTTTGAAGTGGGTCTCTTGTAAACAGCATATGTATGGGTCTTGTTTTTGTATCCATTCAGCAAGCCTGTGTCTTTTGGTTGGAGCATTTAATCCATTCACATTTAGGGTAATTATTGATATGTATGTTCCTCTACCGTTTTCTTAGTAGTTTTGGGTTTGTTTTTGTAGGTCCTTTTCTTTTGTTATTCCCACTTAGAGAAGTTCCTTTAGCATTTGTTGTAGAGCAGGTTTGGTGGTGCTGAATTCTCTTAGCTTTTGCTTGTCTGTAAAGCTTTTGATTTTCCATCGAATCTGAATGAGATCCTTGCTGGGTAGAGTAATCTTGGTTGTAGGTTCTTCCCTTTCATCACTTTAAGTATATCATGCCACTCCCTTCTGGCTTGTACAGTTTCTGCTGAGAAATCAGCTGTTAGCCTCCTTGGAGTTCCCTTGTATATTATTTGTCATTTTTCCTCTGCTGCTTTCAATAACTTTTCTGTATCTTTAATTTTTGCCAGTTTGATTACTGTGTGTCTCGGCAAGTTTCTCCTTGGGTTTATCCTATATGGGCTGTCTTCATTTCTTTTCATTGTTTTTTCTTTATTCCGTTTCGCAGCTGTGGATTCCACCATTCTGTCTTCCAGGTCACTTATCTGTTCTTCTGACTCAGTTATTCTGCTATTGATTCCTTCTAGTGTAGTTTTCATTTCAGTTATTGTATTGTTCATCTCTGTTTGTTTGTTCTCTAATTCTTCTAGGTCTTTGTTAAACATTTCTTGCATCTTCTCGATCTTTGCTTCCATTCTTTTTCCGAGGTCCTGGATCATCTTCACTATCATTAGTCTGAATTCTTTTTCTGGAAGGTTGCCTATCTCCACTTCATTTAGTTGTTTTTCTGGGGTTTTATGTTGTTCCCTCATCTGGTACATAGCCCTCTGCCTTTTCTTGTCTATCTTTCTGTGAATGTGTTTTTTGTTCCACAGGCTGCAGGATTGTAGTTTTTCTTGCTTCTAGTGTGTAATTCTTATAAACAGAGAAATTCTCCTACATAACTACAATCATCAGAATCAGGAAGTTAACATTGGTACATTACATTACCATCTAATTAGACTCCATTTAGGTTTTGCCAGTTGTCTCAACATTGCCCTTTTTAGTAAAAGGATTTAGCACAGAATTATGCCTTGTGTGTAGCTGTCTCTTTAGGCTCCTTTGGTCTGGAACAGTTCCTCAGTCTTCATTGACTTTTATGTTGAAGCTTTTGAAGATTACAGCCCAGTTATTTGGTAGAATGTCCCTCAGTTTTCATATCTCTGATATCTCCTCATGGTTAGATTCAGCTTGTGTATTTTGATAGGAATATTACAGAAGTGATACCATATTCTTCTCATTGCATCCTATCAGGTGGCACATGGTTTTGATTTGTCCCATCCCTGATTGTCATAACCATGATTAAAGTGGTATCTGTCAGGATTCTCCACAGTAAAGGTGCTCTTTGTCCCTTTGTAATTAATAAGGATTTTGAGAAGAAGTACTTTGAAACTAACTATATATGCCATTTCTCATTAAACTTTCACCAAGTAGCTCTAGCATCCATTGGTGTTTCTTGGCTGAATTAATTATTTCTCTGATGGTTGTCAGATTGTGATTTCCTGATTTCTTTATTCTGTTTCCATTTATTCACTTGTAGTCTGCTGTAAGGAAAAGCTTTCTTTTCTCCATGTTTAGATATTCACTTATTTATTTATGTCAGTATGGACTCATGAATTTCTGTTTTCTGTTTTATTCAATGGATTATAATCCACTGAAATAATTATTTATTTTGATGCTCAAATTTTCCAAAAATTGGCTGGGAATCCCTTTACACTGATGTCTGTGTCTTTGATATTTACCCATGATTCCCTGAGCATTTTATTACTTTTTGGCCCAAAGATGTTTCAGGCTCACCTTATACTTTCCTTACCCTAGCTCAGGAAGCATCCTTTCTCCAAGGAGCCCTGTGGTTCCTTTTAGCGGAGAGTGGTTATTTCGAAAGTAAGACCTGAGTGTTAGGTGGAGTCGTTGCTGTTATGCTCAAATCGCTCTCACATTATCTCTCTCTCCTTCTGTATGTATCTATCTAGATACATACACATAAATACATAAACATATATATACTTCTGTATTTACTTCCCAAACCATCTATATTGACACCCATGAGTTCCCCTAATACCTTCAATTCCAATCCACTTTATTTTTGATCTTTTTGTATTTGCCACTCCTTTCTCTAACATGAGGAAACTGACTTCCATTATTCTAGATATATTTATTGCATCAGTCCTACCTGTATGTGGCCCATTTCTCATTGCATCTTTGTCCCCCACTTATTGAGCTTGCATGGACACCATCATACTCAACTCCACTTAATGGCTTTTGAATTAAAACATTTAAATTTTAAAAATTATGTTGATCACTTATTTTTATTTATAGAATTTCTTCTTTTAAAATCACATTTGTACATCTCATCTTGACATTGAGATTCTGTTCTCTATTCTTGACATTGCGATTCTGTTCTTTATTTCTTTGATCATTTGAAATTTACTTTCATATTTATTTGCAGGTTTCTTTTGGACTGCTCTGTTATCTTCAGTTCTTAGGGTTCAAATGATTCCATTAGTTGCATCTACTCACTCTGCTTCAGTGTAGCTCACTTTTTTGTAGGGCTTACAAGTTTTTACTGTGAGCAGTTCTTCAGTAGGGGTTGTTTACCACAGAAGTCCCAGTGTCCTGGGTTTTGGAATTGTCTCTGTGGAGTCATTCCTGTGGAATGATTTTGTACTTGCCTCTTCCAGGGATTTATGAGTTTTACTGATTGGGACAAACAGTTCTATTAGTTTCTCATGTTGGGATTTCCATACCCAGGGAATATGACCCTCTAACCCATGGCACTGGTTTGGTGCTCTGTTTTCCTACAGGTGATTCTTTTTCAACCTTATCCCTATGTACATGCTCAGTTTCTTTATAGCTTTCCAAGGCTGGCAACCAGAGCTTGTAAAATAGAATGCACAGTCCTTCACACTCCCAGTTTTATGCAGACTGACTCTTATGGGTATGACATCTCGTCTCCTGTTTCCTAACTTCGTTAAATTGCAGCCTCCAGCACCTATGGCCTATCTGATTCTAATACTGCTGATGAGTGGTTTAATCTCTTACTTATCCTTAAGACTTTTAGTTTTCTCTTACTTGGCTATATATTAAAATCGTTTTTTATTTTGATTTTTTTAGTTGTACATTGTTGCACATTTTAATGTTTGACCAGGGAAGTCTGTATTGTTTCTAGTAATAAAATTTTGCAAATGACTTAAATGTTTAACAATAGTTAACACTGCTGGAATAAATTATAATGTAGTTATACGATGGAGTAGTATGTAACTGTTACAAATAATGTGATTGAAATATCAGGTAGATAAGAAATGCTTAAAATATAATATTAGATTAGGAAGCGTGATACAAAACTATAGGATTATGTAAAAAAATAAAAATAACGTGTAAGAAAAATGTCTATAAGAATATATTAGAATGTTAGGAGTAATTGTCTCTGGTTTGTGGGATTATTATTGAATTAATTTTATTTTCTGTAGAGATAACAGAAAAGTAACTTTGACAAACATTCCTAAACCATAGAATTCCTCGAATAATTATAATAACAACATGTCTTGACTAGCTGTGCCTTAAAAGTAAAAATAATTTCTAGGAGGTTTAGTTGTAATTTTCCCTACATTTGGGATTGAATAAAAAGTTTTGAGAGTGAATAAGGTACTTTGATTTCAAACCATTGTGAGCATTCTCAAAGGGATTTTATCACTTGAGTTTGAATTGAATATTAATAAGAAACAATGTTCATATGATTATCTAAGTTAAGTTTAAATAAAACTTTGTAACTTAGCCAATCTTTGTTTTTCTTAGTGCACCAAGTACTAAATTTTGAATTTTAAACTCACTGAAACAGAAAATACTACTAATTATTAGTTCGTGGAATAGCACATATATTTGTACTCAGATTTTTATAGTTACCAATGAAAAGTTATGCATTTTAAAACCAGTTGTGTATTTAAAACCTGAGTGACTGTGTTCAATGGGATATTTCATTTTAGTGTACACTGAAGGGAATGCAATTTTGAGTTGTATAGCTTTAAGAAAAATACAACAAAACAAAACAAAATATTTATTTACTCTCCTGTGGTATCCCAGAAGCAGACTTTATAATAAAGTGGTTGTTTCAGTCACTACCATCGTTAGAGCATTTAATATATTTCTTTGCCTGTTTAACTCTTAACCATAGTATCTTGCCTGGAAATGCTCACAACTGTAACTCTTATTTCTAATTATTATATTCTTTTGAATTGACTACATCTCTATAACCATTTGTGACCTGTTTTTCAATGCCTTTATTTTCCTCTTCTGTTTCAAATCATTCTTCTCATCAACATTCTCTCTCCATATTCATTGCTGTTGTTTCATAGTCTCTTTTGGTGCTTTCCCCTTCTTTTTACGCATAGAAAATGATACTATTTTTACACACTGGGGTAAACAGGCAAGGTTACTTGCTCCCGAGCCCCCCGAGGCTGAGAGAGAGAGAGAGAGAGAGAGCACTATCTCAGATCACCTGTTTCCTCTTAGCACACCTGTACCCTTGGCAGTGGCCTGCCAATTGGAAAGCCTTGGATTATTCCATGTTGTCTCTATTTTATTAGGATTTTGTCTATGGGGTCTCAAAGTTCTCATATGCTTTAGCCACTTTTGCACTTACTAAAAGTTAACACTTTTGAATAAGTGAACCCACACTTAAAATGTATAAAATTATTTGATTAAGTAAGCAAACCCTCAAATGCATATAGCTCTTAAGAATGGCCATCACCTACCTGTCAGTAGTTCTCATCAACATTTATAAATGAATGGGTGTGGCTTTCCTGGAATCACTGGGTGCTGGTGGGTGAGTTGCCTTGAGTGATTAAGGGAAAATATTGTCAGCTGAATCTTGAGATCTAGAGGAAATTTACTTAAACTTTTATAAACATGCATACATATTAGATGCCGGTTTTATCCCCTCCCCCCTCCTCGCCTCTCTCCAGTCTTCTTCTCCCCCATCCCTCCCCTCCCCTTCCCTTCTCTTCCTTTCCTCTTTCTCTTCAAATCTAGTCCTTTGAGCAATTTAAGGTTATGAAGAATTTATCACTTATTTGTTGAATTTTATCTTACAATATAGGAGTTGTTTATTTATTTAATAAGGAAAGAACTGTGCCCAGGAGAAAGTAATTTCAAAACCATGGTATTTTAGAAAGGGATGCTACTCTCTAACTGGAATTTATGTGAAATAAAGAAAAATGGCTCTTTTATAAAAGGGGAGGCAGGAACACTTAGTGAGCAACTTACGTTGTGCTAGGTACTACCTCATCCTTTCTTATATATATTAGCTATTAACATTATTACATAGTATAAATTGTTATAGACAAATAACATTTTCCATTTTTGCCTTTGCTGCCAACAAGCTGCAAATGGAATTGATACCCAAGTACAATTATGATCTCCCTTTAGTTTCCAAATGGAATGATCTGTTTCCTTCTTTTATATGGTTATTTATCTTTTTACTTTAAATGTTCCAGTTCATATGTCTTTTAATTAAATGTTCCTTCAAATCTTTTTTTCTGAATAAGCAAGCCTGAATAAATACAATGAGGACTGGAATAGATTATCTTGAAGGTACCTTTGGAGCAGGAATATTCTATTACTTTATAGTGAGACTCTAAAAAGTTACCAGATATTCAAAATTCTCTCTTCTCATCTTTCAAATTGAGAATGATTTCTTCAGTTCCTTATATCTTAATACAAATACTCACCAAATTTGCATTTTTGTGAGATAGTTCCTCTTCGAGCTAGAGAACACCTAATATAAGGTTTTGGCTCTTCATGAGCATTTCACAAACTCTAAGATCTGTGGGAGCATTTTTCTCCGAGGGAAAAATATAATAACTTACAACAAGTAATACTAGATATACTTGGATAAAGGAGAAAATCTTAGATACAATTTTTGTTCCTTGGAATGTCTTTGTTCCATCTTGAGATCTGTAAACTCCAGTTGCGAAATGAGATCTTGGGAAACAAATTCTACTTGGGTAAAAGCAAGAAACTATAGAATAGTGGAGAGAACAATAGTAGACGGAGGCTCAAGGGAATCATCTGGGGTGTTTCTAAAGAGTGTGGACTTTGGAGACAGAAAGACATGGATTCAAATCCTGAATTGCCAGTTTACTAGTGAACTGGCCTCATGTAATTGCCATAACTATCGACTCAAAGTTTATCTGTGAAAATAAGAAAATTATACCAGTTTAGTTGTTCTGAGATAGCAGGTACCTAGTTCAGTGCCTGGCATCTGGTAGACTCCCCAGAAATATTGCTGCTGTTACAGTATCAGCAAAGCCCTGGTTTAAATTCTGGCCTTGCTGCCGTGTGATCTGGGGTATTTAGCTAAGATGGCAGATTTGCAGAGGCAGACCCCTGATCTGATGGCAGGTTTTTACCTTGACCCACTTAGAAACTGTTTCCATGTGGTTCTGGAACAGACTGGACCACTGGCAAAAGTCTCCATGGGGGCTGCATGTTTCCAAGGTAACCAGTGGCAGATGAGACAGTAGAAGTAGAGGTTATAAATCCCTGATTTATATATTCAGATGCCTTGGGTTTCCCTCCAGGACAATTCTATTAGGTTCTACCACAGTACACTTTTGATACTGTTTTCACATGCAGAGCCTGCATTTTGTGCATGTGTATTGGGTAATTGAGTGTTTAGCTGCTCAATTTGCATAATAGACATCCTGACATTTTTATGTGTAACAGACGTGACTGTCATACTCAAGAAGACTGATGCAATTTCAGAAGATGGCTTTATGATAATACCACAAATGGTAAGCCCTTTTGGCTGTGTGCAGAGTTTTGCAAATACTTAATTAGCAGCAAAGGAAAAAAAATGTGACCTTCAGTGGCTTATTATTGGTTGAGACATCTTCCACAGAAATATTAGAATAGAGTAATTGGTGGTTCATCTTATGTTTTCTGATCTGTAAGTTCTCTAATGCAGGTTTGTGATATTATTTCTTAATATGACTATAGGTATAGTCATGTGTACTAAGACGGGCTTAATGAAGAATACATTTATTATACAGGTTTACCTTGTGTACCATTACTAGACTTTTGAAGTACACTCTAAATTCATATGTTTATAGATTATGTCATTATCTTGTGAATAATACAGTTACTGCATTTCTTTGATCTTATAAGGATCCATTTACTAAATGTAGAGCTTTAAAATATACCACAATACCAAAAAACTCTGTTTTGGCATTCTTTATTTTTTAGTACATTGGGACTTTTAAAAATAGAAGTGGCCTTGATCTTCTTGAATTTTACAGGCTCTGGTTCTTCCTTGTTTTGTGTTGTATATAAATGTTATCTCTAAATATAAGCTATAAACTTCTAGAAAGCTGGGGTAATTTTTTTAGTTACTTCTGTTTCCTTCCTTATATTTGCTTTTTTTAATTATTCTTTTTATAGGTTCTTGAAATGGGAGCTTAGATTATTGATTTGAGAGTTTTCCTTTTTACTAATGTATGTATTTAGTGCTATACATTTCCCTCTTGATGCTACCTATATCCTGTTGATATTATATTTTCATTATCACTCAGTTCAGTGTGTTTTTTACTTTCCTTTGAGACTTCCTCTTTGACCCATAGATTACTTAGAAGTATATTTAGTTTCCAAACCTGCATGCATTTGGAGATTTTCCTGTTATCTTAATGTTATTGATTTCTAGTGTGGTTCCATTGTGGTCAAAGAACACACCCTATTGGTTTACTAGCAGTGCCTTAAAAAAAACTGCCACAGGCTGGGGGGCTTAAACAACAGAAATTTATTGTTTCACAGTTCTGGAGGCTACAAGTCCAACATCAAGGTCCTGGAACATTTAGTTTCTCCCAAGGCCTGTCTCCTTGGCTTACAGGTGGCCACCTCTTACTGTGCCCTCACATGGTTTTTCCACTGTGCACACACATTCCTGGCATCTCTCCCTCTTTCCATAAGGACACCAGTCATATTGGATTAGGGCCCCATTCTTATGACCTGGATTAGGGCCCCACTCATGTAACCTTAATTACCTCTTTTTTAAACGCCCTGTCTCCACATATAGTCACATTGGGGGTTAGGACTTCAACATATGAATTTTTAGATATACATTTCAGTCCATAATACATACTGTATATGATTTCAGTTCTTCTAAATTTGTTGAGTTTTATTTTCTGGCCTAGGATATGGTCTATCTTGATAAATATTCTGTGGGCACTTGAAAAGAATGTGTGCTTTGTGCTGTTGGGTGGAGTGTTCTGTAAATGTCAGATTCTTTTGATTGATGGTGTTGAGTTCTATCCTTACTGATTTTCTGCCTATTTTTTCTATCAGTTGTTGAGAGAGGGGTATTGGAGTTTACAATTATAATTATGAACTTATCTATTTCTGCTTTCAGTTCTATTAGTTTTTGCTTTACATATTTTGTAGCTCTGTTGTTTGGTGTATACAGAATTAGGATTGCTACATCTTCTTGGTGAATTGATCCTTTTTTCATTATATAATGTCCCCCTCTGTCTCGTAATTTTCTATGCTCTGAAGTCCACTTTATTTGATATTAACATAGCCACTCTTGCTTTCTATTGATTAGTGTTTGTATGATAGATCCTTTTCTGTCCTTTTACTTTCAACTTGCCTATATCACATTTGAAGTGAGTTTCTTGTACACAGTATATAGTTGGGTCATATTTAAAAAAAATCACTCTGCTATTTCTTTTAATTGGTGTATTTAGACCATTTACATTTACAGTAGGCAGAATAATGGCCCACAAAGATGTCCACATCCTAATCCCTTGAACCTGTGAATATGTCATCTTATATGGCAAAGGGGAATTACAGTAGCAGCTGGAATTAAAGTTGTTAATCAGCTGTCTTTGACATGAGGATACCTGAATTATCTGGGTGCGCATAGTGTGATCACATGGGTCCTTAAAAGTGGAAAAGAAAGGCAGAAGAGGAGGTTAGAGTGATATAATGTCAGAAGATTCAACTCACCTTTGCTAGCTTAGAAGTTGGAGGAAAGAGCCACAAGTCAAGAAATGCAAGCAGCCTCTAGAAGCTGGAAAAGGCAAGGAAACAGATCCTCTATAGCCTTCATAAAAGAATTCAGACTTGGTAACTCCTTGATTTTATCCCAGTGAGACCTGTGTCAGACTTTTAGTCTATAGAACTGTAACGTAATAAATTTGTGTTTTAAAGTTGCCAAGTTTGTGATGATTTGTTACAGTGGCAATGGAAAACCAATCCAACACTTACTTGTTATTATTGGTATATTAGGGATGGTTTCATATTTTTTTTTTTTTTTGTCTTCTGTTCGCTCTCTTTGTTTTCATTTCTCTGTTTTCTTTACCTGACTTCTGTGGGTTATTTGAATACTTTTTACGAATTGCATTTTATTTGTATAAAGTGTTTTTGAGAGTATCACGTTAGATAGCCATTTTTAGTGATTGCTCTAAGCATTTTACTATGTATACCTTACTTCTCAGTCTACTGCTATTGTCATTTTACCCTCTTCCATTTATAATTGTCTTAAATATTTCCTCTACATAAATTTAGAACCACGTCAGATAGTGTCACACTTTTACGTTAAACAGTCAATCATAATTTAGAAAACTTAAGAGGAGAAAGAAAAGCTATTGTATTTACCATATTTTTGCTTATTGTGTCTTTTCTTCTATCATGAGGTTCCAAAGTTTCCTCCTTTTATGTTTCCTCTATGTTTAGAGAAACTCCTGTAGCCATTCTTTTAGAGTAGGTTTTTTGCTGGTGACAAATTCTCTTAGTTTACCTTCACCTGGCAATGCCTTGATTTCCCTTTCATTTCTGAAGGATATTTTCAATAGGCATAGGGTTCTAGGCTGACAGTTTTTTCCCGTCAGCACTTGAAAAATGTTGTACCTCTTCCTTCTGGCCTCTGTGGGTTTTGATGAGAAATCTGCTGTCATTCAAATTGTTTTTCCCGTAGGTATGTTTTTTTTCCCCCCTATGGCTACTTCCAAGGATTTTTCTTTGTCTTTAATTTTCAGAAGTTTAATGATGCTTTTTGGCATAGATTTATTTAGGTTTATCCTGTTTAGGGTTTGCTCAGCTTCTTGAACCCATAAGTTTATAACTCTTGCCAAATATGGAAAGTTTTCAGCCATGATTTCTTTGAGTACATTTTCAGCTCTGCCCTCTCTCTCCTGTGTCCTTCTGAGGCTCTGGTGACACAGATGTTAGATCTTTTGTACTAGTCTCCCAGCCCCCTGAGGTTCTGTTTATTTAATATTTTTTTCAGTCTAACTTCTCACTGTTTTTCATACTGGGCAAGTTCTATTATTCTACCTTCCATTTCTCTGGTTCTTTCCTCTGTGTCCTCCTGATGAGATGAGCTTTCCAAAATGGCTGCTACTTGTGTTTGTATCCGCATTCTGAGTCCCAGCTGCCTCCTGCCTTTCTGGGAGGATCTCGAAGATCAGCAAGTGAGCCTGAGCCAGGGTCATGGAGTGTGTGAAATTTTGTGTGCATCTGCCCTGGGTCCTGGAGTGTATGAAATTTTGTGTGCATCTGTTAAGAGTGAAATCTCCATTTCCCACAGCCGTCTGGCTCTCCTGAAAGTAAACCCCACTGGCCTTCAAAGCCAAGCATTCTGGGGACTTGTCTTTCTGGTGCAGGACCCCTAGGCTGGGTACCCTATGTGGCGCTTGGACCACTTGCTCTTTGGGGAGAACCTTTGCAATTGTAGTCATTTTCCCATTTGTAGGTTGCTTACCCTGTAGTATGGGTCTTGACTGTATCACATCTCTGTCCCTCTTACCCATCTCTTTGTGGTTCCATTTTCTATATCTTTAGTTATAGAAGGTCTTTTCTGCTAGTCTTCAGATTGTCCTCACTGACAGTTGCTTCGTAAATATTTGTAATTTTGGTGTTTATGGGAGAAGGTGAGCTCAGTATCTTCCTACTCCACCATCTTGGCCATTCCCTCTGAATACTGCTCATTGAAGCATTTCTATCAAGGCTGCTTTAAAACCATTGTCAGATAATTCTGTTATCTTTATCATCTCAGTGTTAGCAACTAGTTTTTAAAATTCAGTTTCAAATGTTTTTATTCTCTGTGTGATGAGTGATTTTTTTGATTGGAATCTGGACATTTTGCATTTTATATTATGAAGCTCTGGCTCTTATTTAAGCCTTCTGTTTTATCTGGCTTTCTTTGACACTGCTGTGGCAGGGGAAGGGATTGCACCAATTGCTACCAGATGGAGTTAGAAGTTCAGGTTCCTCTTAAGCCTCTTTTGACACCTGAGTGGGGAGACTCTTTCTTATTGCTAGGCAGGGCTGGGAGTTTTGGCTTACTGTGTCATCTCTATTGAGACCACAGTAGGGGCGGTCTTGATATAGTGAAACTCCTGACCTTCTACCAGGCCCCCTCTGATATTACTGCAGTGGAAAGGAGGAGGGGTGCCTCGTTATTGCTGGGAGGGGGTGGAATTCCAGGCACCCAGTGGTCTTCATCGACACTGCAGGAGAAGCTTTTTCCTGGCCAGAGGAGATGAAAGTCCCAGCTCACTACTTGATACTGTCTGGCACCACCCCAGCAGAGGTGTTGGGGCACCTCATTACAGCCTCATGAGGGTAGAAATCTAGGCTCCACTCTTGGCTTTTGCTGGTGTGGGTGTGGGTATGGGTGAGGCCACAATTTTTTCTGTGGTATTTGTCTACAGTGGAGCAGTTATTATCTAAAAGCATTCTGTCTTTTTAGGTTGCACCTTCCCTTGTCCTTTGGCTAGAGAGAGCAGACTTCTGTTGGGGCTTAGTTTTGTTTGTGACCATTGGTGTTTCTAGGTTGTCATATTCTTCTTATGTTTTGACCGTGCCGTGTGGCATGTAGGATCTTAGTTCCCCGACCAGGGATCGAACCTGTGCCCCTGTAGCAGAAGAATGGAGCCCTAACCACTGGACCGCTGGAGAAGTCCTGGGGTTGTCATATTATTTAACTCCGAGTCACGTATGTATGAAGCAGAAAGAAAACCCAGAAACTCACTATTGTCTGTCCTAGGGTCCTAAGGTCCCTAGCTAGTTTGCCACCTTCTCGCCATCTTTCAGAGTCTTCTTATTTTTATTTTATATATAATGTTCAGGGTTTTAGTTGTACTCAGTGGGGGGAATATGAAAAAGTGCCTCTGCTCTCTCTTTACAGAAGTGGAAATCCCCAGGGGCTCTATTTTTATTATTCCTTTGGTATCTCTAACTGTTCCAAATGCGTATACAAAGTACCAAGCACTTTTTAGGAAACAGTATTTGATCTCTTGTGAGGCACTTATCTGCACTCATCCGTTCATTTGACAGATGTTTTTCTAGGTGTGGAGGATACCTCAGTGGCTTCCTAACTGGTCTTTCTGTGTCCACCTGTGCCCTCCTTAACGTTTATTCTCCACATGGTAGCCAAAACGAGCCTTTGTAAAAGTAAAGCAAATCATGAACTCTTCTCCCTAAAATACTTCAATGATTTCCTACCACAATTCAGAATGAATACTGAGTGTCTACTATGAAAATTCAAGTAAGAAAAAATTCTGGTATGACGAGCACTGGTGCTCTGGACCTAGCCCTGGCTCTGCCACCAGATAAGGCTGTGACCTTGAGAAACCATCTAATTTCTCTGACTTAAAAATAAGGGAGTTTGGTGAGCATCCCAAACTCACTGCTATTTCTAATATTCTGTGAAGATAAGAGACATGGAAACGGATGTATTGTCTATAGGATTTTTCTTATTTGTGTAGAAGCATAAATCTTGTCTCTGAATGAATCCAGACAAGTGTAAGTCTTGTCTCTGAATCAATTCCCTTAGCCTATCTAGGAGGCCAGTTTTATTTGTTCACAGACTATTTGTCTCATTCATTACATTAACAAAGTCTTACAATAACCTATCTAATCACTGCAAAACCTGCACATCCTCCCCACTTTGTGTTTGCCATTCCCTCTGCCTGTAATGCTTTTCTCCGAGATATTACTGTGGCTGACTGCTCATCACCTTTGCTCAAGGTCACCCGTCACATTGAGGTCTTCTCTGATACTACCCTATTTTCAACTGAATCCCTGCCCCCTTCCCTAAACCTGAAAATCACTGTCCTTTTTCCTGCTTTATTCTTCTCCTAAACACTTACCACCTTTATAGTCTATATATTTTATTTATTACTTATATTTTACTTATTTTAATTATCTATCCCATTCATTATATTCTTCCTTCTTCTAGAATGTAATTTCTAGGATTGCAGAGGTTATTTTTTTAATGTTTCTTAAGTGCTATATATCCAAAAATTTTAAGAGTACCAGGTGCTCCAATATATTTGTTGAATGAACCTTAACTTCACGTCTAGTTGTGAATCTATTTTGTCATTGACATTAACAAAGAGAGAGGAATGGTTGAAGTCCTTAGATCCTTGTTTTCATCAGCCTTGAGCTTTGTTTGCATATATTAGTCACCCAGCACATTGAACGAGGCTTCCGAAGGTGCATTTTATTTAACTTCAGTATCAAATTAACTTGAGGAATCAGATTCCAATAGCACTTGGAACACAGGAGAACAATATTTAAGCCAACAAAATGCACAACATTAGAGCTGTCTACCGAAGTTACCAAGATTTTATGTGTTGGAGTATGATCTCATGCAAAATGAAAACACTGATTCCTGCAGCACATAGTATTGTTATCAAGACCAGCTCATTTATGTGGCTATTTCAGCCCTAGACTGCTTTGCTAAATGCAGATGCTGAGCTATGGCTGGAGGTGTGGGTGGGTGTGCTGAGTCTTTCTCAGCACGTATTTCGCACATGCATTTTTATGGACCCAGATACCTTAGCTGGTGTCCTATCTTCTCATTTGCATCTCCCCTTAGAAATGAATTACTGATCTGTGAGCCAGGAATGGCTCAAAGGGAGAGCTGGAACTATTATCTTAATGTGCTTTGAAGAGGGATTAATCCTATTGTTAATAATTCTGAAATGCCAACTAGAAAGGAACATTTTGTTTGAAGATATAAATGTTCAAATTTTCAGTCTGACCACCAAATTTGAGTCTGGTGAACATCTATTTTAAGAGTGTAGAAAAAAGACTGCTTTAAAAAATAATGAATCTTGATTTCTTTTATGCCAGTTTTTCTGATGAGCTCAGCATTCTTACTTAGCAGTGCTTAGCCAAATCTTACTATGAGACGTGTAGAAAAGATAAAGAACCTGAAGCTTGGGGCTGCACCTTTGGCTTCCTTCCAATTATTCTGGGTCTGTGTAGGTTTCTGCTGAGTTTTCTGTAACAAGTGGGGCCTGACATTTCCTTAGCCTATCCAGAAGGTCAGTTTTATTTGTTGCACAGACTGTTTATCTCATTCATTACGTTAACAAACGTTGGGATGAGAAACAAACTGGTCTGGACAGAGGCAACCTTCCTAATTCATATTAGCATATGAGATAAGGTTGCAACATCGCCAGTCTTTACAAAAAAACAAAAAGCAAAACAAAGAAGCTCCAAACCAACCAACCAAGCAAAAAAAAAGTCCTCTTTTATGGATTTTGCAGAATCTCCAACTTGTCTTACGCTCCCCTTCAGTCAGAACGGTTTTGCTCTTCATGCATTGCAGACAGTGAAGCTTCAGTAGGATTTACCTTCTTGTCTTTTTTATTTTATGGAGAACGATGCCCTGTAGAAAATGTCCTACATCGTTTGAAAGAAGACAGGTTGGAAATAGAAGCCATCACTAAGCCCTGAAACATGAAATCCTGAGCCTGAACGATGGCTTAAAAATTCATCCTCTCTTAGATAACCTGACTCGATAAAGCTAGACTGGTGAGAATCTCAAGTACAATATGCTGTGTTTATAATATTAAAGGTCATTTCCTTTACTTTTCTAAACATGTTTTTCAAATTGGTTTCAAGTTGATCCAGCTGCCTCTAGCAGAGTATATCGAAAGCATAACTGCCCTAAATATGACAGATAGCTAGCAGCTGTTGTTGAGAAACTGATGCTGCGTTGGAACTGTCTCAACAGCAAAGTTGTGCTTTGCAAAGGCCGCATGCTCTGAAATGTTTGTCTTTGTGATAAGCTTTTGCACGAGGTCTCTCCTGATGGTAACACTGAGAAGGTGTATCTGTTATATTCAGTTTTTGAATTATAAATCTTTCCAAGAAAGCAAAGTAAACCAAGAGATGTTATATACATTTATCAGTTCAGGTTCAGCATTTTCTGCACTGATTTCCTAGATATTTTTGTTTCCTACACCATATATCACAACAAGGACTGTATTCTCAATAGATATTAACTATGTACATTTGGATTTAACTTATGATTTTTGGCCTGATGAATATATTATTTCCAGGTAGGTAGATAATATGGCAATATATAATGTTAAGTGGGTCTTTGGGAAGAAAATCGAATGTATGAAAATAATCTAATCCATGTAGATATTTTCTAGCTCCTCTTGGTGATCTTTTAATCGAAGCTTTTTCTTAAATACTGTATTTGCAATTTAAGCACTGCCACATGCTGCCACTGCTGTTACAGAGATACATTAGATTGATAGAATGATGCTGCATTCTTTATGACTGGAGAAAATAATGACTTCCTCTGTTCTCTCTAATCATGTTTTTATGGTTTGTTTTCCAAAATACTGCATACTTGACCTTAAAAGGGTAAAAGACTGCACATTTCATTTAACGAGTAATAAAAAGTTGGTTTCTCATTTTGAATTTAAACTTATGGGGAATACATTTTACTATAAGATATTTTCATTATGATCGCCAGGTCTCAGGCAATTCTGGCTGACTCTGGCTGCTTGAGGACTGTATGTCTCAATAATTGAAAATAGATGCAGTGGACTTTGACCTATTTTGCCTTCTGTGTCTCCAAGTTGAAAACAACTTTTTAGTCTTCCATGAGGTTTCAGGAAACCACTATTTCAAGTAAAAGTAAAAAATAAAACAAAACTCATGCTTCATTTTTTCCCATTCTTCACTGCTACCGTTTAATGGTCCTACCAATACAAATCCTAGAATAAAGGGTGAAAATGTTATTATCTGTTGCACCTTCTTTAAAAGGTAGAACATGTTTAATGCACTCCTCTAAGAGAATTACATTGTTTGAACAGTTTTTTGCTTTAAAGTTTATTTATTTTATTCATTTATTTTTTTAACATCTTTATTGGAGTATAATTGCTTTACAACGGTGTGTTAGTTTCTGCGTTATAACAAAGTGAATCAGCTATACATATACATATATCCCCATATCTCCTTCCTCTTGCTTCTCCCTCCCACCCTCCCTATCCCAGCCCTCTAGGTAGTCACAAAGCACCGAGCTGATATCCCTGTGCTATGTGGCTGCTTCCCACTAGCGATCTTTTACATTTGGTAGTATATATAAGTCCTTGCCACGCTCTCACTTTGTCCCAGCTTACCCTTCCCCCACCCCGTGTCCACAAGTCCATTCTCTAGGTCTTCGTCTTTATTCCTGTCCTACCCCTAGGTTCTTCAGAACCATTTTTTATTTTTTTTAGATTCCATATATATGTGTTAGCATACGTTATTTGTTTTACTCTTTCTGACCTACCTCACTCTGTATGACAGACTCTAGGTTCATCCACCTCACTACAAATAACTCAATTTCGTTTCTTTTTATGGCTGAGTAATATTTCATTGTATATATGTGCCACATCTTCTTAATCCATTCATCTAACGATGGACACTTAGGTAGCTTCCATGTCCTGGCTATTGTAAATAGAGCTGCAATGAACATTGTTGTACATGACTCTTTGAATTATGGTTTTCTCAGGGTATATGCCCAGTAGTGGGATTGCTGGGTCATATGGTAGTTCTATTTTTAGTTTTTTGAGGAACCTCCATACTGTTCTCCATAGTGGCTGTTTCAATTTACATTCCCATTAACAGTGCAAGAGGGTTCCCTTTTTGCCACACCCTCTCCAGCATTTATTGTTTGTAGATTTTTTGATGATGGCCATTCTAACTGCTGTGAGGTGATACCTCATTGTAGTTTTGATTTGCATTTCTCTAATGATTAGTGATGTCGAGCATCCTTTCATGTGTTTGTTGGCAATCTGTATATCTTCTTTGGAGAAATGTCTGTTTAGGTCTTCTGCCCATTTTTGGATTCGGTTGTTTGTTTTTTTGATATTGAGCTGCGTGAGCTGCTTGTAAATTTTGGAGATTAATCCTTTGTCAATTGCTTCATTTGCAAATATTATCTCCCATTCTGAGGGTTGTCTTTTCATCTTGTTTATGGTTTCCTTTGCTGTGCAAAAGCTGTTACATTTCATTAGGCCCCATTTGTTTCTTTATGTTTATCTTTCCATTCCTCTAGGAGGTGGGTCAAAAAGGACCCTGCTGTGATTTATGTCATAGAGTGTTCTGCCTATGTTTCCCTCTAACAGTTTTATAGTAACTGGCCTTATATTTAGGTCTTTAATCCATTTTGAGTTTATTTTTGTGTATGGTGTTAGGGAGTGTTCTAATTTCATTCTTTTCCATGTAGCTGTTCAGTTTTCCCAGCACCACTTACCGAAGAGGTTGTCTTTTCTCCATTGTATATTCTTGCCTCCTTTGTCAAAAATAAAGTGACCATATGTGTGTGGGTTTATCTCTGGGCTTTCTATCCTGTCCCACTCATCTATATTTCGGTTTTTGTGCCAGTACCGTACTGTCTTGCTTACTGTAGCTTTGTAGTATAGACTGAAGTCTGGGAGCCTGATTCCTCCAGCTCCGTTTTTCTTTATCAAGATTGCTTTGTTATTCAGGGTCCTTTACGTCTCCATGCAAATTTTAAGACTTTTTATTCTAGTTCTGTGAAAAATGCCATTGGTAGTTTGATAGGGATTGCATTGAATCTGTAGATTGCTTTGGCTAGTATAGTCATTTCCACAGTATTGATTCTTCCAATCCAAGAACATGGTGTATCCCTCCATCTGTTTGTGTCATCTTTAATTTCTTTCATTGGTGTCTTATAGTTTTTGGCATACAGGTCTTTTGGCTCTGTAGGTAGGTTTATTCCTAGGTATTTTTTTCTTTTTGTTGCAATGGTAAATGGGTGTGTTCCCTTATTTTCTCTTTCAGATTTTACATCATTAGTGTATAGAAATGCAAGAGATTTCTGTGCATTAATTTTGCATCCTGCTACTTTACCAAATGCGTTGATTAGCTCTAGTAGTTTTCTGGTAGCATCTTTAGGATTCTCTGTGTATAGTATGATGTCATCTCCAAACAGTGACAGCTTTACTTCTTCTTTTCTGATTTGGATTCCTTTTATTTCCTTTTCTTCTCTGATTCCTGTGGCTAAATCCAAAACTATGTTGAATAATAGTGCTGAGAGTGGACAACCTTGTCTTGTTCCTGATCTTAGAGGAAATGCTTTTAGTTTTTCAACATTGAGGATGATGCTGGCTGTGGGTTTGTCATATATGGCCTTTATTATGCTGAGGTAAGTTTGCTCTATGCCTACTTTCTGGAGGGTTTTTATCATAAATGGGTGTTGAATTTTGTCAAAAGCTTTTTCTGCATCTATTGAGATGATCATAAGGTTTTTCTCCTTCAGTTGGTTAATATGGTGTATCACATTGATTGATTTGTGTATATTGATGAATCCTTGAATTCCTGGGATAAACCTCACTTGATCATGGTGTATGATCCTTTTAATGTGCTGTTGGATTCTGTTTGCTAGTATTTTGTTGAGGATTTTTGCATCTATGGTCATCAGTGATACTGGCCTGTAGTTTTCTTTCTTTGTGACAGGTTTGTCTGGTTTTGGTATCAGGGTGATGGTGGCCTCGTAGAATGAGTTTGGGAGTGTTCCTCCCTCTGCTATATTTTGGAAGAGTTTGAGAAGCATAGGTGTTAGCTCTTCTCTAAATGTTTGATAGAATTCGCCTGTGAAGCCATTTTGTCCTGGGCTTTTGTTTGTTGGAAGATTTTTTTTTTTTTTGCGGTATGCGGGCCTCTCACTGCTGTGGCCTCTCCCGTTGCAGAGTGCAGGCTCCGGATGTGCAGACTCAGCGGCCATGGCTCACGGGCCCAGCCCCTCTGCGGTATGTGGGACCTTCCCCGACCAGGGCACGAACCCGCGTCCCCTGCATCAGCAGGCGGACTCTTAACCACTGCGCCACCAGGGAAGCCCTGTTGGAAGATTTTTAATCACAGTCTCAATTTCAGTGCTTGTGATTGGTCTGTTTATATTTTCTATTTCTTCCTGGTTCAGTCTCAGAACATTGTGCTTTTCTAAGAATTTGTCCATTTCTTCCAGGTCGTCCATTTTATTGGCATATAGTTGCTTGTAGTAATCTCTCATGATCCTTTGTATTTCTGCAGCATCAGTTGTTACTTCTCCTTTTTCCTTTCTAATTTTGTTGATTTGAGTCTTCTCCCTTTTTTTCTTGATGAGTCTGGCTAATGGTTTACCAATTTTGTTTATCTTCTCAAAGAACCAGCTTTTAGTTTTATTGATCTTTGCTATTGTTTCTTTTCTTTTTCATTTATTTCTGACCTGATCTTTATGATTTCTTTCTTTCGGCTAACTTTGGGGTTTTCTGTTCTTCTTTCTCTAATTGCTTTATGTGTAAGGTTAGGTTGTTTCTTTGAGATGTTTCTTGTTTCTTGAGGTAGGATTTTATTGCTATAAAGTTCTGTCTTAGAACTGCTTTTGCCGCATCTCATACGTTTTGAGTCTTCGTTTTCTCATTGTCATTTGTTTCTAGGTATTTTTTGATTTCCTCTTTGATTTATTCAGTGATCTCTTGGTTATTAAGTAGTGTTGTTTAGCCTCCATGTGTTTGTCTTTTTAACAGATTATTTCCTGTAATTGATATCTAGTCTTATAGCATTGTGATTGGAAAAGATACTTGATATGATTTCAGTTTTCTTAAATTTACGAAGGCTTGGTTTCTCACCCACATGTGATCTATCCTGGAGAATGTTCCATGAGTAGTTGAGAAGAAAGTTTATTCTGCTGTTTTTGGACGGAATGTCCTATAAATATCAATTAAGTCCATCTTCTTTAATGTATCATTTAAAGCTTGTGTTTCCTTATTTATTTTCATTTTGGATGATCTGTCCATTGGTGAAAGTGGGGTGTTAAAGTCCCGTACTATGATTGTGTTACTGTCAATTTCCCCTTTTATGGCTGTTAGCATTTCCCTTATGTATTGAGGTGCTCCTATGTTAGGTGCATAAATATTTACAATTGTTATATCTTCTTCTTGGATTGATCCCTTGATATTAAGTAGTGTCCTTCTTTGTCTCCTGTTATAGTCTTTATTTTAAAGTCTATTTTGTCTGATATGAGCATTGCTACTCCAGCTTTCTTTTGATTTCCATTTGCGTGGAATATCTTTTTTCATCCCCTCACTTTCAGTGTGTATGTGTCCGTAGGTCTGAAGTGGGTCTCTTGTAGACAGCATATATATGGGTCTTGTTTTTGTATCCATTCAGCCAGTCTACGTCTTTTGGTGGGAGCATTTAATCCATTTACATTTAAGGTAATTATCGATATGTATGTTCCCATTACCATTTTCTTAATTGTTTTAGGTTTGTTATTGTAGGTCTTTTCCTTCTCTTGTGTTTCCGCCTAGAGAAATTCCTTTAGCATTTGTTGTAAAACTGATTTGGTGGTGCTGAATTCCCTTAGTTTCGCTTGTTTGTATGGGTTTTTATTTCTCCATTGAGTCTGAATGAGATGCTTGCTGGGTATAGTCATCTTGGTTGTAGGTTTTTCCCTTTCATCACTTTAAATATGTCTTGTCACTCCCTCCTGGCCTGCGGAGTTTCTGCTGAAAGATCAGCTGTTAACATTATGGGGTTCCCTTGTATATTATTTGTTGTTTTTCCCTTGCTCCTGTTAATATTTTTTCTTTTAATTAATTTTTGATAGTTTGATTAATATGTGTCTTGGTGTGTTTCTCCTTGGGTTTATCCTGTATGGGACTCTCTGTGCTTCTTGGACTTGATTGACTCTTTCCTTTCCCATATTAGGGAAGTTTTCAACTATAATCTTTTCAAATATTTTCTCAGTCCCTTTCTTTTTGTCTTCTTCTTCTGGGATCTCTGTAATTCGAATGGTGGTACGTTTAATGTCCCAGAGGTCTATAAGACTGTCCTCAATTCTTTTCATTCTTTTTTCTTTATTCTGCTCTACAGTAGTTATTTCCACTGTCTTATCTTCCAGGTCACTTATCTGTTCTTCTGCCTCAGTTATTCTGCTATGGATTCCTTCTAGAGAATTTTAAATTTCATTTATTGTGTTGTCCATCATTGTTTGTTTGCTGTTTAGTTCTTCTAGGTACTTGTTAAACGTCTCTTGTATTTTCTCCATTCTATTTCCAAGATTTTGGTTCATCTTTACTCTCATTACTCTGAATTCTTTTTCAGGTAGACTGCCTACTTCCTGTTCATTTGTTTGGTTGTTGGATTTTTACCTTGCTCCTTCATCTGCTGTTTGTTTCTCTGTCTTCTCATTTTCCTTAACTTACTGTGTTTGGGGTCTCCTTTTCATAGGCTACAGTTCATAGTTCCTGTTGTTTTTGGTGTCTGCCCCCAGTGGCTAAGGTTAGTTCAGTGTGTTGTTTCGGCTTCTTGTTGGAGGGGACTAGTGCCTGTGTTCTGGTGGATGAGGCTGGATCTTGTCTTTCTGGTGGGCAGGACTGTGTCTGGTGGTGTGTTTTGGGGTCTCTGTGACCTTATTATGATTTTAGGCAGCCTCTCTGCTAATGGGTCGGGTTGTGTTCCTGTCTTGCTAGTTGTTTGGCATAGGGTGTCCAGCACTGTAGCTTGCTGGTTGTTGAGTGGAGCTGCGTCTTAGCATTGAGATGGAGATCTCAGGGAGAGCTTTTGCCGTTTGATATTAGGTGGAGCTGGGAGGTCTCTGGTGGACCAGTGTCCTGAACTCAGCTCTCCCACCTCAGAGGCGCAGGCCTGACACCCGGGTGGAGCACCAAGACCCTGTCAGCCACACGGCTCAGAAGAAAAGGGAGAAAAACCAAGCAAGCAAGCAAGAAAAAAATAAAATAAAAAGAAATAAAATTGTTAAAATATTTTTTTAAATTATTAAAATATAGAAAATTAAAAAATAATAAAATAAAGGAAAAAGAAAGAAAACAAGAGAGCAATCAAACCAAAAAAGAAATCCACTTATGATAACAAGCGCTAAAAACTATATTTAAAAAAAAAAACAAAACGGGCAGACAGACCCCTAGGACAAATGGTAAAAGCAAAGGTATACAGACAAAATCACACAAAGAAGGATACACATACACATTCACAAAAAGAGAAAAAGGAAAAGAAATATATATCTACATATAAAAAAAAAGGAAGAGAGCAACCAAATCAATAAACAAACCTACCAATGATAATAAACTCTAAATACTAAACTAAGATAAACATAAAACCAGAAACCAGTCAGTTGCATACAGCAAACCCCAAGTCTACAGTTGCTCCCAATGTCCACTGCCTCAATTTTGGGATGATTCATTGTTTATACAGATGCAGGGTACATTATGTTGATTGTGGAGATTTAATCCGCTGCTCCTGAGGCTGCTGGGAGAAATTTCCCTTTCTCTTCTTTGTTTGCACAGCTCCTGGGTTTCTGCTTTGGATTTGGCCCCACCTCTGCATGTTGGTAGCCTGAGGGCATCTGTTCTTCACTCCCACAGGACGGGGTTAAAGTAGCAGCTGATTGCGGGGCTCCTCACTCAGGCCGGGGGGAGGGAGGGGTAGGGATGCAGGTGAGCCTTTGGCAGCAGAGGCTAGCATGACGTTGCAGCAGTCTGAGGCGCGCCATGCGTTCTCCTGGGTAAGTTGTCCCTGGATCCCGGGACCCTGGCAGTGGCGGGCTGCACAGGCTCCTGGGAGGGGAGGTGTGGGGAGTGACCTGTGCTCGCACACAGGCTTCTTCTTGGTGGCGGCAGAAGCAGCCTTAGCGTCTCATGCCCATCTCTGGGGTCCCTGCTGATAGCCACGGCTAGTGACTGACTCTGGAGCTTGTTTAGGTGGTGCTCTGAATCCCCTCTCCTTGCACAACCCGAAACAATGGTCTTTTTCCTCTTAGGCAGGTCCAGACTTTTTCCTGGACTCCCTCTCGGCTAGCTGTGGCGTAGTTGCCCTCTTCGGCTGTGTTCACACAGCCAGCCCTAGTCCTCTCCCTGCGATCTGACTGAAGCCCGAGCCTCAGCTCCCAGCCCCGCCCGTCCCAGTGGGTGAGCAGACAAGCCTCTGGGGCTGGTGAGTGCTGGTCGGCACCGATCCTCTGTGCGGGAATCTCTCCGCTTTGCCCTCCACACCCCTGTTGCTGTGCTCTCCTCCACGGCTCCGAAGCATCCCCCCTCCACCACCTGCAGTCTCTGCCCACAAAGGGGCTTCCTAGTGTGTGGACACCTTTCCTCCTTCACAGCTCCCTCCCACTGGTGCAGGTCCCGTCCCTATTCTTTTGTCTCTGTTTATTCTTTTTTCTTTTGCCCTACCCAGGTACGTGGGGAGTTTCTTGCCTTTTGGGAAGTCTGAGGTCTTCTGCCAGCGTTCAGTAGGTGTTCTGTAGGAGTTGTTCCATGTGGATGTATTTCTGATGTATTTGTGGGGAGGAAGGTTATCTTCATGTCTTACTCCTCCGCCATCTTGAAGGTTTCTGCTTTAAAGTTTAGATTTAAGAAAGCTGGTTCGCTTCAAACCTTCAGATGTCTTACATTAGGCAATTTGTGTGTCCGCATCATTCATGTAAATGGGAAAAGCCCCAAACAGAACACTAATGATAGTTAAAATAAAACTGTTTTGAACATAATAAAAAGCATAAGTGGGCTTCCCTGGTGGCGCAGTGGTTGAGAGTCCGCCTGCCGATGCAGGGGACACGGGTTCGTGCCCCGGTCCGGGAAGATCCCACATGCCGCGGAGCGGCTGGGCCCGTGAGCCATGGCCACTGAGCCTATGTGTCCGGAGCCTGTGCTCCGCAACGGGAGAGGCCACAACAGTGAGAGACGCGTGTACCACAAAAAAAAAAAAAAAAAAAAAAAAAAAAAAAGCATAAATACTCCATTACTTTGGAAATGAAATGACCTTGTAGATAAGACAAAAAATTTAATTCTAAACTTCCCCTTTAGTGGGTTAGGAACCTAACTCCCCCAATTTGGCTACATTAGACTTTACTCCTAAGTTATGAGATTAAGAGATAGAATACGTTTTTTTTAAATAATAAAAACAGATTTTGAAAATTTTCTACCTGTCAATTTGTGACAGATTTTTAATAAAAGTGTTTCACATGTGTGTAATGCAGTGTCTAAAGCACTTCAGTAATGCCCATTAAACTCAATAAACTGCAAAATTTATATATGATCATGATAACCCATAGAATTTTTACCTTAGTTATTAAAGATTATACAATATTCATATTTAAGAAGTCTTCGGAAATTTTAAGTAATATATTTTAGAAAACATATAAGGGAATTTGTATGCTTTATTTTATTCTGACTAGCAACAAATGAGTAGTAATTTGATAAATCTGTTTTCTTCTTGTGCTGATGGTAGAAACATGTTCAGAGGTTCTGTTACTCTCATGCTTCTCTTAGCTTCAATAGGGTATTGAATCCATGTTCTGTTGCCTCTTTGCAGAATAAATTATTAGTTTTAATGAAACAAAATATTCATAACTCATCTAATTCATTTAATGATCATTCAAGAATTTGCTGTTTCTATTGCCTTCTAACACAGTGTAAAAGACATGTTTCATTTATCATTAGAATTGATTTGACAAATATCAACTTATTTTCAAAATATCTAAATGGATCAGCCTTAACAATTTAATCAGAAATTAGTGATTAAATTGTCACTCAGTCTACACATAATCCAGGCAATATACTGCCACTCTCTAAGTTTTTCAGATTTGTTATTTTCAATTTTGTTTTCAAGATTTATTTCAAAATTTTCAGATTTTGTTATTTTCACATTGACGCTCATAATCACAGAAGCCTCATTCCATAAAGGAGGGCAAACAGCAAAGCTTGTTTGGAGGTTTGTGTGTGTACAGCAGGGGCAGAAGTGGGGTGTGGGGATTGTTGCTGAGTGTCCACTATGCACTGAGCATGCTAAGTGATTACACAGGTCTCATTTCTGAGATGTGAACTTGTATGTTTGGAAAGCATATCACACCTTGACTACTATGGCTCATACGTAGTTTCTCAGCTCTGACGGCTGGTTTCTTTATTGCTGCTCATAGTAAAATGATAGAGTAGGAAGCCATGGGGACTTTCTTATAGATCATCGGATTTAGTTATAGGATCTTGGAGATGTTAGGGATTTTAGAGCTCATATAATCTAATTCCCTAATTTTATGGAGGAGGAAACTGGAATGCAGGAAGGTTAAGCAACTTTCTCAAGGTACCACAGTCACTAAGTTGTGAGCTTATCATAGTTCTGGACCATTTTCATGCATTCCAAGTGTTATTTCTGTGGAGTGTGGATGGACTTTCTTAGGTCTAGGATCTTTGGATTAGATGGATTCCCTTATTTTATTTTATTTTTAGACATCCACCTTTGCTTTCACGCCATCTTGTTCCATTTCCTTTGGTGACATCTGGATCTTAGCAAGTATCTTGCTGTATCTAGCTGTTATTTCCTAACAGTTCCAAAGTATCTATCTGTGTTGGGATTGGGTATTCTGAGAAAGCAAACCAGAAATTTGACATTATGGGGCTCGAGTGAAAGTAAATTTGGACTTATCACAATGTATACCAGGAAGCTCAGCCACAAAATTGTTGGAAAAACTAAGCCTGAACACACACTTCTTCCCATATGTTTCATGATGCATTCTTTTGTGCCTGCATTACCTGTTAAATTTTTATAACCATTTTTTATAGAAGAGCTAGAAGAATGAAAAGTTTATGAAAGGATCAAAGCATTTGTTCCTCAGATCCCTTGACACTGGTGAATCCATTCATAGAAACATGTATCTTTCAGAGAAAAAGAAGTCACCAGTATCCAATCGAGTCAGTGGAACATTCATTTATTTTGTGTGTGTGTGTGTGAGATAAGTTATTATTTCCACAAACCCATACTTTCTTCGGACTGGTGATGGGATATTACTCAATAAGCTACCTTGAATTCATCGTGAAAGTAAATTCTCCTGGATAATTTAACAACTATTTTGCAATTCTTACTTAATAACTGTAAATATTGAAGATATCTTAAGATAGCTGTATAAGATATTTGTTACAATTAATGAAAACAACCTTCCTGGCTTCCAGCTTTCATCTTCATAAAGCTCTTTTCTCAGGGATAGTCTCAGGCCTGTTTGTGCCATTATGGGGTTATGTGTTTCCACCTTTATATTACATACGAAGAGGGCTGCCCTCTATAGTGTGTATGGGTATACTCAGAGCTGGTTTTGGTTGGCACAAATTAATTAGAATTGTAAGTTGTTACGTAAAAAAACTCTTCCATTCTTCACTGGGAGCTGTAGTTAAAATGCTGGCACTGGCTAATTAATAGGCTCAATTTTGCCTTGTCAGTGTGGCTAGTCCATAAAGGATTTGATGCGTTCTTTCCTGACACAAACAAAAACAGCTTTGGAACTGTTAGGAAATAACAGCAGCTTTTGAAGGCTAATCTTTACCAGTTTTTGTCATGTGGTTGTAATTGTTGCATGAATTCTGCTTCAATCAGGGAAAAATATGCTTAAGTGCCAGTAAAAGATTTTACGCTGCTATGAAATTTTGCAATTTATGGCTTTGTACAGATCAGCCTGTGTTACTAAGCAACATCATATATGTCGTTCACTCAAATTATTCCTTAATCCCCGGCATTGCTACAAATTCTAGCTAAAAAAGACAAAAAAACTATAAGCTATTGTAACATAGGGTTAAATATGATGAGAAAAGTGAAATGGGAGTTGTGATGCTAAAAAAAGAAGCAGTATTTAAAAAGTACACTGGATGGAAAACGATAAGAATATTTAGAGCTATATTCACCACAGGGAAAAAAAAAGTAGTTTCAAATGGATTTAATGATCATGTAGTTTTCTGATTGGCCATTAAGCGGGCCAGGTTTTTGGCACTTAAGCAATCATAGTTGTGATGCTGGTTTTAATTAAGAAGTACACTGTGGGATAGTCAATGACCAGGAAGTACGGTATTGCTGTTTGCTTGCTGTGTATCCATATGCATTTGAGAGAATATAAAACTCTGAAAGAGATATAATGGCTCCCTCCCAGCATCTTTAAAGAGACAGTCAGCCTCAGATTGTGCATGGCTACACAGACTGAGTCTTAGAATCTACATGAAGTCTGAGCATTGTCATTTAACAGGCAAGAAATTGCAACTGGTTCCTCAAAGCAGTACCAAATTAAGTGGCAAGGACAGAGCCATAGACACTTCCGAGATGTTTGCTGACTCAGATGTTTGATGTTTGAGGACTCAGAAGCTGCTGTGGGAGTAGCTGTCGTAACCTTGGTTTGTGGTTTGGAAGTGCTTTCTGGTTTGAATGCTTTTAGTCTTTTAAGTTTCTGTTATTATTGTTCTCAAGCAGCCTAAAGGATATTTCATAGTTACCATGTCAGAAGGAACAAAAATTAAGTTTCGAGCAGAAGCTCCCCAAATTTCATTTTAGTACAACTTTTATATATAGGAAATGCTTCCTGGGTGAGAGCATGTGGCTTACATATCTAGGAAGTAGGAGATTTGAGTTCCGACTCTGGCTGAACTCTGACTCTTGTACTGGATCCTCACTTTAACGTTTGAGAAGCACTGCTTTGGGTTTCTCCCTGAGACAGGCCCTTTGCTTTGTGGGTTCAGTGTCTTAGGAGCTAGGAGTCATGACCCTGGGGGCATGTGGAAGTTGTCACTATGAAGAATGAACAAGAACAAGCTGCTACTGATCTGGGTTCCACTTATTAGAGCCGCTTCTGCATGGAACTAGGTTTCTTTTTACTAATTACCTGCAAACCTACCTTCCCCTTCTCCCCTTTCCCAGATTCCCTGGGGGTGACTTGTCATTTCTTCTAATTGCCTTTTTCTATGATCAGGATTGACCTATGGTGTGATTTTAAGAGTCCTAGAAACATCTTCTGCTCCAAAGTTCTCTCCCCTCTGTCTGATATTTAAGAGTTGGAATTCTCCTTCTGAAGTTCCACTCCTTGTAAGCCATTGTCCTGTGTTAAAGCAAAAAGCCTCTGGGAGGGCTAGGTTCACCTTCCAGGGCTGTGGTGTCATTGTCCTTAAAATGAGGAGGTTACAGAAGATCATATCCAACAAGTTTTCCTTTCCTATAATTGATAACGTATGAAACTTTATTAGTCTTTCTGATGGAACTGAAACTTGCCTTGATAAGGGGCAGGGGAAGAAAAATTTATAAAAGTAAGGTATTTGGTAAGTAAGAGATTAGTCAAGAAGGTTATGAAAAGAACATATAGTTCAAGGGAAAAAAATAATCTTTTTTTGTGAAATTTATGAAGTACTTTATTGACATCATTATTTTACAGTCCTTTGTACAAGATCTATTAAGTAAGTCAGTGTTATTTTCATTATTTTACAAATGCAGAGACAGTGGAGAGGCTATTTCTATTAATAGACTCCAAAATAGAGTCCAGTATTTGCTAAAGGTAATGCATGCCATGGTGAAACAGCATAGAACTGGGAATCAGAAGATTTATTTGGAGTCTAAACTCTGCTATTGCCTGCCTATATGATTTGAGACCTAACCTGTTGAGTTCTTATTTCTTTCTCTGCAAAATGAGGCAGCTGGATTGGAAACCTCAACCATTCCATCTAGCTATAGCAACAGTGATTCCTGTACAAGGGACATTTATTTAATTCTGTTTAACCAACATTAAGCACTTGCTGAATGTCAGGCAACAACACTTTCGGCCCTGAGAGGAGAGCCATGGTCACAGCAATAGCAGGCACTACTAAACTTCTGACTCAAGAAATGACTAAGACCTTTAGTCCACTGTTTGTGCTGTTATTTTGGCAACCTTCCTCTGTCAAAAATTAATCTTTAACTTCAGTAAATTAATCACACCCACCCCAGGATTTTTAAAAATGTGCGATTATATTAGCAATATCACTAATTTTTATGCCTGCATGTGGTAAATGGAGACAATGTTTACTTAGAATGTGTACTTCTAGGTATTAGTTACATAATGATTTATATTTTAAAATAAAGATGATATTGTTTAAAAGTTTTCAAATAACTGTGGAATATGGGAACTTCTTAAAAACTAAGCCCAATGATACGTTAAATGGATATAAAGGGAAAAAAGGTTGAAAAGGTGGTACCACTTAAAAATTTATTGAAAGAAGTCCATGAGTGTGTCTTCTTGAGTGGATGTCCACATAAATCACGGGGATCCTTCCATATACAAAGCAGTGGGTAATCCCCGGCAAGTAGGAACAGCAGGAAGTGATGTATCAGAATGGCAGAAAAACATGAGGATTGATGGAGCATGAATCCTGAATAAATAAAATTATGGGATCCTCCATTCCATGAGAAATTTTTCTGTTTTCCAGCAATAGGATTGATACTACTACTACTATTTGAGGACCATTGGACTGTCAGTAACTGGGTGAACAATTCTTTATCTTAGAGGTGTGTGCTGGAATTTCTCTAAGGACATATTCTGACAGTCTGCTTTGGGGAGAAGATGAGTCTCTGCCTCGGGCATGGTTGATGTTCAGCACTGGGGAGCTAATGAAATGAATGACTAGGTTGTTTTATGTGAGAAAATAAGAGAAACTGGATTTGCTTTCCCCAAGGGAGGGGGTGATAAAAGAGCAAAGAGTGCAGAGAAGGAAGGGGATGATGTGTGAGATAGGGTGAAGGTGGGGACTGCATGGGGTCTAGGGAGAAATGTCCAGAGTGATGGAGGCCTTTTTGATTCAAGGGTATCCCTCAGTGCTTATAGATGTGTGTGTGTATGTGTGTGTGTGTGTGTGTGTGTGTGTGTGTGTGTGTGTGTGTATAAGTAATTGGAGCTGTTTCACCTCTATATCCCATGGAACAGGGACATCCTACAGTCTGTGTAGAATAGTGAGATGATGTCTAAAGTAAACTGGGGGAAGCAGATGGTTATAATTAGACCACGGAAATATAAACTTCTCAGCCTTCGGCAAAAATTTCTGAACACCTTGGCCTTTCTCAGGGAGTCTGAGTCAATCTCATCTAAGATTTTAATGGACCTAGAGGTTCCGTTGACATCACAAGTACATCGCTACTCCTGTCAAGTACACCATTGGATGACTCTCATATCACAGTACTGGATACCCTCACATCATCACCTTCATTGAATTGTCATGCTCTTGGCTTTTATAGAAGAACATTACAAGAACAACGATGTAAGAATCAGACCTAAACGAAAAATGTTGCGTAAAAGTGATCTATTAGGTTGCTCTACATCTCCACAATTCTTTGTGAGAAACTCCCTTAGGAATTCAGTGTCAAGAAGACTCTGCTCCATTTGGGAACCTGGTCCGTTGTTGCTTTGATAAAAGTTGCTGGAGATGTTGTGATGTTCATCCCAAGAAGGTCAGAACTCAATATTTTTCTCAGTCACAACTGCTCTGTTAACCTGCATTATCAGTGGTTTTCCTTCTTCCTTCCTGCGGTCTTTATTTCTGTTCTTCATTGGAAGCCGCTCAAATCCTCTATGGAAATATTTAGAGCAAAAATAAAGGAGACCTTTGATTTTGTTCAATAAACATTTCCGTTAGAATCACAGGAACTGCTAGAAATACTATAGAGTGTCCTGGTGGAGCTGCCAGCTGCACCGCCATGCCTGAGTGTTTCATTTCTGCATTTAGTGTCTTCTCTGAGGATTAGCTGCTCGGTGGAACCCACACCTTCACTTTGTTTTCCATGGCAGTGGGGGTGTAACCATTTGGCTTTACGTCATGCTACCAGCTGTCTTTGTTGCTAACATTCATTAGTGAATTTAAAATATACAGCTTGTTGTACAATTCTGATAGATTTGCCTATTTACCGCCCCCCCCCAAATGACAATGCTCTTTTTAATGCAGTTTTCCATGAAATATATTATTTGGATGAAGTTCACATGCAGTGACATTTGAGAAGGTGACTGGGAGCACAGAAAAGAGAGGGGGGAAAAGGCACTTTATGGGTAATAAAAATCAGGAGACCAGCACTTTCTTATTTACCACCATACATGGCAGCTAATTCACACTGCTTAAAAGGCGCTCCTCCCTTCCTTGTGGACCCCAGAGATTCTCAACTTTGACCCTAATGACATGTTGAACTAGAAAATGTTTTGCTGTGTGGGACTATCCTGTGCATTATAGGATGGTTAGCAGCTTCTCTGGTCTCTACCCACTGGGTGGCAGTAGCACTTTCCTCCCCCAGGTTGTGACATTCAGAACTGTCTCCAGATATTGCCAAATATCCCTGGGGAGCATATCATTCCCAGTTGAGAATCACTGATCTACCTCTATGCCCAACTTTCCTATGCTACATTACTACTGTCTTCATTACTACCTTTTTTTTTTGGTATCTACAAGTTCTGTCTATTTATTTATTGAAGTACAGTTGATTTACAATATTATAGTAGTTTCAGATAAACAGCATCGTGATTCAGTATTTCTATAGATAATATGCCATTAAAAGTTATTACAAAATAATGGCTATAATTCCCTGTACTGTACAGTATATTCTTGTTGCTTATCTATTTTATACATAGTAGTTTGTATCTCTTAATACTATATGCCTATATTTCCCCTCCTCCTTCCCTCTTCCCACTGGTAGGTAACCCCTAGTTTGTTTTCTATCTCTGTGAGTCTGTTTCTGTTTTGCTATATACATTCATTTGTTTTATTTTTTTAGATTCCACAAATAAGTGATATCATACAGTATTTGTCTTTTTTTGTCTGACATTTCACTAAGCTTAATATTCTCTAGGTCCATCCATGGTGCTTTAATTGGCAGAATTTCATTCTTTTTTGTGGCTAATAGTCCATTGTGTGTGTGTGTGTGTGCACGCACGTGTGTGTGTATGCACACATATGTACACACACAATATCTTCTTTATCCATTCCACTATTGATGGACACTTAGGTTGCTTCCATGTCTTGACTGTTGTAAATAATGCTGTTATGAACATTGGAATGCATGTATCTTTTTGAATTACTGTTTTCATTTTTTCCAAATATATACCCAGGAGTGGAATTGCTGGGTCATATGGTAGTTCTATTTTCAGTTTCTTGAGGATCCTGCATAATGTTTTCCATAGTGGCTGCATCAATTTACATTCCCACCAACAGTGTACAAGGGTTTCCTTTTCTCCACGTCCTTGCCAACATTTGTTATTTAAAGATTTTTTAATGATAGTCATTCTGACAAATGTGAGGTGATATCTCATTGTTGTGGTTTTGATTTGCATTTCTCTAATAATTAGTGATGTTGAGCATCTTTTTATGTGCCTGTTAGCCATCTGTATGTCTTCTTTGGAAAAATGTCTATTCAGGTCTTCTGCCCACTTTTAGGTTTTTTTTTTTTTTTATAATATTGAGTTGTTTGAGCTGTTTATATATTTTAGATATTAACCCCTTGTTGATCAATTCATTTGCAAATATTTTCTTCCATTCAGTTGGTTGTCTTTTTGTTTTTTTGATGGTTTCCTTTGCTGTGCAAAAGTTTTTAAGTTTAATTAGGTCCCACTTGTTTATTTTTGCTTTCATTTACTTTGTCTTAGGGGATAGATCTAAAATGTGTTGCTACGATTTATGTCAAATGGTGTCCTGCTTGTGTTGTCTTCTATGCATTTTATGGTTTCAGGTCTTACATTTAGGTCATTAACCAATTTTGAGTTTATTTTGTATGTGGTGTGAGGAAATGTTCTAATTTCATTATTTTACACATAACTGTCCAGTTTCCCCAGCACCACTTATTGCTGAGACTATCTTTTTTCCATCGTATATTCTTGCCTCCTTTGTCACAGATTATTGACCATAGGTGAGTGGGTTTATTCCTGGGCTCTTTATTCTGTTCCATTGATCTTTGTGTCTGTTTATGTGCCAGTACTCTGCTATTTTGGTTACTGTAGCTTTGTGGTATAGTCTGAAGATAGGGATTGTGATACCTCCAACTTTTGTTCTTTTTTCTCAAGATTGCTTTGGCAATTAAGGGTCTTTTGAAGGTCCATATAAATTTTAGGATTATTTGTTCTAGTTTTGTAAAAGATGTCATGGGTATTTTGATAGGGATCACATTAAGTCTATAGATTGCTTTAGGTAGTATGGGCATTTTAACAATATTAATTCTTCCAATCCAAGAGCCTGGGATATCTTTCCATTTCTTTGAATTGTCTTCAGTCTCCTTTATCAGTGTTTTATAGTTCTCAGTGTATAGGTCTTTCACGTTGTTGGTTAGGTTTATTTCTAAGTATTTAAATTTTTTTGATGTGATTTTAAATGGGATTTTTTTTACCTTCTCTTTTGGATATTTCATTGTTAGTGTAAAGAAAGGCAGCAGATTTCTGTGTATGAATCTTGTATCCTGCTATCTTTCCGAATTCATTTACTAGTTCTAATCATTTTTGTGTGTAGTCTTTAGGTTTTTCTATATAGAGTATCATGTCATCTGCATATAATGACAATTTTACCACTTCCCTTCCAATTTGGATAAATTTTATTTCTTTTTCTTGTCTGATTGCTGTGGGTAGGACTTCCAATACTATGTGGAATAGAAATGGTGAGAGTGGGCATCCTTGTCTTGTTCCTGAATTCAGCAAGAAGGCTTTTAGCTTTTCACCGTTGAGTATTTTATTGGCTATGGGCTTGTAGAAAATGGCCTTTATTATGTTGGGGTATGTCCTTCTGTACTTTAATGAGAGTTTTTATCATGAATGGATGTTGAATTTTGTCAAGTGTTTTTTCTGCATCTATAGAGATGACCATGTGGGTTTTGTCTTTCCTTTTGTTAGTGTGGTGTATCACATTGATTAGATTTGCATGTGTTGAATCATCCTTGTGACCCTGGAATGAATCCAACTTGATCATGGTGTATGCTCCTTTTTATGTATTGTTCTATTTCATTTGCTAATGTTTTGTTGAGGATTTTTGTACCTACAATTATCAAAGATATTGTCCTGTAATTTTCTCTTTTTTTAGTGTCTTTGTCTGGTTTTGGTATGAGGGTAATGGTGACCTTGTAGAATTAATTTGGGAGTATTTCATCCTCTTCATTTTTTTTTGGAGTAGTTTGAGAAGGATAGGTATTAGCTCTTCTTTACATGTTTAGTAGAATTCTCCTGTGAGGCCATCTGGTCCTGGACTTCTGTTTGCAGTTTTTTTTTTTTTAATTGCAAATTCAGTTTCACTATCAATGATCAGTCTGTTCAAATTGTCTGTTTCTTTTTGATTCAATCTTGGCAGGTTGTATGTTTCTAGAAATTTGTACATTTCTTTTAGGTTGTTATATTCTCATGATTTTTTTTGTGTCTTTGTGGTATCAGTTGTTATTTCTCCTTTTTCATTTCTTATTTTGTTGATTTGCGTCGTCGTCTTTTTTTTTTTTTGGTGAGCCTGGCTAAAGGTTTTTCAATTTTTTTTATCTATTCAAAAAACCAGCTCTTGGCTTTATTTATTTTTTCAATTGTTTTTTTTCCTTGGGTCTCTATTTTATTTATTTATTCTCTGATATTTATTATTTCCTTCCTTCTGCTGACTTTGGGCTTTCTTTGTTCTTCTTTTCCTAATTCTTTTAGACAGTATATTAGGTTGTTTGAGATTTTTCTTGTTTCTTAAGGAAGGCCTGTATTGCTATACATTTCCCTCTTAGAACTGCTTTTGCTGTATCACATAGATTTTGGAGTATTGTGTTTTCATTTTTATTTGTCTCAAGGTACTTTAAGATTTCCCCTTTGGTTACTTCATTGATGCATTTGTTTTTCCGTGGCATGTTGTTTAATCACCACGTGTTTGTGCTTTACCCATTTTTCTTTCTGTAGTTGATTTCTAGTTTCATACTGTTGGGGTCAGAAAAAATGCTTGATATCATTTCTATCTTCTTAAATTTGTTGAGACTTGTATTGTGGCCTAGCATGTGATGTATCCTGGAGAATTTCCATGCACACTTGAAAAGAATGTGTATTCTGCTGTTTTTGGAAGGAATGTCCTGTAGATATCTCTTAAGTCTAACTGGTCTATTGTGTCATTTCCTACAACTGTTGCCTATTGATATTCTGTCTTGGTGATCTGTCCATTGATGTTAAGTGTGGTGTTAAAGTCCCCTACTATTATTGTATTATCATAAATTTCTCCCTTTATTTCTGTTAATATTTGCACCTGTATACAGGTGCTCCTGTATTTGGTGCGTATATGTTAATCAGTGAAATATCCTCTTCTTTTATTGATACTTTTATCATTATATAATGCACTATCTTGTCTTTTGTTAGAGCCTTTGTTTTACAGTGTATTTTGTCTGTTATGAGTATTGCTACCCCTGCTTTTTTGTTGTTTCCTTTTGCATTAAATATCTTTTCCTATCACCTCATTTTCAGTCTGTGTGTTTCTTTTTTTTTTAACCACGTTATTGGAGTATAATTGCTTTACATTGTTGTGTTAGTTTCTGCTGTATAACAAAGTGAATCAGCTATACATATACATATATCCCCATATCCCCTCCCTCTGGAGCCTCCCTCGCACCCTCGCTATCCCACCCCTCTGTGCAGTCACAAAGCACCGAGCTGATCTCCCTGTGCTATGCAGCTGTTTCCCACTAGCTATCTGTTTTACATTTGGTAGTGTATATATGTCAATACCATTCTCTCACTTCGTCCCAGCTTACCCTTCCCCTCCCCGTGCCCTCAAGTCCATTCTCTACATCTGTGTCTTTATTCCTGTCCTGCCCCTAGGTTCTTCAGAACAATTTTTTTTTTTTTTTTTAGATTCCATACGTATGTGTTAGCATACATTATTTGTTTTTCTGACCTACCTCACTCTGTATGACAGACTCTAGGTCTATCCACCTCACTACAAATAACTCAATTTCATTTCTTTTTATGGCTGAGTAATATTCTATTGTATATATGTGCCACATCTTCTTTATCCATTCATCTGTCGATGGACACTTCCGTTGCTTCTATGTCCTGGTTATTGTAAATAGTGCTGCATGAACATTGTGGTACATGACTCTTTTTGAATTATGGTTTCCTCAGGGTATATGCCCAGTAGTGGGATTGCTGGGTCATATGGTAGTTCTATTTTTAGTTTTTTAAGGAACCTCCATACTGGTCTCCACAGTGGCTGTATCAATTTACATTCCCACCAACAGTGCAAGAGGGTTTCCTTTTCTCCACACCCTCTCCAGCATTTGTTGTTGGTAGATTTTTTGTTGATGGCTATTCTGACTGGTGTGAGGAGATACCTCATTGTAGCTTTGATGTGCATTTCTCTAATGATTAGTGAGGTTGAGCATCCTTTCATGTGTTTGCTGGCAATCTGTATATCTTCTTTGGAGAAATGTCTATTTAGGTCTTCTGTCCATTTTTGGATTGGGTTGTTTGTTTTTGTGATATTGGGCTCCCATTTATTTATTTATTCAATCATTCATTTATATCAGCACAGACTCTTGAATATTTATTTTATATTTTGGGATATAACCCAATACCATATTATTTATTTTATTACTTGAATTATTTCAGCTTTGGCCATTGGAAGCTATTCAGATTGGCTCCTGTGTCCCTCTGACATGACCACATCGTTTATTTTTTCAGCGTTTCCTTATTTTCTGGCACTACAAAACACTCCAGGTTCATCTGGTATATTCCCTGCCCCAACCCTAGAATCAGCCATTTCTCCAGAGAACACTGGTTCTTTAATTGGAGAATGGTACAGAAAGCAACAGGTGGGCCCTTGCTGTACCTGTTGCTATGGGAGTGTCATTGCTCCTAAGCATTTTCAGTGCACAGAGATAGGAAATATATGTATGTGTATTAACATACATGTACACATATGTATACACACATATCTGTAGTTATTCATGTATCTATCAGTCTGTATCTGTATTAAGCTAGACATGAGTTCATGCTGATGTCGCCAAATTTAATCCAAGCCCACACGGTTCATTCTAGCCTGCCCCTCTTGTTAGCCTGTAGCCGCCTTTCCCAACAGGGAGAAAACTGGCTCCCACCACACCACCTGTCCTGCCTTTACTTATTTGCTCAATCTCAGTGTATATGTAGAGTACTTTCAGAATTGTTAACCTCCACAGGAAACAACTTTATCAATCTAAGTACAGTATTTATGCACCTTTCCTTGTGTCTTTAGTCTTAACAGTTTCCAGTTGTTTCTTTTTGTGATACTAAGCTGCATGAGCTGCCTCTATATTTTGGAGATTAATCCTTTGCCAGTTGCTTCGTTTGCAAATATTTTCTCCCATTCTGAGGGTTGTCTTTTCGTCTTGTTTATGGTCTCCTTTGACCTACAATAACAAACCCAGAACAATTAAGAAAATGGTAATAGGAACATACATATCGATAATTACCATAAATGTAAATGGATTAAATGCTCCCACCAAAAGACATAGACTGGCTGAATGCACACACAAAAAAGACCCATATATATGCTGTCTACAAGAGAACCACTTCAGACCTAGGGACACATACAGACAGAAAGTGAGGGGATGGAAAAGGATATTCCATGCAAATGGAAATTGAAAGAAAGCTGGAGTAGCAATTCTCATATCATACAAAATAGACTTTAAAATAAACCCTATTACAAGAGACAAAGAAGGACACTACATAATGATCAAGAAGAAGATATAACAATTGTAAATATTTATGCACCCAACATAGGAGCACCTCAATACATAAGGCAAATGCTAACAGCCATAAAAGGGGAAATCGACAGTAACGCAATCATATTAGAGGACTTTAACACCCCACTTTCACCAATGGACAGATCATCCAAAATGAAAATAAATAAGGAAACACAAGCTTTAAATGATACATTAAACAGGATGTACTTAATTGATATTTATAGGACATTCCATCCAAAAACAACAGAATGCACTTTCTTCTGAAGTGCTCATGGAACATTCTCCAGGATAGATCATATCTTGGGTCACAAATCAAGCCTTGGTAAATTTAGGAAAATTGAAATCGTATCAAGTATCTTTTCCGATCACAATGCTATGAGACTAGATATCAGTTACAGAAAATAATCTGTTAAGAACACAAACACAAGAACACTAAACGATACACAACTTAATAACCAACAGATCACTGAAGAAATCAAAGAGGAAATCAAAAAAATACCTAGAAACAAATGACAATGAAAACACGATGACCCAAAACGTATGGGATGCAGCAAAAGCAGTTCTAAGAGGGAACTTTATAGCAATAAAATCCTACCTCAAGAAACAAGAAACATCTCAAAGAAACAACCTAACCTTACACATAAAACAATTAGAGAAAGAAGAATAGAAAACCCCAAAGTTAGCAGAAGGAAAGAAATCATACAGATCAGGTCAGAAATAAATGAAAAAGAAAAGAAACAATAGCAAAGATCAATAAAACTAAAAGCTGGTTCTTTGAGAAGATAAACAAAATTGGTAAACCATTAGCCAGACTCATCAAGAAAAAAAGGGAGAAGACTCAAATCATCAAAATTAGAAATGAAAAAGGAGAAGTAACAACTGACACTGCAGAAATACAAAGGATCACGAGAGATTACTACAAGCAACTATATGCCAATAAAATGGACGACCTGGAAGAAATGGACAAATTCTTAGAAAAGCAAAACCTTCTGAGACTGAACCAGGAAGAAATAGAAAATATAAACAGACCAATCACAAGCACTGAAATTGAGACTGTGACTAAAAATCTTCTAGGAAACAAAAGCCCAGGACAAGATGGCTTCACAAGCGAATTCTATCAAACATTTGGAGAAGAGCTAACACCTATCCTTCTGAAACTCTTCCAAAATATAACAGAGGGAGGAACACTCCCAAACTCATTCTACGAGGCCACCATCACCCTGATACCATAACCAGACAAACGTGTCACAAAGAAAGAAAACTACAGGCCAGTATCATTGATGAACATAGATTTAAAAATCCTCAACAAAATACTAGCAAACAGAATCCAACAACACATTAAGAAGTTCATACACCATGACCAAGTGAGACTTATCCCAGGGATGAAAGGATTCATCAATATACAGAAATCAATCAGTGTGATAACACCATATTAACCAATTGAAGGAGAAAAACCATATGATTATCTCAATAGATGCAGAAAAAGCTTTTGACAAAATTCAACACCCATTTATGATAAAAACCCTCCAGAAAATAGGCATAGAGCAAACTTACCTCAGCATAATAAAGGCCATATATGACAAACCCACAGCCAGCATCATCCTCAATGTTGAAAACCTGAAAGCATTTCCTCTAAGATCAGGAACAAGACAAGGTTGTCCACTCTCAGCACTATTATTCAACATAGTTTTGGATTTAGCCACAGGAATCAGAGAAGAAAAGGAAATAAAAGGAATCCAAATCAGAAAAGAAGAAGCAAAGCTGTCACTGTTTGCAGGTGACATCATACTATACATAGAGAATCCTAAAGATGCTACCAGAAAACTACTAGAGCTAATCAATGAATTTGATAAAGTAGCAGGATGCAAAATTAATGCACAGAAATCTCTTGCATTCCTATACACTAATGATGAAAAATCCGAAAGAGAAATTAAGGAAACACTCGCATTTTTCCATTGCAACAAAAAGAATAAAGTACCTAGGAATAAATCTACCTACAGAGACAAAAGACCTGTATGCCGAAAACTGTAAGACACTGATGAAAGAAATTAAAGATGATACAAACAGATGGAAAGATACACCATGTTCTTGGATTGGAAGAATCAACGTTGTGAAAATGACTATACTACCCCAAAGCAATCTACAGATTCAATGCAGTCCCTATCAAACTACCAATGGCATTTTTCACAGAACTAGAACAAAAAATCTTAAAATTTGCATGGAGACTTAAAAGACCCCGAATAACCAAAGCAATCTTGAGAAAGAAAAATGGAGCTGGAGGAATTAGGCTCCCTGACTTCAGTCTATACCACAAAACTACAGTAATCAAGACAGTATGGTACTGGCACAAAAACAGAAATATAGATCAATGGAACAGGATAGAAAGCCCAGAGATAAACCCATGCACATATGGTCACCTTATTTTTGAATGAGGAGGCAAGAATATACAATGGAGAAAAGACAGCCTCTTCAATAAGTGGTGCTGGGAAAACTGAACAGCTACATGGAAAAGAATGAAATTAGAACAACCCCTAAATTAGAACAGCTCTAATTTCATCAAATACATTTTTGATCCCCTTCTGTCTTTTTTCTCCTGCTGGGATCCATGTTATATCAGTGTTGGTATGCTTAATGTTATTCTAGAGATCTCATGAACACTTCATTTTTTACAATTTGTTTTTCTTTTTGCTGTTCTGATTGAGTGATTTTCCATTATTCTATCTTCCAGATCACTTATTCATTCTTTTATATCAGTTAGTCTGCTATTCACTCCCTCTAGTGTGATTTTTATTTCAGTTACTGAATTCTTCATTTCTGATTAGGTCTTTTTTATATTTTCTAGTTCCTTGTTAAAATTCTCACTGTGTTTATCTATTGCTATCCCTAATTCAGTGATCATTCTTATTACTAATGCTTTAAATTATTGATCTGGTAAGTTGTTTATTTCTTTTTCATTATTTATTTCTTCAGGAGTTTTCTTTTGCTGTGTTTCAGTTGAGACCAGTTCTTCTGCCTTTTTATTTTGCTTAACTTTTTCTGCCTCTATGAATTTAGGTGAAACATTTACCTATTGTGGTCTTGAAGGTGTGACCTTATGTGGGAGTGTCCCTATACAGACTGTGTGAGCCCAGTGCCTTTGGTGGGAGAGACGGATTTGACACAAGACATGTCTTTCCTCAGGTTGTACTCAGCTATCATCTTGGTAGGAGGTGGGACTGGAGATGGAGGGGCTAGAGCTGGAGCCAGGTGCGAGGCAGGGCTTCCCCTCTGCTCAGTGGACATCACTGCCCTATCAGGAGTGGGGTCTGATCCCAAGTTGATGGAGGAGAAGCCCTGAGGGTCGGGCCCTAGCTGGCTTTGTTCCCTCTGAGTGTGTGCTTTCCCTTCACCAAGCACTGAGACCCTTGCTCCAGAGTGGCAGAGTGCTGACACAAGGGGAGGCTGTGTGGGCCCTCAGCTCCTGTTGGTAACAGACAGAGGTCAAAGCTGTCTCCAGTACACTGCCTGTGCTGGTGCCTGCAATTGTTTACCTCACTCTGCTGAATTGTAGCTTCGAGTCCAAGCCCCTTTGTCCCTCATAGCCAATCACTCCCCCAGCCTCTGACACCCCTGCCTTGTTGTGGAGCCACACTGCAGGGCAGGGGTCCTGCATGGAGTCTTGGACTGGTAGCTGTCAGAGCCCTGGGCTGCTTCCGACGTGCTGCTTGAGTAAGTGCCAGCAGTGGCTACCATTGCCCTACTCAAGTGCTGCCCCAGGACCGAGTCGCCTCTGTGTCTGACATGTGAGCTTTCTTCCTGGTGGTGGCAGCCACAGATCCATTGCCACGTTGTGACATAGAGTAAGCGGGGCTGGAGCAAACCCTCAGCTTGAGCTGCGGTGCTCCCTGAGTTGGTTGTGGTAAACCCGGCAGCCATTGGAGCCATCTCCTGTCTGCTGTCTCTGCCCTGCCTTGGGGCCACACCACATAAGTGGAGTCCAGGATTGTCTTGGCCCTCCTGTTAGTCTCAGCAGTCCTTAAATCAGCCAAGGGGGCTCGTCTCCCTGTGTAGGACCCCAGAACTGGGGCGCCCAGTCTGTGGCTAAAACTGCTTGCTCCCCAGGGTGCGTCTTTGCCCATGTATTGATAATTTCCCTTTTTTCTCTGAGTCCCCTCTCAGGGGCACAGGTCCTGACCTGATTGTTTCTCTTCCCTTCCTGCCCAGTTCCTTGTGGATCTTTCTTACAGCCTTGGCTGTACAGGAGTCTTTCTGCTAGTTTCTATTTAGTTTTCAGTGAGAATTGTTCCATATGTAGATGTATTTTTGATGTGTTCATTGCGGGGGGGAGATGAGTTCCATGTCCTCCTACTCTGCCATCTCTATCGATCTCCTCCATTACTACTTTCTGATTCACATTAGTTGTTGGAATTTCCATCATGTCGTGGTCATCCTCTCAGCCCATGGCTGAATCACCTTGTTTTTAAGTTTCCTGTGTAACCACTCCTTTCTGCGTCTTCTGCACCCTGAAGCAAAGGTGAAGCGGTGAGCATGTTTTGCCTGATCTGTTGCAACTCTCTTCTTAGCTCTCACTGTTTCAAATAGTATCCATTTTAAGGTGATTTTCAATGATGCTGCTAGAACTTTCCTCAGGACTCATGGCTGTGATCTTATTGCCTTTATTCTCTTGGCCGCTGGACACAGTTGAGATAAATCACACTTTTGTTTTCATTATTCTAGGTATATTCTTCAACTAAATTTATTGCCAAATCTGAACTGTATAACTTAAAAGGAAATCTCTCAAATGTAATATAGTTTCTCCACAATGTTTTCTCAAAAGAACATCATTCCATTAAGTTGTAAGAAGAAAATTTGACATGAAAAAAATTAATTTAGGAATTTCTTTCCCTCTCCCATTTAGTAAATACTATCTAAATTCTTGGCTGCAGAAAAGACCAGAGCATTGAACTAATTACTGTGATAGTTAGCAGTCATAGCCTGTTTATTTGCTAGACCCAATATAAGCTCATCCAAAGTAATAGTCATGTTGATTTTGAATAAATAGACTTGGGCAGTATTTTGGAAGGTACCTGCATGATTCATATATATATTTTTAATGGGATTCTCTCTTTTTTTAAATTAATTTATTTTATTTTTGTCTGCGTTGGGTCTTCGTTGCTGTGTGTGGGCTTTCTCTAGTTGCGGTGAGCCAGGGCTACTCTTCATTGCATTGTGCGGGCTTCTCATTGTGGTGGCTTCTCTTGCTGCGGAGCACAGACTCTAGGTGTGTGGGCTTCAGTAGTTGTGGCGCGCAGGCTCAGTAGTCGTGGCTTGCAGGATCTAGAGCACAGGCTCAGTAGTTGTGGCACATGGGCTTAGTTGCTCCGTGGCATCTTCCTGGACCAGGGCTCGAACCTGTGTCCCCTGCATTGGCAGGCAGATTCTTAACCACTGCGCCACCAGGGAAGCCCCTGATTCACATTTTGTGATGCTGTTTTTTTGGAAGGGGGCAACATAGTTTAGTAAATTAGAGCACAGATTCTGGATTCAAAACGTCTGGGTTCAGATTTCAGCTCTAGCATTTGTCAGTCACGTTGCCTTGGACCAGTTATACAACATCTCTAAGCCTCATTTTGTCTCATTGGATAATAATAGAACTGATAAGATTGGTTGTTGTGAGGATTACATAATATAATGCATATAAGCATAGAACTCTGTCCTATATTAGGAATTTGATAAATGGTGGCTCTAATGATTTTGCTGAAGATTGGATTTTAGTGGATAATTTTTTATTTTTTTTTCGGTATGCGGGCCTCTCACTGTTGTGGCCTCTCCCGTTGTGGAGCACAGGCTCTGGACGCGCAGGCCCAGCGGACATGGCTTACAGGCCTAGCCGCTCCGCGGCATGTGGGATCTTCCCGGACGGGGGCACGAACCCGTGTCCCCTGCATCGGCAGGCGGACTCTCAACCACTGCGCCACCAGGGAAGCCTTCCCTTTAGTGGATAATTTTGACAGGAAACTCATCCTCAGCCAGCTTAAGAAAAAAGAGAAGTCTGGCACAGAAAGTCAATTCTTGAATGATATCATAAAGGCTTGGTTCCTCTCCAATTCTTGGTCTACCCTTTCATTATTTTAGTTTCATATGTTGACTTTACTCTTATGCTTTCTGTGAAAACACCAGGAAATTTCTGCCTCTCCCTTTGGAGTGACCAAATGCTGCATTTGCTTCTCACATTTACTTAAGTTCTGTATGATGAGAAAGAATAAGCATTTTGTCTGGTGGCCCCTGGCAAAATTAGGAAATTCACCTCGATTGGGTCCTTTTAGGTTATGTGCCTATTGCATTGCAGTCAGGGGAATATATGGGCTCATTTGCTTAGGTCTCCTCACATCCCTCATTGCATGTGTTTGGAATAGGGGTAGAGCCCTATCCAGACTCTACACTAAATGTGGGGCAGAGAGGGCACCGACATGGAAACAGGGGGCTATTTCTGTAGGAAGATGAAACAGATATGGGTACTCAAGGAACAACTATAAAGGTGATATCAGTGAAAAGGTTTTTTTTCCTACTATCCATTTACTACATGAATGAATGAAAATAACGGTTACTTATTTGCAAGGGCATCAGATTATGTGCTTGGGAATCCTTTCTCTCTCTCTCTTTTTGTTGTTGTTGCATATCTCCAGAGACTGAAATTGAGGTGCATCTTATTTTCTGCAAGTTATCGTTTAGCAACTCTGTGTGCCAATATGGCATAGCAGAACTTTATCAGGCTTGGAAAAGAAGTTCTGTGAGGTATAGCCCAACTCATTGGGATGTTCAGCCAGGATTCCTATTTCTCTTGTTTAGTTTTTCAAAAGAACCTTTGTAATACATGAAACGAATCAAAAAATGGGCCCCAGGACATATATGGCTCATCATCATTTTGATATTTGAAGCAAAGTAATCATAATAGCAAACTGGTTTTTAATAGTTTCAAAATTAACATCATTTATTTATCAAGTTTACATCTCTTGTGCACATAGATAAATATTTTCCTATCATGCTGTTTGAAGGGCAAACCTCAGGGTATTTAAGCTCTTTGAGGTTATTATACAAAGTTTCTTTGTATATGAGTGACAGAATTAAATAATAATAAAGCTAAATTCTCTCATTCTAAGTTATTGTCTTTTGAAAAAAACGACAATAATCCAATTCTGACTCTTTCTGATTGTGAAAATTCATTTATCTCATTTCTCAAGTAAGGTGGATGGACTTGTTGAATGAAGGCCTTTTCTGTTGTATTTGGGCAGGGTAGGATGCAGTGTTCACAAGGTCTGTGAGATCTAGAGAACATCCAGGTCATGGAGAGAGGGGAGGGTCCAGACAGCATGTGGACCATGTATTTGAACTCTCAGGGTGTGCAGGGTGCTCATTACCTCTCTTTACTTATATTTAATGGTTCAGATAACACTTATCATCATTTCCTGGGCAACAGAAGAGTGTTTTACCAGTGTACCACCTCAGGGGAAGATCTCAGTTTATAATAATTTACAGTAGTAGGTACTGTAGTACCTTCAGTCTCATCTAAATATGGGTCCTTTGCTATCAGCACACCTCTTCCGCTCTACCACACACAATCCTAGATGTCTTGGTCCTCGCCCTTTGATAAGGAGACATGTGAAAAAAGGATGGTCGGGCTTCCCTGGTGGCGCAGTCTCATCAAAACCTCCAGTATGGACAGTTCTTCAGAGGACTTTTTCTTTCCCAAAATGCAACCTGAAATATATAAAAATTGCTGAGTTTTGCCACATACCATTGTCTACTGTTTATTACTTGCTTCTCTTCCTGGGATTTAGGTTCTTTCTTCCTCTGGTTGGTCTGGGTCTAGTGGATCCAACATGGCCCTGGGGGCCTAAACATCTGTATGCAGCTCTCCTGGGGGTTTGCACCCTGACATTTGAGGCAGTGTGTGGCTGTCCCCCAGCCTCTACCACTCCTCAGTCTTCTGTATCTCATCTGCTCCTGATTTATTTTCTTCACTGCTCTCAGGGAAATCACCCTTCATACCAGTATTCAAAATTCCCTGGGACTCCTTTTCTTCACTCACCTCACCTCACTTTTGTGACCTGTCTGAATCTACTTTCCCACCTTTGGTCCTCCAGGTTGGCATGTATTGTTGGAAAAAAATTGGCCTGGTATACAGAGTTATAAAACTGAGAACCTGTGGCGTCAGACCTTTGTGAGCCTTTCCGTGGATTGGCAGCCAAGCTATTTCTCACTTGGTTTGCTTTCATACTCTCCACAGCAGCTGGTTGAAAAGTTTACTGTGCATTTTAAGCTGTATGTTACATAACTCTAGTCCTCCAGCACAGAATGGGTAAGCAATACAAAATTTATTGAATCCATGAATTAATGAATTATTGACTGAAAAGATGAATCTTTCATGGGGGAAACAAGGATTGGAATATCAAAAAAATATATATATATATATATATATATATATATATATATATATATAGACCTTGAGTTCTGTTGGGCACCTAGATCCTCATGGTAAATATTCCTTTCTGATTAATTTTAAAAATATTCCAAAAAATAAGGAATCCACCTAACCTCTAAATATGTTCATGAAGAATAACATAACAGAATAACAGAATAACAAATAAATCATGGTATACCATCCTAACATTTTGGTAAGTAGAGTCTCAACTTCAGTATTAAGTTGGTCTCACTGATAAAGCAAGATTAATCATGAAGTTATCAGTATCTATTTCACAAAATGGGATGGGGAAATATCACAGTATAATTTGATGAAATTCAAATGAAAACGAGGCTTGGAGCTCGTTATTCATACCAGTTAACAAATACATGAGATAGAGGGTATCTAAGTACAATTGTCTACCAGAAATCTTATCAGCTATAACTTATTGTTTCAGCAAGTTTGAAGTACTTGTAATCACTTGGCTTAAGATGATTACTGAATAAAAAAACGAATTGTTACACAGCTGACTCGGAGGGATTTCAAATAGGGTAAGTTTACACTATAATTTGAGACAAGCTAGAATTTATTTTTTGGAGGTGATTGTGAAAATAGTAAAGGACCTTTGGAGTTAGTGGCTGGCATTTTATGTCAGTGGAATTCAAAATAATATAAAAGGAAAACGAGGCACATGTAACCACATTTATTCACAAAATAACTCTATCCTTGGAAATGTGAACGATAGTAGGCTGCTTTGTGGAGATTCTGTCCAGCATTCTGTCTGACATCATTCTTTGAGTGGACCAAGGCCTCTCTGAATGCTCCCCCTCCCTCACGCCTCCCATCAGCTCCTTTATACATCACCCCAATCCTTGGCCACTGTTTATGGAGTCAGATGAGTACCTCTGCCTGCCCTGTGCGGAGCAAAGCAGCAGAGGCATCTAGGATGCTCCGAGGGGAGCAGGAACGCAACAGCACTTTCTTCAGTGCAGTTGCATCCTTGCTCCTGCATGTGGCCCCTGAATTCGTACAGTAAATTTTCCTTTTTTGCTTAAATCTAGTATATAGTCCATGCTGCTGAGGCTGTGGTGAGATGTCATACATAGTTGGTAGTATTGTAAATTGTTACGTTTTCTGGAAAATATTTGGCAATACGTATTAAGAATATTAAAAACATTCATATCTGTATATGCACTTGTACCACTTCTAGGAGTCTATCATGAGGGATTTATCAGATTCATGCACTTGAATATTCATGTACAATGCAATTTATGATACTGAGAAATCAGAAAAAAGCTAAATGTTCCAATTTGAATATTAGCTAACTGTATCATGATGTGTCTGTATTTTGTAATGTTATACAATTATTAAAATGTTTAGAAAAACATTTAATGGAGTAGCAAACTACTGTGCTGTGACATTAAGTGAAAAATGTGTATACAAAATACTACGTACTTTATGACTCCAGTATCATGATTTATACATGTACATGTGTATAATTAGTAAGACAAAAGTAGAACATTGCACCTAAATGTTAAAAATGGTAATTTTTGAGCAGGAGAACTAAATATGACATTTTTTTAACTGCTTTCCTGTATTTCTTACAATAATCATGTATGTGAATAGAAAAATCCTATTATTAAAAAATTCTGTGTAAAATAATACATTATTTTAGTGTTAAAAGGAATGAGTTTTTTCTTTGTTGCATGAAAAACTTTGGAAAATTCAACATGGTGTATTTACTCCGTGTTGTGCAGTGGAATAAAGTGTGTTCTTTATCTTTTCATGGCAGGATATAAAATCTAAAACCAACAGTGTTAACCTATCAGTTGTATCAAAATTTAAATAGAAATATGTTTGTACTTATTCACAGTTGTTTTAAAAATAAATCAGCATCTATTTTAAGTAATGAAGATTAAATACATTACAGTAACATTATTTTAATGTGAATATAACTTTGCCAGATTTTAATAAAATAACAACAGTTTAGAGATACACATATATAGGTAGAATATATACTTTTTAAAATAGTAAGGCATATTTTATGATATATAATCTTTTTACCACAAAATACATATGCTTCTCAGATACGAAATAAAACTAATATGACTAGGAAGACACTACTACCTGGGACCAGAATAACACCTTTACAAGTAGTTTAATTTTTATACATGACTTTAGTAACATCATTATACAAATAAGCCATTTAGCAGGCGTGTTTTGGCAGTGTGAATCTATAAGACACTGGTTGAATTTCACATAAACTTCTGCAACCTGACAACTACTGCTTAGCAAGTCTTTGTATAAAGTGTGCAGTAGCAGGTACAAGTGGGCCCCAGTTGCTAATAGGTAAATAGGCACAAAAGCTTTGCTGCCCTTTGGAAGTTGGGCAGAGCAATCTTGAGCTCTGATCTCCTGTTGCTCCTCTCAAGTTTTAACATATTCTAAGTACCTTTATGTGGAAATCAAAAATAACGGAGCAAGAGCAGACTGGGGAGATGGCATTTCTACCAGTAAAATTTTCCAAATCAACACACTCATCCAGTTTCCGACATCATTCTTTGAGTGGACATCGTCTATCTGATGCAAAATGTGGCTTTGCTTTTTTTAGTTGCAAAGGGAGAGGGAAGCTTTTGTTCAGCTTTTGTTTAGAAAAGTCAGTTCAGTACACATAATCGACTTTCTTAATTCTGAGAAGTAGCTCATGCTCATTTGGTAGTGAAGTGTTGTAGAGGAATGTTTCTCTTGCTCCATCTTCAACAAGATGACTTCACAGACAGGTTTCAAGTGTGTCACTCAACCTCAATACACGGGACAGGCTTCTTGGTAGATGAGCTTCCATTTTCTGAGGGGCGGTAGGAAAGTGTGCTCATTTTTGTGGACAGGGTTGAGTGGGATTTGGCCTTTGGGGGAATGTATTTCAGAAGCTGGAGAAAATGTTTTTTAAATTTTTTCCCCAGAAAGCCATAAAAGAGAGGATTCAGGCAATTGTTAAAATAAGCTAAGCAAATAGTGATGGGCATGGCGGTGTCGACAATATCTGAAATTTTACAGTCATGTATGATGCCCAACTGAATCAATACATCCAGAAAAGTGAATATTTGGTGGGGAACCCAGGAAAAGAAAAAGAAAAGCACAATTGCCATAATTATCTTGAAAATATCATCTTTTCTTGGTTTGTTCTTCTGAATTTCATAAGCCTTCTTTAGGGTCTTCCAAATAAGAGTATAACTTGTGAGAATGATCAGAAAAGGAAACAAGAAACCCAGTATATTCTTGGTTAGGCCCAGTCCTACGGGGAGGGTTGAATTTTGGGATTCGTAATGGAAAGCACAAACCGTGATATTGATATTCTCGATGAAAAATACATTGCGGTGGATTATAGTTGGCAAACTGGCCAAGCCAGCCAGCAGCCAAATAATGATGCAGGTGACTTTGGCCACGAGCATTGTGCGCCGAAGGCGGGACTTCATTGGGTGCACGATAGCCAGGTAGCGATCAATGCTTAGACATGTGAGTAGAAACACACTGGCATAGAGGTTGAAGCTGACGCTGGCTGAAGCGATCTTACATAGGTAATTGCCAAAGGGCCAGTGGTATTCCATAGCAGTGTAGACAGCCCATAGTGGCAAAGTCAGTAAAAAGCATAAGTCAGCCAGTGCTAAATTCAAAAGAAAAACACTGGCCACAGTCTTCAGTTTCATGTAAAAGTAAATGACAATCACCACCAAGCTGTTTCCAAATATTCCCACCACAAAGATAATACTATATAAAGTGGGGATCATGACAAATATGTAATTGTGCCGTCCAGCTTTGGGACAGTCCTCTTGGATTCTTTTAATACCATATTCGGTGGAAGAGTTGAGGATCATTTTGATCTCCTGGGTTAGCTGGTCTCAGACAGTATGCCAAATGCACCTAGAAAAAATACAAATGAAAAGGTAAAAAATTTTTAACTTCCAGTTGTAAATGAATAGGTTTATTTCTCAATCATTAATACAGTAACTCAACTTTAGTTTTTAGGAAAAAAAATAGATCATATTTTCTGGAGAAAAGCTGTGAACTGATAAAACCTAAGATTGCACATTTAAATTAAGTTTTGGAACATATTGCTTTTCTAGGAAATGATAAAGATCCTTCAGACAAGTAGACGTGGGGTTCTATGTGAATACTTATCTAGGTCCTTTGCCTTTTTTCTAGGAGTAAATCCTAGCTTCCAAATTGATTAGAAAAACATAATCTAAATTTCAGAAAATACTACTGAATTAAATTAGTTATTCAGAAAGACTTGAGTTTTTCCTGAGGCTAATTAATTTGTCTTTAACCTCAGAAATGTGACACATCCATATCTTATTCTTTGAACCATTTCTTTCATATCACAATCTTAGGTAAAAAAATTATTAGCATCCTCCCTTAAGTGGTCTGAATAGCTGCCTCTACGTTCTGAGGAATTGATTTAAGAGGGGATAAAAGGGAGGGCTCAAGGCTTTGGGGAACAGCATTCTTTCTGTGGTTTTCCAGGTCACTACAGGCAGTTACCACTTATTCTTTAACTTCCACCCCAGTCTAGCAAAAGGGCCTGAATCTCGTAACTTTTGTGCCCACAGTCCATTTCTGGAATTAACTCTGCGGTTAACCGTTTGTCTAACAAGGATGTCAAATAAATAGATTAGGTCAGGATTATCAATAAAACATGTGTTTTGGGGGGGCTCAAGATAGCAGCAGCTTTTTAGGATTTTAGGAAGAATCAGACGCTCAGGAATGAGCTCCATAGAGACTTTTGCAAATATTTGCTCCAATATTTTACATAATCAACAATCAAGCCATTCATTTATGTGATTTAGAAAAGCATCAGTTTCTGCCCTAGACAAGAGTCTAACAAAAAACCCTTGGAAGGGAAGCTGAAGATGCTGTGAGGATAACATGGCAGGGTGTGGCACAGGCAGGCTCCGAGGTGAAGGCCAGCCCTAGGCACAGGCGAGGCTGGCCAGGCAGGGTAGTGGTGTTGGGTAAAGACCCTATTGCTCCACCAGGAGTGGGTCCCTAGATGAGCATGGGCGTGCTTTCCACTTGTAGCAGATGATCCTGGGTAAGGAGAGGAGCAGGAATAAGACATGAATAGTCTGCCCAGGATAGCTGCACTTGGCATCCAGGAGAGCTGGATGAACTCGCGCACTTAAGGTGGTGTCCATCTTGGTGCAAAGTGGTGCTATGAAAAGGATGAGTCTCAAGTAGCCAGATTTTAAGAGGTAACACTGGGAAAGAGAGGTTCTTAAGTGGCCTCTTTGCCTCCCCCAAGGAGGCAGTTATTCTCCCTACCCAAGCTTTTGGCTCTATGCCCTCGTCTTGTACTCAAGACTATATAATCTAAATCCCTTTATTCTCTTTTCATTCATGGGGGCATCAGCATCCACCAACAGGCAGATGTCACATCATCTGTGGAGCCTTCCTGACTTGTGTGGGCAACTGGCTGTTCCATTTCTTGTGCTGCTTTGGCACTCTCGATGTAGGTTTTGACCTATATATTCCAATGGTATGTTGACATATCTGTCTTCTCCACTGGTTTGTCAGTGGCTTGAGGGTAAGGCCTGTTCGAAGCATCTTGTTCATTAGTATAGGCCCTGACACCTTCCTGGAAGCAGATGATAAATGTCTGGTAAATAAGAGAGCAAGTGGACAAATTGAATGAGTGAATATTATATAACTTAAAGCTACAAGTAGAGAGTATTGAGACTAATTTCTAGGGGCTAATGAAATCAATTTACATTCTGCTCCCAAAGAATCTGACAGAAAATACTCAGTGTCAACCTGGGCTTCACCTTGGATAACAAGCCAAAACCCAAACCCAAATCTAATCCCGAACCAAACCAAACCATACTGACAAAAAAATAAAAAACCTTGGCACTTTTAGAAATCTGTAGTTTACAAAACAGAAGAAGATAAAAATAAGGAATTACTTAGTAGAAACTAGGGCTAGGCGCTCAGGAAGGTTTGACCTACTTCTTCCTTACCCAGAAGGATTTCTCTACACTTTCCTGATTTTTTCAGTTTTTAAAAAAGTCGTAATTACTGAAATCATGCCAATTTAAAAGTATAAATTCATTTAGGTAAACAAATACTCTATTAAAAATTAAATGCTTCTTAAAAAGCCTATGAGCTAGCAGTCATTTATACCTTAAAGTGGATTAATTTACTTATTTGCTCTCCTTCTAACATCTAGTTGTGATAAGTTGGATTTTGCCTAGGAAAAAATTGGAAATGTCAAGGTTAAAGAATCTCAAAGATTAAAAGTAGCCTGGGTTGAACTGAAAATAGGGCAGAGTTAAATATTTGTTTCAGTTTGGGCATAAGGGCACTAAATGTTAGGAAGGAATAAACCGGATTCATTAGGATTCCTTGGATGCCCTGAGCTTGGGTGCACAAGAGTAGGGAGGAAACTCTCTTTCCTCTCTTGACCTCACTTTGAGGGCACACAACTCTTGCTGGTCCCATTTTTTGTCTAGAGGGGGTAGAACTTTATTGACTAGGCTGGAACTATAACCATCATTTATAAAAGAATTTCAGTGGAAAAATTTGCATTTGAAGGGACCAATTTATAAACATGGTTTTGGACTCCAGTTCCTTCACATTCTGAGGTCAGCCTTTTCTTAAGTTTCCATCGATCCATATTGACTCATATTTAAAATGTAAAAGGTTGCTCTGAACACCTAGGGAAACATCCCTGGAAGTTTGAATGAGGTATATATTATTTTAATGAGTATATTATTTGAGAAACTCTGGGCATAGCGTTGAATATACTAACTGGAAGGACATTTTATATAAATGTTTCTATAAGTAATGACCAAAACTTTCTATCTAGTAAGGCGTCGGGGAGAGGAATTTCAGGGAATGAAAATAGCAGGAGCAAGTACAAGAAAGCAGAAATGCAAATAGTGTGTTCAGCAGGCAGTCATCCATTCGTTCCATATTCACTAAACACCTACTATGTGCTGGGGTCAGGGATGCAAAGTGAATAAAGTCACAGTCCTTCTCCTGCTTTGGATGATTTGAGTCTAGCTGGGGGAACAGGAGCCTTAAAGCCAAAATTATCTCCACTGTGTTGAATACTATACCATACCAGAGGCATGTGGAATGTTCTGTATTTTTCACTGACCCAGCTTGATGGTGGGAATGTCCAGGAGTTATCAGGCACATTTCCCAGAGATGGCACTTGGACTTTGGAGGATGTATGGGAAACAGAGTGGTTACAAGTTAAAGGCAACCACCTGGCCAGCTAAGGTGGAATAGAGATTTCGTTATTGCTTGAACTTTTCCCTCCTTATAAATGTCTGAAGCTTCATCTATGGGAAACTGCTCTTGTAAATTTACAGATATTGTACAACCTTCCAGGCAGGGGTGTGGGGTCTGAATGTGTACTGGATGGGAGGGTGACACAGGCCATGCTGGTAGGTAAGAAATATTGTTCTCTCAGTCTGCACTGTTGCCACTCATAGGCTTCCCTAGAGAAACCTGGTTCTTGAGAAAGAGAGAAAATGGAACGCTTATGATTGGAGTCACCTTAGATTGATGATAAACAAGTGGTAAAGAGTAGGGTGTTTTTCTCTTTGAAGCTTGAAAGTATGCTATTTTGGTGAGCAGCTGAAGGAGAGAGAGATGTGATCTCCTAGGACACCAAACTTTTGAGTCCCAGAAAGCAGCTACTTTTCTGTTTCATCCTGCTTCTTCTTCCAGTAGGGTTATAAGCAGGTAGGATACTGATTAGAAACACAGGAGGATCCACCTCTCTCTATTTCTGGGTCTCACTGTAGCTTTTACTCAGGCTCTGTGGTTTACATGAATTCCACAACATCATTTCCTCTTGAGGTAAACAAGATGGAATTTGGAGTCAAAATGCTTGTAATGGAATCTTCCTTTACCACGTACAAATGTGTGTGGCTCTGGATAAGTCACCCAATTTTTCTCTGAACATAAGCCTCAGTTTCCTCATCTGTAAGAAATGGGAGCAATGATTCTTACTGCACTTAATTATTGTAGTAATTAAATGCAATAACTTGAAAGTACTGGGCCTATCTTTCAAATAGTAAGTGTTTAATAAATGTGTTTTATTTGAATCTTTACTATTATTTTTTTGAATGCAAGGCAAGTGCTGACTCAGCCATGAATCAAAAAAGCATGAGAGATTTAAAAAAAAGGTTTATCATTGGTAAGCTTTTGCCATTAAAAGGCTAAAAATACCAAGCTGTTTTTCTTTCAAAGTATGAGTAAAAAATAATCTTAAGCAGATGAATAAATATGCCATGAGTCAGGTGGGAACTTTCAGTCTGCTACAAACACAAGGTTGGTTCACGGTGGCCACACCACATTTATCTACTGCTTGCTTTAGTAGGAGTTACCTTTCATTCCGTGACAGCTTCCCTGGTTCTTAAAAACGAACCTAAGAAAGAAGATTTTCTTTTTTTCTTTCTTTTTTAATTCTAAGAATATTTCCCCAAGACTTTTGATTAGAATATTAATACCTCCTTAAGCTTTTAGGCAAGCCAAAACCAATCTAATTAAATTGTTCATTACAAGCTCCTTTTTTAATGATTTTGCAATCTGAAGAAAAAAAAATACCCCGAAGTTTCCTATGATAATAAAGAGAGAACTAAACAATCAAATAATTATATTTTAGGATAATCTATCAAAGTATCTTTCTTTTTTTAAAAAATTCTCTTTAATTTTATTATCTCCTTTTATTTATTTTTAAAAATATTTATTTATTTGGTTGCACTGGGTCTTAGTTGCAGCAGGCGGGCTCCTTAGTTGTGCTCTGGGGCTCCTTAGTTGTGGCATGTGAACTCTCAGTTGCGGCATGCACGTGGGATCTAGTTCCCTGCCCAGGGATCGAACCCAGGCCCCCTGCATTGGGAGCATGGAGTCTTAACCACTGCGCCCCAAAATACCTTTCTTAAATATCAAAAGAGTAGGCCAGTGTTTGTTATTTGCCTGTAGTGCTGGACAGCTCAATACACCATCCTGTTCAAAAGGCATTCTCTTTATTGCTCCTATCTTATAATTCAGACATTAGAAAGCAACTGTTTCTGCTCCTGTGTGTTCTTCCCCTAGTAATGAATGAGGCATTCTACAGGGAACAACTGTTAGTATCCATTTGTGAATTCACTGAATCATAGAAGTTGGCATTCAAATTTTTAGGGTTTCTACTTGTTTCTTTTTCAAATCCACGTGTTCTTATTTCTTAACCTTCTGTTCTTATTTTATGGGGTCTATTTCTACCCTTATCTCCTTAACCGTTCTGAACATCTGTGTGTGAAAAGCCCCTATCCAATTGCTTTACTATTTGTAGTTCTTCAGGTATAAATTCTATTTGTTTCATCTATAGACGCTGTTACTTGGCATTTGCCTTCATTTTAGGTTTCATAATCTTTGCGAGTTAATCTCTAGTAGGAATTAACTTCTTTAGTAGGCCTGAGTGGATGGCAGTGGTGGTAAAATTTCTGCTTGGGCATACAACACTCACTTGATCTGGAAAAGTTTTAATGCCAATTCTCAGCCTAGTTTCCAACCCCTTACTTTGCAGATACTGCAGATTAGGCCCTCTACCCATTCTCAAATTTTTGCCCGTCTACAGAAGTTATTTTAGCCTTTGGTCACAATGGGAAGTAATTTTCCAGTCCTGGCTTTAACCAGGAAACCCAGTGTCCGTGGCCTTCAGTACATGAGCTTAATGGCCTTTACTTCCATTCTGGTAAAGTCATTAGAACTCTATCTCAGCTGTGTATCTGGTGTTGGTTCTTCTCTGGCCCCTGTGGTCTCAATTCTTATATGGAGCTGTAATGGGATATTTTATGTATTTAGAGAAAAAAGGTAATATCCATGATTGCTTAATCCATTATCTTCATCTTGACTGGAAGTTGCCCTACACATTATTTGGTGATAATGGTTAAGTTTCTTGGATCCAATAAGCTTTGAAGTATAGTCTTGTCCCTCTTCTTGCGCTCCCTGCCCCATCCTGACCTTTGATGAAGCATCCAGGCCTTTCTGGGTGACACTTTCCTCCAGGCCCGTAATGCTGGCAGCCATGACGAAGGGAGCATGGCAAAGAGCCTGCATCATAAGGCAGGTGACCAGAATTACTCTCAAGTCAGATCCACAGGAGAATGCAGTGCTTTTGGTCAGCAATTCCCGCCTAACTTCTCTACGTTAAGTACTTTTCTTGGAGATGATTTTGTTTGCCTCTGCAATTCCCAGATTAATCTTTCTCTTAACACAAAAGATATTTTATTAAAATTATTAATGCCATACTAATTACATACTTAAGATTCAATCTCTTCAAACTTAATGAATGCAAGTGTGGTATGTCTACGTGGTAAGTAGTGGTGTCTGGCCCTCTTCCTAAGTCAATGTCATCCACTGTGGCCTGCCCTCACAAGAAATGAAAACAGCGCAAGCTACTTTTTTATTTCTGCTCATACCATATGTAACCAACTGTAGTGACGGTGGTTAAATATTCTGTCATCCTCAACCAGTCCTCCCCTTTGCTTTGTCCAAAACAGCCCAAGAACCTAAAGAACTCAGCTTTAAGAAAGGAAATTCAGAAATTCCTTCCAAGTCAGGGTATAAATTTCAAGGAAAGTAAAATATTAATCCTAAATTTTTGCTTCTTGGAAATTATTCAGTACTTTAATATCTAATAATATAACACTAAACTACAATTAAATTTCTCTCCACTCGAGAAGCTCCAATTTATCATAGATTATAGTTTAAACAAGTCAGTTGTGATGAATATCCCAAGCTCGCCAAACAACTCTCTTCATTCCTATGCTATTTCCTCCCACTCATGGCTATCCTAAACTCTTGGCTATTTCTGTAGTATGATTTTTTTTTTAATTTCAGAAAGGAAAGATAGGGATGAAAGATATGTGATTAAGTCTAATCAGGTGCTTAATAATCTTCCTTTGACACACTGGTTAGTAGAAAATAGTCTTTTTATGTTAAATATAGAAGGCAATGGAAGGTTTTTCAGGGAGTTTAGAAAGAGTAGTGTTCCAGAGACTAGGAGAAAAGGAAAATAACATCTAACTTGGAAGAAAGCTTGTACATACATGAACCCCTGTCCTTTACTACTTCCAACTTCCTCAAATTTATGGACTCATAGAATCTCCCTGAGGGAATCATAACCACATTTCGAAAGATCAGTATCTTGCCCATCAAGGTGGAAGAAACCTCATTTTTTTTTTTTTTTTTTTGCGGTACGCGGGCCTCTCACTGTGTGGCCTCTCCCGTTGCGGAGCACAGGCTCCAGACGCGCAGGCTCAGCGGCCATGGCTCACGGGCCCAGCCGCTCTGCGGCATGTGGGATCTTCCCGGACTGGGGCACGAACCCGTGTCCCCTGCATCGGCAGGCGGACTCTCAACCACTGCGCCACCAGGGAAGCCCCCTCATTTTTAATATATGGCTTTCGGAGACTGTTTACAAGCTTTTCTTTTTCTAAAGATGAAAAACGCAGCTCCTAGGTGGGCATCTCAGTCAACAACAGCTGCTTTATCCAACTTGTGAACAAAAGCCCAGATTTCATCTGTGAAGCCACTCCACATTTGCCTCTTTGAGACTTTAAATCGGGAGCAGACACTGCTTATTTCTTTTCAAATTCCACTTTAAGGGGTATGAGGAAAGTTATTGGGAAGGAAAGGATGCACTAATTAATTTATACCCTTAAGAAATGATGATAATAGTATAGAATGTGTATGTATTATGAGTTTTATGTTAGAGGTTATGGCATATAACCATATATGGCATATGACATGGCAATTCATTTCAGATTAAAGTTTTTACTGTTATGCAAATCAGATAACCATAAATTTTAAATGAAGCTAGAAGAATTAAATATTCAGTATATTGTACATGTTTCCCCAAATTGCCAAGTGTCCTAATTGAAGCAGAAATATTCTTTGGATGATAGTCTACAAATTGGTCCTGCACAATGTGTAAGGAGACTTGGGTTCTAATTTTGGCTTTCCCACTCACTAGCAAGGTGACCTTGAACCAGTCACTTAGCTTCTCTAGGTTTCTGTATCGTCGGGGAGCTGGTACATGCTTCAGAAAATCTCCTGAAACACTGAAATTTCATAATCTCTCTTCTGAATAGGTATACATCTTTTGTATACAATCTACAAAAGATATATATTAGGTAGATATACAAAAGGTATACAATAATGGCTCGACAAGTAGAAATTACCCAATAAATCATTAAATCAGCCAGCTATTTGTTTGTCTATTGATATAGATATTATTAGTATCACAATGAGTTAATAACATTCTGTAATTAAATATAAAAACTTTTTTATTTAAAATGAAATGAAAAGAATTTTACCTTTTACTGAAGATGAATAAAGAAACTCTACTTAAGCTCATTATGTTATAGTGACAGTGCGTTCCCCCCCACCCCATTTTTTAGATTAACTATTAACCCAAAGAAATGTTTCCCCAGCAGAGCATTTGGATAGCTGATTGTGACTCCAGGTTGATGAGGTCAAGATTATAGGTTTGGACGCCATCTAGACTAGCTGTTTTCACTCCATTTATGGTCAAAGACTATGAGCCTCTCAGACATCCCTTGTGTTATTCACTGGCAATTCCAGGTGAAAGGGTAAAGACAGATTGATTCATGGCTGCAAGTCAAAATTAAAAGTATGCCCTGCAGTTAGGGAGTCAAGATTATATCATCCTATGAAAAAGGTGGCACAATATGTTATTGTTAAAATAACTTATTCAAAATGAACCTATTCTCAGATTCTCTGTGGGGAAAATACAACTTTTTAAAGTTTAGCATATACTCAGAGTGGTTCAGTTGCCCAGATAAAACATAGAGGTGAGGGCAGAGGAACCTCACAGTAATATACTATTTAGAATAATACTTCAAAGTATTATATTGTCAGTGTTTTGATGAGCTAAATGGACTTTTGTGCCAAGAAAATGAATTCTGTAAGGGTTATGTCCATTTGATTTTTATCACAGTTACATTTTTTTTCAAATACAGTTTTGTATACTACTTTTAATTTTGCTTTTTACATTAAAATGTCATAAAAATGGAGAGATATTAGAATGGTTTGACAGAGAAAGCACTGGAATAGAGTCCTGTCCAATGACTTGTTTTGTCACTAAAATCATACATAGGTAACCTAATCTCTTACTTTGTTATCCCTTAAATATTACAAAGTATTTGGAATGGGAATACCAATACCTATTCTCACCTCTATTTCATAGATTGTTAAAGTTAAAAAGTGAGGTCTTTGGAAGGTATGGAGACACTCTGAAAATATAAGCTTTCTATAATGCAAGGATAAATGAAATGAACTTCATGAAAGAAAACTCAGAACTTCAAAAGATTAATGGAATTTTTTCATTCAGAAATTCAGCAGAAATATTTTTGATTATTGTAATCTAATGCTTTTACTTCAAGAATTATAACAAGGTACTTGATTAATGCTGAAAGGTAAAATGATAAGATATTGTATAGCTTCTACATTTACATTGTAGCAGCAAATGTTTGTGTACAACGTGGGACCCTCAGGCTAAATCTGATTGACAGATATATTTTCTTTGGCCCCCAAAGTGCTTATAGCTTTTGGGATTTGAATACTCTGTGGTTCACTAATCCCCACCATTCTCTCTTTTCTGATTCTTTAGGTCAGTGCTGTTCAAAAGAAATACAATGTGAGCCACATATGTAATTAAACATTTTCTAGTAGCCACATTAAAAAATAAAAAGGAACAGGTGACATTAATTTTGGTAATATATTTTATTTAACCCAATATACCCAAAATATTGTCATTTCAACATGTAATCAATATAACAATTATTGAGATATTTTACTTTTTTTTTTTGTACCAAGTCTTCAAAAGCCAGAGTATAGTTTGTTTCCAGCACATCTTAGTTGAAACTAGCCACACTTCAAGTGCTCAGTCACCACTTGGGGCAGGCCACTGAACTGGACAGCACAGCACATGTGCTTCCCTCATGTAAGTCACCTACCTAGCCCTTCTAGCAATGGTCCTGAAAACGTGGTCCCTGGAACAGCGGCGTCACCATCACCTGGGAATCCCTTGGGAATGCAAATCTTAGGCCTCACCGCAGACCTACTGAATTAGAAACCCTGTGGGTGAGGTCCCACAAAATTTTAATGAGCCCTCCAGGTGATTCTGATGCATGCTAACATTTAAAAACCACTGCCCTACTGGCATCTTCATTTGTAACCCTTGCTTTTGTGCTCTGTGCCTGTCATGACTCATAGGCAAAACCAAATACAACAAACGACAAAAGTGCCATCAGATGAAATGTTTTCATTTGGCCCCTTTGAGGCATTAATACCTGAAGAAATAGGACAAATTCCTAAATGCAGCTTGAGAATTACACATTGAACTCTGTATTTCAGGATTGGAGTAGCTAAGGGGAGCTGAACAGGAGTCATCTAGTCAAATAACCCTTGCACCTACTCCTAGATGTCTGGAATTTCTTTAACTGGGGTGGGGTGGATGATACCCACATCTATACCCCCATTAGAACCAAGATCTACCTGCAGGAGAAGACATGCTGACTCAGGTGAGAGCCAGAGTTAAGGCCGTGGAAGAGCGTGGTGCTGGGAACCAAAGACCTGAATCAAGTACACGATTTACCTCTTACGAGCTATGAAGTTTTTAGCTTTTCACCAAACCTACGACTCATCTTATTCATCTGGAAAATAACGATAATGAAGTTCATGATAATGATGAAGTGAAAAATTATCTGTCCAGTCTGGCTCACAATACCATTGTGAACATCAAATGAGATCATGTATGTGGAGATGCTATGAGATCCTGTAGCTTTAAGACTTTTGTTAGTGTTATTAAAATCCACTGTGGTATAAATGACCAATTTTTCCCTTGCAAGCAAATATGGATAAGAAGGATTGGAAAACTGCATGTGATTCTGGAAGGAGAAGAAGCTAAAGGACCAGAAAGGGGTGGAAAGGCTCAGAGAGGGGCTTGAAGGCACTGCTAGTGAGCTTCTTGACCAGTTTTTCCAGCTCTAATCATGTTCTTGAATACCTATATAATTTTAAAATATAAATTACAGTGATACTACACCACTGATTTTAATAAAAAAAAGTTTAGACCATTCTATCTCCCATTATTTACCTCTCCATTCATTTCTATGTGGGGCTACTTGTGTTCTCTAATTAATCACCCTGTGATAAGAGGCACGGATGCTGGGCCAATAAAAGGTAAACAACACTTTGCCAACTGAAAAATACGATGAGATACCGGTGACTGCTGCTTCCTGTGAAAACTTCATTAGCAATAAATGAGTTACCAGATGTCACCTATCAGATTTGAAATTAAAATATATTCCCAGTATTTGTGTGCAGTCTGAGGAGGACAAAAAAATGAACTGTTTCCAAGAGAGCTGCATAAGATAATGCACCTCTTTGCCTTCGATTGTTTGTTTCTCCTCTAAACGTAGAATAAATGCATCCCTTGGTTTGTACAGGGGAAATATAGCTTTTTTGCATACAAGGTTATGCAGTGAAGTGGCACATTACTCATACAGCAGCAGCCCTTTAAGGACAAGGTGAATGTTTTCAAACATTCTGTACCACACCAAGACCACCATCTCCTCTTGTTTTTAACTTTGCCATAGCAATTTCTGTCTTTTGTCACCTTCACTTTCAGCAAGCAATTTCTGCTTTTATTACCAACAATAAAACTGTTCAACTCAGCAACTGTCAGCGTTGACTCCATTTTTTCCCCCGTTAGTGCTTCCTTTTTATCATGAGATATGAAACCTCTCCTCTTGTTCTTCTGGCTGGCTAAGCCGACTGCGTTCTGGTCCTCAAAGTCACAAGCCTCTGATCGGAAAGCAACTGTGGTTAAGGAGGAAATCCCACAGTAGGATATCGGACAGCACACTTTCACTTGAGCCAGCAGAAATTTCAAATGATAAGCCAGTGTGGTAGAAATATCTAACACTCTCTAGTTTTTATAAACAAGTTTTTTGGCAGAAGAAGGCCCATGTTCCTTTGCAATTTCAAAATCTCCACGGTTTTTTGGTTCCAACTAAAGACCACAACTGTTCAAAACTGTTTATTTCTTTTCCTCCCTAGTTTATTTTTGTTCTTATCTCCTGTGAGATAGGTGAAACATAAATCAAATTAAGAGGGTGAACTTAATCACCCTCACTCCCAAGAAATATTTACACAGAATTTCTTTACGCAAAGAAATTCCCCAAAGCACTTAAAAGCTTATTTCTGGGTCATTTACTACTCATCAGATGCTGGGGATGCAGGATCTACTGCCCTTTGACCTTCGCATAAAGGAAGCCAGAACATCTTTGAAATAATTAGCTATGTCAATGGGGAAAATGTCAATTTAAACTTTTTTGCTGCATAACTTCAGCACAAAGTTACACACAAGTGTTCAAATAAACTTATTGTTTTATACTCTTCTGTGCTTCAGCTGGTATCTGATTCACATGGGGGACTTATAATAATAGTGGCTTAATATTAACAATAGGAACATTTATGATTAATTGAATGCTTACTATATGCCAAGTATTATGCTAATTGCTTTCATCTCTGTAAGAGCCCTGTTATGAACTGAATTGTGTCCCCCCAACCCCAAATTCATACATTGAAGCCTAAATCCTCAATGTGACTATATTTGGAGATAGGGCCTTTAAAGAGGTAATTAAGGTTAAATGAGGTCACAGGGTTGGGGCCCTAATCCAGTAGGATTGGTGTCCTTATTAAAGGAAGACACACCAGGAATGTGCTTGCACAGAGGAAAAAAACATGTGAAGACAGTGAGAAGGTGGCTGTCTTCGAGTGAAAAAGAAAGGTCTCACCAGACACTAACCCTGCTGGCAACTTGATCTTGAACTTCTAGCCTCCAGAACTGGGAGAAAATAAATTTCTATTGTTATTTTGTTATGGCAGTCCTAGCAAACTAATACAAGACCTATCAGGGAAGGCACCATTATTCCCACTCTTCAGATGAGGAAACTGAGGCTTAGAGAGCAGGTCCTTACATTTCTGACATTCTAAAGTTTCGAGGTTCAGTTCTTTTTTTTTTTTTTGTAAGGTCATCTCTATATACTCTGGTTAAGTGCTTCTCTATCAGGTAATTTTGCCCTCCAGGGACATTTTGCAATGTCTGGAGACATTTTTGGTTCCGATAACAGGGGGAAAGGGAGGAGGGAGTGTTACTAGCATCTAGTGGGTAGAGACCAAAGATACTGCTAATCATCTTACAAGGCACAGGATAGACCCCTGCAGCAAAGAATTATCTAGTCTAAGATGTCAGTGGTACTGATGTTGAGAAATCTTTCTGGTCTGGACTTTGTTTTTTCCCCTTTCAATTCTTGATGACCTGTAGTTCTTATCTTTCGTGGAATAAGTTAACTATACAGTCTTTTTTATTGGTGGTATTATATTCATATCTTCCCAGGGAAACTATAGATCCCTCAAAAGATAAAATTCTGTCAGGTAGCCTTTAAATGTTCAAGGTCATGCTGAATACTTAGTAGGGGCTCTAAAATTGTCAGTTGACTAAATATCTGTTGTGTCAGATCATTCTAGAAATTATCCTCTCTAAGTATTTTCCAGAATTCTAGGATTCTGTACAAGAACAATGGAAGAGAGAATTTGAGCTTAAATTCATTATAAGGGCTTCTAAGGATTTGATGGCTCTTATAGTAACTCCAAGGTTGCCTCTGGAGGAAGGCAGCCACCAGGTCCGGAAGTCAAACCCTGCCCTCTGGTGGCGTCACTGCCATAGGCAACTGCTGTGTCAATCTGAGTCATTAGTGTCTAAACTGACTGTACAATATTTGAATGTAAATTCATCTTTGCATTCACATTAGGCTTTTTTTCTCTACACATTGAATGTAGCCTGTCATCAAGGCTCTAATGAGAATTAAACCAAGTAGAGAAAAGTAAGAGAGGGATAAGCATACCTAGTTAGAGAGAGATAAACATACCTAGTTACAAATGATAATCTCTCCCAGTTGTCAACCAAAGAGTTTCAGTTACTTAGTTTGAGTCTCTGCTACTTGTCTCTTCTGCCCAACTGCTTTACTGATCCATAAGGGCAATGAGTAGTTGTTTTTGTAGCCGAAGAACATTTCTGAAAAAAAAAAAAAGGGTTTCTAAAGGACCAATATTAATAGAGTTCTATGACCAAAATTTTAATTGTTTATTGGTTCCTGTGGTATTTTTCCCTACAAATTTCTTACTGACTAGTTCTAGAAGAAAAGCACCATTGTGTTTGAAATACCAGCTAAATCTGAGGAAATTATACTTCCCCGAAACCATTGAGGACTCTGTTCTCTCACTAGGAAAACACTGCTGTACTTCTTATCACAGAATGCAGCCTTTTCTGTATACTGATGCCAAATGGGTAACATTTTAGTGGGACATTTGAAGTTGTGATATGCAACTCCATGGGAGACAAACAAGGTCATTCAGAAGGTCTTTTCATTGAGAACATCAGAGCTTTCAGAAGACTCAGGCAGCCTTTCCTGGATAATTGGGATAAAACTGAAATAAAGAAAAAGCCCATAAGGTTCAAAAATAAGCAATCAGATGGAAGCACTCAGAATTAGGAAGTTAAAAGATATGGTAAATGCTGATGCTGAATCTTAATATATAAAACCAATAGTGGTAAGTAAAAAAGCAACATAATTTAAGAAGCTGAAGAGTAGAAATCTGTTGATTGCAGGGTTTAACAGAGGGAAAAAAAAGACTGAGAACAAACAGTAGTCTGGAGCTGGGGGGTGGAGGACTTGGTGGCTTTTTCTTTGCCATTCTAGAAATTGAGACCTTAGGCAAATCATTAAACCTTCATTGGACCTTGCTCTGACCAATGGGAATGAGATGATAAAGCCTCGACCTCGCCCTTGTAAGAATGTTGTAAGATTCTATGTTTAAAATAATTTCCTCAAAAGATAATTTATTGTACTCATTCAGTGTGAACAGACTATATACCATAAAACAAGTTTAATATATGGCTGAAGTGGAAAGTTAATCTATATATCAAGAGGTATATATTCAGTACTTAGCATTTTAAAAGGGAACATTAATTTAATTAACGTTAGCAGAGTCTGGTGGCTGGCAGGCATCATGGGAAACAAACCGTAAGCTTTGCAGTCACAAAGGTAAGATCCTGGCTCAACCTCTGACTAATCTTGTAACTGGCTAATTTACTCATCCTCATTGAGCCTTAGTGTCCTCATCTTTTAAAACAGGATAAAAACTTGCTGTTAACATGAGGGTTAAATACAATATGGGGGAAAAAAGATTGCCATATATTAAACACTCAATAAATATCTATTTTTACTATCATTTTATATATTCTCAATATATATTCATATGTCCCCACCAAATACTAAGTGAATTACCCCATAAATTTATATATATGTATAAGTTGTCACATTATTACACATGGCTAAGAAACAGATTGGCATGATGTTAGAGCTCTGTCAATACAATACAGTATGGTGATACAATTTGTTGTTAATCCCATAAAGCAATGTAAAGGATCCAGGAAGGATCCATTTTTAAAAGAAGTGAAAGTATGAACACCTGAAGTGTAGATGATTTTAAGAGTACTTTAAGCTGGAGGGGGGAAAATACCATACTATAGACCTTTGGTTGATGAAGCTTACTTATACTAATTAAATGGCAAAAATTTCCTTCAAAGCGTAGGATTGAGAGAAAAAAATATCTTTGCCAAGAGCCCCCCTAGTATTCATATGTCTCTTCCTTGAATTATCTGACTTAACATGTGGTAATTGTTGTTTTTTAATATGACTTCATGAGATTCACTTTCTAATAATTATAAAACACTGTATTATTTCTGGTAATAACATTTTTTTTTTTTTGCTGTATGCGGGCCTCTCACTGTTGTGGCCTCTCCCGTTGTGGAGCACAGGCTCCGGACGCGCAGGCTCAGCGGCCATGGCTCACGGGTCCAGCCGCTCCGCGGCATGTGGGATCTTCCCGGACCGGGGCACGAACCCGTGTCCCCTGCATCGGCAGGTGGACTCCCAACCACTGTGCCACCAGGGAAGCCCCTGGTAATAACATTTTTGATATTACTTTATTACTATATAAAATAATGGAAAAACAAGTTAGGCTAAATATTTTTGTACTCAGAATAGAGCAGGCAGATTTGTGCAGTTCATTAGAACTTTGTGAGAATAACATAGTATGCTAATAATTTTGGATATGAAGAGGTTCTGATACAGAGAAAATATGTCTAGGAATCAGTCTGTTTCAGTAGGCATTGTTATATGCATGCCAACGATCCGCTTAAAAGCCATTCTCTAGATAAATAACATGCTTCATGTTACATCAACAAATTAAGATGTTCTCTTTACAGAAAAAGTCATTCTGTGACTATGGACTTTCGATTTAGGTTTGGAGTGTAGTTTTGTCTCAGTGTAGATCAGGAAGTCACAGAAATTTCTGCTATAGAAGGAAATCTAGGGGTCATATTTATTGCTTTTCTTCTTGAGAGAAATACAGGAATATATATGTACGCCCTTAGAGACACCAGGGGAGGCAGAGACAAGATGGTGGACAGGAAGAACTTGAGCCCACCTCTTCTCACGAAAACACCAAGATCACAACAAACTGCTGAACAACCGTTGACAAAAAAGACTGGAACCTACCAAAAAAGATATTCTACATCCAAAGACAAAGAAGAAGCCACAGCGAGACTGTAGGAGGGGCACATTCGCGATACAATCAAATTCCATACCCGCCGGGTGGGTGACCTACAAACTATATGTATGCCCTTTGTCCCTGTAAACATACACAATTACGATATTCTAAATGGGGTCTTGGTTGTCAGGCTACCCAAGCAAAGTCTGTTTTAACCTAGAATGTAGTTGAAATATTATTCTCTATAGTCTTTTGCTTTTATTGAGACAACTTGAGTCAGAGATTCATAACATTTTACTGCTGGAATAGGCCCTAGAAATTACATGCTTCAGGGTTCACATATTTAAATACTAATAGGGGCTGGGAGCAACAGAGATGGGTGAAGTGGGTATGGTGGTGGACCATGGTGGTGGACACTTCCCCTTTCTCAGAGGAGGTGGGGACGGGGATTCTTAATTGTGCCAGTCGTGATCAGGGGAAGATACAGGCTGATTTTTTAAGATAAGCTGGAAATTTCAAATTTTACATGGAGTATCCTATTTTGAAATATTTTCAACTAAAGCAAATGAGAAAAAATCAACACTGCGTGGAAGTAAACAGAACTCTTTTGCAGACCAAATTTGGTCCAAGGGCTGCCAATTTACAACTCAGGATCCAGGCCTAATTTTACAATTAAGAAAACAGACTTCGGGCTTCCCTGGTGGCACAGTGGTTGAGAGTCCACCTGCCGATGCAGGGGACATGGGTTTGTGCCCCGGTCCGAGCGGCTGGGCCCGTGAGCCATGGCCGCTGAGCCTGCGCGTCCGGAGCCTGTGCTCCGCAACGGGGGAGGCCACAACAATGAGAGGCCCGCGTATCGCAAAAAAAAAAAAAAAAAAATAGAAAACAGACTTCAAGCCCCAGCAAGATGCTGCAAACCCCCATTCCAGTGTTTTTATAATACACTAAATACTTGAAGTGTGCTGTTGTTAGAAATCCCCCATTCCATTTCCACATTCAACAATAATCCATGACCAAGGAGTAGCAGGTAGTGGGAAAACAAAGAGATATGATGGGATGAGGTATTACCCACCCCTGCTCTCATGAGACTAGCCTGGTGCAGAGTCTGAGAACTGTCTCAGAATGGCAGCTGGTACTGCACCTCCCCACTTCTTTGATCTTGCCAGCAACTTACCTTTCCTTTTTCCTTTTTATATTTTGGTAAAGAGACTGTTATGTTTTCTAGAGCTGTTGTTGCATTTCACTAAAGTGATGTCTCCACGCGGGTGAATACAGCACACAATCTGTGATATTTGGTTCTTGCACATTATTTTAACATCTATTCAAAAGGTATCATCTAGTGCCCAAAAGACGATCAGTAGTGAAAGGGTCTGATGCCATTTCATAGAGCCACAATGACCACATGGCCCTGGTTATATAACTGGTGATGAGGTGAGATTTTAAAACATTTTCAGTAAGTGCTGAAAAATACTTATTCTTGAAAGCTTCGTTGTCAAGTAAAGTGTTTCTAAAGTGAACTGTGATGTTCCAAGCATGAAATTATCTACATATTTGTGTTGCAAGGCTACGTTTGTGTTTTTGATATTTTTTTTCTAAATTCATTCACTGCAGGTTTAGGAACACACACACACAAAATACATAGAGAGACTATATCTGCTGTTAAGTGGGTACATTGACTGAGGGCATTACACAGGATTAATACTGGATGCATATGGAACATTTCTGATGAACAGTAATATTTGGCTAGCATATACATTTCTTGGAATTCTAGCCCTCATAAAACTTCCTAGACAAGTAAATTGATTTTTTTTAGCTTGGTTGGAAAAATAGTTTAATTCTCATGAGCATATTTTGAATTCTGTAAAAGGACAACATGTACATTTTGGTTAATTGTCTCATTGGCTGGAAGAACACAGTTCATGGTTTTATACATAGTGCCTTGGATGGGAAGGGTGGGGAGCTTCAAAAGTATCAATACTAACTTCCATTTTAATTGTATTTTGGGTGAAGAGAACAAATTTCATGCTGTTTCAAACTATAGAGTTTTCATGTGAGATGGAAAATCGAGATGGAACATGGTGGTCTGATGATGTAAACTTGCTTATAATTCGGAAGGTGCCACGTTGAGGACTGCTAGTAGCTACTCTACTGAGGAGTCCATGCCAGAGAGGAGTGTCAGTCCATGGACAGTGATGCCATCTGCTCCACGAGCCAGAGAAGGGCCTCGGGGGTGGGGGAGTCAGAGTGGGTTGGGAAAGGGCCCATGTGGAGCGCCTTTGGGAAGTCTGTTGTCTTCATCTGCTAAACCCCTCTTGAAAGGAAGTATTCATCTGGGAATTTCAGTATTAAGCAAGTAGTAAGTATGAGGCCACTGGGATCAAACTCATGATCCAGGGAAGAATATGGTGGGGGCAGTGGAAGGAACATGGTCATAGTGTCTGAAGTCTTGGTTTGAGTTTTCAGCTCCAGAAATTCTATTTCAGACATTTGAATATTGTCCATGTCTCTTCAATATGTTCAGACCTTCCCCTAGCTTCTTGAACATATGGAATTCTATCATCTGTGTCATTACTAGGTCTGTTTCTATTAATTGATTTTTTTTCTTTTTATGGATTTTATTTTCCTGCTTCTTTGCATGCCTGGTAATTTTTGAATGGATGCTAAGCACTGTGAACTTCACCTTGTTGGATATTGGATGTTTTTGTATTCCCATGTAAATTCTCCAGCTTTGTTCTGGGAAGCAGTTACATTACTTGCAAACGGTTGGATTCCTTCAGATCTGGCTTTTAAGCTTTGTTAGGTGGGACCAGAGAAGCATTTAGTCTAATTTTTTCCTATTCTTGAGGCAAAACCCTTGTGAATATGCTACCTGATGTCCCATGAACTATGAGTTTTACCCCTCAGGCTCGTGGGAACAACAACTATTTTCTGGCTCTGGATAATCTCTGTGGAGTGTGCCCTCTAATCCTTCTGGGTGATTACTCACATGCACTGAAACACAGGGAGGACCTTTCAGATTTCCACGCTCTTTCTTTGTAAAGCTCTCTAGCGTCTGGTACTCTGCTCTGTGATCTCTAGCTCCTTGCGTCTCTGGACCCCAGCTCCGTCTCCACAGCTCAGGGACACCTGGGAGCTCCTTCTGGATTATCCTTTCTGAGCCCTGGCTTGGAGCTTTCTCCAGGCAATGATGTGGGGCTCACTTCATTTGTCTTCTATCCCTCAGAGACTACTGTCCTTTGTTGCCTGGTGTCCACTGTCTTGAAAATCATTGTTTCTCATATATATATATTCATATATATATTCATATATATTCATATATATTCATATATATATTCATATATATATAATATTTTAGTAGTTTTTTTTGGCGAGACAGTAAATCTCTCTCACTCCATCTTGCCTGGAAGTAGAAGTCTCTGGGTTTGAGTTTGACCTACATCTTATGTGCTATTTAATTTTGGAAGAATTATTTAGCTTCCTCCTCTTCTTTGTCTATTTATGAAATAGGGATAATAATATAATGATTAGGCAATGGGGTCATATAGAACATGTTATAGTCTATAAGATAAGGCAAAGGAGGGACTTTCTTGGTGGTCCAGTGGCTAAGACTCTGCACTCCCAATGCAGGGGACCTGGGCTCTATCCCTGGTCAGGGAACTAGATCCCACATGCTGCAGCTAAGAGTTCACATGCGGCAACTAAAGATCCCATGTGCCACAATGAAGATCCCGTGTGCTGCAACTAAGACCCAGAGCAGCCAAATAAATAGATAAATATTAAAAAAAAAAATTAGGCAAAGGAGCAGCCATACGTTGAGAGTGGACTTTAAAAAAAGACCTGCATGGGGTGCACCTCTTTCTCCCTCGCAGAAATCACCCGAGCTCTTTTCTCTTGCCCAGAAGGGATACTTGCCTTATTTTTTTGCCCTCATACCAACTAATGACCCTGCCCTTTACCTTGTGGACCTGCTGATGAAGGGTCTATAAGCCAAAGGCCACTTGTCTCCTCTCAGAATCCATGGGGCAAAAAACCAGTTTATCTGAAACATTTTGCCAAAGCTACACCACCACACAACTGTAGTACCTCAACAGAGTCTATGTGACTTGTGGTTAAAAAAATCGATTTTTTTTCTTATTTACACCATAATTTAAAATAATCATGTTCGCCAAATTCCTGTGAAGCAGAATGCATAATACTATTAATTGAGAACATCTGTGCACAATTATAAACAGAACTCATTCAGCTTATAGTTAGTACTTTAACATTTGAAAAGAAAGTGTTATTTTTTTAAGGGAAAGATATCTTTCTTCTGCCATATTAAAATTCCAACTTACTAAAGTAGTAACGTTAAGTGAAAAAATAATAAAATCTATGGCTTTTTTTATTACATGTTTATTTAGGCCAAACCAGTATGAGGCGGCTAGATTAATTACTTTTATACTGTTAAGTACTATACATAGTTAATTATTTCATCTAAGTCGTGTCTGAGCCAGATCTGTGAATTACTGTTCATGCAGGGCAATGATGATAATTTATATACTCCCTCCATGCTACAGCCTGGTAATATACTATTTTTGATTGAAACTGGATGTTAAAAGTTTGTAGGAGGCTTTTCAAGACTACCCCATGACATAAGTTCTAAAATTATGGATTTCAAAATTCAGCTTGATAACATGCCATGATAGGAACTTATTTGGATGATGGATTTTGTCTGAGAAATGTTTTTCCCATATTTTACTCTGATCTGTTGACTCTTAAGGGTTTCAGCTCGTGCTTTTTATTCTGCCTGATTTTACGATGTGGATGTCACCTTGGGCCCTTAGTAGTTTTTCAGCATGCACAAATCCGATCTCAGGCACTCTCCCAGTATGGCTAATCAGGTATTTAATTGTGGTTACAAACGCCTAATTACTTCAAGTGCTAGAGAGGTGCTCACAACCACCATGAACTCACCACACTAAACAGATGACACTGAATCCATTCTTAAAATGTAAGGTCAACTTTACAATACTTGAATAACAGGTTCCCAGAGATTTTTGTACATAGTCAAGTGAAAGAGAACTTTAAAAGTTATATAAAGTCAAAAATTAAATTTTGAGATGACATTGAAGTAAAAAAGAAGAGAAAGATGAAGAAATCAGTGAAACACAGTGTAATAAAAAATTAGAGATGTTAGAGCGTCTCCTTGCTCCTCCCAGCTGTGGTCCTGGATGCCAGTGTCAGCATCACCTGGGAGCTTTCTAGTAAAGCCATCTCAGTCCCCATTCCACACCTACTGAGTCAGAATCTGAATGTCAACAAGATTCTCCAGGTAGTTTGTGTAGCTATTCATGTTTGAGAAGCGCTGGTCTAGAGAGACATTTAATAATCACTGAAGCTTGTGCACGGATCCAATAGTTTGCACCTCATAGAGATGGAGAAACACCCCAGACACTGAGCCCCAGTCCAGTGGAGTGTGGCTGTCCCCATGGAGAGAACCTGGGAAAGGACAGGCAAGCAGTGGCTGTGTGAGATTCTCTTGCATTTTCACGGGGAGCCCTTGGAGTTTAGAGGAAGAAGAGTCTCATGGAGGCAAAACTGTGTGCCAAGGAAAATGAAATCTATTTTTACATAACGCAGATATCTGCCAGCTCCATTCATATAACAAGTGAATTGGACATTAATCTTTCAGAGGAAAACCAATACAGATCCAGACTTCTTGCTGGGACTTTGATGGGAGGGGTCCTTGCTTGTCTTGGGAGAATTGAGAGCACCTAAAAGGGTGGGAAGTGCTCCATCTTCCCTTGTTGCACAGTATTACCTTTTTTTGATTTGTATGAACTATGTGAATTTTGCAGTGTAATTGTAACTAGCAACAGTTTTTCCTCTTTAAAATGCAAGCACCTGGGCTTCCCTGGTGGCGCAGTGGTTGAGAGTCCGCCTGCCAATGCAGGGGACCGGGTTTGCCCCGGTCCGGGAAGATCCCACATGCCACGGAGCGGCTGGGCCTCTGAGCCATGGCTGCTGAGCCTGCGCATCCGGAGCCTGTGCTCTGCAACGGGCGAGGCCCGCGTACCGCAAAAATTCAAAAAAAAAAAAAAAAAAAAATGCAAGCACCTGATGCACAATTTCCTCTTCTTGCAGAGGCTTTCAAACTGTTCAACCACTAGAGGTCTGTATTACCTATTTAAAAAAATCATACCCAACTGGTTGAGACTTTCAGCTCTCAATTTCAACACCTAGTTCTATGTTTTAAGATTTAAAATCTTTTAAAAACATAACACCAGGGAATAAAAATCACACTTTAGGAAATGAAGGAGAAAAGCTAATAGGCACCCTTTCATTCAGAAGGGTACCAAGTCTTCCCTGCTCTGTCTAGGAGACAGTACACCTTCACACTCAGAAACCCGGAAATCAACAGCCAGTTACAAGTCCAGGGAACAAATTTATCTTCTGTAAAGTAGTTTTTCCTCCAACATATTTTAAGATCTCTGTGTTTTAACTTTAATTCTTAAAGCATTTATTTTCCTATTGCAACAAAAGAAAAGTTAAAGCAGTGTGATTCGGTTTAGTTCTTAAAACACCAATCTGACTACTTTTAGGAAGGTTTTTAAATAAGAATTTCTTGTTGATCCAAGATTAGACTAAAACTTAATGTTCTTTCAGGCTTAATTTATAAGGCTTTGCTGCAACTTTATAAACCAATGCATGAGCCTGGGCTTGCCTGATTAAAGCTGTAATAGTGGCGATGATTGCCAGTGGTAGCGACTGCAAGTTGCGTCTCCCACATTTTCACTGGGTTCCACGTTTGCCGGGAATTTTTCACTAGTATAGTGCATTGGGGTCTGCCTTCTGCCAGCAGCAGCAAAGGCTCTGAGCCTTCCAGAAATGGAAAAAATGAGGTGTCCCATTTACTGCATACCTGATTAATAGTGATGAAACCTTTCCATAGCATTATAGAGCAGGCCTCCTAAAACACCACACACTCATATATTCACATACTTAAATGAAATTGTTGAAAATACTAGAGGTAAAAAACGGTAATTTACTGAGTATGTATTGCACCAGGGGTTTGGGATTTAGATGCTGGATTTTCATAGATTCTAATTACCCCCGAGTTTGGAGTAAGTGTCTACATTTGTTGCCAGGCAAGGTGTAAAGCTAAGTGGCTCCCTTCTTTTAAAAGGCATTATTGCATAATGTTCCTGGTCTGTAACGCCTCCAGAAGCATAAGCAGGTCTAGTGTGGCTTCTCTCTCAGTCTGTCACTTTATTAAAACACAACAATTTGCAAATGTTATTTAGCAGATCAGCTGAGTTCATTTCAAAGGCTAATATTTAACAGAAGGGAAAATAACCCATCCCAATCCTTTAAAAAAGTGTTTTCTATGTGTTCTCAGGCAAACTGCCTAGTGTTTTATATAGATCTCAAAGCTAGGATTCAAGGATAATTTTAGTAATGTCTTACACCGCTTGCCTATATAATCCAAATGATCAGTTCTACAGCAGAAGGACACAAATTCACAGTGCAATAATTTGTATTGCAGACCAGATTATTTAAAGTAGTTAAGTTTGTCATTTCCTGTTGCATTTCTGCATATGGCTGGTGGCATATGAATTAATTTTCTCACTGACATGTGACAGAAAAATACCTGCTTTACCCAATCCTGAACATTACTTTCAGAGCTCCTGACTCTTCTACTATTATTCAAGATGACGCTAGCTTATACTTGCATCCAACATCAGTATAAACCTATAGTTAAATATTAGCACAGTGTTCGCTTGTATACATATATGTAAAAAAAGTGCTGCTAGTGTAGCAGTTAATTGAAAAAAAGGAAGATCTCAGGCTTTGAAGAATTTGATGGATGACATCTGGGAGAGAAATGAGAACTAGGGCTTTGGAGTCAGTCCAAAATTCCAGTTCTTGCCCTGGTATTGGTTAGCAAGATGGGCCCCTTAGACTCACTGTCTGTAAAAAAATGAAGCCAATAAGAAAACCTAGCTTGCAGTTTTGTTTTGTTTTGTTTTTGTGAATTAAGAAAATGGAGATAAAGTGACTAACCCAGTGCCTGACCAACTAAGTGTCCAATTAATAGATGTTAACTATTACATTCTCTTTGTGTCTGCATTTAAAAAAATAGCAATATAATACAATGGCAATAGTCTTAGTTACTTTTTTTTTTCAGGTTTACTGAGGTATACTTTATTTTATTTATTTATTTTTCCACATAAAAACACTTTATTACCATATTAAATAACAAGTTTATTTTTTATTCCTAGTTACTTTTAAATGTTGTTGTGAGAAGGTGATAAGATCAAGTGTATGAAACTACCAGGCTCTGGTTGCTTCCCAAACTGGTCTCCCAAAGTTTTCACCCATGAAACTAGACTGCAAGTTGGGAGAGTTTTAAGGATGATTCACTCCTGGATTTTTTATTTTTTATTTTTTTTGAGTGAGAAGATTGTACCATTTCAATTACTTGCTCAGGTTGATGACTTAAATTTGTGACTCTACTAGATTAAGAAGATATAACATTGCCCTGAATAAGAGTCAACTAGAGACAAACTATTTTCAGCGCAGTTAAAAAAATGAAGTTTAAGAATCTGTTCAACCTCAGGGAACTTAAAGAAAAAACATGATGCTTAAAATGCTATTTTCAACCCTTTTATTACCTTATCCTTAGCGATTGACAAAAGTTTGTTTTCCCTAAAATGCTGTCGAGTATCTCCTTTCAGGAGAAAAATCTGGGGGAGAGGGATTTGAACGAAGCTGTGACTAACTAGCTTTTTATTAGGGACAGAATACTTATTAAATTACAGGCATTATTTTAACTCAACTTGTCTTCCTAATACTATTGGGGTTTAGAATGAAAATTGTGGTATTTTGCAACAAGCACTGAGGAGAACAAAGACCAGCTACTGACATACAACTAAAAGATTTTACTCAGAGGAGAAGGAATAGACTTTGGCAGTTTGGCCTTTACGCAGCCATTTCCAAGGACACACTAGAGTTTCAAAAGAGATACATGCTTCCTGAAATCACAGGCCCTGGCCTGGACAGAAGTCCATGTCAATTCAAACCAACTTTCATGCTTTTGCATGAGAAAAGGAAATTTCCTCATTTAAAGTTACATGCTGTATGTTCTCAGAATGTTCTAGATCTTTTGCAGGGCTGATTTTATGAGATGTCAATGATAAGAGGGGTCCTGGGAAATACATTCCTGTATAGTTGTATATAAATAACTATTTGTACCATTAACTAGCCCTGGGACCTGGAATTGTACCAGAAGAAGTTCTTTTGGGGTTATATTTCAGTTTAGAGAGCCAGTCACATATTACCAGTTAAGGACTGAATCCTTTATTTTTCTGTCAACTCAGCACAACCCCGTTTCCAGAAGCCTCCTTCTATCACCACCACTTTGGAAATCAAATCAGCATTTCTACTTCTAAGTGCATACCTTATAACTCTCCACGTGTGTAGGAGAAATGTATGAAAATGTTTTACTGTAGCATTGTGAACCAGCCACTGAGTATTGTTTTTCTAGAATAAAGGAAATTGCATTTTTTCCTCATTCTGTTCATGATCACTTCTCATTTCTTCGGTTAGAAATCTCTAACCGAGGCCTGAAAGGCAGCTGGCCTATTTGGGGGAAGCATGACATCACAGATGATTGTCTTTTCCTTGGCCCCATCTGCTGGAAATAGTAACTAAGTCCTTTGCCTAAGCTGGTAGGAGAGGAGCTGTCGAAAATCAAATTAGCAGGAGAGAAACTATTAGTCTTCATTTTCTTGTTTACAACCTGCAAATACAGATTGTTAAATATGCCTGTTCTCTAATTCTCATTAGGAAATCTTGAAGAATAGCAGGACAGGAAAAAGGCATGGGATTATGAGAAAACACTACCACTAAAAAATAATACAAAGTCAGAATTGTTCCTTCTCATTCAGACTATCTTACATATTTAGAGGTGGCTGAATTTGAAATTTTCCATTAAATAATTTTATTTCAGTTATATGTGGATGGATGCCACATGTACAATCCCAAATGTATCTTTTTATTTAGAATTTTCTTTTTGTTGGACTTGAAGATAAAATAATTTAAATGGAATAACCAGTATATGAAGTCATTTTGCATTCAGTGGTAGCCCCAGGAATTATTAAGTTCATCAGTGCATTTGTGTCAGGAGGCAAAGCTTTCACTAAAAATAATCTAATGGCAATGTCATGCACCACTAACTCTGTTACAGGGAGTTTTATTTTCAGGCCCAGAGACATGGGATTACAGGTCAGTGATAGGCAAAGTGTTTTGGGGGTATACCAAAGGTGCCAAACAAGTCACTTGGTTGTCCAGGAGGAACTGACATCAAATGCAGGTTTTTAGTGATTAGAGTTCTAGACGTAGCCCCTGACCATGATGGCTACTGAACCAGTCATTGGGGATTGAATCATGGACCTGACTTCTTTTTAAAATCTCTTGTGTGAAAATATTTCACTATATTTCAAAGCATTTTCAATATTTAAACCATTTCAGTTTAAAAATTTCATTTGTTCCCCTCTTCTAGCATCCATTCTAAATATGTCTCTAGTCTGTCAGTTTATACCCTTCAATACTGGCTTTTTGGATACTGGCCTATTTGCTGTGCCTCGAATATGCCAGTATAGTGCTGCCTCAGGGCCTTTGCATTTGCTCTGCTCTCTCCATACAGCCATCTTCCTCCAGATGTCCACATAGTTCCTTCCTTCTTACTAAGCAGGCTTTCCCTAAACTCCCTTTACAAACTGTACCCTTCTCCCTCACTGCCTCCACATTCTATTTCCATTATTCATGCCATCCAACATATATACTTTACTTGTTTTTCTGTCTACATGCACTAGAATGTAAGTCCTATGAGGGTAGGGATTTTTGTCTGCTTTGCTCACACTTTGTCCTTAATGCTGAAAATAGTGACTGGCATGTAGGTGTCCAATAAAAATACTTATTGAGTGAATAACAGCAGAATCTGTTGCAAACTGCAGCCCTAAATAGGAATACCTTGTGTTTAATATAACTTTCATTCAGAAGACTTTTTTACTGTCATGACATTTCTTTGATCTTCTTATTTTAGAGTCAGAAGAAAGGAACTTTAGGGTTACCCCACCCCTGTTCAATAATAAACTTCTAGGTCACCATAGTTGCAAACTGAAATGCCATCAGGATTTAGGCAGTTAGATAAATGCGTGAAGTGCCATTAAGGAGTGACAAATAGTTGCGTTCCTGTGCTCTTCTACTTAAAGACATTCAGATTCGAAAAACAAATGTAAACATAGCCCTGTCAGAAGAAAACATGTCTACCTGTGGTTTCAAAGGCCCACTTTGGCTGTTAGTTTGTGGTCAGTAGGACCATGAAGACATTTTCTAAGTCATGCTGCTTTTTCTACCTCTTTCCAACTATAAACTCAGGCTTGGGTATGTGCCTAATTCCACATCAGGACAGGAATATTCAACTGATCAAATCCAATTACATTTGCTTCCCAACTAAATTGTATATCACCTTCCCCTCTTGTGAGGGAAACGGCCCCTCTTGGGTCCTTGGGAGCTGATTATTGCAAACCTAATTGATTTGCAGCATTTCATTAATAAAGTTAACTAAAACTAATTATACATATTGAGTAAGAGTTTCCTGTGAAATGAATTATTCTATTTAGCTTAAGGGTTCTTTTTTTTTTTTTTTTTTTTTTTTTTTTGTGGTATGTGGGCCTCTCACTGTTGTGGCCTCTCCCGTTGTGGGGCACAGGCTCCGGACGCGCAGGCTCAGCAGCCATGGCTCACGGGCCCAGCCGCTCCGCGGCATGTGGGATCTTCCCAGACCGGGGCATGAACCCGTGTCCCCTGCATCGGCAGGTGGAGTCTCAACCACTGTGCCACCAGGGAAGCCCCAAGGGTTCTTAATTGTTAGAATAAATTGCTGAGAAGGATTGCAGCATTACTTTCTCTTGAGATATATATATCTATATATCTATCTATCTATCTATCTATATATATATATCTATATATATACACATATATATATATGTGTCAACCAATATGGATTGATGGATGTTTACACCATAGAAACTGATAAAAGAAAAAAATTAAATATGAAGGTTAAAGATATCAAAACATACTCCTAAGAAGATAAAAATCACAAAATAGATTACACATAGATCTCTTCATTTTAAGATGTCAAATTAGATCTGTTACATTTGTCATATAAAGGAAACAAGTCAATTTTTAAATTTATTGACATTTATTATTTTATTCATAGTAAATTTTTCCTTCACTTATTGGTTCATATTGTATTTCTCACTCTTTAATTCAGATGCTATGTGTCTAGTTCATTGATCTAGTTAAATCAGCATTCTAGCAGAAATCCAGAGGGAGCCTATACTAACTACTTCAAATGCCCCAAACCAGGCAGATGCATTGTGGGCCAGTACTTCTCACAGGGCCATTTCCAACATTCCCTATTTGTTCAGTTGTGTATAGATAAATATGTTCTATGTAAAATGAAGATGAGCATTCATTAATGGTTTAGAATTGAATAAAATATGGCTGGGCCATTAGTGTTACAGAATAAACTTCTATATCACATAAGAAGCTATGGTCATCAATGCCTCAAATTTGCATTGCTTTCACACTGCCAAAGCAGGTTGGATTTCCTTCTCTGCATTGTTAAGGAAGATACTGAGTTGTTTTATCCTCCTGCTCTGTACACTGACCGCACTGGAGGGACCAAGAGGCAGCAAAATGCCCATCGTGTTCTTGTTCGTTGGCCTGGAGCATCACTGAGGAGCCAGGGTTCAGACTCTAGGTCAAAAGACAGCCTTACCCACTGCTTGGTTTTATCTACAGTGGCTTTGTTTGCTTTTTATGGTGGCCCATGCTGTGTGCAGAAGTATTTTGGCTTCGCCTGGATAAGAGGAGAAGGAAGGCTGCTCCTGATTGGATTTTGGACTTGCGGTATGACATTGCTCCTGTTGTCTCACAGATGCCCAGGGAGAGTCCGGTATTTTGTTCCAAATCTGGAAAGATGCCAAAGACCTAGTTCCAGATAACTGGTTACCTTCTGCCAGGTCTGCACTGTACTATTACATTTCTGAGATATCTTAGATCTTCCTAGAATTAAAAAAAAATGACTCCTATATATCCAAATCATCTCAAGATTCTTAAAAGGAATGACTAGCTAGTTGAAGGGAGAGGAGGACAGCACTTTTGGTACTAGTGAAAAGTTCTTCCTGCCGGCAAAACAGAACCTCTAAATTTAGAGGCTAATTCTCTGAGCTCTTTTAATTGTTAAAAGTATTAATAGTTGTATGTTGAGCATATCTAGCTATATTATTTAAACCTAGGAACAATGTTACTGTAGATAAACTGTGTGAATAATAGGTTACTTGGAGTAAACCTGTTATTCTATAAAGAAAGCTATTTTTTGGTTTATTGAAGAAAAAAAAAAAAGCCCCACAAGTGGCTAACCTTTACTTTGCCTTTTTTTTATTGGTAAGACTCGGATTCATATTTAACAGTTCCAAACTGGGTCCAAACTTCTATTATTTATGCTTTCACTGAAAAATGATACTATTAAATCTGTAAAGGGAATATTGGCTGGATATTTATATGCCTTTTTCACAGCTAGTTATATAGCTATCTCAAATCCTTGATATTCAGTAACTCAAAGATAAACTTGTTTTTAATTTCTTGCCTTGTGTAATGCACAACCGTTAGTCCAGGAACCAAATTTAATTGAATTACTAGGTATAAGTGACTGGAAAGTAATTGAGACTGATGTTAAATAACAGGATCGTATCAGTGGAAAAATCGTGACTAAGAAGTTGAAGAATACACTGTAAAAGGGGGTGATTATATTAATTAAAATGATAAACAAAATATTGTTATCTGTGATACATACAATTTTGAAATCAAAATACTACACATTTCCATAAAAAAGATAAAAAGAAATAAATGATCTAATAGTTATTTTGCTTGGCTCTCCAATTGCTGAAAAAATGTAAATCAACTTTAGTTTAAAGTCAGTATCATTGAGACACATCTATCATTGTAGGAAAAATAAAATCTTACAGAATATCAACAATAAAGAAAAAATATTGGCCTTAAAAATGATCCTACATCTTTTCTAGTTTTTTCTTACTTGGAGATGTCAGTGATTCAGGTAAAAAAGCCAACAACCATGTATTAGCTCAACATAATTGTGTGTACCACTTTTCACAATTTTTAAGGAAATGAAAACCTCTAACTTTAGAAGAGTACATAAAATATTTAAATAAATATTTAAGTAAAACATTTAATTCCACATATTTTAACAGGCAAATAAGTAGGAAAAAGGAAAAGGGGCTTGTGAGAACTAACTATACACCAGATAACCTACAACTGAGAAAACTGGAATTTAAAAAATATTTTAAAATTTCCAAATAAGTATAAAAGAGCACAAAACTTTCTTGCCAAGTAGCAGTGGAAGTCCACTGCATTATTAATAGTTTGTTTATGATAGTATTGTCTAATAGAACTTTCCATAGTGATAGAAATGTTCTATATCTGTGCCATTCAATACAGTAGCCACTAACTACATGTGTCTATTGAGAACTTGAAATGTGGCTAGTACAACTGAGGAACTCGGTTTTCAATTTCATTTGTTATAATTAATTTAAATAGCCACATGGGGCAAATGGTTACCAAAGATTTTGAGCTACTGAACATGTTCTTTATTCTATGTCCGAACCAGGTTTTCCCATTTTTCATAAGTAGATTTCAACCTAAATATTTTTGGTTCAATAAAACAAGCTCTGAAATGCTGTTTACACATTACTGGTTTAAATCAATAAGAGATCAAAGTTCTGTAGTTGTAAGTTGGTGAAAGTTTTAAAGTGACAATACAAAGTTCAGAAGGCCCTTGGAAAACACTTTTTGTATTTCAATATAGTGACCATGGATTGGGATGGGGCCTTGAAGATTCTTTCACAGGAAACCAAAGGCAAAGTTGCTAGTTAGTGGCAGAATTGGTATGGCATTAGTTCTTTAACAAAAAAAAAAAAAGTCTTAGAATTAAGTATGTTTTGCTCATTCATTTGAACCTTAAAATTTTGAAAAAGTTTAAAATTTTACACAATGTTTTTGTTCAGTGTTTTCTTATTTGTAAGCAAAATGTCACAGTTATTTGGAAAATTTTGCTACAAATATGGGAATGTTAATCAGAAACTGATGGGGCTTCCAAAATACAGGAGAAGAGAGGATGGTCTAAGAATCATTTCCAGTAGGAGCCCCCCATATTGCTGTCCCGATTCTTCTGCCTTAAGGCTGATGGGGTGTTACAGACAAAGAGTTCCTTCTGATCCGTACTCTTAGGATGCAAAAGAAAGCTTCCTGTCTTGGTGTCTTCCTAACTGATTCAATAGATTTTAATGTACGTTTTCCAGAGCTGGATTTTTGCTGAAAACATGCACAGCTCAGCTTCCTAGGTTTAACTACACCTCACAAAAAAAACCCTAAAGATTTCCAGTGGCAGAACTCTGTAGAATGTTACTAGTTTAGTCTCCAAGATTAAAGCGGTCCTAAATAGTTTACTAACACCACTGTGGAGTGCCTTCCAGCAAGTGTTTCCTACTTGTCAATCAAAAAGACTAGTCACCTCTAACATATGTAACCCACCACCTATCTTATCTACCTTCTACTCTGATAAAATGCAATCACAACATATTCAGAATGGGACAAGCTACTCTTTTCATTCTCCTTGGAGAAACTAGGGAGTGTCTCCCCTGTTAGTTTGGGAAGCTGAGGGCTTGTTCTTTGAGCCGAATTTACATCAGGAGAAAAAAGTCCTGCTAGCCCGGTAAATCCAGGAGTCTTTTTATGAAAAATATCATTCAGGCCTATGTGATAGGAGTTGGACCAACAGAGCAGTCTCTAGCTGCCCTCTGAGGTTCTGAGTGTAATGCCCCGCCGTGTGACTCCACAGGACTCACATCTACCAGGGGGCTAACCTGCATGGGAATTAAAGGGCACCTCTATATCCAATTTCAGAGCCCTTTTCCTATATCTTACTGGAGTAAGGGAGACTTTTGTAAGAATAAGACTCTGAGACATTCGGGTTTTCTGAAGGTGAGCAGGTAGTTTCAAGGTTTATGGTGTTTAGACATATGCCTGCCTCTAGAAGTGAGTGCTGGGGCATCACAGAGCCCCGATTCCCCATTTGGTGGCCGATGAGAGAGCACAGTCATTTTCCTCCTGGCCCTACTAAAGCCCTATGTAGCATGGAACGCACTGCTCAGAGCAATTGGCCTATGACCATGAGGAGATCCTCGCCAAGGGTTTGCACATCTCTCACATGGTTTATCATCAATACATGAATATCTTGGTAATTCTGAGACTGTTTATATTGAAAATCATATTAATATATATGTTCTTAAGCTGTATATTGGAAGGGATGGGGTAAGACTGGAACTTCATTCTTTTCTGCCTCCTCTGTTTCTGTCACCTGACAATGGCATATGTGACTTTTTGTGCTACCTTCACTGTTGACACGTTAGAGAAAACTACTGACAGACACAGCATTATAGGTGTAAGACATTTACCTGGATGCAGACCTTCTGGGATGGCTTCAGTGACTTACTCAGATAAAACCTCAGCCATTTTAGACCAATTTATCATGTATTAAATCTGGAAAGAAAAAGAAGATAAATGAGATTCACTGAATATGGTCAGATTTTAATTTTCTAATTTATAAAATAAGCATTAACACTACATCTTAAGAAAGTTTTTGAAGGTAATGAAGCCATCTGGTTGACATCAAGAACATATTCTTCCTTATATAGACTTGGGCTCTGCTGAGTGGCTGACCTGGTCCTGTTCCTGCTTATAGTCGACATCTTCCCTCACACCCTTTTACATGAACGCTAGAGAAGGAGAAAAAGACTGTTTCTGGGTCAAAAACAGTGCAATCTTCTAAGGCATTTCTGTAGACATAACTACTAAATATAAGAAATATCCTAATAGATTAGATTTTTACTTGTGAATTTACATTTAAACTTTGCTATGATTCTAGAGCTTATACAAGTGTTATTGTACCATAATTTTGAAAAAGAATCTTTTAAAAAGATGTTTTCAGTTTTAATCTTTCATTGCAGTAATAGATGCATGTGATATAAGTGTCAACTTACAGAAACATATAAAACAAAAGTACACGTCTCTTAACTCTGTCTCTCCACATCCACTTCCCAGAGATACTTACTACTAATAGTTTCTTATGTACCCCTCTAGGACTTTAAAAAATGTATATACGTGCATATAAATGTGTATATCCATGTTTTTTCATTTTATACATTATATGTTCTGTGCCTTGCTTCCTTTTTTTTTAAACTTAATAATATGCTAGCAGAACTTTCTACATCAGTATACATAAATCTAACTCATTCATTTTAATAGCTATATAGTATTCCATTCATTGTACTGAAATATGATAATTTATTTAACCAGCCCCTATTATGGACTGTAAGGTTGTTTTTTTTTTTTCCAATTTCCCTTTTTGGATGCTTAAAAAAACACCCAATGATCATATTTATACATATGCATTTTTGTACTTATATGATTATATCAGTAGAATAAGTTCCAAATATAGTTGTTGATGCAAATTGTTTATACACTCTAAGTTTTTGAAAGATACTTACAAAATGTCCTCTATAAAGGTTACATGAATTTATGATACCAAAAATCTGGCTTGTATCAAATCTTAAATTTTTTTCTGGCTGATAAGTGAAAAGTATATGTTTGTTTTGGTTTGCATTATTTTAGTTATGAATGAGGTTGAGCTTCTTTTTGTTTTCTTATTTTTTGTAGTCATTTTTCTACTAGTTTGCCCAGTCTTGGCCTTTGCTCATTTTTCCATTGGGTTGTTCATTGTTTCTCATTTGAAAGAGCTCATGTTGAAAATGGGCGTTTTACATATAATGTGGGGCAAATAGCTTTCCCAAGTTCTTGTTTATCTTTTGACTTTGTTTACGGTGCTTTTTAATATACAACCATTTCAGTTTTTTTTTAATGTAGCCAAATTCATCAGTATTTTTCATTATAGATTTGGGGACTTTTTTAAGTAGGAAATTTTTTAAAGTTAAAGAGTTATTCAAGAAGACTGTGTAGAGGTTGCTTTTTTTTTTTTTAAACAACAATGTACACCAGCTTTACTATCACATTGTGATAACAGGAGATATAGGAGAATTTTGGCATTAGAAGTATCTATTTTTATCCCAATTTTTTGGTGATTTTGTTGTTATAGCAAAGATTTTCCCATTAGATGATCCTTCCTATAAAATACCACTCTGGTGTAAAATCTGTGGATTCTTGTAAGGCTCTAGTGTACCTTAGGGACAAAAAGAAAACAGAGACAGGGCTGACTTGCCAGTATCATTCTCCAGAGGGTTAACAGTAGCGTCTACAATCTGAAATCTAGAGTGAGTTGGAGGGAAAGGAAAAGAAATTCCAAGATAAACAGCAAGTATGAAGTATAATAGAGGTTCATTATAGGAAATTTTGAAAGCCCATGCAAAAAAAAAGGGGGAAAGAAAAAAGTCACCTTTGATCTTAGCCTTGATCTTAATAATCCTCAAAAGCATTTAAGATTTGTTATATATTTTTGCTAGTACTTTTTATCTGTTCCACAAATATGCAGGCATTTAAAAAATATATCAGTGACTTACTCACAAATCAGTGCTAATATAACTAAACTATTTTCATTAGAATACCAGTGACCCAAGTAAGACCTTAATGGCACCTTGACAAGAATCTATCAAACACATACACACACACAGGCTCTCACTCGATTTATGTTTTATATGTTGCTATATTTACTTGTGATTATCTTTCCTTGTCACTAAATGTTTTAAAATATATTTATATAAAAATATATAATGACTATATAATGTTTCATCATATGGCTTAATGTAATGGGAATTTAAAAGAGTAGCTTTGTTTTTCTCTCAAAAATCCATTCTGTTAACCCAGTAGATCAAACACTAGGACACATTCAGGAAATCATTACGTAGGAATCACATCAGATTCTTTTCCATTCCTGATAAAGTGGCAGTAATTAACTGTGTGAAGGTTAAGTGCTGGAAGACATCATGGTACAGTGTGTTTTATGTGACATGACATCATTTGAATGGAAAGAGAATTAGATTATTAAAGCTGGGTTAATGGACCATTCTTGTTCTAGCGGCATCCCACATAATTCAGAAGCATGTAAGATGCATTTGAATTGTATAACAAGAAGAGTTTGGGTCAAAAAGTGAAGAAAAGCGTGTGTGATAATAAAATTGTAAACGAATGAAGTTTACTAGAAGAAATGCTGTGAGATTTTTTTTTTCAATTTATTTAGGAAAAAACCTGGTGCAGATTATATTCAGCCACAGTCACAGATATTTGGGGTTAGTGAGACAAGCAGGACTCTAAAGGGTCATAAGAGAATCACTAGGACGTTATCATTTATTAGCACTAAGAAACTCTGCCTGCTAACATGCAGGATGTCTCCTGGGCACGAGTTCCCTTGCTACTTGGCTTTATGGCACCGCTGGGTTGATTTCGCCCTCAGCCATAACTTACAAGGGAGACGCTGTACTGTTAGCACTGCCGGAAGTTCTAGATCTAAGCAGCAGCTGGTGAAATTCTGTCTCCTAAGGATGTCCCTTTATCACGGAGAAAATCATGGCTGCTCAGTCCCGTTGACACACCTCTTCTCTCAAACATGATCACAGGGAGCCCAGACTCACCTCAATCTTTTTTTTTTTTTTTTTTTTTTTTGCGGTACGCGTGCCTCTCACTGTTGTGGCCTCTCCCGTTGCCGAGCACAGGCTCCGGACGCCCAGGCTCAGCAGCCACGGCTCACGGGCCCAGCGGCTCCGCGGCATGTGGGATCTTCCCGGACCGGGGCACAAACCCATGTCCCTTGCATCGGCAGGCAGACTCTCAGCCACTGCACCACCAGGGAAGCCCATCACCTCAAACTTTTGACCAACATCAGTGAGGCCCTGTCAAAGCAACAGACATTTGACCAGATCCAACTGACAACTCTCAATCTATATGTATTGGGAGAAATCTTTCAGAGACTAAATCATCTGGGGAGTCGTTGGCTTAAAATAAGTCACCCTTGTTTGCAGACTGACTGATTAGTAACTATATTCAGCTAAAGTTTTGTAAACTATGCCTATAGGTAAATAAGTGTTTATATTAAAAGCTGAAAGAGTGATATATAATTTGAGTTGGAAAGATGAACGGTTTATATATGTAGGAAATGGCTTGTTTAATTCAAGTACTTTTAAAAAAAAGATCATCAGAACACAAAATGGTAAGGAAAAAAAGTAAATTTCAGGTAAGTTATGGGAAAATAGAGATATCAAACCTTAAGTTTTAAATAATGGGCTGTCATAGTTTTCATATTTTTTTCCCAACTAAAGAAGGAATTTCTAGAATTCTTCATTATTGCAGTTAAAGGTAAGATGACAGGCAAATGTTAACCAAAATGGAGGACATCTTGTTTTTTGCTATGAGGGAAACAGAACTTGATTTCCAGTTATAACTTTAAATAAATTATCATATAATTAATTGGCCTTCAAAAGCAGGCAGCCTAGTGTAGAGCAGACAGTGTGGCTGGTGGCTCAGAGCACAGTAATCAACGTTTGTGTTTAAATCTTGACTCTACCAGTTACCACATCTGGGTAAGCTACTTATCTCATTATTACTCAGTATCCCAATCTATAAGATGGGGATAAGGCAGTGACTATTATATAAGGATGTTGTGAGGATTAAATAAAACACAGTATTTAAAGGCTGAATATTGTTTGGCACATTGTATGTGCTCAATAAATATTAGCTTTATTAAATTTGTTTATTAAAAAGCCAAGGAAAGAACCTCTAGGTAATCATTCTGAACAAGCCAGAGGTACTGTCCACTTGTACTTCTCTAGCTTTAATGTGCATTTGAATCACGTGGGGATCTTGTTAAAATGCAGATTCTAATTCAGTGAGTCTGGGTGGGGTCTGAAAGTGTGCATTTCTAATAAGCTTCCAGGTGATGCCCATGATGCTAGTCTCTGGACCTGGACACTTGAGGTAATTATGGAAGATTGGTTCTAATTTGTAATAGATGTGGTGGTTCTCAATAGGGGGAAATGGGGAAAGGAGGAAAAAGGGAAGTGTAGACATATGTACAGATTTAAAATGCTCCCCAGGTGATTGTCATATTGCCTTACCTGCTCTCTAAAGCCTGAAGAACCACTGATTTGATATTTCAACCTTTTATTCTTTTTCATTTCTCCTTTTCATACTCTTTTCTCTACCTTGCCCTTGCCATTACAGCTTTAGACTAAAAAAATGGTATTAATACTTAGTTCCTCAATTAGTAAGACTACAGCATCAATTTTAAGTCATTTTATTGTGTGTAATAGGAAGTGGTTTCTCTCTAACATTTCTCTTCTACAGTATAGGGATCTGAAAATGTATTTTATGTTTTCCATAGCTTTAGCCAAAAACAAACAGGCAAGAAAGTGACTTGTGGAGCATTTAGTAACAGAATACAAGGATGCAATTGGGTGTGGTGCATACAATCAAAGGAGTTATAACCCCATGGGGAAAGGAAAGTTGTAGTGGTTATTAGGGAAGTGGCTAGAACCAAACAATGTAACCACATTAGACATTCCACCTAGTCTGAAAGGTAGGAGGGAGGAGGGTTGTTTCTAAATGGCTTCCCACCCCAGCGGCATTGAGATGATTGGAGAGACCCATATCTAAATATGTACTTAGCTTGACCAACATCTCTCTAGGGCAAAGACCATTTTTATACTTTGGTGTGTCCTCAGGGCCTAATATCACTCAGATCCATTGAATTCCCTCTAAGTATCTTCTACTACTGTTGATATATTTTGTAGATATAATTCTTCATTTTCCAAGGTAGATAAGAGGAGCTCTGATTAATATAAAATGGGAAATAGCCAAAGAAAACTTAGAGGGGAAATTAGCAATCATTAACTCTCTGTAAAAGTGCAGAACCAAATGTGTATTCTCTACTATTCTTAGTCTGAAGTTCACTAGTCAAAGTACTTTAATTCATTGATCTAAATGAGATTTTAATGTCTTTTGAAGAACAAAGCAGCGTGTATGTATATAAAATGAACAAGAAATCCCATAAAAGTTGACCCAAACTGAATGATTATTAATTCTATGATTTTAAGTTTTAAGGACACCTAGAATTGGGACTTGGAATGGGAAGGCACAATGAGATTATGAAAAATAAAGCATGTCTATTTCTTACCCATTTTTCCAACTTGTGTTAGAAAAGTAATTAACTACGAGATTGGCCACACAATTTAAAATATTTTTGAGTATGGGAAAAAAAATCAAACCATAATGGGCAGATTCTAGACACTTATTTCTACTTAAGACATTTAGATGATACACCTATTTAGGAACCAGACAAACAAACATAAACTCTTCTAAATTGAGCTATAAAAATAATGTATCAATAGTATAAAGCAGCTGTACGGCATTTACAGTATATAGTGCATTCTTTGTTAGTAAAATATTTTGAAAGAAATTTTGGTTTTCATATTCAAGGGAATTTTTTTCCCTCTGTGATCATTTACTATCAAGAGAAAGAATCAAAATCAGATAGAAAAACTTTCAATGTTAATACAACCACAGTTAAGATTCACTTATCATTTTTGTGATTGTTATAGATATATATTTCATTTTCTAATCGTCAAATTTGTCCTTAACTACCAACGAACAAAACATCTGGCGAATTTATAGCTCTTTAGATAATTTTTTTGCTGTGATTTATTTTAGATGTATTTTAGAGCTTTAATAGGATAATGGTAGTCATTTGCCAAATCATTTGAATAGTACCTTAAATCCCTATAGATACTCCTAGATTTAAGATGGCTTTGTGTATTAAGCCACTGAAAAGTTGAGTCTTAGTAGCTAAAATTCATATCATGATGAAGAATAGAAAATGTAAAGTGATAGCTAAATTAAGGCTGGAAATGGAACAAAATTTACTTTTGCTTATGGGAGCTTTAGTATACTGTTTTAATAAACACTTACATGAAGAGAAACACATGTAATCCAATGACTTCAGGCAATTTTGAAAGAGAAAGCTTATAAGCATTTTGAAGAAAATAATAGTACTTTCCAGTGGTGATGAGTTGGGAAGCTGATTTTTCCAATTTGCTAGATAACATGGGAGAAGAGTGTTCCTAACCCAGCCTTGGATACTTTGTCATATTTTGTTGCTCTGGCTCTATATTTGTTTATTGCCACAGGCTGTCTTCAAGACAGCTTTTTAATTTTCACAACACTTGGATTTACATCAAACTTCTAAATAAATTTCTTAATTTGCTAGCCCACTTGGGAGAATCTCTGGCATTGCTCAGTCATGACTGAGCAGGAAAAGGACCAAGTAAACTAGCGATCTTGGGGCTGAAGACCAGGAGCCTGTGTCAGGCAGCGAAAACATCTAAGTGCGATGGGACTTGATCTTGGTCCCTGTAACAAATTTGAGAGCAAAATACAGCAACTATCAGCTGCATGAAAAGGACAGTGTGACAGCACAGATAAAACTATGGGAGACGTGCACCACGCATTTTAACTGTGAGTTTCAAACTCCTTCTCAGCTAAGTATTTTACCTGGGCTTTGGGTAAGGAGCAGATTAAATTTTCTTTCATTATTTTCCCTCTAGCATAGGGCAAGCAATTAGTCATAGTAACAACAACAACAGCTATAAACAGCAGCAGCAGCAGCAGCAAAATCACCCCAAATTATATACAGGTGTACCCACACAGTTCTTACCCAACGTAGGAAAAGAAAAAACGAAGAAGTAAGAAACCTGAACAATTCACAGAGTCACAATTTGAACACTGAAGCAGGGCGAGAGAGTGATAGGAGAGATTGAAGCTCAGAGCTCTTGGGATGCAGAGCGTTGCCAAAGCAACAGTGACTGAAAGACACTTTATAAAACTCAAGGAAGACAAGTCTTCCTTTGGCATCAGTGGAAGAAAACCAGTTTTCTTCCGAGCTGGATGATGGAGCAGTTTATTCAGTTTAAGATCAAAGAAGAACCGAGCTAGAAATCAAGGCCTCATGATGGGCACAAAGAACAATGAAGTCAGGGGAAAAAAAGGGAGAAAAAGAGTAGATAACAGACTTGACACTAACAATCATGAAACTTTAACAAATGTTGAGATCTAGCAACTTGGGGCCACTCCCTGAGCCTTAAGCCAGGTTGTAGGAATTGCCAACTCTAATCTGGGGGATGGACACTTGGACCTAATGATTTTCCAGACAATTTACCAGGAGAGCTATTTAGACAGTTTTGAGGACCACAGACATGGGCTATAAAAGGGTAATTATTTTAGGCTTTTATTTTTTTTAAGCAATAACTAGGAAACAAAAGGAATCAAGGAATTTTATCACTGGAGGGAAACTTACAGGCGGGGGCTTGAGGTTCAGAGTTGTGAAATAACTCTAACAGCACATGGCCAGTTAAGTGGGAGTCTCCGTTCCCAGCTCTCTGTGCTTCCCTGCTCCTGCACTGTCTTCCAAAAGGGTGGTGGACTCCACCACAGCCTGAGGAAAGATTATCCACGCGGTGGGGCCTTTAGAGCCAGGGAAACACTGCAGGGGACAAGGGAAACAGACAGTTTCCTTTTTTGAGAAGACTTATAAAGGTGTTACTGCTTATGCTAAGGAGAATAAACCGTGGAGACCCAGGATCCTTGGGTGGTAACTACCAAGAGAATCATGGTGGGGATGAGGCACCTTTAAGAGGAGATACAAGTTGCTCAAAAAAGTTATAAAACAGAGAAGCAGGGTGCCAGATTTCCTCCCTGCCTCATTGTTACTTTCTCCTCCAGGAATGACACTAGGAGTAAACGCAGCAGGTCGAAAATGTGATCCCAGCGGAAAGTGAGCACCCAAACGTTCACCAGGAAGAGAGGGCTCCAGAGGGCCACTAGTGAGTGTTTGATTCTTAATGAAGCCATCAGCAAACAAAGATTAGGTACAGAGGCCCCAGATGGGTTCAATAGCCAGGTCTCTAATGGGCGCCCAAAGTCAGGGCAGGAGATGCTTCTGGAGACGAAGCATCTGGCACTTTGGAGAGATTGGGCTGGATATTTAAGAGAATTGGAGAATGGGGTGCTAGGTAGAGAGGTGGATGAAGGGAAGGGGCCAGCAAGACGTTCTGTTCAGTCTTGGAAGCAGAAGAGCTTCTCCTAGAATCCCCCTCAGTTACAAACGTGCCCTGGCCAAAGCTGTGGGGATTGGGGTGTGGAGAAGCCCCGGGTTTTCCCCTCCCCAATTAATTCGATGTGGGCACGGCATCCTGTGCCAAGGACCCACCGATATGGTTTGCAGAGAGGGGTATGGGGGAGGTGAGCTGTGTTGGTGCGAGGCCTGGGAAGGCAGGGGACGGACGCTCAACTTCACTTTTAGAAGTGGCACAACTTTTAAATGGACGCCCCGCGGAGTCATACACTCAGGTCACATTTAAAAGACAAGAGTTAGCTAAAAGCGTGGGGAAGAAAGTTTACTTGGCTGCATCCCATTTCTGCAGATTCCTTGCTTGTACTCGATAGAGTTGTGTCAAATCGGAATGAAATTTCTGGGGCATGCGGCAAACAAGCTCAAATTGTTTCTTCCCAACTCAGACGCCGCTCCTCTGATTTGGGGAAGGGCCTCCAGCTCGGGGTGGGCGCCGGTTGGAACTAAGCTCGCTCTCGTCTTCGTCCCCGGGAGCCTCCCGGCACAGCGCCCGCAGTTCACACCTCGGCAGGAAACTGACTACCCTCGCCCCCAGCCCCCAAGCCTGGCAGGGCAGTCCGCGCCACTCACCGCCACTCGGGACGCTGCGCCCACGTCCGGCCGAGCTGGTGGCGCTGGTGCGGGGTGCGCCCTCACTCTCGGGGTCCGCTCGGGTTCCTCCCCATGGATCGCCGCCTCGGGCCGGCAGAGCTGCTAGTCTTGCGTCCGCCCAGGCGCTCAGTCGCCCACTGCCTGGGGCCCTTGGCTGACAGGCGCTGGAATCATTCACTACGAAGGCAGCTACAAATTTATAGCGAGGGGCGTTGCTGCTTCGAGGGTTCCAGGGGCGAGGCTGTGTTTTGAACTCCCTCCTCCTCCGCCCCGCCCGGGAGACCCTCTCGGCCCAACCCCCTTTCCTCTCCAGATGCTGACGGAAGCGGGATGATGCCACAGTCACCCCACTGTCACTTATTAGATCTGAGTACCAGGCCCAGAGCCCGGCATCGGGGGAAGGAGTGGAGAAATGGAAGAGAGCTGCGGTTGCAGGAGCAGCTTTTCACACCGAGATCATTCCTCTACTTTTTTTTTTTTTAAACTTGGGAAACTTCTAAGGACTAATTAGGGGACTTCTTTCTCTTCCCTGGGAGTAACTCAAACTTTGACAATTCCATTGTGGATCATAGATCCATAGATTAATCTCAGGGTTGTTACAGAGTGAATGGGTGGACATTCATTTCCTCCTATCGGACATGCTATTGGAGTTACATTTTTTTTTTTAATGTAAAAATAGAAAAAGTTAAAAAACAAAGTATGACCAAATATTTAAGGAAGAATTAATATAAATTCTTCCAAAAAAACAAAGGAGGAAGTATCACTTTCCAACACACACTATGAAGCCAGTATCACCCTTATTCCAAAACCAGATGAGACATCAGGAGAAAAGAAAACTACAAATCTTCCATATGAGTGTAGATAAAAATCCTCAGCAAAATATTAACAAATCAAATCCAGTAACATATTAAAAGGATAATACACTATGACCAAGTGAGATTTATCCAAGTAATGCAAGATTAGTTTACCAAAAATCAGTTGATGTAATATACCATATTCATAAAGGACAAAACCCACAGGATCATCTTAATAAATCAGAAAAGGATTTGACAAAATCTGACACTTTTTCATGATAAAATCATTCAGCAAACTAGGAATAGAAAGGAACTTCTTCAAACTGTAAAGTCTATCTATGAAAACTCACTAACATCATACTTAATGTTGAAAGATAATGTGTTTGCATCTAAGATCAGGAAAAAGACAAAGTTATTTGCTTTCAACGCATCTATCAAACATTGTACTAGAGGTTCTAGCTGGGGCAATTGGGCAAGAAAAAGAAATGAAAGGCATCCAGATTAGAAAGGAAGTGAAACTATTTTTATGTGCAGATGACATGATCTTGTATTTAGAAAATCCTGAGAAATCAATAAAAAGCTATTAGCGCTAATAAATGAGTTCAGAAAGTCTTCATGATACAAGAAGAGTATACAAAATCAGTTGTATTTCTATACATCAGCAATGAGCAATCCAAAAATGAAATTAAGAAAAAACTGCATTTACCATAGATCAAAAATATTAAAATACTTGGGAATAAATTTAACAAAAGGGTGCAAAACTTGTACTCTGACAACAGAAGACATTGTTGAAAGAAATTAAGTTAGACCTAAACAAATGGAATGACATTCCATGTTCATGGATTGGAAGATTTAGTATTTAGTATTGCAATAATCTCCAAGTATTATACAGAGCAAACACAGTCCATATCAAAATCCCAACAAGCTGCTTTTGAAGAAATTAACAAGGTGATCCTAAAATTCATGTGGAAGTGCAAGGGACCCAGAAGAGCCAAAACAATCTTGAAAAAGAACAAAGTTGGAGGACTTGCCTCATAGTATCAGATATTTGGAATCATTTATCACAAGACTTTGTGTAGAAAAGCCAAAAGTAGGTGACAAATTCCAGAGTCTGTGAGTGATATTAGGAAATGCTCCTGTGATTATTATTTAAGAATCAGGAGAGTTTTATATTTTTAAACCTATTTAGTGCTAGAAATCATTAACCATAGTCACACCCGTACTAAATTTCACCTTGATTTTAGAAATGATAATAGTTTTGAAGACTGGACGTTTGTTACAAAGTCAGTTGTTTTGGGTGAAATTTCTCAAAAGGGTGGGGTTCATTCCTTGGGATGTTACATCATCAGACACAATCAGATGAGGACAAGTTTCCAAGAAGTTAATGGCATCATTATTATTGTGTTGAATCAGCTGAGTAATAGTATGGTTTCAACGCCCAACACTTAAGCTGAACTCAGCTTTGCTGCTTGTTAGCCTCATACCCAAATTTACCCTCTGATATGGATTTTTTAATATATAGGGTAATAATGTTCTCTACACTCTTGTCAGGATTAAGGGAAAGAGCATATATATATATATGTAAAAGCTTCAGGTACTGTGCCTGGTACATAGTAAAGTGCTTAGTAATTGGCAGTCATTTTTAGTGAGGAACTGGCAGTTTTCCATACTGGTCAGGGATGTATTGGCTTTTTGATGCTTTGAAAAAAGAGATAAACTCCTTGATATCTTTCTAAGGATTAAATTTGTCTCTGGTATTTAAAATTTGAAATTTTGATATAAATGAAGTCTTCTGATACAGCGGACCAAGGTGTAGGCTTTTTTTCTCTCTTTCCTCTCTGTATGCGTCATGTGAGGCAGAATCAGAGTGAGCCATCACCATGAAGCTGGAAGTGGGAACACAGAAGGAAAGGGCAGTGGGCTGTTGAAACGCTAGGTGAGCAAAGGCGGAATGCAGAGCCTCACTGCTGCTGAGGCCAGGGCTTGGCTCATGTCGGATTCTAGATCATCTAAGAAAGACTCAACTCTGAATATCAGTCTGGAATAAAAATTTGACAGGACATGCAAAAGAAGTGCAGTGCCCAATAAACATGAAACAAATGTTTAGTCTTCAAAGTAAGAAAAATGAAATTTAAAGCAACAAGGTGCAATTTTTCACCTATAATATCACCAGAGAGTAAAGAAAAAAGATAACACCGGAATTCAATTTTTGCAAGGTAGTAGGTAAGTTGGTAGTCTCAGAAGCAGAAAAAAAATATATATTTGATACTGTAGGATTGTTGCGTACCATCATCAACCAGGAATTTATTCTAAGTAATAATCGTGGATATATTCAAAGCTTTATGTACAAGGATGTTATTTACATTGTTAAGCATGATAGTACATAATTGGAAAAAATCTTAATGTCCCCTAAATAAAGGGTTAGTTAAATAAATTATGGCACATCTAGAATAGAACTTAGCCATTGAAAGTAATGCGGAAGGATATTTAGTGATATGGAAAATATTCATGATATGTAAATTAGTGAAAATCAGCTTATTGAACAATATGTACACTATTATCCAAATTAACTAAAACATACACACACACATACACACACATGTATACACACACATTCACATGCATATGCGTAGAAAAAAAATTAGATGTATATTCACCAAAATGTATACAGTGGTTTCTTCTGAATGAAGAATGTTGGGGCTTCACTGGTGGCGCAGTGGTTGAGAGTCCGCCTGCCGATGCAGGGGACACGGGTTTGTGCCCCGGTCCGGGAAGATCCCACGTGCCGCGGAGCGGCTGGGCCCGTGAGCCATGGCCGCTGAGCCTGCGCGTCCGGAGCCTGTGCTCCGCAACGGGAGAGGCCACAACAGTGAGAGGCCCGTGTACCGCAAAAAAAAAAAAAAGAATGTAGTGATTATGGATACTTTTAAATTATATTTTATTTTTATGTTTGTCTGTATTATCCAAATTTTACATAACAATTAAATCACCATTAAAAAGTTAGCAGAATGAACAAGAAGGCGGGGAACTTAGCACAGGAACTGTTTGGAGATCAAGGAACATCAGGGGGCACCTTTTGTGGACAGTTTCTGCTGACACTAAACTTGAAGTCCCCATGGCTTCAACACTGTGAATGCACCTATACCTGTACTGTTTTTGAATATATAAAGTAGCATGATTTTATGGGAAGATATGTTAACTAGGAATTCAGAGACCGGACCCCATTTTCCATTATCTCTAGAGACATCAGTGGAGCTTGGCCAAGACAGCTGACATCTAGATCGTTCCTTAAAATAAGGGTTTTCCAATATCCTGTTTACTAGCTGTGTGAATTTGGGCAAGTTATTTAATCTCCTATCTTTTAGCTTACTTATCAGCAAAATGTGGATATGAATAGCACTTAATTCAGTGTAGATGAGGGTTAAACAAATTAATTAATGTAAAGCAAATAGAACAGTGCCTGGTCTGTAGTTAGTACTCAATACATTTTATCTTTTTTTTTAAAAAAATTAACCCTAATAATTCTACATATGTATGATGTCAAAATATTCAAATACAGTCACTATTCTAAGAAATGCTTTTAATAAGACAGGGATTTATCTTACTCAATATATTTTACCAGAATTGGTATCCCTGCTTTAAATAGTTTTACAGGAATATAAAGAGATGAATATGACAACCAAACAACAATTGTCGGAGCATTCTTGACTGGGGCATGTACATCGCCTCATTAAGTGTAACTGAGTTTTACAATGCCATGTATTATAATGAGGGCCTATATCTCAGGTGATTTACTTCAGTTGTCCATATAGTATACTGCAGAAACTAATATGTAGAGTGAATAAACAGCTGCTTTACCCCTCTTATTTTCTGTCTTACAAACCTAACTGATTTTTAAAAAACAGTTCTAAACTTCATAGATCATTAATCAGACAGGATTTCTACTATTCCTTATCACCCCATTTATAAAGATGGAGAATGAGTATTTGCAAGGTTCTGTAACTCACCAGAGCATAAGGATATTATTCAATAGATATTGTCCAATAAGCTGGTGAATGTGATAAAATTTGTAGAGGCTTGGAAGACTCTAAAAGAATAAAACATTTATTCAAGGTATATTTTGCTTTAACTATGAGTTATATATTTTAATATTATTTCAATGCTTATGAGGAAAGAGGAGAAAACTAGTAGGAATAAAGCTATTGTTAACGATAGAAATGAAGTCAGATGTAGTAAATGAAGATGGGTCAATTTCATAGAGAATTAATTTCACTTTCTAAAAAAAACAAGGTTACTGTATTCACCAATAAAATGTTGATAGATAATAGGAAAGAATGAAACATTCTATTTACCACACAAATATAATTCCCAACTGGAAAGTTGTAATATGTGAGTGTTTCAAATCTGTGAACATCATTGTTAATAAACATTGAATAAATACATCATGCTCTATATAGGGACTGATATACTAAGAGTTGTATAATTTCATAAACATTTAAGAGAAGGAAGTTTTATATGGTAAATGCTAAAAAATGGAGGTACTGAGAAATAAAGTATCTGGGAAGAACAAGGGTAGGTATTTAGGATGGCAAAGGGGTATATTTTGACCCATATAAAGAACTCAGCCGACTTTCAGATTAAAAAGTCTAGAAAAATGGGTGACATTTGCAAAATTGTGTTTGAATTTAACTGGCTGAGGAAAGATAAGGAGATGAGGTTGTCCCAGTTTTATTTAAATTCCCATTGTCTTCAGAATACAATTCAAATATTTTCCACCATATTTCTTATTTTGGTTCAATTTTGGTGGGTGGTCCCTTCTTTACTGTCAAATAGTTCATTCACACAATCATGCTGGCAGTCCTTTACTCACTACAGAGGTCATGATAACAAGCTGTCCACTTTGGCTGACGCTTCTCTGGCACCCGGCCACCTTGAGAACACCCCTGCTGGCTGAGGGCAGACTCCTGCCCTGCTGATTGAGCTGCGTGATTCCTGGTCCAGGCAGAAGGCTCCTCCCTGATCAGTGAAAGGCATGTCTTTGACAGAGGGGAGATGTTTATAGCTGATCTGAGCTCCTTTGGTTAGAGGCAACTAATGTATAAAGCTTCTCCTGGCCCATTTAGAATCTTCAGGTTAACCCTGCAGTCCAAATACTTCCTTACGCGTAAGTAAATTATGTTTAAAAAAGTCAAACTGTATATACTCACATGCAACCCCTTGATTGCTAACAGCTGTCATCTTGTCAGGATTTCATCTACACTAGTTTTCATGCTGGAGGCATTCACAAAGTCGTCCATATTTGGCTGGCTTGCAAACCACTTATTAGCAAGGTTTGATCAATTGTTTTTTGGGAGATGAAGTGTGAATGTTGAAGTAATGCCACTGGTAATCCTGTGCATCATTTGGAGTTCAGTGGTGGAGGCGTGGTTGAGTTGAAGAGATCTTCTGAACAGCAAGTTTTTTAAATTAAGTGCTGTCTTTTCTAATATATCAGTCAAAAGTTAATTTTATACTAATTCTTATAGGATTATTTTAATTGAAACCAGTTTTTCACATGGCTATTGGTATAATTTTAAATAGACAGATTCAGGTTTCTTTGGCTGACTCTGCTTGTAGTCACTTTCTGTTTGGTTTGTATTCCACGATCTTTCTACATGAACTCATGCTGCCAGTTGCTCATTAAATTGTTCTTGCCTAAGTACTTCCTGATCAATTTTATTATTATTTGTTCTTTTCTTTCCCAGTATTGATGTTAACTTCTTGGTAATTTCCTGGATCTCCCCTTTGGCACATCTTAAAGATTAGAATAGTTATTATTATAATTGTTTTCTTGAATCTTTTGCAGCCCATCCATCATTTTCTATTTTCTGCATTGTTTATGACTTGAAGGTTTACAGGATGTACATACATTATTCATATAAAGCAAATATCTTATTGTGAGGATAATATTCTCAGATATTTCTTAGCAAAGAGATTTATATTTCACTAAAATATACTTCAAACACACTAAAATAAGAAACAATTTAGAGGATAAAATAAGCATTAACAACTAAGTATGGCTTTGTTGGCAAATTGGCTTTTCCTGAATGAACAAAGCATAAAAGTCAAATGTTAAAAATTTATAACTCAGGATATGCAAATAAAGTACTATTTTATTCATATTATTTATACATGAGCAACATATGTTGTGTCTTTAAATATTTTTTACTATTTAATTTTTTCAAATATTGCTTATTATTATAGTGTAGATATAAGCCAGTTTTTGGCCTTGAGTCACAGAAGAGAGACAACTAACTAATCAAATCACCGATAATGACTACTGAATTAGGCATGGGGACATCAATAAGACACAACCCCTGAATATAAGATGTCCACAATCCAGTGAGGTAAGAGTAGCAGGGATGTATAATATTGTGTTTAAATAAGAGAGATATGCTCAGATAATAAAAAGAAGGACAGAATTAATCTGAGAGCCACAAGTTGCCGAAAGTTCCCATCTCAGAGAAGGTAGTTGAGCCTTGCCTTGAAAGTTAGGGTATTCTAAACAGAGGTCACGACACTATGACAGTGTGCCTTTTCCAATATCGGTATAAGAGACATGGCAGTGGTACTTTGTTTAATTTTGATTTCTTTTGCTGGATTGGAATCCCCCAACAAGCAGAGACCATGCTGATCTTATTCACTGCTGTGTCCAGAGTCTGGCATAACACTTGGGACGTAGTATAAACTCAATGAATATTTGTAGAAGGAATGAATGGAGGTAAGGGCAAGATTGTGAAAGGCCAAGTTCAAGTGTTTGGATTCATCCTGTAAGTAATAAGAGCTACAGGCATCATTGAGCAGGGATCCCATTTGTTATGTAAGAAGATGAAAAGTGATTCTGGTGGAAATGTACGGGATAACTCCAAATGGGACCAGACTGCAAGCTGATTTGAGTCAGAAATTCCAGATAAGAAATGAAGAAAGAGGACTTAAACTAAAGTGATGGATCTGTGAATGGTGGGACAAGCTTCTGAAAGGCAGTGGAAAGGATTCATTGACTAGTTGGAAATAAAGGCTGAGAGAGAAATAGAAAGGAAAGGATGAGATTTCTGGGTTGGGAGACTGGGTAGATGGCAGTGCTATTAACTGAGTTTAGGAATACAAAAAGGGAAGATATTTTCAGAGGAAGGGTGAATTTAATTTCGGATGTACTCAGCTTGCTTTCTTGAAGGGCATCCAAGTGAAGCAAGAGCTGGCTGGGATTTGTAGTTTTGGGAGTCATGAGTATGGAGATGATGCCTGAGGCCGTGGAAGGAAATGAGGTTTATAAGAAAGAGCGTGAAGAGAAAAGAGAGGCAAAAAGTAAAGATGAATCTTGAGGAACACACATCTAAGGGATAGATAGAGGGGAAGGAGTCAGCAGACAAGACAGTTCACACTGATTCGAACACAGACTGTGAGAGATGCTGTCTTAGGTACTCTGAGTATGTTGTCTTGTGTGTGATCTTCACAACAACTCTTGGGGGGCCTTATTGGAGAAGAAGGAGCTTTTCCAGGAAAGGCATCCTGAAACCTTGACTGGAGGGCGTTTAAGTAGGTATGTGTGAAGTTTTTCTGTAAAGGGCCAGGTAGTAAATATTTTAGGCTTTTAGGGCTATACTGTCTCTGTGGTAACTACTCAACTCTGCCTCTGAGGCCAAAAAACAGCCATAGACAAGCAAATAGATGTGGCTATGTTCTAACAAACCTTTATTTATGGACACTGACATTTGAATTTCATATAATTTTTGTGTGTCAAAAATATTCTTTTTTGACTTTTTTAACCATTTAAAAGTTGGAAAACTAATCTAAGCTCATGGTTTATATTAAAAACAGGGAGTGGGCTGTGGTTTGCCATCCCTTGGTTTAAAGAAAAAGAGGGTGTTAAGTGTCAGATGTAGACATATAAGCCCTAAAAATACCACTGAATCTTGCGAAGAGCGGGGTAGTTGATGACCCAGCAGAAATGGTTTTAGTAGGGTGGAGGGGCAAAAACCCTATTGAAATAGGTGGGGGAATAATTAGGAGGTTGATTGAGTAAGTATAGAGACTGTTTTAAAAATTTGGCAAGAAAAGATAGAATTAAGGTGATTTTTAAAGGGAAATGCAATGTCTAGAGAGGTTTTTTTTGTTTTGTTTCCTTATTTTAGGATTTAGGAACTTTGATCATTTTTTGAATGTAAAGGAGCCAGGTGAAAAAGAAGAGAGATTATTGGTTTAGGAGAGAAGAGATCACTGGCAGAAAAACATCCTGTGGAAGACAGGAGGACATAGGGTTCTGTGCACAGGTGGAAGATTACCTCCGGTTGAAGTTGGACTAAGCCATCATATCCGTTTCTGTGATCCCTGTTCTGAATGGTGTTTTTAAAACAGCTTCTACGAAGGCTAAGAGGAATTCTATTTGATTCTTAAAATAATCCTGTCTGACATATAAATCTAGCGTTACATTCCACATTTTACACATGAAGAACCCAAGGATCGGGAGGTAAATGTATCCAGAGACATCTAGCTCACAGATGGCTGATTAGAACCTAGACATGCTAATTCTTCCTCCAATTCTCTTTCCATTGTATTCTGCTTCCTTTCCGGCTTCTAAGCGAATTTGCAACCTACAAGAGAGTTTAGTGGTGGTATTTTAAATAAGATTTGAATGAAACATTCATCTATTTGCCGGTATTTAGAGGTCTTTTGATTTAAGGGCTTATGTTAAAATGGAGTCATATACCTGTAGTTTTCTATTCTGGAAGTCTGACGTAAATGAATATTGATTTCTTTTAAGATTAGAGTTTTAGTTTTGGATTCTAGTTGTTAAGATCTTTTAGGAAACTTGAATTATAACTCATAGCTACATAACTGTAATTAGGTAATTCCTATATATATGCATAGGGACCTGCTCTGCTGACATCATTTGGAGGACAGTTAACTTGGCATGGCTATCCCTCAGTTCTTTCTAGCCATGAGACAGATAGCAGGCAAATGGATAATTCCTGAGGGTGAAAAAAATTTGCCAAAAACTTAGGGATGTTTGTAAATAGTTGAAAAATAATGGAGACAATTTAACCTATGCTGAAATAATTTTAATATTCACCACATTCTTTTTTCCATCCTTTTTTCCTTTACTTTCAAAATAATTGAGGAATGTTGTGGAGATATAATCTAAAAATAGTGAGGGAGCACAAGCAGGGATGTTTAAACACTAAATTCTACCTGCAGTTTGAATTTTGCTAGGGCTTCCATAGATCACAGCAGTTTGGAGACAATGCTACCTCACCTGACAAAGAAGTAACTGTTTCCTTTGGCTAGCCCCTCCCCCCCTTCCCCACCAATGGAACAATTCCTAAACCCTTCACCTCTATGAGTCCTTAATGTGTGCTAACCAGGAAGGGCAAGGAGGCTCCAGGGAAAGTCATTTAAAAGGAAAAATGAACAAGCATAAAAACAATGCAAGTGGAAACGTTTTAGGTCATGAGAAAAATATGTTGGGAAAAGGAGTTTGACAGAGAAAGGAAGTCTTCGTATAGCTTCAGAACACATTTTCATTTAAAAATAGAAAAAAGTTAAAGAAAATTGGCAGAAAAGGATAATACTCAAACCCACTAAGCTTTAAATATTTCTCATTACTTAAGATAAGTGACGTCTCTGATGTGCTTGCATATGAAAGAAAAATAATGCCAAGGTATAATGGAACTTTTCTAAATTTCAAGTAATAGAAATCAAGTATGTTATATTAAGACTGGATTATCCTTTGACTGAATTATTTCTCAGTTCTAATTAGGATTCTATTTTAAGTTACATTTAATTTCATTAGGCCTGTTCCCTCCTGCCCTAGACTTGCTTTCTTTCTACTTCTCCAGCTGCATCCCTGAGGACATCACTTTCTAATCACTAACCTTGACCCTTACCCTGATAAATCCCTAAGTCCAAAGTCACCCAGAATCCAACTTTATATATATTTTTGGCACACTAATATTATTTTAATTATTATTTAATGATGTTTCCATACACTAATTTTTCTCTTTTGAGCTCAAATCCTGCAGTTATATTTTCTATGCTGTATTTCCTGCTAAAGGCAGACGCTTGACATGTGTTCTGGGACAAATTGTCTTCATCAATAGAGAAACACCTAAGATGTCTTTTCCAAAGAGGTTTCAGAAACAAAATGTTTTGGATTTTGCCTTCTAATTTATTATATTTGGTGAGTGCTATAATTAAAGATTAGGAACCAAAGGAAATTATTTCAAAGCTCAAAGTTTCCTGGAAAGGAATTATCTAATTACTAAGAAGCTGCTCATTGCAAAATTCAAAATTTTCAAGTAAAAGAAACTCAGGTAATAATTTAGAAAACATTTTTATTGTGAAATGTTATACAGAAGAATATAAAGAATAAACATACACTGTGGCAAACCACTATAAAGCAAACATCCATGTAAACACCATCTGTTATGACTGAATTCCCAAAATTCATATGTTGAAAGCCTAAACCCAATGTGATTGTATTTGGAGATAGGGCCTATAAGGAGGTGATAAAGGTTAAATGAGATCATGAGAGTGGACCTGAATCTTATTGGACTGGTATCCTTATGAGAAAAGGAAGAGACACAAGAGAACTCTCTCCTATTCCACAAGCACAGAGAAGAAAGGTCATATGAGGACACATTGAGAAGCCAGCCCTCTAAAAGCCAGGAAGCAAGGCCTCAATCAATGATGGCACCTTGATCTTGTACTTCCAGCCTCCAGAACTGTGAGAAAATAGATGTCTGCTGTTTAAGCCACTGAGACTGTGGTATTTTGTTATAGCAGCCCTAGTAGACTAATATACCATCTAAAGCAAAAAATAGAACATGGCCAGAATGTCAGAAGGCCCCGTGTGTCTCTTTTCTATCACATTCCTTTTACAGGTCACCACTATGCTGACTTTTATGGTAGTCATTTCCTTGTTTATCTTTATACCTTTTCCGCATATGAATGTATTTCTAGACAATATAGATGTTAAGCTTCATATAGATAGACCCATACTGTTAATGTATTTGTCTCTATCTTGCTACTTTTGCTCAACATGTTGGTAAGAAGTTTCTGTGTTGCAATGCATAGCTCTAGTCTGTTCATTTTCATTATGATAGAGTATTTCATTGTATGAATATACCTACCACATGAATTCTATTGTGGGTAGACATTTGGGTTGACACTTTGGCTATCATGGGGTATTGTTGGAATGAACATCCTTGTACGTGGCTCCACTTACATATAGATTTCTCAAGGGTATATACCTGGAGTAGAATAACTGCGTTACAGACTCTGTTAAAATAATAATTTTCAAGTATAAATTATTTTAGAAATGTAACTTCGTGCTTCTATTCTTCACTCCAAAAGACAGGATCATGCCTCGTTGCAGAGAAAAAGTCCCAGTAGTAGGAGCATAAGCTTTCAATTGGCCATCCTGTGATAGCTTTGAAACAACCACTCTCTTAGGAAATAAATTTAAGTTTTTTATTCTTTTCATGCTGTTTTCACTTGGTGAACCCAAGGAGTATCCTATTTACTTTTCCAATTCCTATCTTAAATCTAAAGGGCGCTTAGCTATTCTGGTATGTTGATTAATCTACACCCCTATACTTCCTAAACCCATTCTCTCTCCTTCTCTATCCTGCTCTATTCCTTGGAGGATTGACTCCTACTGAGGGCTTTACCTGGTCTTCTTGCTGGTTGGCTTCTGGTTGGGTTTGAACTATAGGAGATTGGGTTTAGATTCTGGTTCAGGCATCTTGTTGGGTTTGGCTAACAGGAAGCAAAGGCAGGAGATCTGAGGGGTGAAAGGTTGGGGTATTTCTTCCTGGCTCCTTCCCAGCTTTGATATTGAGTCTCTAGCAGTATTTCCACTCCTTCTTGCGTCTAGTTCCTTCTGGGAGGCTCATTCTTCTTGGCTCCTGTTTTCGCTGAGTTCCAGGACCACCATTTCCTCCCCCGGTCTTCTTAGTCCTAGGATTGGTAATGGCCTCTCACTATTGCTTGTGTCTGAACACCTTACTCTACTGTATTTGGCTCCTTAGCCCTTCCCTGCCTTCTATGAGGCTTTTTTTTTTTTTTTTTTTGCGGTACGCGGGCCTCTCCCATTGCGGAGCACAGGCTCCGGACGCACAGGCTTAGCGGCCATGGCTTACGGGCCCAGCCGCTCCGCGACATGTGGGATCCTCCCGGACCGGGGCACGAACCCGTGTCCCCTGCATCGGCAGGCGGACTCTCAACCACTGCGCCACCAGGGAAGCCCCTATAAGGCTTTTGAAAGTCTTTACTGATCCTCCCGGGGTGAATTCTGTTTCATACTGGGACCCTGTCTGATACCTGAATTTTGAATTTCTATTAAGTAGAAATTGCAAGTGTCTCTTCAGGTACAGGGTCTGTTCAAATTTTCTGAGTATTTGTCACATTTTATTCAGGTTTAAGAAGAAAAGTATTGCTAAAACTGAAAACCACAATCCAAATACAAAAAGAGATACCGGAGACTGACTAGTGTAATTGAATAACAGGTGGTATGCCTCAAAGTGAATTGAAATATCCAGCATGTGAACTAACCCAGGATCACAAATTGGAGCCCATGTGCCTGTCTGCAAGTTGGTGACTAGTCAAATTATTCCTGGTTTTCTAAATCTCTAATACTCAAGGATTTCTAATTTACCCCACTTTTATAAGTATGTTCAAGAGGCTCTTCTTTAAGATCAACTAAGCTATTCTCCTGCATTATATCTGACTTCCTTTTGTTCTGGTCTCTGCAGAGAGAATGTCATACTCACAAGTATGGTAACAAGGCTGGATCTTTGAGAGAATAGGGAATTTCAACATTTCAACTGGCTACAGGTTATACCTCCATTTTCCAACACCGAATCTTAGAAGAAGAAAATAGGCACAACCTTTCCAGAATTCCTGCTCTGTTGAGCTCAGTACAGTGCATAATCCTAGTTTAGCTTTTATAGGCATTGTTGCTAGTGCTGTCTCTAAGGTTGGCACCGATTCCTAATCTACAATGAGCAAACACCTATGTTTGGTAACCTGTTTTTGTCTTGGGTATTTTGATTTTATCCAACTCCAGCCTTAATGACTAAAGGAGTTATTTTAAAGAAAAGTTATAGTTTAATTTGAACATAATATAAAAAGTCTTTCTCTAGCACCATTTATGTTATTTCTGAATGTAAAAGCGTGGACTGTTTAAGCACAAATACCCAAACACCCAAGGGCTCCACACCTACAGAGGGAAGAAAAATAAAAAATAACAAGCTACCTATTCAGTTGGCCCCAGATATGCTATGGTACTCTTGGATAGGTAGAAGTGAAGATTTTATTTGTTGAAATATTTTAGTTAGCTACTTGTGAATACATAAACTTTAGTATGTATCTAAAATAATATAAGACATCTTTGTCTTGGTATTTTATTTCTAAGGAAAAGGAGGGTATAAAATTGCCAACGATATTCCTATAGCTCAGAACAATGCCTGGCACAATGTAGATGCTCAGTAAAGAACATATGTTGTTGTTGAGAAAGCCAAATATCATCCATTTACTGAAGAGATCCATTCTGATTCCTCATACCTGCCACATATTTATTATCATATAAGCCTCATTTGATATTCTAACACTTCTATTGCTTATAGGTTTAGTGTTTTGCATGCAGTATGAAACAGATGGTAGAGATGAACTCCTATGGAATATGCTGTTGTTTGAGGCTAATTTCCAGCCACGGAGATGCTGTTTATATTGCTTAATAGCCTCTGAAGTCAGTATGAGACTAACGTACAGTTAATAATTTTACAACTATCCCCTCCTGACATAAAACATAAGGCTTTTAAATAAAGAGAACAAGTTTAAATATAATTTGCATCAACACATTACAGTAACATTTGTACCTAGGGAAAAGAAAAAGCGTATAATGGGCTTTACCTGCAATGCAGGTAGACGCTCAGCATTGCTTTGACACTGCAGTGTCTTTATAGTTTTCAAAATTAATTATTTTTCTTTTCTATTAACTTTTAATTACTTAAGGTTCTTAAGTGAAATTTCTGAGGATTTGGAATGAATCTGTTGTTTTGTGTGCACACACACATATATACATATGTGTGTGTGTATATATATATATATATAATTTTAATTTTAATTTTTTTTGCGGTACACGGGCCTCTCACTGTTGCGGCCTCTCCCGTTGTGGAGCACAGGTTCCGGACGCGCAGGCTCAGTGGCCACGGCTCACGGGCCCAGCCGCTCCGCGGCATGTGGGATCTTCCCGGACCGGGGCACGAACCCGTGTCCCCCGCATCGGCAGGCGGACTCTCAACCACTGCGCTACCTGGGAAGCCCTTATATATATACTTTTTAAAAGTCACATCGTTACTGATTCTGGCTTCTGACCCTTGGCTCTCCTTTAATTGAGTGTGGTCAAGACTTGGAAAAATACAAGATGAAACCAATTCATATCATGGAGAAAAAACAGTGCTAAGGTAGGATGCCAAAGTGGAAATAGAGTATAAATAACATTAACTATAGAAGGAGCAGGTTTAGCAGTACCCAATCAATTAATTAAAGTTCTTGAGTGCTTTAGAACTGTGTAACAAGAAAGTATGCATATAAAAACATTTATCCCAGTCTGGGATATAGAGAGATCTCAGTGCATTACTAGCAACATCCATCTCCCCTCTCTTACTGGAATAATATCCCATCTATGTGATATGTTGCAATTCACCCATACATTCTTTAAAGCTTCCCTGTTGAATGAAATTTGTATAGATTTCTCTCTTTCCCCACTACAGACTCAGAAAAACACATAGGAAGTGTCCTCCTGTAAAGACATACTGATTTATCAAATTTTTAGAGCTGTAGAGAGCTATACAGAACTCAGAGTGCCCTGTCCTTGTATAGGTGAGGAAGTTGAAGCCTAGAGCATGGAAGCAACTCATTTAAATTCACTTGTTACTAATAAAACTAGGACCAGAAGTCAAATTTCCTAACTCCCTCTCCATTGCTCTGTTATTTAGCACACATCAAATGGTGAATTAAATTTAAAAGAATTTTGATAGATCAGGAAAAAAAATACTATTCTTAGGAGTTTTAACTCCCCAATTGATACTCCTATGCATTATTAGAGTACAAATGTCTTTCACACACATACAAAAATGAGCACTAAATGTAACAAGTAAATTCTAGATATTTTAAAGGAAACAGTGTGATTTGATGAGAAAATAAGAATTTTTACTATTGCCATGCATTTCACAGGTTGATAATTTTTAACTATTTTATAGAAAGTAGAGTAGAGAAGAAAGAATACAGAATGGGAGAAGACTTGAGTTCTTGTCCTGGATTTATCATATCTCAGCCATTTGACTTTGGAAAGATGAACTTTTCTGAGTTTCAGCAATTTCGGCTTGAAAATGGATATATTTTCTCTTGGTTTTGGTGAGACGATCATGTGATAGCATTTTGTAAACTGCAAAGCATTACATAATGCAAGGTGTTATCATTCCATGGTAGAACATAGTATCAACAGTTGAGAATGACTTGAACTGCACTGTTTCTGCCACTTATTGGGAAGTTACCTCTCCAGGCCCCACTTTCCTCATCTGTAGAAGAGATATAATAATAGCACTTACCTCAAAGATTTTGTGAGGATTAAATTGGTTAATTACATGAAACTACCATAGTACCAATATATTTTTCAACACTATTGGTAATGACATCAAAATGGTTTTATGTTATAAAATTGATATTTGTTACATTGCATAATTAATAGAATGATACAATAACAGTAATTATTAAGAAAGGAAATATTATTCTAAAATAGCTCATCCATTAAAATGTATGAAATAGTGGTCAAAACTAAGCAAAGAGGAAGTTCCTTGAACACATTCACATATGATGACTCAAGGATGAACATGGCTATTTAAAAATCAGTCTAATAACTATCCTTACTTAGAATTCTTCTCATTTCTTGGCTCCACTGACCATTATAACCTTATTTGTCTTAATGATAATTCCTCATTTTATTCTCAGCTGTGCACCATGTCCCAGAATCATAGAGGATTTTGGCAGAGGATTTCAGGCAGATTTTGGCCTGAGTCTAGTCTTCAGAGAGAGCAATTAAACATGTGAAGATTAGTAAAGTAGTTTGTACTTTGCATGTGAAAAAGAAGGAAATGAGAATCAATAAGTAACAGGTAAATAGGATTTTAAATAGACTGGTAAGATTTTTGATCACTGGATAAATTCCTCTCCAGAGTTTAACACTGTAACTAACTTAGTTAAACTTTTTTCCCCTATAAAAGATATGTTGAAAAGGGAGAAAGAAATTCAGTTTGCAGAAAGATAATATCAGGAACTCAGATTGCAAAGTTTTTGAATTGATAGAGGTATTAGATTCTTCAGTTTGGGGGAAATTTCATAATTGCTTGAGATCTTTATAGTGAACATTCATGAAAATATTATCCACAATATAATTTTAGGGAAATTTTAATTTTTAATTGCCTCGTTATCATTTGTTGATTTTGAAAGAACTCATTGTTGAGCAGACAAGGGGAAATGACCCTCTGAGCTTACATCGGGCCCTGGCAAGGTACATTTATCATAGGAAATTCATAGCAATGGGACCCTTGCAGAGGTGTTGCCCAGCACTCTGAGGAAGCACACAGAGACCTAGCAGTATCATATGCCATTGCCAGTGCTAAGAGGAAACCCTTGGGCTGGGGACTTTTAAGCTGAACGACTAGGGAAGTCTAACCTTACCCTGCCATGATCAGGAGCTGAATGAATATCCCTCAAAGATAATGAGGGGACTTCATATCCTCATTTTAGTTGTACGTGGGATAGTTGTATCATGTTAGCTAGAAGCTTGACTTTGTTATTGTTTTGTTTTTTGGATGTTACATATGATTTAAAGGCATATGGGTGCCATGTTGACAAGGGGTAGACTGTGGTGTCCTGTCATACGTCAACTCGCTAGACTCCATTTCTCTGAATTTCCTTCACTGTATGTTTCCAATTGGGATAGGCCACAAGCAGTGTTTTTTGCAAGATTTGGAGGATGGAAAAGAAGCAGCTTCTATATTGTTTTTACGCTCAGAAGGTCAGTGCAGGTGCTATTACAGCTCGCTCGTGTTGTCAGTTGCTGGTGTGGGACAGCAACCAGGCCTACAGCTGCTTCATCTTCCTCTGAATCCTCTCTCAGCTGCCTCAACTTGTGGGTGAGGTGAGGTGTGTGTTTAGTTCCACAATGAAGAGCACCAGCTTTTTTGGTTAAGACACACATGTCATCAATGTCAGAGATAGTGAGAGTCTGATTGGGTTGCAGCCTATCTTGTGGGCTCCAGTTTGAGCTTGTGGGTAACAGCTCTCCCTGTAACCCACAAGAGAGGATAACTCTCTCTCCCCCATTTTATATGTGTCTTCTTCTTAATTGCTTGCCCTGAAGACTTTAAGCTCCAGCATCAGATGTGAAGACAACAGCTTTACAGAAAATTTTATACCAACTCCTACAATTACATAAGGTCAAATTATAAAATAACTCACACATATAATATATATTCTAGTGCTTCTGCTTCTCTTATTGAACTCTTATTAATACAGAATTTGGTACCTACGGTATGGTATTCTTTGGAAGAATTCTGTTCCATAAAGGAGGCAGAGAAGTGGTTTGATGGCAGGGAGGGTGAGGTGTGGCACAAATAATTTATTAAGAATGCTAAGGAGAGTGAGACATAAGTTTGGGTGGGCACCGGACAATACTTCTCGGAAAGGGCAATATTTAAGCTGTACCTGAGCATTCAGTTAGAAGTAAAATCAAGGGGGTATAACATTCTAACAGAGGGAATATCATTAGTAAAGCCGCAGACTAGTTCCTATTTTTCTCTAACATTTTCTACTATGTATCTAGTCACCAAAACCAATGGGCATTATCTTTGATTCCTCCTTCTCTGTCAAAAGTAACAAGATAGGGCTTCCCTGGTGGCGCAGTGGTTGAGAGTCTGCCTGCCGATGCAGGGGACACGGGTTCGTGCCCCGGTCCGGGAAGATCCCACATGCCGCAGAGCGGCTGGGCCCGTGAGCCATGGCCGCTGAGCCTGCGCGTCTGGAGCCTGTGCTCCGCAACGGGAGAGGGCACAGCAGTGAGAGGCCCGCGTACCGCAAAAAAAAAAAAAAAAAAGTAACAAGATAGTCAAGCTCAGAGTAGGAGGGAACTAAAAAAAAGCCCAAGTCAAAGAGAATACGTACAGGAAGGCCAATAATTGGAGCCATCAATGCAATCAATCACCCTACATATCTAATAAGACGTTAAGCTCAATTGATTAAACCTTCTCAAATGCTCTTGAACCTATTTCCTCCTTTTTGGTTCCCTGTCACTACCTTAGTTTTAGCCTATCCTCATCTTTTGCCTGGGATATTGCAATAGCTCCTGTACTGGGATGAATAATTTTCCCCCCCAATTTTTTTTTTTTTATATTTGTTTATTTATTTATTTTTGGCTGCATTGGGTCTTCGTTGCTGCGCACGGGCTTTCTCTAGTTGCGGTGAGCGGGGGCTACTCTGTTGCAGTCCGCAGGCTTCTCATTGCAGTGGCTTCTCTTATTGCGGAGCACGAGCTCTAGGCGTGTGGGCTTCAATAGTTGGGGCACAGGGGCTCAGTAGTTGTGGCTCGCGGGCTGTAGAGCGCAGGCTCAGTAGCTACGGCGCACGGGCTTAGTTGCTTCGCAGCATGTGGGATCTCCCCGGACCAGGGCTCGAACCCGTGTCCCCTGCGTTGGCAGGAGGATTCTTAACCACTGCACCACCAGGGAAGTTCCCCCACCCCAAATTTATGCTTCAATAACTCCTGCACTGGGATGAATAATATTCCCTCCAAATGCATGCTCTCCCAGAACCTCAGAATATAAGCTTATTTGGAAGTAGGGTCCTTTATGGATGTAACCAAGTTAATTCATACTAGATTAGGGTAGACCCTAATCCAAGGACTGGTGTCTTTACGAGAAGAGGGAAATCTGAACACAGACATACATAGGAGAATGCCAAGTGAGGGTAGAGAGACACAGAAAGAGCGCCGTGTGAAGATTAGGCAGAGAATGGAGCGATGCATTTACAAGCCGTGGGACACGCAGGATTGCTGGCAACCTCCAGAAGCTAGGAAGAAACAAGGAAAGGATCCTTTCTTAGAGCCTTCAGAGAGGATGTAGCTCTGACATCCTGATTTTGGACTTCAGTCTTCAGAACAGTTAGAGAATAAATTTCTGTTTTTTTAAGCCTAATTTGTGGTAATTTGTTTTGACAGCACTTGGAAGCTAGCACAGCTCCCAAACCACTCTCTTTGCCTCCACTTTCACCCCTAGAGTTGATGAGATTCCATCCTTTGCATTGCCTAAAATGGAACTTTCCAAAGCAAGTTTTTTCATAAGACTCCTCTACTTCAGTATTTCCTTGGAGACATCAGAGTGAGCTATAGCATCCTTAGCATGACATGAAAAGACCTTCATAATTTAGTCTTCTGCAAGCCTCTCCGTTTGTAACCCTCTTCACTATCATGCAAACATCCTAAGGCCCAGATGTTCCTAAAATTATTAGCAATTCATCACATGTTCTCACCTCCTTAACAAATTTTAAGACTCAGCTCAGGAATCCTCTGTTGACTTTCTTTGATCACTTAAGATTGGCCAGGATCTTTGCGTACTTTTTATGGACATTTCCTACTGTATTTTAATTTTCAGTTACTTCTGTGTCTCCCACACCAGACGCTAGACTTTTTGGCAACCGATATTTCTCCAATATAGTATGACTTCAATAAGTAATTTTTGTTTCAAGGGACATAAATAGATGGGAAATAGAGCATAACTTGTTTTGGCTGAGGAATCAGAAAGTCTTCCTTGGGAACTATCTTCCAGATTGTCTCTTTTCTCTTCTATGAGATAAAACTATTATATAAACCCCTCTAATTTTCTGTAAGTCTCCAAGGGCCTTTACTTATTCCTATTTCTTAAAAAAAAAAAGGTTCTCTTTCTTTTAAAACTTGAAAAAACATTGAAAATATTAAAACAAAAGTTTTCTAACAGAGTTATATAGTGTTTTCTTCATAATGCTTAGGAGTTGGCCACACAAAGAGTGCCCATTTTCCTCCCACTAGAATATAAGCCATATGGGAGCAGGGATTTTACTTGCTGGCTCACTGATGTTTGCCCAGGACATAGGACTGTACCTGGCACACAGTGTGCACTCACTAGGTATCTGTGGAATAACTTTTTTCATGAGACTGCTTTGACTATCTTAGTGAGATACACTTGTCAAAAATTTTTTTAAAAAGAGAAATTTGATTGTTTTTGTAGTATTTTAAGGTCCTTAAAGATTTAGTCTACTTTTTTTCTGTTTAACAACTTTTGAGGGCCTTTAAGGCATTACATTGTCTTTGACTGCTTTTATTAAATACGGATTTACATTTGCATATTTTATTAAATAGGGATAAATATTTGCATCAACATGCCATTTTGTAGACTGTTGATTGAAGTAGACACTCTTTTCATTGATGAGGTGTTTTAAATCATAATAACGTTGTATTATGTTACTTTAGAAAGTGGAGTCCCTTTTTTCAATCATTTTCTCTTTAGTTCCCCGTGTGTGGGTGTATATCTGAGTATGTACATACACATCTGTGTATGTATGTTTGTATATATGTGTGTGTATGTGTATATGTATGTGCACCAGAGAAGGAGAGACTGCAGCCATAATTATTTCATAGTTAACACAAATTTCTGCTAAGTCATTTTGCTACCTTGCCTTTGCTGTATTTGATTTTAGGAACTTAATCATATAAACCTAGTCAGCACTTAAAATTCAAGGAATAAGCAATTATAAAAGCCCTTCACAGAAACAAGTATAAACATGGAGAGTTTCTCTCATTAAAAAAAAAAACTAACTCATTTATTTTTTTGTTTTTGATATGTTCTGTTTGAAATTAAGTCATATCGTTTTATCAGTACTTTCCGCATGTAGTATGTGTCTATAAATTGGATAAGTAGTGTTTTCTTAGAACTAGCATGTCACTGTAAACAAGTTATCAGTAAAACTGAGCTACCTACAATGCTAGTAATTTATTTAGTTTATTCAAAAAATGCATGAGGTCTTTGAATTTACGTGTGAAGTTTCAGATACTTGAATGATGGAGAGTTTCCCAGATCATTTCTTGTCCTGCAGTAATAAAAACCTGCCTTGGCCAGGCAAAATAAATGCAGGAAATTATAGAAATAAAGGCTATTTATCGAAAATTTCTTCCTTGTTAGTTTCTTAGGATTTTCTCCTGCGATGTTATCACTCCAGTCATGTAGATCATATGTCACTTCTTAAAGGCAGAGTGACTGGAGATATCCAAAGACTATGTTTTGTCTTATCTGTCCATCTATCCATCCATCCACCCATCCATCCATCAATCCATCTTGCTTGTTTATTGGCTAACTGCAAATATTTACTGGGTATCTGCCATATGCCATACACTGTTCTACGGGCTTCACTACCTTTATTTCATTTAATTTTTATAAAAACTTAATACCCATTCATTTAACAAATGAGGAAACCTAGGCTCAAAGTGGTCAAGTAATGTGTCCAAGGTCCTAGTCTGTAAGTCCTTGAGCTGGGATCAAATTCAAGTATGTCTGACTCCAGACACTACACATAGTTGGCTCTTTTGCTAATTTTTCTCTGGAATGGAAGGAGTGGGGGAAGGGGAGAAGTGAGGGAGAATTGTGAAGTGAGCAGTAGTTTGACTGGATCAACTTTTCTTAAATGTTTTTGTATTGGAGGTTCAGTACTGGAAGGGATGGGGAAAGGGTAGTTTATATTATTTTTTTGTATGAATTAGAAAAAGGCGCTCTTCCTCCAAGCCAGAGCACACAGGTCAGAGAACAGAGCATGCACACTCAGTTCTAGCCCCTACTCACGTCCTGCCAGGTGTTCTCATGTCAAAAAATGCATAAGGTCTTTGAATTTATGTGTAAAGTTTCAGATACGTGAATGAAAGTAAAGGCAGAGTGACTGGAGCTTCAACCTGCACAACCACTTGTGGGGGAAGTAGGTACCTGGAGGGCTGACTGGGTGAGTGTAGGGACACAAAGCAGAAGACTTCCCTTTCCTCTGACTGTCACCCAAACCTTGCACTCTCCCCCAACTCCTCTGCTTCATTTATAGAAGCTAAAAAGTACAATATTATAAATGTATGGTTAAAAGCTAATTTTCTCCATGCTGGAAGCAAGGGAAGTGCATAGTTCAGAATCTTTGGTTAGACTTGCAGTCTGCCTCTGAACTATCTTACTTGTATATGTCCAGCATGACTTTTGCTCTGCACAGCATTTTCAAGTACATGGCATTTCATATTGAACAAGGATAAGAAAATTCTAATAATTAACATATGGAAAAATAATCTAAAAATAAAATGTAAAACACCTAGCAGATTAAACAAATGTAAGATAAATATACCATGTTGTATCCCAAGTTTAAAAAATGGAATAAAATAGTAAAAATAAAGTTGATTTTTTGCCACATGGGTGCTGTGGAGAGATAATGTTCAAGGGTGTTGAAAATATTGGCAAGTGATAGTTGAAGAACCAAAATATTGAGGCGAAACTTCAGAGTACAGTGATGAAGCATGGAGGGGCTGGTAGCTTGAAATAAAGTGGAAGGGCTGTGGGACTGGAGAACCCAGAAGTTTAAGGAACCTAAGCTGTCTGGAGAAGGAGTAACTGTAGCAGATAGCTGGTGGGAGTGAAGTTTGTGGTGCCAAAGCAGGATGTTTTCATTTAGTTTTGGGGGTGCCTATTTAGAGTCCAAGGTGGCTGTGAGTGAACTGCTTATCTGGGTTCCCGGCAATGAGAAGACCAAGGAAAAAGGACATAGTATTGAGTAGTTTGTGTGGATGTTGATGTCACCCAGGACGACATCAGATCTAGGGGTGGAGAAAGGCAACAAGAGGGATAGTATAATGTCTTCACAGAGTGATGGTGGTGTGGAGGATATTGCCAGCAGGGGAGAGCCTCAAAGAGGCAGACGTTTGCTACACGAGTTAGAGGTGTAGAGGTGTAGAGGTGGCACTGGGAAGTGAGGTGACACTGTCTTCCCTTGTGAAGCCATAGAGAGCGTGGTGTCTCATGAGAAAAGCCAGTTTCTGTACAGGGAGGCGGGAGATGTGATGTTCAGTCAAGAATCTGAGGACAGATGGCATTCTGTTTATAATTTCAGAGATGTTCCATAGGGCATAGCGGGAAGATCTGAGGGGAAGCGTGGATCTGTGGGGGCGGGAGCCCAGTGCACGATGGGGTTTAGCAAAGGAAAGATGTGAGACATGAAGGATTTCGCTGCTTCCACAAAGCGTTCCCAGATGTCTCCTGGTGTCTGATGAGAGGAGAGAAGGACCAGGCCTCTCAGCAGGGGTCAGCTGCTTCTGAGGTGAACCACTTGTCCTGGGAACTCTTGGTATAGATCAAGCTGATCCCAGGATCTTCACTGCTCTTATATCTAGTAGTTAAAGTGTTTGATTTACACATTTTACTTGAGGGTGTTGTGGAGATAAAGCAAAGTGAACGCAAGACAAAGTAGCTAATTCCAGGCCCTTTGATTTGTAAGACTGAATTTCAACCATGTGCTGTATTTCTTAGAAAGGCGAATTGACTTTGCAGATTAATCTTGGACTAGAGATAAGTCTTATGAATGGAAGATGACACATGAACATTGAGAGGGCAGTAATTCCCCTGTGTGGGCACTTCTATTCCCAGGGTGGAGGAAGTAAGCATGTGCAAGTGAAAGATGATGTGAGAGAGGGGTAAGAGTGTGGGGTTGGTGTTGAAATTTAGAGGAGGAACAAGTACCCCTGGCTGTGAGGGGGATAAGTGAAAGTGTTTCTTATTCACTGGACATTTCTTCCTGGGTTGTCTGGGCTGAGGATGTCTTGGTGAGGGGCTGTGCAGCCAGTCCTGTTGATCAGATGTAGACTAAGTGGGAATAAAACCTTTTCTGGAACACCAGTATCTTACCCACAAATACTTTTGTAGCTCTGAGACCATAAGAGATGTGGGAAGTGGACATGCAGTCATTTTCCTGGTTCACCAGGTAGAGTAAGGGGCAAGGGCATTGCATCAGAAGACTGGTATGTATAGTATCATTCAGGGGTGAAATACCATGGGACGCCTGGAAATATTGGGAAGAGAAGAAGTCACACTGGGAATATAAGTCAAGTAAGATGGTTGGCAGCCCAACTGTGAGTCTAGTCCTGGGGTCTGTCTTCATCCCTGAACTTCATGCCTATGCTTTGTAAAGAAGATAACCAGGTGTCATCACAGTGTGGTTGCTTCTATACCTATGGAGCTGGCAAGACTCTGGATTTCTAGAAAAAGAAGCAGAGCACAGAACACCTTCCCAATATTCCCAAGCAGTGATTCAGTAACTTTTGCCTCCAAAGAGGCCAAAGGGCTTCTTATGCTAATGACTTCTTCTGATGAAACCCTTGGCCATCCCAAACATCCTCAACCCACTTCTGCTATTAAGAGAAAGAGCAGTGTTCTTATGGACAGTTGAGAATCTGTCAAGGTCTTTGCTGGGTAGTTTAGCAAGTCAATGGGTAAATAAAAGATTGCTGTCTCAGGGCAAGGAAGAAATTATGGATAATATAAAATTTTTACAAAGCAGATTTGAAAGGAAATGTTGTATCAGAAAATAATTTCAACTTTTTCCCAGGCAAAGCATGGAGATAATTTTAAAAGTGTGGAAATGAGAATACTTTTGGAAATTAGGAGTGTGAAAACTTCCCCTTGTAAATTTGAAGAAAGACCCAATATATTTAAAGATTCTCCTCCAACACTGATTAGAAACTTCTGAAATAGATGGACTGTGTCTTAAATGATTTTTGTAGAAACTAAGAGCAGTGATCATTAATCAATATTTATTAGTTGAACCTAATTTAATTAGAGAAAAGTATAGTGGCAAATTCAATTAGGTAAAGCAGGCCACATATGGTTGTGTCTAGAATTATGGAGTTATCAAAAGCACATAAGGCATTCAGAAGGAAAGCTGTTATTCAGTTCCTATGCTAAAACTGTGTTTCTGTGTTCTTATGTGTTTGCAGTGTTGTAACATACTCTTTAGGGCTTGCCAAGACAGAAGAACTCAGGCTGAAATGCTTCTGGTAGCTTTGATATTGATGGTACGATTTTCAGATTATTCATGGTAAAGGGTAGAAGTGGGGAATGGGCAGGGGGAGATGGGGGCCAGGCAGGGAGAAGGAAAAGTAAGATCCAGTTAAAGTAATAAATTAAGCACTCTTAACAAATTTCCTGTTTAGAATACTAGAAATAAGCTTGGCCCAGACACATAAAAACCATCTGGGATTTTACTTAATCTTTTTAGGTTGACCTCTTGGGAAGTACAAGAACACTCAAATAATAAACGTTGAGGAAAGAACAATTTGAGACCTTACCTGAATGCATTTACATAGTTTGAGGTAGAATTTGCTAAAAAGGACCTTCTAACTACCCGTCTGTTTATTTGCTTATTTATTTTTGGATTTCAGGCGTATAGAGCAGAGTTAATCACAGCCTTCAATTCATGTCTTATAGTGTCTACATTGGTCCCTGCAAGCCCTCTCTCTTTTTTTTTTTTGTTTATTTATTCATTTACTTTTAAACGTATTTCCCCCCAAGGCAGTGACTCTAATGTGTTTGATATGCTCCCTTTTATTTGTGTGTGTTCTTGTAATTGTGTGGACTTGTTGATGTACATGTATATTTAATTTATATAGCTGGTGTCTTAGATTGGGTTCTCTGGAAGCAGAGCCAGAGACAGTAATTCTTGTTCATGTGATTTACCGGGGGGATATTTTCAGAAGGGTAATGAGGGAAGTGGGATGGGTCAGGGGAAGAGCTAAGCAAGAATGTGGCCTTAGAGACTAGCTTCAGTCTGATTCCACAAGGAAGCTCTCAAGTACAAGTTGTACTACAGAGATGGTTCACCTTGAAGTGAGGGGGGCGGTGACCTTTTACATACCTGCCAGTCAGTCACTGGCTGAGGTCTTCCACTCTGGGTATGTTGGGGAGGGAACTGGTTTCCAGGACCAGGAGGCTCCCAGAAGGGGGCAGCTGTGAGCCATTAGCAGCCAACACCCACAGCAGCTGGGAGAGGGGTGCACCAGACAGAAGGGGAATCGAGGCTAGTCATCAATAGTGTCCACTACAGACTTCCTCTTACCTCCCTCAGAAACCCTTGCCTTCACCTTAACTTTATTCTCTCCAGGCACAGCTTCTCCAGGATTCTGTTTGGTTACACCCTGAAAACTTACAAGAGGAGCATTATTGGGACGGCAGCCCTGATGCTGTAGGAGATCCTCAGGCTGTAACTAATCCTTCTCATTTCCCTCCTCTATCACTCATTCTAGAACCCCCTTCCCTTTGGTTAGCGCTTCTGCTGGGCTGGATTTAAGCTTAAGGATATGCTTCTAGTGGAAACCTCCCCTCCTGGGAATCAAGACCTCTAGTCCCACAGTGCTGAAAGTTGCAGGGACAGGAAGCACATATTCCTCAAGGAGGTCATTGGGAATAAGGGTGAGTAGTCCACTCCCACTTTGACCTCTTGGTTTCTGGACCCATGTATATAACAGTCGAGGACACAGCACCATATAATGGCTTTGGGTAATGTGCATGTCACATCCTGAAAGGTGGTACCTCATCCTTACAGGAAGTCATATTCAAGCTGGTACTCAGCTGTGCCTTCACGAGGCCATATCCTTGATGATCAGACTGGAAGCTTCTGGATTGTGTGGTACGTGATAGGATTATTGAATCACATTCTCATTTACTCATCACAGCCTTTCCTTTGCTTTAAAAATGAGTCTCTTGGTTGAAAATATTGTTATGTGAGATTCCATGAAGGTAGAGCAGATACTTTACTTTATGATGCCTTAGATGGTGGTGCTGGCTGAGGCACTGCGGGCAGGAAGGCACCCATACCTAAAATACATATTATTCTTTGTCAGCATGAAACGAGGGTACAAGGGGCTCAATGTAATCAACTTGCCACCAGGTGTCTGGATGTTTCCAGTGAGGGATGGTACCCAGATAGGGAGTTCAGGGTTGGTCTCTGTTGCTGAGGTCATTTGTGGCAGTAGCTAGATCAGCTTTGGTGATAGCAAGACTAAAGCTCTTGGGACCAGGCAGCACCTCCAGCTCTGCCACCATGGCTACTCTTTTCTTGAGATAAATATGCAAACACTGGGATAGCCATGGACAGAGGCTGGCTGACATCTATGGACTGAGTCCACTTGGTTGTTTAGCACCTCTTTTATAGTGGATGCTCTTTGGTGGGCATTCATTGCAATAAGAATATCTTCACACTTTGTGGTCACTCTCATAGGTCCATTTTAGATTTTCAGTCTCATTTCTTCCAGGCCTCTGACCAACCACCCAAGCCGTTCTACACTGGCCATGAATCCGTGTGGATTCTTACTTTGGGCTACTTCCCTCTCCATACAAAGTGAAAGATCAGATGTGTTGTCCATTGGGAGGACTTCCCCTCACCACTGTCTTTCAGGACCACCCCTGAATGGGGCTGTAGTGCAGCACCAGTCCACTTTTGTCCTGTATTATTTACCAAGCCAATCCATTCATAAACTAAGCTCAGGCTTTTTCCTTCTTCATCTGCTGGTCACAGGAGTGAGCTAAAGAAGTGATGTCGGTGTAACAATGGTAGGTGACGTGAGATGTGGGACACCTGTTATTTCAGCTGTCTTTTGCCCTCTGAACTTAATTCCAAAACCAGTCCGTTTGGGCCGCTATAACAAAATACCATAGACTGGATGGCTTAAAAACAACAGAAATTTCTTTCTCACAGTATGGAGGCTGGGAAGTCCAGGGTCATGGCTCCAGCAGATTCGGTGTTTGATAAGGGCCTGATTTCTGGATCATAGGCAGAGCCTTCTTTCCACGTGCTCAGTGTTGGAGGGGCAAGGGATCTCTGTGGGGTCTCTTTTATAAGAACACTGATCCCATACATGAAGACTCTACTCTCATGACCAAAGACCCCACTTCTTAATACCATCTTTTTGGGGGTTACAATTTCAACATATGAATTTTTTGAGACACAATCAGACCCTACCACCAGACCCTAGCACTTCCATTTAATAATGGATTGCTACTGCTCTCCCAGTTTTACGACTTTAGTGTTTTGATAGAAAGGAGCTCATGATAGACAGTTCTGTCTCCATGGTCACTTGAGGTCCCATGGTTATATGCTCAGTTTCTATCAGGGCCCAGTAGGAGGCAGGACCAGTGATATATCTTTGAATGATATATTTTTCTCTGCTATGGAGTGACCTGGCATTGCTCCAGAAACCTAGAGGTCTTCACTGCAGCTCTGCCAGAATGCCAAAGACTTCCTACAATGTTTCCTTTGCCATTGCCTAGATCTGTTGCAAAGGTCTATTTTACTCTGGTCCCCATTCAAAGTAACTAGCTTTCTGTATAATCCAGTTAAGAGTCATTGTAGTATTTCCAAGTGTGGAATGTGCTATTCCTAAAATCAAAGAGACTCACCAAGTATTATGCCTTTTTCCTTAGTGGTAGGAGGTATTTATTACTTTAAAGAGTATATTCCAGCATGCTTCAGACCACTGGATGCCTAAAAACCTCACTTATATTGAAGGTACTTGATCATCATAGGATTTTTCTTTTACCCTCTAAAGCTTGTGTGTCTTACCAAGGCGACCAGAGTGCTTGCTATTTCTTGCTTATTATTAGGTCTGGATGAACATGATTCCTCAATATAGTGGACCAAAGTGATATTCTATATCATGATCAAATCATACAGTTGCCTGTGGACTATTATGATGATTAACATAGATCTAGGGCAAAACCATGAATATGCACTGCTTTCCATTTCAAATGCACTCAAACTGCTTCTCATCCTCCTTTCCAGTAGTTATGGAAACATGCTTTTGCCATTTCAGCAACTCCATATCGTGTACCTGAGGCTGTGTTAATCTCCTCCAATAAAGATACCATCCATACTCAGCACAGTAGTTGCAACTGGAGCTATAACTTGGTTAAGTTTGTGGTAGTGCACCGTCATCCATTGTGATATATATGGTTTCTGCAAAGCCAGACTGGTGAAGCAGGTAGTGATAATGTGGAGATGGCAACCTCTACACCTTTTAGGTTCTTGAAGATGGCACTAATCTCTGCTCTTCCCCTGGGTTGCAAGTTTTTGGGGTTTTTTTGCGGTACGCGGGCCTCTCACTGTTGTGGCCTCTCCCGTCGCGGAGCACAGGCTTCGGTCGCGGAGGCTCAGCGGCCATGGCTCACGGGCCCAGCCGCTCCGCGGCATGTGGGATCTTCCCGGACCGGGGCACAAACCCATGTCCCCTGCATCGGCAGGCGGACTCTCAACCACTGCGCCACCAGGGAAGCCTGCAAGTTGTTTTTTTTTTTACTATCTTGGTGGAGTAGAAGAGTAGTCTCGCGGGCTTCTACTTGGGATTTCTTACTATAATAACTCTTGATTCTATAGGTCAAAGAATCAGTGTAAAGATCCTACCAATGCTTAGCATATCCATTCCAATTATTTATTTGAGAAGTGGTAAAATGACCACAAAAATGGATCCTCTCTGTGAGGCAGATGTAGACCAGGACTCTAGTGATCACTTGACACCCGTGTCCCTGCTTTAACAGAGGAAGCATAATGGTACATTAGATGCCTAAATCAGCATTAACTTGGGCCCTGCAATCAGCAAGTACAGACGGTTCCCAACTTAGGGTGGTTTGACTTAATGGCTTTTCCACGTTACAATGGTGTGAATGTGATACACATTCAGTAGAAACTGTACTTCAAATTTTGAATTTTGATCTTCCAAGCCTAGTGATTGCTGTACAATACTCTCTCAAGATGCTGGGTAGAGGCAGCAAGCCTCAGCTCTGTCAGCCTGCATAATCACAGGGTGAATAACCAGTACACTTACAACCGTTCTGTACCCATATAACCATTCTGTCTTTTCACTGTCAGTACAATATTCAATAAATTACACGAGGTATTCAATACTTTATTATAAAATAGGCTTTGTGTTAAATGATTTTGCACCACTGTAGACTGATTGAAGTGTTCTGAGCATGTTTAAGGTAGGCTAGGCTAAGCTATAATGTTGATAGGTTTGATGTATTACATGCGTCTTTGACTTATGATATTTTCAACTGTGATGGGTTTATCAAGACATAATCCAAACAATAAGTCGAGGAAGATCTGTATTCCCTTTCCTCAGTGTATGGATACCTGAGTAAGCGGCTGTAAGACCTTTCAGGGGAGAATCTGAGGAATCACTGCTATACATATTTGCTTAGTGTTGCATATTCCTTTCTTATGCGATATTGCTTTTGCTTCAGTTTATAGTTTCTGTGTTTGAGAATTAGTCATCTAATTCATACTAATACTCTAAAGATTTTTTTATTTTTTTATTTTTTTTTCTGAAAAAGATTTATTTTTTAAATGAAAAAATTGGAAACTCTTAAAACTCAACAATAAGAAAACAAATGTGTATCAAAAATGGGCCAAAGACCATAATAGATACCTCACCCAAAAAGAAATATAGGTGGTGGGTAAGCATATGAAAAAATGCTCCACATCATATGTCATCAGGGAAATGCAAATTAAGACAACATTGTGATACCACTGCATGCTGTTTAGAATGGCCAAAATCCAGACACTGACAACACCAAATGCTGACAAGGATGTGGATCAGCAGGAACTCATCCATTGCTGGTGGGAATGCAAAGTGGTGCAGCCACTTTGGGAGGCAGTGTGGTAGTTTCTTTCCAAACTAAACATACTCTTACCATAAGATTCAGCAGTGATGCTACTTGGATTTTCCTGAAGAATTTGAAAACTTATGTCCACACAAAAACCTGCATATGGATGTTTATAGCAGCTTTATTCATAATTGCCCAGGGTTGGAAGCAACTAAGATATTCTTCCAGAGGTGAATGGATAAATAAACTGTGGTACATCAAGACACTGGAATATTTTTCAGGGCTGAAAAAGAAATGAGCTATCAAGCCATGAAAAGACATGGAAGAACTTTCAAAGCATATTAATAAATGAAAGAAGCCAGTGTGAAACATCTGCATGCTATATGATTCCAACTATATAACATTCTTCTCAGGCAAAATTATGGAGATGGTAAAAAGATGAGTGGTTGCCAGTGTTTGGGTGATGGATACATGTTATTATAAATTTGTCCAAACCCATAGAATCTACAACAAGAGTGTAAACTATGCTTCGGGTGACTATGATGTGTCAAGGTAGGTTCATCAATTGGTATGAAATATACCCCTCTGGTGGGCGATGTTGATAATGGGGGAGTCGGCACATGCGTGGGAGCAGGGGGTATGTGAGAAATCTCAGTTTTGCTGTAAACCTTAAACTGCTCTAAAAAGGTAGTCTTAATAAAAAAAAAACTGGACAGTAGCCAGCATTTGTTGACAATACAAAAATTGGAAATATGGATTTCAGAGGAAAAGTCAGTTTCTGAGTGGTAGATACCACAGTAATTCCTACCTTCAAGGAGTTCACAATCCAATTATGAAATTAATATCTATACATAAGGAAAGGTTACTGAAGTGTCTGTTAAGTAGATCGCCTGCTACAGTTCATCATAAAAGAATTTTCTGAGTACTTTTGAGCTCACCCAACATTACTCTGGTCAGAGAAATGAGATTTTTGAAATCTGCTTTTGCAAGATGAATACTATGTTCCATGTATAAAACTAGAATCCTTTGCAGATTCTCAACTCCTCTGACAAAATGTAAATTATTTTCTTCTGCAGTTTAGGTAGCTTTAATTAGAAGAGCCACATAAAATGACTTGCTAAGGGGCTTCCCTGGTGGCGCAGTGGTTGAGAGTCCGCCTGCCGATGCAGGGGACACGGGTTCGTGCCCCGGTCCAGGAAGATCCCACATGCCGCGCAGCGGCTGGGCCCATGAGCCGTGGCCGCTGAGCCTGCGCGTCTGGAGCCTGTGCTCCGCAACGGGAGAGGCCACAGCAGTGAGAGGCCCGCGTACCGCAAAAAAAAAAAAAAAAAAAAAAAAATCACTTGCTAAGAATTGGAATAAATGCAAAATGCATATAACTCCTGAAATTGAGTGGATTAAAAATGAGGAAATAAGAAATGAACCTCTTCTGTTAACAAGTAAATATTATACAATCAGCATGGAAAACCCCATGGAAATACAAACTAAATTTTCTCTGTAGTAGGGGTATGCTTTCCCAGTATTAGTCATATCTCTTTTGGTTCCCAGGAGATGCTATTTCCAGGGAAATATCTAGAGGAATCTATAGGAGGTAATTTTCATTTGGCTCAAATGATGCACCAGGGATTTCTTAAATCTAAGCTTAAATAGATGAAATATACTTTTATTTACAGTGTCTTCAAATAACTTTCTTTAAAGTCATCCTTTTAAATAAAGATTCTGCACTCACCCCAAGTTCTCCCTTAATTACAAAAAGCTCAGTAAAATGCTTCCAAATAAAAAAAAGTTTTCTTAGTTTTGATGATTAATTTTTTTTAAAGTAAACCTTAGTTTTTTCAGTATGCTCCTTTTTCTTTTTACAGCTTTCACAATTGATCAGATGCCTCAGTCGTATATGTAGTAAATATTTTAATATCAAATATTTAATATTTTAAAGTTATATATGTGTATATAATTTTATATATATATATATATATATATATATATATATATTAGGCTTCCTTCTGCAACAAGGGGCATTAGAGTTTTCCATATTTTCATCCTCGAAATTATATGTACTTAAAAAAAATCATGATTTAACCGAGTAACTTCCAGCCTAAGAACTAGTAGTAAAAGAAATATAATTCCAGGAAACAGTGTCTTTAAATGCCATCAAGGAAAGGAAGTTAAAACATGTTCTAGCAATACAGAATTAGTTGTAGTCTCCCTTGTACATGTTGCTCTGTCGTACCTGGCAAACTTGGTTCATGTTTTACCCTCTTATATAGCTCTTTTTCTCCAGGTTCCTTTTTGCCCACTACTGCCACATTCTTTAAGCCCAGTTTAATTGCCATCTCATCCAAGAAAGCCCCTCTGATACCCACACTGGACCGACTTCCCCCTCTTTGTGTTCTTGGTGCTTTGATGTGTGGCTTTTTCTGTGAAACCATGGGCTCTGGACCCTCAGGTACTATGTGACTAGTGAGGTACCCTTCACAGGGTTCTGCCAACAAATACGGAATTTTTGAAGTAGTTTCATGTTGTTTAATGAAATTTATTGTTTTAAATAAATCCTAAGGATTTTTTTCAAAGTTGTGCAAATATTGCTCGTGACACAGTAGAAGTTATTTGGAATGTAAATATGATTGAAAAATACACTGGGCACCAACCATAAATGATATAGAAGCTAAAGAAAACACCACTAGCTTCCCCATGATTTGTTTTTCCCATTGAGAATTGTTCTCTGTGAAATTTCGTAAGCTAAGAAGTCTGTTTGTTTTTCCCTAAGCTGTGTTTGTGAAATGCTGTGTTTAACACAGATATTTTTCTGAGTTAGATAAATTCCATACAAGTTCATCCATGTAAGCTCAAAACACTTGGCCTTCATTTCATTTCATTCTTCTAATCAATTGAATGTACCACTAGCCTAACTCCCACATGTTTCAGTATTTGTTCCACCCCTTCTCCCACCCCTTTCCCTCAAATAACCCTCAGAGGAGGAACAATTATTTGAGAAAATGAAATCAAGTAAATAAGCTCTATTAAAAGAGAAATCAAGTAGCCAGCCATATTAAAGATAATGTGGGGTTTGTGCGTCTGGGTGAAACAACAATAAATATTTATCGTGATGCTTTTTTTATGAGCATTTCAGGGCCCGTCTGTGGTATTAATGGCTTATCAAGCAAACCTATGCATTAAGAGAAACTGTTTTCATTTAGATAAATGAAAGCAGAGGCAAAGGAAAATAATGCAAGGTTCACCTTGTAAAAGTCACAAATTAGATACGAAGCACTGCCACAGGCAAATCTGAATTCAATAGAATAAAGCTGGCAGCCATGAGCATAAGGTAATAGGCTTATCAAATGAGGTTTTGTATGTTTTTAATAATGTACATTTTATGGGGACCAGTGTAAAACTAGTCACTAGAATAAAATATAATTTAAAAAGAAACATTCAACGAGAGATTCTGTTGCTAAATTAAAAAACAACTTGTCTCAAATTTGCGCCAAATGAAGGCTGCCGAGAAGTTTGTAAATAGGCTCCCTCACCTTGTAATGTCTTACGACTGTCCACAGTGCTTCTTATGCTCCTCTCATGTATCATCCTCCAACCCTGCCTCTAAAAAGGATGAAGAGGAGGAGAAATCAGGACAACACTTAGGTTACAAAACCACATGGATTTGGCTTCAAAAATAGCGATTGTTTTAGTCATTGACATCATTCTGCAGGTACATTTACCCAACATTTACTGGATACTCACTATCTTTCAGGTCCTATTCTAGATGCTTTCACATGTATTACCTCATTTAATCCTTAAAAAATTCCAGCAACAGCCAAGATTACATCTTTTAAATTAACAATTTACATATTAAGATACAAATACTGCATGCCATAAAGGCCTTATGTGAATCAGACCTCGCTGCTGTATCAGGATCCTGTTTCCCTTGAACTTCTGCCAAATTTAGAAATTTGTAGAAGTGCATGTGATTTTCTCGTTTTCTTTTTTTTTTTGTTAATAGATCTTTATTGGAGTATAATTGCTTCACAATACCGTGTTCGTTTCTGTTGCACACTGAAGTGAATCAGCCATATGCATTCTTTCATTCATTCTTTTTTTTTTACATCTTTATTGGAGTATAATTGCTTTACAATGGTGTGTTAGTTTCTGCTTTATAACAAAGTGAATCAGTTATACATACACATATGTTCCCATATCTCTTCCCTCTTGCGTCTCCCTCCCTCCCACCCTCCCTATCCCACCCCTCTAGGCGGTCACAAAGCACCGAGCTGATCTCCCTGTGCTATGCGGCTGCTTCCCACTAGCTATCTATTTTATGTTTGGTAGTGTATATATGTCCATGCCACTCTCTCACTTTGTCCCAGCTTACCCTTCCCCCTCCCCATATCCTCAAGTCCATGCTCTAGTAGGTCTGTGTCTTTATCTCTTGTTTTCTTATTTGCAAGCTTGTGTTACTTATTCAGTAACAGCGGTACACACCAGGATTCCTTCCCTTCATTGCTGTCCCCATCTTCCAGTGGCTAACAGATTCTGTTTCTGATCCTCCATGGATCAGACTAACTTAAAATAAACAAAGTTCTAATTAGATAGGAACCCAGCATATAGTGCTCTTCTGTAGCACCACCTTACTAGGACCTTTAGAGTGTAGAAACATGACAAATGTGTATATTGTATGGTTGATATACTTCAAACAGAGAATTCTAAAATATTGTGACATGTGCAAAAGTGGAATTATGTACAAACTAAGGAAGCACATGGCAGGAATGGAGCCCATTGACAGAATAATGCTTCACTGAACCATAGGAGCTGGGTTTCTAAGGATTAATATAACTTGATCAAGGACAAAGGGCCAGAAAGGAGAAAGAGTAGGTGGAGAAAATGAGGTATTATAAGCAGAAGGTTCAGCGTTATACACACAGGGAAGCATGAACCTGCATGGTCCATCTGGGAGACTGCACATAGGTTGTTATTGCTGAAGCATAAAGTGCAGTTGGAACGGGACTGTATTTATTAGTATAATCCTTGCTGCTGTAATAAGTAGTTCTCCAAGTTTCAGTGGCTTAACAGAACACAGGTTTGTTTCTTATTCACTTAAGGGACCAGTAAGTGTATTTCTGATTGGAAGTGCCTTTCTTCTGTGCCCATACAATGATTCAAGGATCCAGACTCTTTTCATCTTGTGGTTCTGCCATCCCCTAAGACTCTGTCAATCTTGTGTCCAGCTGGCAAAAGAGGAAGGAGGGAGGGAGGAGAAGGCACATTTACTTTTTCAAATATTTTAGCTCTCAAGTGACACAGCTTACTTCTGTTGACAGCCCATTAGCAAGAACTAGTTGCATTGCCCCCACCTAGATGCATGGAGAACCAGAAAATGTAGTCTCTGGCTGGGCAGCCACTTCTTAACGACAACTTATATTATGGAAGGAAGGAACACCCAGTGTGGTGACTGCTAGCTGTCTCAGCCACGAGGAACCACTTTTGCCTTTAGCCATGTTGACTTCTCAGCGATCAGCTTAATTAAAGGCTGAAACTAGAGCTGAAGAAGTATGGTAGCTGGTAGAGGGATCATGGATGGTAGAAGGATAGTTGTCCTTTCCACCCTTCCTGAAACCCATAATTTTTCTAGAGCAAGTGGTGATCCATTGACGGGTCATTTTTATGCATCTTCTGAATTGATTTTCCCTTCAATGGGTCCACACTTGCTCTGGAAAAATTAGGGGCTTCAGAAAGGGTGGAAAGGACAGCTATCTTGTTCTCCCAACAAGGTTATAACCTGTGATTAATTTGAGTCCTGATTTAATTGAGACGTCAAAGAATTAATGTTCATTTTACTAGTTCACTTATGGAGATCTCAGATTGTTTTATTTAGGAGCAGTGTTTATTGTGAAATCACCTGTCCCACAATGATTTCATGAATTTTAGGCTCAATCAAATGTTTAAGTTTCAAGTTGATGTGAAAAGCTTGCATTCATTTGTGCACTGATTCACTCATTTATTCAACAGTATTTCTTGAACACATTACATACTGCACATGGTGCATGAAGAGGAATAGAGCTGTGAGTATACCTCTGGGTGGGTGGAATTTAGAAGAGTAGCTCTCAACTTTTTCTATGCAAGTGTACATGAGGGATACCACATATTCATGGTCAACAACAGTGGCTCTGTGTGGCACTGATTTTCAACCTGAAGGATATGCAGTTCTCTCCCATTCCCACCTGCCAGGGGAAACAATGCCAAACCTCCAGTGATGGATGTCTCTACGTGCAGCTTGACAAAGAACTAAGGGTGGTCTTTGGCAGGTCATGCCCCTGTCTTGTGTCCCACTGATAATGACTGATTCTCGGATTCAGCTACTACCTCAGTAAGACTGAAGGTGTTCCACATGAGTAAGCCAGAAATCTTAGCAGTTAGGAAGAAGGGCTCTAGGAAAAAGAAAAGGCAATAGGAAATACAAAAGAAAAGGCAATAGGACATACAGTATTGTAACAAAGACAGTTATAGCCCAATAAAGAATTGTTTTAAAAATATTACCTACTGATGCTAGCTAAACCACCCAACTGTGCAATAGCTACCTAATTACTAAACACAGCTTTTTGATATCTGCGTATATTTTTTCACCTGAAATTAAAGGAAAAAAATATACTAGTATGCAAATTTAAGATACAAAAATACAAGGAAAAAGTTTTAGAATTTGATGTTCTTATGCAGTTCGACAATGCTGATGCAATTGAGCTACTCTTGAATAAAAAGGCCCAATTACAGTGGGTATTGGAAATGTTCAATGAAATAGGTCCATGGTGAGTCCCAGGTCCTTTGAAAAGTGTGCATTATATAATCTCTAAGAACTGTTTGCACAAAATCAAGTACCTGGTCTGCTAATATTTTGCTACATAAAACTCTCTCACATTATTTAGGTGAATTAATAACCTCTACAGTTTCTATCTTCATAAGAGGCAGAGGCTCTGTCTTGAATGTTTATAGAAGGAAACAATTTGCTGCTATTGTGGATAGATATCAATTGTCAACTCCGGTTCCTTGAGCCTGGAATAGTTTTTACCTTCTGTCACTATGGGGTCAGTTTCTTATTATGAATGAAAAGCTCCTTTGCCCTTCAACAAAATGAAATAAAACTAGAATAACCTTCCTGATTCTACTGCTTGCCTTCCTAGCCTAGTATTTCAGCTTCTGAAGAGTTTACTTTTGGATGTCATTAAATATAGCTAGTGATCCTTTAAATGAAATGGATTAAATGGCAAACGGCTTCCCATCTTCTACCCTTCAGTTTAGTCACCTGAAAAAATTCACAATTCACAATATGATTTATAAAGCAACCCTAGCTCATCTCTATTTCTATTATTTCTTGGGAAAAAAACTTTCATTGGTGATAATGCTGCAGTGTGTGCTGATGTGAGCATCTTTCATCAATATCTTCTTTTATTTATTCATTTATTTTTATTTTTTATTTTTTTTGTGGTACGCGGGCCTCTCACTGTTGTGGCCTCTCCCGTTGCGGAGCACAGGCTCCGGACACGCAGGCTCAGCGGCCATGGCTCACGGGCCCAGCCGCTCCGCGGCATGTGGGATCTTTCCGGACCGGGGCACGAACCCATGTCCCCTGCATCGGCAGGCGGACTCTCAACCACTGCACCACCAGGGAAGCCCCATCAATATCTTCTTATGGTAGAAAAGAAATTAGTCTCCTCGATGTCTCTCTTGATGTTTGGAAGTTGCCATGGCTTCCAGGATTTACTGGGAAAGGAGAAATATAATCACCCCCAAAGATATATTTTGCCCATGGAAAGTTTATTCTCTTTAGGAATTTTCATGGATGTGTGATATTTTGAGCTATTTATTGTTAACTATGACAATCTTTTACAAATAGTATTGTCTACAAAAGCAGGGAGTATACTATAGTTCTATCTATGACTTAAGTGATTATATATATATATGGTTGTGTGTAAATGTATATAAAATATATATGTGTGTATAGCTATAGATATAGCTGATGAAATTATTTGAATTATTAGTCTTTTTTAAAACTAAAGAACATTATCTCTCACACGCCCTTTCTTCTATTATCTCAAAACTGAAATCTTTTCTCTTGTGATGAGATTCAGAATTGATTGAACACATGAGCAATTATGGACCTAATTGTCATTAAGGGGAAACTTGGGTAAAACACCAGGAAAGTTTTTTCTTTTAAGAGAACTAATTTGTTTAACTGTGAAATTCGTTGGATTTAACAAATATGTATTGAACATCATCTATAAGTCTAGAAGGTGAGTATGGGAGAGGGGTGTGTGTAGTGAAATGCAGAAGAAATCTGCGGTTCCCAGTCCCTCAGAAAGTGACAATTTAGGACTGGGCTTAATTATGGGGCTTCCATAATCTGTATGAAAATAAATCAGAATCTAACACATTGCAGTGTTTTTTCCTCATTGTTTTCTCTCTCATTGTCAGAACTATTTTAATAGCCTAGGATGTGTAGAAATCAACCAGACTCATGGAATTAGGAAGTCTTCCCTCAAAGGACAATAACATGCAAACTGAATTTCTCACATAAAGTAAACTCACCGTATGGTTTCAGCTAAGGGATTAAAAGGCAAAATATCCTTAGCTTAGCCTTCTTCTTTAAGTTTCCTCAGTTACGTAAGAAGATTAACAGAATAGAAGTACAGCCAGGGAATCTGTGCAAATGTGTAGTTTTGTATTATGATTAATGAAAATGAATAGACTGAAAATTCCACGTCTAACAATGTTTTAGCAACTATCCTCTAATAGGGGAGAAGTATGTGAATACTTATAGTTCAGGCAGTCTGCCAGAGACATACTGATTTATGCAAGTATGGGATGGCCCCCCTCTGCCTCACCCTTGTTGACAGTATTATCATTTTGTTTATCCTTTCCAGATCGATAAAGCATAAGTAGAATACTGTGGCCCATGTGAACAGAGGAGAGGAGGGCTAGTGGGTTGAAACGTGTTCACAGGATCTGATGATAGGAATGTACAACTGTAAAAACTTTTTGGAGACTAATTTGATGAGAGGAATCAAGACTTAAAAATATTCTTTAGCTCAGCAGGTCCACAACTAGGAACTCATCCTACGGGAAAAAAATCAGAAGAATGTGCAAAGGTGAATGTATAAAAATTGGTCTTCATCATAAGGCTTTTGTAATAGTGAAAAATCCCCCCAGATAGGGAGTTATTTACTCAGAGGAAATTAGCCAGTGAAAGGTAACTGAAATTAGTGAAGTAAGCTGGGTGTAGGACAATAGGGATTAGTGGTGAATTGGGAGTGTGGTAAACCATGCAGGCAGCTCTAGCAGATGGTTGCTCTTGTAGGGGTGTTGGCTCAGGCTTACCAGAGTTTTTGATTTATCAAAATAAACTGGAAATCCATATTTTTGTAAGCTGTTTTCCAATTTTTTAAATTATGTGCAGGAAAAATCAAAGTAATTGTAGGCCCTGAGTTATGGGCTGCCAGTATACAGCATTTTAGCAAATAACTTATATGAAAATCTGTAGTGGAACAAAATGCCGTTACTAAAAATGATGCTATAATTGCATCTTTATTGACCTATAGAGATGCTCCAGATGTTGCAGAGTAGCATAGGTAATATGATCCCTATTTTTGTACACGCATACAGCATATATTTGTTGTATTTGTATGCAGGGGGAAGAGGCTTGCATCATATTCACTTAAATCAGCATGTCTGTCTCTGGGTGAGGAATTCAGAGACATTTTGGTTTTGTATTTCCTAACTTTTCTACTTTGAGTATATATTGTACAGTAAAATTTAATTTAAAATAGTAAAATATGTTTGATTCTACAATGGAGAATGTGATACAAAATGCAATAGGAGAACAGAATGAGAAAAACCTGAGGATGGCAGTGAATTTAATAGGAAATTAAGAATGCACTAAAACTGTTTGGGAAAAAAATTAACGCATTAAAAAATCAGTTTGATAAATCTGTTTTATATTCCTAGCCAGGGCTATTCTCCAAAAGGGTACCAGAGTTACAAAGATAAATAAGATGGAATCTCTTCCCTCTAGGAGTCCACAGTCTAATGAGGATCTCCTAGTGTTACCTTTTAATTGTGTAACTTAGAAATGTAATCACAGAATAAAATAAGGACATAAGAACAAAGGAATTTAGAAATTGGAAAAACTGCAATTTAAACATTTTCGTGCCCTGGTTTAGAATGTCCAGATGATAAAAGTCTAAGAAATCCATATCACTATAGAATTATACTTGATTTTAACCAGGAAAATGTCATAATTTAGAACTATTTTAAAGTATAGGGGAAATTGAATACTAATCTTTTTATCAGAAAATTCTGCACAGAAAAGTTACAGTGAATAATGTAATTTGTTTTCTTGGAATTCCAAATACAATTAGGTAAATGCCATGTTCGAAATACAATGGTTACTCCCTAAAGCAGCTTTATCTTGGACAAAAATCTAAAGTCTAGTTGCCAAAAATGTACCTAATCATTAAAAGGTAATCATTTAAAATGTACCTGATCATTAAAATGTAATCATTTAAAATCATTAAAATCATTAAAAGACCCCAAAGCTAACACTTTCAGGAGACTTGGTATATATTTTTACTGTAATGAAAAATACTGAAGAGATTTAAAAAATAAAAGTTTCACCTAGTTAAAATTTTAACTTCTGCTTTATAAAAGCATCTTGTAGAACCTCACATGAAGCATTAAAGACAATTAAAATATATAAATGGAGCAATCACTTGCAAAATGAAACGTGAATTGACATGATGAAGTGTGCAAATGACATGAAATGATGGTGGGGGAAGCTAGGTGTAAAGGATGCCATAAAACTGAGGAAATTGGCTGACTAGAAAGAGAATATGTAAAGAAGTGGTATCTGTAATTCAATATATAGAAATGTAAGGTAATCATCTCAGATACTAAATTCAAAAGGAATGTGCTGTCAGTAGCCATGTGCTGCAAAACGTTCAGGAGAAAAAGGATCTCTGGGTACTGGTAGACAAGAACATAAAAGTTTCTGCATAGGTTTTCATAGCAATAACCCCCCTGAACAATTCCGAGAGGCACTGATAAAAGCATCAGGTTTAAGTAGAGGGAATTATAAAAGGATTTTTTTTAAATGTCACTGGGATTATGTAGAGAAAGCCACATACACGTTCTTTTACTTTAAAGTAGAGAAATGATAAAGCTTTGAAAAACAGAATGCCATACCAAAGTGATAAAAATCTAAGATTTACTGAAAAGGAGATACACAAAAGAGTACCAGTCACAATCAAGGCTTAAAGAAAAGGTTTAGGTCACAAATCAGTACTTTTCTAGGGATCGCTCTTTAAAAATCACATTTTCAAATTTCTCTTATTTTTATAAATACCCTTTCTTCAATGTTGTATTACACTGATTTGAACATTGGACTCTCTCCAAACAAAACTAACTTGACTGAATAAAGAGGCTCTTAAGCATGTAAGAGGTGCTGAACTTACAAGTTTATCATTCTGTTGCGTGTTTTCCTATCACTTTCATCAGGCCCAGGTTTCCCAGGCATGTTGGACTCTCCAGAATGAGAGCCTGGCCTTAGTTTCAGCTTACTGGGCAGAGGCCTAGGTGAGAACGCTTGCCGAATCAAGCCAGTCAGGCTTCAGGGCACAAACCTTTCCTTCCCTCCGACCCTTGCTATCACTTCCTCTTCCTCCTCTTTCAAAACCAACTCCTTCCCTCATGTGAAGTCCAAGGTGTAACCCCCATATCATAGACCATACCATTCAGAGTAAAAACAGGGTACTTGTTCTGTGAGGACTCCTGGAACTGACCATATTTTATACAACTATGAATTATGATAATTTGAAATATGACTTAAAATATTAATGAAATCTTACTGTTACATCAAATTAGAAAATCGAGTGACATCACTGTGGTAACTTTTCTCGCACCTCTTTCTTTTTTTTTTTAATTTAATTTAATTCATTTTTTTATGCAGCAGGTTCTTATTACTTATCCATTTTATACATATTAATGTATATATGTCAATCCCAATCTCCCAGTTCACACCTCTTTCTCACAACCCAAAAGTTTAGGAGGAACCTACGGTCCTGCTTGCATGTTCTGCATTTATGCTGAAAATCTAGATCCAGAGAGTTTCCACCTATGCTCCAAATTAAAAACAAAAACAGAACCAACAAAATCAAGACCTGTATGGTGCTGACAGGCCCAGTAAATGGCAAACTAGGCTATTTCTATAGCTAGTAAACAGATATGACAGCTAACCATGTCACAGTCTTACAGAGACTGGTACTTCTTGGAGGAAGGGGTTCGTTTGCTATTTTACTCTCTTTTAACCTTCATGGTCATTATACTTTGAGGTGGAGATAGAGCTAGTGCCGGACAACTCACTTGAGTGCCAGTAACTCTGGAACCAAAGCTAGACATCAGAAAACTACTGCCACGCTTATTTAGGAGGGAGCACTTTGTAAAATATCTGCGATAATGTTGAGAAAATTTAAAAAGCAGTCTTAAGCAAAAATACATTCTAAAGATTGTAGATTTATTCAGGCCAGGATGTGTCCCCCACACTTTCTATTTATTTCATTGGGAAAATTAATCTTTTTTTAAAAAAAATTAGTTATTTTACTTATTTTTGGCTGCGTTGGGTCTTCGTTGCTGCTCACTGGCTTTCTCTAGTTGTGGCGAGCAGGGGCTACTCTTCGTTGTGGTGCATGGGCTCTAGGCACGTGGGCTTCAGTAGTTGCAGCACTCAGGCTCACCAGTTGTGGCTCACAGGCTTAGTTGCTCCGCGGCATGTGGGATCTTCCTGGACCAGGGATCGAACCTGTGCCTCTGCACTGGCAGGCGGATTCTTAACCACTGCTCCACCAGGGAAGCCCAAGGGGAAATTAATCTTGAATAAGGCAGTTATGGGGGATCTTCAGGAATGCATGCTTTCCTTGCATAAACTCAACCACCCCGTAACACTAGGATTGCCAGGGGAGGTAACTCTAACTATATAGCCCTTCCTGTCTCACTGTACCCTGACTCCCGTGCAGGCCGGGGGCAACCCCGCAGCCTGGAGCCTCAGCTTGCTCGAATAACCCAGACAGCACAAACCAGAAAACCAGCAGCACTGGGAAATCTGCCTGCAGCTCCACTTGTTTCACTGCTGCATGAAGCATGCAAATGAACTTAGTTCAATTTCTATAGTAATAGAAGATAAGTCGATATACTTGACTGTGTACTTTTAAAGAGATGTTTTCTTTACGTTGAGTTATTTGCCTAAATATATATATTTTTTGAGAGGGGAGACAGTTCATATAGATCATTGTTGAAAAAGCTGGGTATGTCTCCCTGGTATAAATCCGGAGCATCTTGGGGAGGTGGGCCTTCTCTATTATATCAGCATCCCCAGTTTCTTACGTTGTGACTGATTGGTGCTTGATAAACACATCAAAATGATGGAAAATATGAAAGAAGTTTTGTGGTCTTGCCTAGCTGCCTACACAATGTTCATAACATTTCATCTATGGTAAAATACAGTCTGAGCTCCCAATCACTAATTAACAAATGCACTGTTGGAACTTATTCTGTTGATTTAAATTGAAGCTGGTTTATAAACAATAAATTGAGAAATGTTGCTGCAAATGGATTATTTGTGTCCACAATTACAGAAAGCAAACATGCCATATCTTTTAGGCAGCAAAATCCCTTTCTAGTCAAGCTATGACAACTGTGTTCTTAACTTACCCCATCTTCAAGAAATGAATCCACTCTTTTCCGCTGTAATCATCTTAGCTCAAAAGACCTAGGTGTTTTGTTTTTTTCTCTCTGCAAAGGCCCTTTGATTCATAAGAAAGAGAAACAAGCCAAAATAAATTGTGCAAAGATTCCTCAGGGGAAAGAGCTACATAACTAATTGTGGATTTTCCAGTTGGTGTTCTTTCTGTAAGTTAATTGTGTTCTTTTAAGTCACAAAAACAAAACACAGCAAACAAGTAAACAAAAACTACAACATTTTACTTAGGACATTTTGTTCATGATGGTTTTGTATCTTTAATAAAAATGTATGTGTGTCCCCTCCTTCTGCATATGGCTGATTTCACTTTGTTGTACCACAGAAACTAACACAGTATTGTGAAGCGATTATACTCCAATAAAAATCTACTAAAAAATAAAAATAAATAAAAGGATCCTCTGGGGAATTCCCTGGCGGTCTGGTGATTGGGACTCCGCGCTTTCACTGCCAGGGGCCTGGGTTCAATCCCTGGTTGGGGAACTAGGATCCCACAAGCCATGCGGCCCAAAAAAAAAAAAAAAAAAAATGCATGTGTATTCACGTCAATACTAGAAAATAACGCCCAGAGAGTCTGTGAAATTGCAGCCTTCTGGAAAGACATATGCATCACTGTCACCCTGTGCCTCACGTTGGTTCAGAAAGATAAATACATCTAATGATTATTGTACCACTTAATGACCCACTAGATCCATAAGAGATTTTTATAGATCAGGTTCAAAGAATTGTGAAAAACAAAATTACGGTTTGAATACAAAGTCAAATCTTCTGGTTTTAACAATGGAACACTAAAGATGGAGGGCATCTTGCAAGCTGGTGAATGTTTGTGGCTTATGAATTAAATTCCCCAAATTGTCATGTTTCTTTTTTTTTTTTCCATAGAAAATCCAGATAGAACTTTAAGAATTTACAAAAGGAACTCATATATAGCAAGAGTGTAAGCTAACATGGAGGATGTTAATAGTGCTATTAGCCAGTGTGATTTCTGTCATTATCAGCCATTATTCTAAGAATGGTAAGTGGCAGATAAAGAGCTCAGCTGAAATTTCCATCTTTTTTGTAGTCAGCATGTAAAATGCATATACTCTGTCTCTAGATTGTCACCCTTTGTCACAAATTGCTCATTATATTTGCTTAGACTTGTGAAATGGAAAATATTTTATTTAAAGGAAATAAAGGCAGGAAACATTGAGTAAGAGACCTGTGAATTTTTCAGGAATGTGTATTTAAAAATCTTTAGCATTGGTAATAGACTATGAATGAGTTGATAGAAGATAGGCATTCTCCTGGCAATTAAACAGAAAAAGAAAAAAAGAGAAAAAAATGCCGAACTGTGACTAACACGACCTGGAGAGGAGCTCTAGATTTTTTTTTTTTTTTTAATTAAAAGTAATTTTGAAAGGCTCATTTGAAAGGGGCCTCGATGAAGTAGTTCAGGAAGCTTTTGAAATCATGTGTAAGTGGCTTACTTCGGTCAGGAGTTATGCTGGTTAACGTGTGGTGATTATATGTGCAATTATAAGTGAATGTAATGCCATGTACAAAAAGTTGTTAATACTTAGATGTCACATTCAAAGAGCAAAATGCAGATAGAATATACTAGAATTTTGGTCTGATCTAAAGACCAGAAGAAAGAGGGCTTCCCTGGTGGCGCAGTGGTTGAGGGTCCGCCTGCTGATGCAGGGGGCACGGGTTCGTGCCCCGGTCCGGGAAGATCGCACATGCCGCGGAGCGGCTGGTCCCGTGAGCCATGGCCGCTGAGCCTGCGCGTCCGGAGCCTGTGCTCCGCAACGGGAGAGGCCACGGCAGTGAGAGGCCCGCGTACCGAAAAAAATAAAAAATAAAAAAATAAAGACCAGAAGAAAGAAAAGGAAGTGAGGATAAAAAGATAGAGTTTATATTGTTCTCTTTAGGAGAGAATGCAGAGATATTAATTTAGTTCCAGGATACTGCATTACAATCTTTGACATTTATTAATAGTTTTTATTTTTCCTGTGGGGCTGTTTCTTAGATGCTTAATGTTGGGACAATGGCTTGACATCCAAAAGCCAGGAGATAGCGTGTTGCAGAATTTGAATTTATGTTAAACTTACCTTTATGCAGAATTCAAACATATTGTACTCTGTAAAATGCCCAGCAGATAGACTTGATATACTTGTTTGTTTGTTTGTTTGTTTTGCGGTATGCGGGCCTCTCGCTGTTGTGGCCTTTCCCGTTGCGGAGCACAGGCTCCGGACGTGCAGGCTCAGCGGCCTTGGCTCACGGGCCCAGCCGCTCCGCGGCATGTGGGATCCTCCTGGACCGGGGCACGAACCCGTGTCCCCTGCATCGGCAGGCGAACTCTCAACCACTGTGCCACCAGGGAAACCCCAGCAGATAGACTTGAAATGCATGTATTGTACAATGAAAATGGCTGTACATAGCAATAACCCACAAACTACCGGATCTTCAAATGATTTTTGAACCATCATCATGAAAAAATTAAATTTTGTTCCTGAGTGGCTTTATATTTTGACTGGACTTGAATCCTGTAAGAATTTTGAATATATATATAACATGAAATGTATATAACATGAAATCTCTCAGCTCATCAAAAAATTGTTAACTATCTTCAGCCATTCTGAACGCATTAGAACTGACTGCATCGTATTATGATCTCTAAAACTGCTATCTAAAAGCAAAATGTTTTGTGGTTGGGTAAGCTTTTATAATATAGAGGGCATTGTTATAAATATTACTTTAAAAATATATTAAAAATAAACATTTTATTTTTACTTACCTAGAGGTACCTTAAATAAGTAACTGTAGTTAGACATCCACCATTTTAAGGCAGCACACTAAAACATTACATCAATAGTGTGTGCAGTTTCTAATATATGCTTTTTAATCATTCTTGCTTCTTCAAGCAAAAACAGCTTATACTCATCAGCATTAAATGGCAGAAATCACAGTTAATAATTCTGGTTGAAGTCTTTTGTTAATACATCATATTTATCAAAAGTTCCCCTTCTAGGTTATAATGTATACTTCAGTTGAAAAACACAAATGTTACCAGAGAGCATACGGTTTTTTAATTTCCTTAAAAGTAAAAAGCTAGGAAATTAAATGCTTGCTAATGAAGTGTTACATTTCTTAGTTTTCTGCAACTCATTTTAATTGAAAAAAATCCCTTAAAGTGTCTCCCATTTTCCTGTTCTCAGAAGAGAAATAAGAATGATCTATAAAAGAACATGCAGTTCAATGCCTAAAAGAACTAAAGCAAAAAGAGGCATTTAAAAAGTCTTGCATTCCTTTTATATATGTGAGAAGAGGTGCAGGGTTCAGGTGTTCATAGATTCATTTTTAACATATTTTTCAAACATTTGAATAGCTATTTCAGTAGAATAATTTTAGTAGTTTATGCGAGTGACAAATGAACATTTGAGGCTCACCTTACCCCTGGAAATATTGAACTAAATTACCTGTTCTCCAAACGGAACCCTCTATACATCTTTCTCTTCCTCGAAATGCCGATTAAAACAGCAACAGGCTGATGAAAAATATGTTGTGTTGACACAGGGATAAAGCAATAATGGAAATGTGTGAAATCATAGTGTGGCTCTGGGACCAGGTTAGATTTTAAGATCTGAGGAGACTTCCTGAGGCTTGGGTGCCATCCACAGGGAATGGTCCGAGGCCTGGGGAAAGCATGAGATGAGAGCCCGAGGGAGGCAGGATGACTTTGTGTCTGTAAGGGACCATGGATGACCCGGGACACCTAATTTCTCCTCTACGCTCTGCCTTTGACTCAAGGCAGTAATTGTGCTATTCATGAGGGGACTGTATTCCAACAACATCCTTGGTTTTGAGAAACTTTATTAGCTGTGGAATGAATGTAGGAAGCCCAGAGAAGAGTTCCCGCGCACTCAGGACGTTGTCTCTACAGCCCTGTCAGAAGCTAAAGAGGGAAAATGTGATAGGGACTATGGAAGAAAGGGGAGGAGGAGGCATGCCCGAAGGGAAAGCAGGCAAGGAGGAAGTAGAAGGAGTAAAAGGAGAAAGGGGAAGTGAAATGGAGGAATAAAAGAAGAAACAGTGGGAGAAGACTGCTGTCTTTTCAAGTGAAGCATGCTCACCTAGAACCATATGCGTGCAATGGTCAGATACCATGTGTGCGAGCACCTCTGTGTACGTGAGGGTACACTGAGGCCCCATGAAAGTGCCTGTGCAATCTTTGCTCAGTCATTCTAGCCCTCAGCTTCCTCTCCCAGAATGCTGAGTGGGCGCCTGACCTCAGGGTGGCAGGGGCCTACAGATTGGGTTCTGTATTCTCTGAGAAGACTGTGGACAGGTCTGCCAGGCCTGTGGGGCTTTGCCCCATAGGCTGAGAAAATGTCTTTTCTCACTCCCCCAAACCCCTCTGCTATTTGGCTATCCAATCTCCAAAATTCTGAGGATGCCTATAACATATTTCCAACTCTGTTATAAAGGAAATATCAGTACCTGAGATATCTTGGTATCCAACCATTTGACACAGCTGGTTTATTTACCTAGTCCCTGCCTCTTCCTGGAAGGATGCTTTATCTCTTAGCTGGAACAGGGAAAACGATAGTATCTGCTTTGAAAACATGAAAATTAATGGGGGCTATATCTGAATGAGCTTATCTTTTTGATAGGAATGTACTCTTCTAGAAAATGTGAACTATTTACAGCATGCAACTTTTACACATTTCCCCAGAGTACAAATACGTCTTTTAGTCATTTACTATGTACCTATTTTTGCCACTTGGGATTCAAAGCAGCAGTAGAGATCGTGTGCATGGGGCTGCCACTTTTAGAAAATGGATCATGGGAATAGTTGAGCGGGAAACAAAGTAAGGGGTGAATTGTACTACAGTAAATTAGTTTTTCTTTTTATAAAATCCGTTCAGCAAGGAATTCTTTTAAAAGTCAAGGTGATTGCGTGCAGTGATCATTGATTTACTTGACACACGAGGGAAAAAATGACTTTTGAAGTTAAAATTTAGGGACCACAAGTGGATGAAGATCAATTACAATAATGGCGGGGAAGGAAAAAAAATATTGATTACCAGAATTTCAGTTCACATACATTCTTTCCTTCCAACCTCCGGAGCTAAATTCTGAGACTTTTTTGGGAACATGTTACAAATTGGACAAACTCACCAGAAGCAAGCCTTTGTTCATGGTGGATGACGATTCTCCTTTGGGAAGCCCTTGCCCTGAAGAAAAAGGCACCTGTATCTAGACATTGAATGAGAGAGAAAGTCTTTTTGAGTAGAACACTGTAATTGCCACTCAGCTTTATCTTCTGGTTCAAGCATCCCTAACCGTGACTCTTGGGCGAGTCCTATACAGATTAGAGACCTAGTGACCTGAAAGCTTTGTAAGTTGTTGGAACACAAATAGCACAGCTTTTACAGCATTAGAGATGCCTCTAATTTAGTGAAGCAGGAAGGGGGACAAGTACCTTGTGAGCCCTCAGGTGCTTCAGGATGATGGTTATTTGAAACTGGGGACATCAGTTGGCAAGTTTGGTTCCTGGTGAAAGATGGAAGAGCCGTATCACAGCTTGTTAGAGACTGGGGTGCCCTGTAGGAGTATTCTTGTTTTTGAGGCAACTCTTGGGGACCCCCACAAATATTTGACAGGGGTTTTGTAGGGTACTGAAGGTGTTGAAGGTTCGAAGGCCAGAGCCAGTGAAATGTGAGTTACAATTTTTACTGTGATTCTATTCTTTGATGAAGCCCAGGAGTATGGAGTTTAAGCAGAAATCTATATTTTGTGGTAAGATGAGATGGAAATTTTGGCCTGGCTTGTAGTTTTTGTGGGCTTACAACAATGAAGTTGGCCTGCAGGCATTTTGGGTGACCCTCGTGGTAGGGAAGAGACTCCTGGTTTTAATCTCAGAAACTGTCAGAATGATTTAGCACTTTGGGGGATCTAGACTGAGAGTTATGTTCTTGCCAATAGAAACTGGGATGTAAAACAACTCTAGGCTCAGAGTTTAAAAAGCTTAAACCATGGCCAATATTCTAGGAGCTTTCCTGGAGTGTTCTGGAAGGTGTTTCTGCATGAGCGGGTTGCCACACCAGCCATACTCACCTGGCAGCACAGTAATCTGGCATCCTTGTGAAACCCCTTGTTAGTAGATCTCTACAAAGTTTGTCCACAGTAGAGTTCTCCTTGACCAGAGGTCAGACTCCCAGCACCCTCTGTTTTCTGGAATGCAAACTCAGAAATAAGCCAAAAAGATCCTTGAGTACCCAAAATAGCTTCCACATCCCCAGACTAAAACCATGGGCTTCCCTTCTTAAAGGCTTATGTGCTTTCGCTCAGAGATTGTTTATTCTTGCTTAACCGAAGTCGTAATAACTGTGGGTTTTCTGGTTTCCCAGCTCAAAGTAGATTATAAGTAACAAATTAGAAAGGGGGGAGGGAATGTTAGAGGCAAGTAAACTGGCAGTAATGAAGTGACAGATGTTAAATAAGGAAGGGGGAAGCAGAAAATTAAGAACATAGGCACAGAACTGTGTGTGTTTTACAGAATTATGCAGTGATAGTGTTTCATTATGATGACACAGTTCTCAAAAAGGCCAAATCATGTCCATCAGTTGCTATTTTAAAAAGGCAGGGAAGAATTTAATCAAGTTTTCAGAAATTTACATAAAATGGTATAAAAAGTAGGTTTGAGCATCCAGAGGGGTAAGTTTGAGCTATCTAGATAAAATGCGTGGCCTGCCTCCTTTCCAAAGATGATTACTGTATTTGAATTCTCAGAGCGCTGTATCCGTGCCTTTCTAATGGAGCTTGTTGTTTTCATCATTGTATTACAGTCATTGGAATTCACGTTAAATGCCATTTAACTCACTTGGAAGAATCCAGCGTGGAGGAAGCCGGATTTAGTTTCTATCATGCCATGATGTTTATGACTTTGATGAATCAGTCACTCTGTGCTTTAGCTCTGTTATTTCTAAGACGTAGGATTTGGAACACATGAACTTGAGGTTTTCCAGTTTGTGAATTTTATTCCTTTATATACTAAATGATACGAATTTTATAGCGAGGAGCAGAGATATAGATGGATCCCAAATTTACACGTTAAGGACAACTGTAGTCACAACCAAGCTGATTATACGGGCCTATTGCCTGATAAAGTCATCTCTTGCAAGATAAATAAAGACATTTTTTTTTTTCAAAGTTGTATTTGGAGTCTTCTGTTCTTACTTGCTTGGCAGTCATTTTCTTTTCTGATATTACTTTGGAAAAAGTGCCTTTGTTATTATCTCAGTCTATGTGGTCCTAGTGCAGTGACCTCATTGGTTGGCTCTAGGATGGTCAAATAACTCAGACCTGACTAATGACAAAAGCCATCCCTCAGGCAGTGTGATTGGTTCAGTGATAGCATGTGACCAAGCTGATCCAATAAAAGACAATTCCAAGACTTTTTCTAGAACTATTGACACATTCAGGAAATGTGTAGAAGTTGTACCTTGTTACTGTTTTGTATTTTCTGTAAGAGTACATCCCTATAAAAATACAAATGCATTGAAATATAGCTCCCATTAATTTACAAATCAACCTATGCCAATAATTAACTGTACTACTGAGATTTTAACTTCAACTTTGTTCTTGCTTCTATGGGAAACTGAATGAACAGTAAGTAACTTTTTTCATTCTGCCCCTCACATTGCATAACACACCACCCTTACAAGATAGTCTTGTCAGTTTGCTCCTGGATTTCTTGTCCCAATGGAAATTAAAACTACTTTGTGTTTTAAATGCAATAAGCAAACCACATGTAAGCCATTTGGGGAAAGGATGGGTAAAGGGAAAGGGATTGGGAGAATGGAGGACTTGGAGTTGGTGAGTTTCTATGAGATATTGAAGATTTGTTCTCTAAATGGAGGGAATGGTTGTGTGTATTTGTTGGGAGGATTCTGCGGATCAGTTTCCTGTGGAGGAGAGTCCCACAGTGGGTGAGAGTACTGTGTGCCCGTGGATGGCTGTCAAGAGCACACTGTGACCTCTCTGGAGATACAGTGAAGGATCAGACAGTAACAATGTTATTGAATAGTAAATGGGATTGTAGTGACCACCAAGGATCAGGTCCATTCCCTGGTCTCCTGGAGCCACATATAAATTCCCCGGGTCCATGCATAATCTTGAAGGTGACGGCCTCAATAATGACCAGAACTGGACCAACCCTGCCAAACCTGGTGGGTACAGCCATATTGATTTAGAAAAAAAGTATGTGACGCAGGTGCTAAAAAGGGACTAGTTATACCAGTTTTAAGTTTACGAAGGATGCCAAGCTATATAACAGTCTTTTAAGACATATATATAAGCCACCATGTTTTTAAACAGCATAAGTAACACTATTGTTGACTATATCATTTCCCTTATTTCAAATAAATGATAACTACTAAGGGAATTTTACTGAGCCATAGAGAAAATGATTATGAATATAAGGACCATATTACATTCCATAGTGTCCGGATGTGAAAATTGGCAGCCATACTCATTACTTTTTCTCCCATGCCATTGGAAAGCCATTTTTAAATCAGGAAATATTTATATGAAACCTGTTCAGCAGTGGACATTTAACAATTTATAGTAAAATGAACACAACTTTCAATGCCTTTTTTTCTTCTTTGAAAGTTTATTTTGGCCTCAACGTTTTTCACACATCTAATTGTAGGTACCTATGTGTGTACATAAACAATCAGTTTGAGAAAACAATGACAGTTAACAATTTGCTGATTGCCTACTACTTCTTGATACTTGCATGCTTTACATAAATTTTTGCTTCTGATTTTTACAGTGAAAGTTTTTGGTGGATGTATTTTCATCCTTTTATTGATGAAAAACAGGGGCTTGTAAGATCAAGGAAGAGGCCCAGAGTCACACATATGGTAATTGGTCAAACTAGCTTTTGGTCTTGGTCTTCCCACATGTTTTGCTCTGAGAATCATTAATTATGATAATAGTTCAAATTATACTGCTGAACACCTACTATGTACCAGGCACTAGGCTTAGAGTGTCAGGGACAGAGCAATTCTAGCTGAGTCCTCTTATGTTGTCACTTAAATTTTAACTGTCATTGGACATTTCCCTCTCATTTCCTAAGCTACTTGTTTCTTTCTTCTCAGCTCCCTGTTTATATCCCATCAGCACCACCACCTTTTTAATGGTGTCCTGATAGTACACTTTCTGCTCAAGATGTTCTAGTAAAACAAGTTCTATATGACATAAAACAAGGAAAGAAAAACAAAGAGGCAGTGAAAATTTAGTGTTACATTCACTAGGCTTCCTGGGAATGGCTGAGTGTGAACACTGAACACAAATTTAAGGTTTAAGAGATTTAAAGGGAAAAATAATTCACAGTGTTAAGCACCATGTGGACATTGGTACATTTTATGCCGCAATCAACCAAAACATATCAATAAGACTTTTAAAGTAAAGTCTTAGTGTAATAAAATATAGTTTCAGAAATGCAGTGTGGCTTGAAGATAGATTCAGCAGATTGGAAATGCCAGAATCATTTAAGGAATTAACCCTAAACTCAGTCTATTCTAAATCACATGGATTCATCCTCTTTCTTATAAATATTGTAACCAGAAACAAACTTATTACTTGATTATATTTTGGCCATACACATAAACACCAGGAAAAATCAACCAAAAAAGTGAAAGTGGACACCCGTTTTTAGCAGGCTGAACTTTCTTTCTAAACCTTATATACACAAAAAGGAAGGAAGGAAGGAAGGGAGAAAGGGAAGGAGGGAGGGAGGAGGGAGGGAGGGAGGAAGGGAAGAAGAAAGAAAGAAAGAAAAAAAACACAGCCAAACAAAAACCTCAAATGCCAAAAATAAACCAAAGAGATACACCATGTAAAATATTTCTTCCTTCTACCGTAAATATTTCTGTGGGATGAGTCAGCTTGAAGGAATTCAAGTTCTGTTTTGATTTTCACCACTTACGTTGCCCACTCCAAGGATCCGTGCCTTGCCCAACTTAGGACCAATATCCTGAAAATAGAGTAAGCATGTGGTGTGTACACCCCGACTATGAAGAGAATTGGAAGTAGTAAACTCTGGACCGAGACCAAATGCTTCGAATGGGTCTGCAGATAAGGAGGGTTGTGTCTGAACTTGTTTATTTTTGCCGAGGGGGTAATTAAATCTTATCTCATATGTTATTGTATACCAAGAATGAATTAGTTCTGTTTAAAAGCAAATGCTTAAAAACCCTCATCTTTGAATTACTTTGTTTTCAATAATTCCCATATTTTGTCATGTTTTTTCACGGCCTTTTTTAATTAGTGGAGACAACATTTTATATAATAACAAATTATAAAATCACATTTTCATTTTGCATTGGTTTAATCCCTTATCTAAATGTACAACTATTCTCCATTTTTTATTTTTTTTATTTTGCGGTACGCCACTCTTGTGGCCTCTCCCGTTGCGGAGCACAGGCTCCGGACGTGCAGGCTCAGCGGCCATGGCTCACGGGCCCAGCCGCTCCACGGCATGTGGGATCCTCTCGGACCGGGGTACGAACCCGCATCCCCTGCATCGGCAGGCGGACTCTCAACCACTGCGCCACCAGGGAAGCCCTCTCCATTATTTTTTTACTTAACACACATTTTCCTTCACGACTGCTTCCTTTAGCGAAAGAAGAATGCATTGAAATGATCCAAGTCAATCAAAAGAGGTTTTTTTTTTTTTAATACAAAGCTTCTCTGCCTGTGTAGAGAGTGTCACATTCATTTGTTTTCAGCAAGTTAATACACAAAAGAATTTTGGACAAAATCAACCAGGGATGGGTTCTATTATGTAAGTTTGCTGTTTCATTTACCAATACCTTAATATACTTGGGATTTTATTTATTTTCCACTGTTGACCTGTTATAATCATTCCAAATTAACATTTAACATGTAACTATTTTTTTCTTTTAATTATGATGGCTTTGAGACAGTATTGACTGTATGATTGTTTTGGAACAATTGTTGAAGAGATAGTTAAAAAAATATTTAAAAGTTGCAAATATATTTTTAAAAGAAACCTTCAAACAAGGTATATACTTCAGCATATAGAAAAATGCTCATATCATAAGTGTATGTCTCAATCACAAAATGAACAGACCCACATAAACACCACCCTATTCAAGAGATACAGCATAGTCAACAACTAATAATCCTCCCTCCCTCCTTCCAACTGTGACACTAGAAAGTCTTGAATGTTTTAAAAACTTACCCACCAGCATAATAATGTTTAGATCTGGCTGTTTCCACTCAACATACACTTGTGGAATCATTCATGTTCTTTGTAGAAGTTGTTTATTTGCATTTTGTATTGTATTTCATTATATGGCTTAACAGTGAATTATTTAATTTTGTATCCTTTTTACTACTTTTGGGACTTTGAATTGTTTCCAGTTTTTAGGTATTCCAGTTACTGCTACTGTGGATATTCTACTATGAATACTATGAACATTCTTGTACACATTTTCTCGCAAACATAGGCACCTTTTTGTGTTGCCTATATACCTGGGGTGGAATTGTATCAAGGGGTGTGCATGTGTTCATTCACCTTCACTAGATATTGTCAGACAGTGTTTCAAAATGGTACCAGTTTACATTTCTGCCAGCAGATTACTAGAGTTCCAGCTGTTGTACATTCTCAGTATTACTTGGTATTGTTAGTCTTTGAAAAAATTTTACCCATTCTGATGTGTGTAGCATGACTTCATATTTTGGATTTAATTTGCATTTCCTTGATGATTGATGAAGTTGAGTACCCTTTAGTATATTAATTATGCATTTGAATAGTCTCTTGTGAAGTGTCAAGTCCAGTCTTTTGCCTTTTTCTATTTTCTTGCCTTTTCCACATGACTTGTATAAGTTCTTTATATATTTGAAGTATAAGCCCTTTGTCGACTGTATGTGCTACAGTTCCTTTCTCTACCCTGGTGGCTTACTCGTTCACACACTTAATGAAATAGTTTGTTGAAAATAAGTTTTAAATTTTCATGTAATCTAACTAACTTTTCTTTTATGGTTACTGCTGTTGGTGTTCTTCTTAAATAGTCTTTGGTGCTCTAGGATCATGACCACATGACCTTTCATCTTTAGATCTGCAGTCCACCTGGAGCTGATTTTTCCTGGCGGGAGGAGGAAGGGTCCTAGTTTCACTGTTTTCCATATGGAGAGCTAATTCTTCCAGCACCATTTAAGAAGTCTTTATCCACTGCTCGGCAGTGCCACCTTTGTCATAAAGCAAATTTAACCCAAATGTGTGGGTCTGCTTCTGAAATTCTTTCTGTTCCATTGGTCTGTATTTGTCTATTTGTACACTAATAAAAACTGTCTTAATTGCTATACCTTATTAATAAGTCCTGATGCCCAGTAAAATAAGTAAGAGTAGTTCTCCAACTTGTTTCTTCAAGATTGTTTGTAGCTCTTCTTGGCCATTTAAATCTATATACATTTGAGAATCAGATAAACAAAAATCCTGCTGGAATTTTTATTGGCATTGCATTGAATCTAAAGATTAATTTGGGAAGGACTCACATTTTTTACAATCTTGGGTCTTTCAGACCAATAACTTAGTGTTAATATATTTAAAATTTATTTGAGTATTCTTTATTTTCTTTAAACAATGTTTTACACTTTGGGGTTGTTTTTGGTGGAGAAGTTTGTTATATTTTTGTGGGGGAGACCTTTGTTTTATTCATTTCTTAGGTTTAGAAGCCTTTTGATTCTATTGTAAATTATTATTTAAAACTTTTTATTGTCTAATTATAGCTGTTGATTTATAGAAATAAATTGATTTTCATACTGGTTTTGTATCCAGTGCCCTTGCTAAATTCGCTTATTAATTCTAAACTTTACTTTTATATTCTTTTTAATTATCTGTATAGACAAGGCAATCATGTTCTTTATTATTTTCTGGAAGGGTCTGCATAAAATTGGTGTAATTTCTTTCTTAAAAGTTTAGTAGAATTCACAGGTGGAACATTTCTGGTCTTGGCATTGTCTTTGTGTAAAAAGTTTTAATAATCATTTAAAATTCTTTATTAGGTATGGAGATACCCAGATTTTCAATTTCTTATTATATCAGTTTTGGTAAATAGGTTTTATGTTTTGTTTAGTTTTTGTTGTTGTTTTTTGTTTTTAGGATTTTGTCTATTATGTATTTTTTTTAACATTTGTTGGTATAAAGCTTTCATGATATCTCCTATTATGACCTTTATGATGTCTATGTGCTCTGAAGTAGTTTACTTTTTTCATTCCTAATGCTGGCCATTTGTGCTTTCTCTCTTTTCTTTTTATCAATTTTATTCATCTTTAAAAGACCCAACATTTGGCTTTCCTGATGTGATCTATTGTAAGCTTTTTTATTTCACTTATTTCTGCTCTCATCTATCTTGTTTCCTTTATCCTATTTCAGATTCAGTTGCTTTCTTTTTCCAGCTCTTTGACATGGAGCTTAAATCATTAATTTTACCCTTTTTCTTTTCTAATACATGCATTTAAGCCTGTAAATTTCTGTTTAAGCACAATTTTGCTGCATCTCACACATTAGATTTAAAATATTTTCTAATTTTCATTGTGATCTTGATTTTGACCCAAGGGTTATTCAGAAGTACATTGCTTAATTCTAAACACTGGAGGGTTTTCTAATTTTTTTAATTATTGATTTCTAGCTTAATTCTTTTATGTTCAGAAAACATCCTCTGTATGATTTCAGTTTTAAAAATTTGTTGATGCTTTATTTATGCACTAATATTTTGTATGCACTTGAAAATAGTGTGTATTCTGCATTTTTTTTTCAGTGTCTCTACTTGTCAAGTATATTGTTTTGAGGCAGAAATTTTAATTTACCTTTGGGACAAATTTTTTTTGTTTATTTATTTATTTATTTAGGCTCTGTTGGGTCTTCCTTGCTGCGTGCAGGCTTTCTCTAGTTGTGGCGAGCAAGGGCTACTCTTCATTGTGGTATACGGGCTTCTCATTGCAGTGGCTTCTCTTGTTGTGGAGCACGGGCTCTAGGCATGTGGGCTTCAGTAGTTGTGGCACACGGGCTTAGTTGCTCCGCGGCATGTGGGATCTTCCCGGACCAGGGCTCGAACTCATGTCCCCTGTGCTGGCAGGCGGATTCTTAACCACTGCACCACCAGGGAAGTCCCACACAATTTTTTCTGAAGCAAACAATGAAACATTTAATTCAATTTTTAAATTTGTGTATATTTGAATCAAGTGTCCAGCCATGAACTTAAGAAAGTCCTATATGGAAATGATCAAACACAGATATTCACATGAGAGAGTTGTATTCTATTCAGTACTCTAAATTGGAATTATTTTTTATCACATCTATGTTTTTGTGAATTTTGGTTCTTATAGAACAAATATTTAGGAAAAACTTATAAGCACATCTTTCTGCAGAGTTCTGCTTGTTTTCCTTTGATCAGTTGACTATATGAGATGGGGAGCTGTGTGAACGTTCTAGGAAGGCTAGCCTTGTCCTGGACTTTGGCTTGTTACTTAATATGCAATAACCCCAGCTTTGAGAAATATAGTGATGTTGGACTACAGTGCTATAAAGTGTTGATTGGGATTGGAAGGCAAAAGGCAGGACTGTGAACAAGATCAAGGACAAGAGCAAAACCTTGATGTATGTGTTACCATGATTGGGAAGATGTTCCCTTGAAGGGAGTCAATACTGTCTTTTGTTAATGCTGTAGTATGAGATGAGAACTTGGACGGTAAATCTAAGAAAAGTAAGAGAAACTCTACCTTCTCTAAGCCTTGGGTATTTTTGGCCTGCTAAGACTTAGATGCAAGTATGTGGGAGCTGGGAAAGGTAGAGGGGGAAAGTGCAATGGTTCGGTGAACATTATTTCCATTGCATTACATGCTGCTGCTTCTCAATGCTGTGGTAAGTGCTCTCCCTTGTCTTAAGCTAGAAATAGCAGAGTGGCTATGGGATAGAAACTAGCAAATCAAGAAGGCAAAACTGCACAAGGAGAAATTTCAAAAATATTATCCCCATTACCTTTCTAAAGTTTATATTGTGGTTCTCTGCTGCTACTGTTGATCCTTTGATATTTCAGGTCTGAATTCTGACTAATAAGGGCTGGTTTATTTTTGCTCTCAGCTCCCAATCTGTAGAATGGGACCCTTAAAACAACTGATCTGCTAGGTATGTAATTGAGAGTCATAAAGTGATTGCTAAGCTTTGAGGCATTATTTTCTCAGTATATTTGGGTTTCCAAACACAACACCTTCGTTGGCAAAAGCTGAACAAATGTTAAAGCTGATTATAATAAAAATAGTTCACAAATGCTTTCAAAAGCAAGGTATATAATAGCTGGAAATATATACATAATTTTGTATATATCTTAAGAATTATTCTTGTAAATGGGTCTTTCTCTTGCCTGAATTCTGCTGTGGGCTTGAAACATCAAGAGGTAATAACTGCTAAATAATCATTAACATGTAATAAGTTAAAATATCAACATTATAATAACTACTAAATTCAAAAGCAAGGAATGTTTTGGAAATGATTTCGGAATAGCATAAACATATTTAGGGTTATCTTGGAATACAGAAATAACTTGAAATTATATAATTAAAATTATATTACATATTATATAATTATATAATACCAGCTGATTTGTCTTGAAAGATTTTAAATTTATAGTTGATGTTTCTTTGTTTCTCCCCCCAAAAATACAGTAGAGATTAACTTGTACCATTAAACAACTGACCTTTGATTTTTCATTATTAGTATTTTACCAGAGGGTTAATGTGTACTTTTAAATGTTTTGCATCTCATCATCACAGCAATATCAAACAGAAGATGAATAATGGGAAAAGTGATGTTAATGTCTTCTGGCTCAGGATGTAAGTTATTATTTGATAGCTAAGTCCAAAGTAATGGAAACTGGTGCCCTCTTTCACAGTTGCCTAATTTTTATGCCTGGTTTCATGTCACAAAAAATATTTTCTGTAAATATTTCCCAGTTCAAAGTTGTGCATTAAAGCAGTCACTGTGTGGAAATCATAATGATAAATGTAATTTAGTATAAGTTTTAATGGCTTAAGAACAATAGTTTTCTTACTCCTTTCTTCTTTGGAAATGGCTAATTTTATTCATCTCACATATTTATTTCTGGAATATTTAATGATTATTTCCTAGAATCTTGTTATTGCTTCATTAAGGAAATTTCAGTCGTTACTGGTGACAGAGGTATTACAGTCTGGAAAGCAACATATGATCCTTTATATCAGAAATCAAAAAAAAAAAAAACAAAACAGGCAAGATGAGTTTTTCCTATATAATAAACTTTTTAATTTTATACATGGAAATAATGTCTGTACTTCTGCTGTTTGTGACTAGGAAAATACACACATTTAAAAAGTCAAAGCCTCTTTGACATAATTTCATGATTCATATTTACTTTGCATTCGTTTTAATGGCTCTTACAATACAGAAAAATTTAGAATGGCCTTGAAAATAGGAAAACAATATAAATAATCACAAACAGAATGTTTTGGATCATTGTAAAACAAAAATCCTTAGTACTTTTCCCCTTTATGCATGTTCAAGTTCTGGTTGTCATAAATTCTGCCCATTCTTCTTATTCTTGACTTGGATGGGATCTAATGATACGGCATTTCTTAGGAAATATGCTTAGTTCTTTGCAGTAAAGAGGGAGTTCTAGGAATTTTTCCTAAAAATTAATGTAATAGTACACTGATAATCAAATAACAAAAGAATTTATCAAAAAAGAGAATTTATCATTTTATAATTACTTAGTTTAAAAATAATTACTATTCTAATCATTTATCTTATTCATAATATCACCTATTAACTACTATAGATATTTTTGTCATTAATTTACTGATGTGATGTCAGCAACTGAGTGTTCCTGTCTTATCTAGAGTGTCACCATTCTTATTTTTGAAGAGGAATGTCACAGGCAGGACATATAATTGACCATTAAATAATTTGAGTCTTATAACTAGTTCTATTTTAACTGCCTGTGTGAGCTAGGATCAGGCGTTCAACTTTTCAAGACCTTGAAACCTTAGTTTCCTCTAATTTGTGAAAAAGAAGATTAAGCTCAACATTTCTCTGGTCCTGCCTGTTCTAAAGTTCTATGAGTCTATGCTACAATATTTCTAGCATGGCATTCCAGCCTCAGCGTTCTCATATTAGCAGGCAAGAAAATGACTGGAGTGGATGTTGTTGAATGTCTCCTGGGCATCCATCCATCCCTTTCTGTAGCCGAAAGTATTCTGATTTTGTTTTCGTATTCTCTCCTTCCCCTTCTCTCTCTCTCTCTCTCTCACACACACACACCCACACACACAAAAACACACACACACACCCACAACAGGTCCAAAAGTGAGCTCTGATTAGTTAATGCAAATCAGAGCATTCTCACACCTCAGCCAGTGATTGGTTCAGGAATAGACATGAAATACGGTTTGGGGCAATGAGGTGTCTCAATGAGGGATTTCTGGGAAACTTTTTCATTCATCATCTGAAAGAACTTTTAAGCGAGAGACTGTTTTTAACTGGACATGTAAGAGGAAGGATGTAACTCTCATTCTATTTTTGGCAGCTGTCCTCTGAGGAAAGCAGCTATGATGAGATTGACACTGTGGAAAGCAGGGCTGAGAATTGGGATCCTTGATGATATCATTAAGCTGCCAGATTAGTCCACCCTGGAAAATCTTAACATTTTTAGAAACTTTGTGTTTTATTCTTGTTTAGTCAGTTTGAGTTGTTTTCTGTTAATGATAGTTGTAATATCCGTATACAACACATGGTATCTCATCAGAAAATGCACGTGAAAGTGCTCTTAGGAAGTAAAAAGTGTTATAGAAATTCAGGAGCTAAATTGTTTGATGGAGCTACTTCTCAGAAATTAGTGTGCTTATATAAATGTATTTGTCCTATAAATATTTATTGAGAGCTTTAGATGTGCTGGGCACCATATTAGGAGGTTAACTTTAGGACACATTCCAATTAACTGACTTCCTCAAGGCCACACAGGGAGACTGCAGCAGAGATAGACAAAAGACCAGGAATCTTGATTTTTTTAATACAACTATAGTTCTTTTAGTACCCTGATAGAAGTTTTCACTTCTGATAAAATGGACATTTAAAGTTGGGATATGCTACTCATAAGACAAATGTCTTAGAAGAGTCCCAGCTAAAAACAAGCTATTTTACAATTCTCTGACACTGTTCTAGAAGGGAAACTGGATGATAGAATGAGCAAACTATTTCAAATCCATCATTGCTACAGGAAAATTCAGATATTTTAGCAAATAGTATCTGTTGCCTTTCAGTACATCATGTCTGAAACTTCCATGTAATTGATGAATCGCTTATTGTTTTCATTACCACTTTCTCTGGTGCAGACCCTTTTGACCTCATGATTTAGTTAATGTCAGACTTTCTCCATTCATTCAACAAATACTGACTTCCCACTATATGCAAGGCATTATGCTGCTAGGATCTGGAAGTCCTTTTCATGTCATGTCTTTCATGCCTCCCAAGAATTTCTAATAAATTGGCAACATTCTTTATCTGTCTTTAAGATCTTCACAATCTACCTACCTTTTGACCTTATCTTCTGTCACTCTATTTTAGGATATTTTTCTGCTGTAAGTAGATCCTTCTTGGTCCCCAAGTATTCTTAGGAATCAACCATTCACTAGCTTTACTTTTAGAACACTTTTATTCTTGCTCTTCTTGGTTAACTTCTTTTAAGTGTCCCAAATATAGCTTAAAGTCTTATCCATTCTGGGGAGAATTACTTTAAACCTAGGCTTTTGCACTCTAAGTATTAGGTGTGAGGGAAAAATAAAAAAACAAGTCCTTGTTTTTTGGAAAACAAGGACTCAGAAAATTTATCTACATAATCATGTCATGATGTATGTAAGTCAAATCATTATGCTGTATACCTTAAACTTATACAGTGCTGTATGTCAATTATATCTCAATAAAACTGAAAGAAAACAAACACATAAAAAAGAAAAATTATCTGCACACTCCCTAAAATTATTGCTTGAAGGTGTAATTTAGTGAAACAAAAAAGGAATACAAGAAATAGGACAACACAATAAACAACAAAGTATTTGTTATTAACTTCCTTTAATATGAAAATCAGGGTGAAATTTAGTTCTTCAGATAGAATTGAATACTTAATAATATATTAACAGTGGTCATTTTTTTGTGATGAGGTTAGGATTTTTTTATATTCTTCAAGATATTTCTCTACATTTTCTAAATTTTCTACGACAAACAGGCATTATTTTGATTATTAGAAGATAAAAAATTATATAATTTAATGATATATAACTATTGCTTTACAATGGAGACAAAAATTTTTTATTTGGAAAAGGTTTAACGATACAATCAGAAAGATATTTAGAGTCTTAGTAGTCAATTATTAAGATATTGCTTTCACAAAATGCCTTCCTTCCTTCTGTTGGAGATACCAAAATAGCCAACCATAGGCTCCTGTTTCTATTCATTTCGATATATCCATATAATAGAGAAGAACTACGCAGTACTGAAAACTGATGACATAAAAGCGTGTTCATTGACATGGAAGGATATTAGTGCAATTTCATTCAGTGAAAAGAAGTATGATTTTATTTCTCTAAGTAGAACATGGGGAGGATACATAAAAATGGTAGCAGCGATTTTTTTCGTAGATAACGGAATTAAGGGCAATTTTGATCGCTGCTTTTTACTTCCTGTGTTTTATACAAAGAATACGTATTTCATATATAACAAAATACTTGTTAATATGTACTCTTCAGGTTCTTGAAGTAAGAGAGGAATTACCTGAGTTGATAGAAGTTAACCGCAGTTATATGCGGGGCCATAAGAGAACCGGGAAAGCCAAGTAGCCGTCTCACTGGGTCCTATGTCCTCTACAACCAAGGTGGAAAGGAAGCTTCAAAAGGTCAGTCAGTTTAAAGACACCAGCCAAGCTTGAGGTACCAGTGTTCCCTCTGTTCCCTTGACATTTATATTACCAAAGAGAGGCTATAACCAATGAGGCTTGCCGTATTGTGATGTGATGTACAGTGCCGTTTGGCGGTGTTCAGGCCAGATGCCCTTGGAGGCACAAGCCAGCTCTGTGTTTGCTTTCACCGAATGCATCTAACTCCTTAATCAAATTGTTAATCAAATGTGAAGGAAGAAACAAATGATTCTTTCGGAATGCAAGAATGCCTCAAGAGCATAAAAGACTGACTGAGATTTAATGGTTCATACAGGTGAGGTAGTCACTATGTATACAGCTTCCAATTAAGACGTTGTGGCCTTATTCAGTCCCTCTGTATTCCATTCAACAATGCTTCATTCACAGAGCCAAGAGTATTGGCTGAGCAACTTGTTTGTGCCAGGGACTGTGCTAGATGCAGGGAAGTGCAAACACACAGCTTAGCTGTCATTACTTAGAGAAGTTGCTCTTATTATTATAGTGCATATACTTCTATGGTTTTTAACTTTATCTATATTTATATCTACATCTACAACCATATCTATATCTGTCATTCCCCTTCAGCACTTTGAAGCTATTTTTCCATTTTGTTTAGGCACTCAGTACAGTTGATTAAAAGTCTGATGTGAGTCTGATTCTCATCTCTTTGCTGCTTCTGGAAGCTTTCAGGATTCTTTCTCTATCCACTGAAGTCAGTAAAAATCTAAATGTGTATCTTTTTCTCTTTTTTTCTTGCTTAGAACTGGACGGGCCCTTTCAATCTAAAACTCGTACCTTTCTTGAGTGTGGAAAGTTTTCTTCTGTGACTATTACTTTAATTATTATCTTCTTACCTCCTTGAACCTTATTTTGTCTATCTGCAGTTACCTTTTCTCTAATATTTTAAATTTCTGTGTCTTTGTTTCCACCTTGGGAGATTTATTCAATCTTATCTTCTCTGTCACACGTTTGTCTTCAGGAATGTTTATTCTGTGATTCAGCATTTTTGAATTTTTCTTAATAACTTTATGGCCTACTTTCCAGGAACATTTTCTTTTTCTTCGGTTGCTTCTTTCTTATAGCAGTATGTTTTAGTTTTATGGATGCAGGTGTTGTCTAATTCTGTGACATTAATTTAGAATTATTTCAAATTTCTCTTCTTCAGAATCACTGTTTCCTCCAGGGCTAGGCATTCTGCCTGTTTATCACGGTCCTTTTCTTTCATGCTGTTCATTGTCCTCAGATTCTTGCTGACTATGGGTGGTCTTTTCAAATTTATGAAGGAAGAAGTAGTTTGATAATTCTGGGTAACTAATACTGTGCTTCTTCTGCAGTTGAATAGGCCAGTTTACACAGATGGTCTTTCCCTGGACTGGCGGAGGCTAAATAAGGGCTTCCCTTTAGAGTGTGTGAGACATAAATAGATAGGTGAGTGCAGGCCCCCGGGAATGATGAAGTTAGGAGTCCAGCGTTATGGCAGGCTCTGTTTTGTTTATCTCTGGGTCTAACACCCATACTGGGACAGCTTGCCAGGATGGTCATTCACTTTATTTAGAAATATGTGGGCTCTTCTGGAGCCTGTGCGCTCAGAATCATTCTTCGCCCTTGCTCTGCTCCTTATCATAGGAAAATTGACTCGCGGGCTGTGTTTCCTGAGTCTGATCAAAAATGGCCCTGGCTGGGTTTGACCAGTGGGACACAGAGGCGGCAGATCAGATCGGACTTGGACGAGGGGGATGAAAAGGCCGTCCTCCCTCTCCCTCTGCCTGTCTGCCTCAGGCAGTGTCTCCAGAATTAGCTTCAGCTTTCCCTGGACACGCCTCCTCCAAGCTTTTACTGAGCAACCTGATCCTTTGCCATCAGGAATGCTGTGTCTGCCTGCTTCCTGCTTTTGCCCTCCATTCCCGTGTGGCTTCTCAGCAACACTGTCCTCTGTGTAATTGGTTACCTGCATTAAATTCCCTCTAGTGTGAATACATTTTTTTCTGTCTCCCTGGTGGGACCCTGACTGATATAGTAGCCTGCTTTAGGATGAGGACAGATTCTGCAGCTGCACTGTGTTTTGGGGCAGTGAGAATGGCTAATGAATCTAGATGTATTGTAGACATATTTTAAATTTAATGTCTTGATGGTGACGGCCTCATAGCCTGCCACTACTCTTACAATTGTACTCCCTCCATCAATCTGCTTTCTTGTAGAAATCCTTCAAAAAGTTTAGTCTACTGAAAGGACCATTTCTTATTTTCAACGCTTTTACTGATTTCTTCCTCTTTCTCTTCGTCCTCCCCCTCCCCCCTCTTCTTCTCTTTCTCCTTCCCCGTCTCCTTCCCCTCTCCTTCTCCCCCCTTCCCCTCTTCCTCTTCTTCCTCCTTCCTTTTCTTCATCTTCTGCTTTTTACTGGCAGCTCGCCTAGGGGCTCCCTTCGTGGGTTCTGTATTCAAACCCCGTCTCCACTAAATACTGGTTTTGTGACTTGGCACAAGTTCCTTTTTTGTGCCTTCAGTTGTTCACCTGGAAAGTGGGAGTTGCTGAGGATTAAGTGATATACCTGCAGAAGAGTGCCTGAAACATAATAGTTGCTCAATAGCAATTAGCTATTATTATTTTAGCTGCTGTTATTACTATTTTTAACATTTTAATCAGATTTTGAGAGGGAAGGTTGATGAATGCCTGAGCTCAGTCCACAATTTGAACTGGACGCACACAGCCTGATTTTGAACTATTAGAACATTACTTAGCATATGATGAAACAGCACATACAGAGGGAAAAGTGAAAAGGAAAATGTATAAGCTTGCTTTTGAGAAGGCCAAGAAGACAGGCAGTGATTACAAAGAGCAGCCTAACAGTTAACATTCACGTGAGGATGCGACATCAAGTGTCTTCTCAGTGTGGCCTGGTCTCTAAGACTTGCTTTTCTTCCACCCCTACTTATTTTCCAGCTATATTTCTGTATTGAAGCTTTCTTTTCTAGGATGAAGTAAGGGTTTTCTTTCCCAAATGCAGTTTTAAATGCCTGGAATAATAATTCATATTGGAATAATGATTCTTTATTAATTGTTATTGTAATCTGCCAAAATAAGTCTTCTTTTTAACAGGAGATAAATAACATAAAATAAAATGTTCTGCCTTCCATAAGCCCTGAAAATTTTTTTTCTCATTTTGTAAAAAATCGCATTGTAAAACTCAGTAGTAACATAGGTTGAACCAATTTCAATCCTTTGGGATTTTCTTTCATTTTGATCAATATTCAACTTGCAATTGGTTTTAATTTAATTGCAAGATTTAAAAGCAGAAGTTTCTTGGAAGCTCTCTGGATACCAGGTTGATTATATTACATTTCTTCCTAGAAAGCTTGTCTTTCCTTATACAAAGGGCTCAAACTCCTGGCTGATACACAGTCTTCAGTGTTTATTTAATTTCTCTCCATCTTTATCTTGATGGCAAGAATCATATTGGGAAGAAGGTGACAGATTTTGATAGAACTGATGACATATGTTTGATGTCTGTTTGATTCTGACTTTATTATGAAATTTCTCTTTTATGTAAAAAGTACTTTCTTGCTAAGCAGTTAATCAGCTACTACAAAAGCTACATTTCTTTGTTCCTTGTAATATTTGTGAATCTTAAGTTGCAAAATTATTTGAAAACCAAAAGTAAGTTATAATAAATGTATAAGGAAATATTGTATTTTAGAATAAATGCAAAGTTCACATCGGATGTTGTAAAAAAAAAAGACTTAAAGAAATTTGTTCTCTAGTAGTGACTATTTAAAAAAGTTACATTTTTAATATAATTTTTTAAATAGTTATATTTTACACATGAAGCATTCTCTAAATGATGTGTTTTGCCATATGTCAATTGTCCTTTAAGTGAAAAAAGTGTGTGAAGAAAAGCGTACAATCTAGAGACAACATGGAAAAAAATCTGTGTGAATGTCATGCTTTTTTGTTGTTTTTGTTGCTGAGTGTGTTTAAAAATATCTGTATGATGAGGAACAAGTGATTCCTGGTCCCGTGGTTTTACAGCTGTAGGACACTAAACATATCAAAACACATTTATTATGCTTTAAAAAGTGCTTTACAGAATGCACTTTGTACTAAAGAGTGAAAGATTTGAACATGGGAATAAACTTGACCAACTTTTTTTTTGGTCATTTTTCTTTAAAAAATTCAATACTTGCCAAAGTGTACATCTGTTTATTCTACAGTGATTACTAATCTGTTTCTTAGAGTTTTCAGCATCCCTTTGGGTTTGTGCACATGTGGCAAAACTGTCTTTTTTCATGAGAATGAGTGAAAACTTAAATCTCAATAATCCAAAAACAACTCTAGAAGTTGTCTATTTATTTGTGTTCAAAAGCCACAGCAATTTTAGCTCCAATTCAAGAATCCAAGGAAGGAAATGAGCACACTGTGCTTTAGGATGTATCTGGGAGACTTTAGAAGTTTAGTGACCTATGGGTCCTAATAATTGCTGAGAGACACAGTGGAATGCCAGAAACTGAAAAATTGGCAAAGTGATGATCCTTAAACACTCACATCCTCCTGTTACAGTTGTCAATGCTATAAAACAAATGTTTGACAGTAGTGAAATGAAAAATAAATTATTCTAAATAGGTATAAGCCCTTCTTCTTGATCTGTCTACATAGTCAGTTGTTTATGTGAAATTAACAAATAAAATAATTTGCATATGACTGCATAAGAGGGAAATATAAATAATTGCAGCAAAATATAACTTTTAACCATTAATCTCAGCTGAATAAGACTAATGAAGTTTAACGAAGACTCTTCTATTCCTATACACAAAATGCCGATTACGTGTTTTTTTCTGAAGGACAAGATCTCCAGACACATTTACTTCAATAAAATTAGTTTATTAAGCCTAGATTCTAAATAGAAGACAATCTAGAGAGTGAATAAACAGAAATACTCAAGGACATAATGTTTGTGAAACAGTGTATCATATATTTAATTGAAGGAAATAACTGATATTTCAGAAGGAGATTTCAGGATTAAAGACAATTGTAAATAATAAAAATATGTGTATATATGCACACATATATCAAGTTTTGAAAAAATTATAGTAATATGAGAGTCAATGCTACCACATATATATTTATATTTAATACAATATACACATATATTTAACACAGTGGAAATATGACAATAATATGATATTTTCATCAAGTGGAAATGGGAAGTAGAAGATTCAGAACCTCAGTTCCTCTCCTATGCACACACACACACACACACACTCACAGCCCAGACACAAACACCCACCATCTTGAGTGAATCCTACCTTCAGGATGACATCCTATCACAAAGAGTTATGATATCTTTTTTTCTCTCTTGCAGTGTTTTCAGCATTTCTTTCTTTTATAGTCCCATTTTGAAATTTCCATTGTATTCATGTATCACCTGTACTATTACTTGCTTAATACTTTTGCTTAAAATAACTTACTTTTAAAAACATAAGTTATCAAAAGAGAAATCTCACTATCACTACTAAACAATCAGTACCACTTTCCATAAATAGACAACAAAAACAGAATAATGACAATAAGTTCTAGCTAGATGTTGCTCACCAAGTGTTCTGAGCATGAGGCTTGCTCTCTCTGAGTTAAAACGATAGGTATTAAAGGCTATCGCCAAACTGAGACTCTTTTTTTCCCCTGATGGAATGAAAGGATTGAAGGAAAATATAAAAGGAAATAACTTTCTTATTATAATTTTTAATATCATTATATTCTGGGTTAGAGTACCACCTGACATCGATAGTCTCGCTTACCAACTAGAATCATCTCAAATACCAATAGCGTCCCTTGATGTGAGAAGCATTGCTGTTCCTCAGTAGCTATTGCTATTTCAGTCTCTATTTCCCCTGTTTTAATGGGACAAAGAGGAGCGGGGTGCCTCAGTAAATGTGTTTTTCTACTTTCTTCGTGGGCAGGACATATAAATAATGGGAGTAGTGGGATAGCTAATCAGGCAGAGATGAAAAGAGTTTATTAAAAACCTGCCTCATTGGTAAGATAGGTAACTCCATGTACGAGATGTCACCAGTAACAGAGCGTCTCTTTTCTTTACTGCCCAATAATGCCCCAGAACTGGAAGACAAACATGAACTTGGGATTGGAAGCTAAAAAATAAGAGGCTGAGAGTAGTGGGGTTAATGAATTACAGATGAGGTTGTTTACATGGGTGAGTACTGTTTGCTTTTCCTGCCATCAGTTTTATCCTTTCCAGTAAGAGTAAGTTTGCTTGTGATGGAAATGGGGGAGGGAAACCAACATAGCTCTAAAGCAATGCTTAATTTTTAAGAAAATGTGTACTTCTAAACAATGTTATTGCTGCCTTTTTCTACTGCTGTAGAAAGGTTAATTGCTAGTTGACTCTTAATGCCTATAAGCCTTGATGCCTGATAGGAAGTGTTTCTGAAACAAGAGGATCTAGTTCAGGGACAAAGCTGATGTGGGTTTATGTGTGAGAGTGGTGCTGTGTGTTTGCTTCACTTTTTATACAACTGAGAAAAATATTAGAAGTGATCTGGATAGGTACAGGGCTTAAATATCAGAACAGGATTCTGCTTCATACTGTTAGAATTGGCATGAGCCAGAAAGGGGTAACTACTGAACTACAGCTCCTCTCAGAGTGGCCCCTGAAAAACAGTGGTGAAAGGGAATGCCCAGAATGGGCAGGACTTTAGGTGGTCCATGTGGTTGTGCATCTATTCTGGCCTGAGTGTGGATGTGTTTGATTCATGAACTGTGGCTAATGGATTGACGGGTTGGTCATGGATTTGCAATGAACACATTTGGAAGATTGGTGACAAGAGGTCTAGAGATAAGGTATTTAGATGGACCTCTTACAGTGGGCACTGAGTGCAAAATATTTGTGATCCACATAAATGCTTACTATAGGGCTTCAGATCTGTGAAGGAGGCTCTCAGTAATTAGGTAGACAACTTGATCCATCATGGATGTCAGTCAGCTTGGATGTCAGTCAGCTGCTTATTCCAGGCGCCCTGGTCACTGTTTCATGGGTCCATTACAAAGTGGCCATGGCATCAAGAATGGAAGTTCTTCATGGGCTCTACATGGAGCTGCTCTCAGCAAGGCTGATCTGGCTTCAGTTGAGTGTCCAACCTGACTGCAGCAAAGAACAACAGTGGGTTTCCCCATGACTTAGAAGGGAACAGCTGGCTGCTGCCTGCTCATCAGGGAAGAGTTCGCACTTGTCCACGAGGGACAGACTTAGTCAGGAACACATTTTCCTTCCCTGCCTTCAGGACTTCTGTCAGCGTGTTGGCTCACGAATTACAGATTGCTGTATCCATGGCACTCCATAAAACATCTCCACTGTCCAGGGGGCTCCTTATATAGTGAAGGAAGTGTGGCATTGTATTCATGCCCATGGAATTCACCCTGGTCTTACTTTGTGCCCCATCCTCCCCAAACAACTATCTTGACAAAGAAGTGTAATGGTCTGAGGAAGGCTCAGTTGCAGTGCCAGGTAGAAAAAAAATACCCTGGGCAGTTCAGTACTATTCTATAGAATGCAGCTAATATCCCTTAATCCAGCAGCTAATATTTGGTTCCATCTACATAGTTAGAATATATCCAGGAACCAAGGATGAAGATGAGATTGACCTTTATCACTATTTTGACTAATGACCCACTGGTTGAACTTTTTCCTATTCTTCCCGTGACCCTGGGGTCTCTGAATTTTAAAGTTCTAGAGGGGACTGTCTTCTGCTATGATCAGAAGACAAAAATCATAGTTTTGATAAATTAGATGCTGCCTGGCCATTTTGGGTTCTAAATTTTTCTAAACCATTCATCTGTCGTTGGATTTCTGGTGGGGTTGAGGCAATGAAGAGCCCTAGTGGGAGAGTAGAGGGAGGAAGAAGTGTGAGGTCAGGGTGTTTATTGTCCCAGGCCCCTCCCTGTAGTTAGCAGATTAGGGACCACTTGGTCTTTGTTCCTCATCTTATATTTAAGAAACTTGAACTGAGAGGTGACATGATTTTCCCAGAGGAACAATTTTAAAAGATTTTCTTAGACTAAACCTCAGGTAGAGTCTGAGTTAGGCCAGAGGTTGGAAACTCAAACGACATCCCATGCCATCAAACGTAAAACAAGTTGGGGAAGGCGGCTTGGTAAGTAGAAGCATGAGTATCACTTTTATCACGTTAATGTTGGGATCTGGAGAGGGCATTATCCTTTGTCCAAATGCAGCACCTTCCACTTAGCATTAGTCAGTTGCCACAAAGCTGGGAATGAAGGGGCCAGTGCTGCCACATTGAGGTTTTGAGAGAAGCTGAAAATCTGGGTTTTTAAAAAATTGAAGTGTAGTTGATTTACCATATTATATTAGTTTCAGATGTAGAACAAAGAGGTTCAGTACTTTTATACACTACAAAATGATCACCATGTTAAGTCTAGTTACCATCTGTCACCATACAAAGTTATTACATATTATTGGCTATATTCCCTATGATGTATGTTACATCTCTGAAACTTATTTATAACTAGTAGTTTGTACCTTTTAATCTACCTCATCTATTTCACTCCTCCACCCAGTGCCTTCCCCTCTGGCCGTCACTGCTTTGTTCTCTGTATCTTTGTGTCTGTTTCTGTTTTGTTAGGTTTTTAAAAAAATGTATGGTTCATTTATAATATTATATTAGTTTTAGGTGTACAGCATTGTGATTCAATATTTTTATAGATTATATACTCCATTAAAAGTTATTACATGTAATGAGGTGGATGGACCTAGAGTCTGTCATACAGAGTGAAGTAAGTCAGAAAGAGAAAGACAAATACCGTATGCTAACACATATATATGGAATTTAAGAAAAAAAAAATGTCATGAAGAACCTAGGGGTAAGACAGGAATAAAGACACAGACCTACTAGAGAATGGACTTGAGGATATGGGGAGGGGGAAGGGTAAGCTGTGACAAAGCGAGAGAGAGGCATGGACATATATACACTACCAAACGTAAGGTAGATAGCTAGTGGGAAGCAGCCCTGTAGCACAGGGATATCAGCTCGGTGGTTTGTGACCACCTAGAGGGGTGGGATAGGGAGGGTGGGAGGGAGGGAGATGCAAGAGGGAAGAGATACGGGAACATATGTATATGTATAACTGATTCACTTTGTTATAAAGCAGAAACTAACACACCATTGTAAAGCAATTATACTCCAATAAAGATGTAAAAATAAAAGTTATTACAAGATAATAGCTATAGTTCTCTGCTACATAATATATACTTGTTGTTTATCTATTTCATATATAGTAGTTTATATATCTTAATCCCATACCCCTAGCTTTTCCCTTCCCCTTTCCCTCGCCCCTTTGGTAGCCACTAGTTTGTTTTCTATATCTTTGAGTCTGTTTCTGTTTTGCATATACATTGGTTTTTATTAATTTTACATTCCACATATAAGTGATATCATACCATATTTGTCTTTATCTGATTATGGATGGATGTTGAATTTTGTCAGATGCGTTTTCTGCATATATTGAAATGATAATGTGATTTTTATCCTTCCTTTTCTTAATGTGGTATATCACATTGATTGATTTGTGAATGCTGAACCACTTTTGTGTCCCTGGAGTAAATCCAACTTGATCATGGTGTACAATCCTTTTTATATATTGTTGGATTCAGTTTGCTAATACTTTCTGGAGGATTTTTGCACCTACAAGTATAAAAGATAATGGCCTGTAATTTTTTTTTTTGTACTGTCTTTGTCTGGTCTTGGAATCAGGGTAATGGTCACCTCATAGAATGAATTTGGGAGTGTTCTGTCCTCTTCAATTTTTTAGAATAGTTTGAACGATAGGTATTAGTTTTTCTTTATATGCTTCGTAGAATTCCCCTATGAAGCCATCTGGTCCTGGACTTTTGTTTTTTGGGAATTTTTAAATTACAAATTCAATTATACTACTAGTGAACAGTCTCTTCAGATTGTCTGGTTCTTCTTGAATCAGTCTTGGCAGGGTGTAGGTTTCTAGAACTTTGTCCATTTCAAAGCCAGGTATTCTGGGGACTCATCTTCCGAGTGCAGAACCCTCTAGCTGGGGAGCCTGATGTGCTCCTTGGGGAAAACCTCTGCAATTGTGACTGTCCTCCTGTTTGTGGGTTGTCTACCCAGGCGTTTGGGCCTTGACTATACTGCATCTCCACCTCTCCTACCCATCTTGTTGTGGCTCCTTCTTTATATCTTTAGTTGTAGAAGATCTTTTCTGGTAGTCATTCTCATAGGTAGTTTCTCTGTAAGTAGGTGTAATTTTGTGTGCTGTGGGAGGAGGTGAGCTCAGCATCTTCCTACTTCAACATCTTGGCCACCCCTCACCTGAAAATCTGGAATTTTATGTGAAGTCTCTAATTTTAAACAGCAGCTCATTTACTATTAAATACCAAAAGGGCTAGCAAAACAAACATGAGCTGTGGGCCACATGAACTGGTGTAAGCTACCACTGAAGAATCTTACAAAGGACAAAGTGTGGAGAGATCTGCAGTGAGAGATACCATGCTGAGAGCCCTGGGGAACAGACTGGGCAGTTGCTGGGAAAGATAGAGACAAGGTGGGCACACGGATCGACTGTGATTTAATAAACCAGGGATAATAAAAGCCTGAAGAGTGGCAGGACTTGGTAGGAAGGGTTGGATTATAGATATAACAAGGAGAAAAAATTAAATGTGCGTGGTAAGAGGCAAGGAGATAGTTAAAACAAATCTCAGGGTTTTGTTTGGGTAAACATGCCGTACACCAAAGTGAGGAAAGCGTGAGGGGAAGGAGCTAGTTGTGCAGGGAGGGTGGGGTATCTAGAGAGAAAGTTAGCATGTTCAATTGGAATTATAACTTGGAGGTGTGTAGACAACTAAAGCAACTAGAAGTTTGGGTGTGACTTTTTGAAGTCAGGTCAACTGGAAGCAGCAACTGGGATTTGAGATCCTGACGATCAGTGAGGTGATAAGTACAGAGAGATAATTATAATATCCAGGGAACATCAACCTTTAAAGTGGCACTTGTCAAACTTATTCGCCCACAGAAAACTTTCATAATGATAATGCATCAGTAGAATATACATAGGAGTTCATCATTTATGATATATGCTGAGGAGAATGTAGAAAGCGATTTATGATATTTCTGGTAAATTAATTGCTGCAGTATATGAAAACTTGGTGTTCATATGCACGTTTTTACTTTGTAACAAAACAAAACATTACCATAAAAAAACTTAGAAGAATAATTTTATTTTTATCTTTTGACAATAAAATATGTCAACATTTTTATAAAATATTACATATATTGTTTTTTTTAATATCACAATGACATCTCTATGTTATGTTTTGTTTTCTTGCTTGTTTAGTTTACACACCCATTTTTCATTAGAGACTATGTTGCTGAGCCAGACCCTCATATTGAATGCCCCTTCAAGACTACTTCCATTGCAATATAGTGTGAATTTGCTATTTTATGCAGATATGTTGTGGGAAAGGTAAAAAATACACATTTTAGAAAATTCAGCTACTCCTTAATTAGGCTGATCAAGAATTACTAATTGCTTCTTTCTGGAAATCTCACTTTCCTTTATTTTCAAATAAAATAAAAATCGTGATTGTTGATCTTCATTTTTACTTGTCAGTAGACATTTTGAAAAATAAGAATTTTCTTTTCATATAAATATTTTCTTCTCTCAGCCACAAATTAATGAGGCTTGAATCTGTGTAATGTAAATGTTTAATGTAGAGTAAACATTGTGTGCTACTATGAGTTGGTATAATATAAATATTTAATATAGGATAAAGGTTAAATAGTATTTATTCATTCAATAAGTATTTATCGCATGCCTACTTTGTAAAAATCCTCTTTTAAGTATTTGCTATATATCCATGAATTAAATAGATAAAAATCTCTACCTTTATGAATCTTACATTTTGGTGGGAAGAAACAGAAGAAATAATTTATGTTTATGGATAAATTACATTATTGAGTGTCTGGATTTTGTTGTCTTCCTTTAAAGAGTGCTTGTGGATCTGCTTCATTCTTTCCAAGCTTAGTTTTAAGTTTTTTTCAGGGAAGGTATAGAATAGCCTTTATTCTAGAGCTAGTTTAGTCCTACTACCAAGGTGTGACCCCTTTTGGGGTTCCTACTGAATGCACTGGATGTTCAAGGAGGTCTCCCCACTCTGACTGGTCAGAACTGGAATGTCTCCTACCCCATTCCTATGCAAGCTATGGAAGATGTTCATCTTTAACTCTCCAGTCATCCTTGCCTGTCCTTGTGGAGATTTACCCTATACCTGCCCAGCTTATTATGCAGACAAAGATTCAAGAAAACTCTCATGTGGATTTCTAGTGCCCTTTCTCTGCATAGCTCCCCCCTCTGCAGAAACTTGACTTCTTAACTTAGCAAGACTGCTGTGCTTTGCTTGGGAGCCCTTCTCTGGGCCACAGTCTTGAAGTTCCTCCAGGCAGAAACCCAGTGCAATTGGAGGGCTCACTTCATTTGCTTTTCTTCTCTGAGGAAACACAGTCCTGAACTGTTGTTGTCAAATGTCATGTATTTTGTCTAGTTTTCCAGTTGTTTACTGTGGGAGGGCAAGTCTGGAGCCCATCACTGTCATAGACAAAAGCACAAGTCCTTTTTTGACCCTTGGAATATCACTTTCCTCACTATAGTGCAATTGATTTGATTTTTTTAAGGCAAAAAATAAAATCCAACAAAAATAAAATCCCAAAACAACCTCAGCAAATTTTCTGTGCCTCAAAAATTACAAGGCAACACTAAGATTGTCATCAAGGCAATATGGGCTCAGTTCAGAAGGGATGATGACAACTCTGGAGTGGTCTAGGCAGGGTCCACAAAGAAGAGGTGAGAAGAGCTCAAAGAGATAAATTTGAGTAAAAAGGTTTAAAAATAATAAAGCCAACATCGTGTGTGTGTGTACGCGCACTCACATGTACTCCAGTTTGGCTGGAGTATCGCGGTCTTGTAGGTAAACAGGTAATGATAAGAGTAAATTGGGACAACAGTAAAGGGGTTTATAGATTAGTGGAAAGGACATTCTTATTGTTTACACAAGGCACCATTCTAATAGGCTTGGAGATCAAGCACACCCTTCCCTTTGTCTATTTGGGCCGTTGAGTCAAGTCTGAAACACAGGGGCAGATGTCTGTTCCTGAAAACACTTTTCCATTGCCAGTGCCATCCTCATCCCCAAGTCTGTTTTGCATTCATGATGTCAAGCAGTAATAAACATGTCTTAAAATAACATCATGCTTTTCAATACAAAAGGTTCTTAATGTACCCTTTGTTCCACACATAAATAAATCCTGTAGGAGCACTCAATCCAAACTGTGCTGAAAGGCAGCCATTTCTGGGAAAGAGAGAAAGACCCAGTAACAGTTTACAGATTCAAAGTAATAGCAATGAGTAGAGAATGTATTATTTTGGGGCTCCCCTTCCTCTTATTCTTATTTTGGGGCTCCCCTTTCTCTACCCAGGCCTGTTTCCTGTTTCTGTCTCTGTCACACACACACACACACACACACATATGCATAAACCTTTTATAAATTGAAACAGTAGGAGATAACATAAATCTGTTTTTCCCACTATCAATGCACTCTCTTCATATCTACCTCTGTACAAGTAAAAACTAGAATATAAGGAAACTTACAGTTCAAAAGTTCATCCTGTTCAGTATTTCTTCTCTGATAGAGACAGTCCCATTTACTTTCTGACAGATTAACATTAAAATGTGTAAGGTAAATTTCCAAACATCTTACAGTACTTGAATGATTTATCATGGACTATCAACACTAAATTACCAAGCCTTTCTTAGATTTATTTTGTAATTAATCAACACATTAATTCTGTTTTTAAATAATTTCACAGAATTTTGAATAAATAATATATGACATAAAATCCAAAAGGTATAAAATAATATGCTTCTCTCCCATAGCCACTCAGTTCTCTTTCCTGGAGGCAATCACTGTTACTTATTTTGGTTGTGTAATTTTCCAGAAATCATAAATACAAACCTTCACACAATATACCTATATATAATCATTTATGAAAAAATGAATAATATGTACATATGAATACTACTTTTTTACACAACGCTTTTCTCAAAATATATTAATATAATTGTTTTAACGAACACACACATTCATGGCATCTGCATAGTATTCTGTTATATGGATATATCTTAATTGATTTAGCTAGTCCATAATTTATGAGCTTTAGTTTATTTCAACTCTTTAGCTATTGTAAATATTGGTGAAATAAGTCCTCGTATACAAAAATCAGTTTTGAAATGTGTGTGTATGTAAAACAAGTTTCTAAAAGTGGGATTATTGTTTCAAATGGTATATGCATTTTCAGTTATGATTGATGCAGCAGATTGCCAGGCATAGATGTAGCATCAGTTTACATGCCCATCAGAAAGGTATGAGAGTCCTTGTTTCCTCATACCCTTGTAATACAGTGTACATTCTTTTTGATATTTGGTAATCAGGTAGGTAAAAAATGAGTTCTCTCTCCTTTTTTTTGAGTTCTTAGGTATTTAATTATGAGGCAAGCCATAGTTAAAACACATTTAGAAAGTTTTAAAGCAATTTGAAGTAATAATCTTATGTCTGTTGAATCTAAATTTTTAATTTTTCCATTCACTTTTTTTTTTACCATCTTAAGTGGAGTATAATTGCTTTCAATGTTGTGTTAGTTTCTGCTGTTGAATAAAGTGAATCACCTATACGTATACATATATCACCATATCCCCTTCCTCTTGCAGCTCCCTCCCACCCTCCCTATCCCACGCTGCGAGGTGGTCACAAAGCACCGATCTGATCTCCTTGTGCTATGCAGCTGATTCCCACTAGCTATCTATTTTACATTTGGTATGTGTATATATTTCAATGTTACTCTCTCACTTCGTCCCAGTTTACCCTTCCCCATCCCCGTGTCCTCAAGTCCATTCTCTACCTCTGTGTCTTTATTCCTGTCCTGCCCCTGGGTTCATTAGAACCTTTTTTTTCTTTTTTTGATTCCATATATATGTGTTAGCATATGGTATTTGTTTTTCTCTTTCTGACATTTCACTCTGTATGACAGACTCTAGGTCCATCCACCTCTCTACAAAGAACTCAATTTTGTTTCTTTTTATGACTGATAGTCCATTGTATATATGTGCCACATGTTCTTTATTCATTCATCTGTCAGTGGACACTTAGGTTGCTTCCATTGTCCTGGCTATTGTAAATAGTGCTTCAATGAACGTTATGGTACATGTCTCTTCTTGAATTATGGTTTTCTCAGGGTATATGCCCAGTAGTGGGATTGCTAGGTCCTATGGTAGTTTTATTTTTAGTTTTTTAAGGAACCTCCATACTGTTCTCCATAGTGGTTGTATCAGTTTACATTCCCTCCAACAGTACAAGAGGGTTCCCTTTTCTCCAAACCCTCACCAGATTTATTGTTTGTAGATTTGTTGATGATGGCCATTCTGACCGAGGTGATATGAGGTGATACCTCATTATGGTTTTGATTTTCATTTCTCTAATGATTAGTGATGTTGAGCATCTTTCATGTGTTTGTTGGCAATCTGTATATCGTCTTTGGAGAAATGTCTATTTAGGTCTTCCACCCATGGGTTGTTTGTTTTTTTGATGTTGAGTTGCATGAGCTGCTTGTATATTTTGGAGATTAATCCTTTGTCAGTTGCTTCGTTTGCAAATATTTTCTCCCATTCTGAGGGTTGTCCTTTCGTCTTGTTTATGTTTTCCTTTGCTGTGCAAAAGCTTTTAAGTTTCATTAGGTCCCATTTGTTTACTTTTGTTTTTATTTCCATTTCTCCAGGAGGTGGGTCAAAAAGAATCTTGCTGTGATTTATGTCATAGAGTGTTCTGCCTATGTTTTCCTCTAAGAGTTTGATAGTGTCTGGCCTTACATTTAGGTCTTTATTCCATTTTGAGTTTTATTCTGCTGATTCCTTTTAGAGTATTTTTAATTTCATTTACTGTGTTGTTCATCATTGTTTGTTTGCTCTTTAGTTCTTCTAGGTCCTTGTTAAATGTTTCTTGTATTTTCTCCATTCTCTTTCTGAGATTTTGGATCATCTTTACTATCATTACTCTGAATTTTTTGTCAGGTAGACTCCCTATTTCCTCTTCATTTCTTTGGTCTAGTGGGTCTTTACCTTGCTCCTTCATCAGCTGCATATTTCTCTGTTTTCTCATTTTGCTTATCTTACTGTGTTTGGGGTCTCCTTTTTGCAGGCTTCGTTCATAGTTCCCGTCATTTTTGTTGTCTGCCCCCAGTGGGTGAGGTTGGTTCAGTGGCCTGTGTAGGCTTCCTGGTGGAGGGGACTGTGTTCTGGTGGGTGGGGCTGGATCTTGTCCTTCTGGTGTGCAGGACCCTGTCCGACGGTGTGTTTTGGAGTGTCTGTGAACTTCGCATGACTTTAGGCTGCCTCTCTGCTAACGGGTGGAGTTGTGTTCCTGTCTTGCTAGTGGTTTGGCATAGGGTGTCCAGCACTGTGGCTTGCTGGTTGTTGAGTGGAGCTGGGTCTTAGTGTTTAGATGGAGATCTCTGGGAGAGCTCTTGGTAATTGATATTACATGGGGCCGAGAGGTTTGAGGTGGTCCAGTGTCCTGGACTCAGCCCTCCCACCTCGGAGGCTCAAACCCAACACCCAGCTGGAGCACCAAGACCCTGCCAGCCACATGGCTCAGAAGAAAATGGAGGAGAGAAAAAAAACAAAAAAACGAATCAAACTGACAGATCCCTACGACAAATGGTAAAAGCAAACCTATACAGACAAAATACACAAAGAAGCATACACATACACATTCACAAAAAGAGAAAAAGGGAAAAAAATGTATATATTATAAAAAAAAGAGAAGAGAGCAACCAAACCAATAAACAGATCCACCAACGATAATAAGCACTAAATACTATACTAAGATAAACATAAAACCATAAACAAATTAGATGCAGAAAGCAAACGCCAAGTCTACTGTTGCTCCAAAGTCCACTGCTTCAATTTTGGGAACATTTGTTGTCTATGCCGGTATTATTCAGAAGCAGCATTTATCAAGTTGATTGTGAGGATTTAATCTGCTGCTCCTGAGGCGGCATGGAGAGATTTCCCTTTCTCTTCTTTGTTCGCACAGCTCCTGAGGTTCAGCTTTGGTTTTGGCCCCACCTCTGCGTGTAGGCCATCCTCAGGAGTCTGTTCCCCACACAGACAGGAGGGAGATAAAGCAGCAGCTGATTAGGGCTCTCTTGCTCACTCAGGCTGTGGGGAGGGAGGGGTACGGTAGTCATAATTGGAATGGGGGGTGAGCCTGCAGTGGCAAAGGCCAGCATGACGTTGCAACAGCCTGAGGTACACCGTGTGTTCTCCCGGAGAACTTGTCCCTGCATTTCGGGCCCCTGGCAGTGGCGGGCTGCACAGGCTCCCGGCGGGGGTGTAGATAGTGGCCTGCGCTTGCACACAGGATGCTTGGTGGTAGCAGCAGCAGCATTAACAGTTCATGGCCAACTCAGGGGTCCGAGCTGATAGCCACGTCTTGCGCCTGTCTTTGGAGCTTGTTTAGGCAGTGCTCTGCCTTCTGTGGGCACACTACGAAGGAATCCCCTCTCCTCACACACTCCAAAACAAAGGTCTCTTGCCTCTGCTGCAGGTCCAGACCTTTTACCAGACTCTCTCCAGGCTAGCCATGGTGCACTAATCCCCTTCAGGCTGTGTTCAGGCAGCCAACCCCTGTCCTATCCCTGGGATCCGACCGAAGCCCGATCCTCAACTCCCAGCCCCGCCTGCCCCGGCGGGTGAGCAGACAAGCCTCTGGGGCTGGTGAGTGCCAGTCGGCACCAGTCCTCTGTGTGGGAATCTCTCTGCTTTCCCCTCCACACCCCTGTTGCTGTGCTCTCCTCCGCAGCTCCGAAACTTCCCCCCTCCGCCACCCGCAGTCTCCGCCTGCGAAGGGGCTTCCTAGTGTGTGGAAACCTTTCCTCCTTCACAGCTCCCTCCCGTTGGTGCAGGTCCCGTCCCTATTCTTTTGTCTCTGATTTTTCTTTTTTTCTTGCCCTACCCAGGTACGTGGGGAGTTTCTTACCTTTTGGGAGGTCTGAGGTCTTCTGCCAGCATTCAGTAGGTGTTCTGTAGGAGTTGTTCCACGTGTAGATGTATTTTTGATGTATTTATGGGGAGTAAGGTGATCTCCACGTCTAACTCCTCCGCCATCTTGAAGGTCTCCCCCAAGTTCTCTCTTTTTAATTTTAATGTGCATACCTCTATTTTTGCAAATGAAATTGAGCATATTTTCATATGTTTAAGAGCTGTTTAAAGTTCTGTTATCTGAAGAGTTTGTCCATTGCTGCTTTCGCTATTGGGTTGTTGATTTATTTGTAGGAGTTATTAGTTTAGTAAATTACTTCTTTGATGTGTGTTGCAAAGATTTTCCCCATTTTTACATATGGCTTTCACTATTGATAATGGTGTTTTTGCCATGCAGATATTTCTAACTTTTAAATAGTTGAAATTATCAGTCATTTCTTTTATGGCTTCTGTGTTTTATATCACACTTAGAAAGGCCTTTAGTACTCTTAGGTTTATAAATAAATTTTCTCATGTTGTATACCTTTCATGGTTACAGTTTTCACATTTAAAATCTTAATCTATCTGAACTTTATGTTGATGTAAGAAGTAAGTAGGGATCAAATACTATTTTATTCTGGATGGCTACCAGTGTTCCAACATCATTTTTGACAAATCTGTAATTTCCTCTTTGATACATAATGCTCTTTTATATATATTTACATATATACAGATAAATTCATTTGAAATTTAGGTTTATTCTTGACATCTCAATTTTGTTCCATTGACTTACTCTTCTTTTATTTCATTTATGTTTCAGATTTTTAATTTTTGTTTATTTTTCCATATGAATGTAGAAATAAATTTCTCATTCTAAAATTAGAATTGATAGCATATTTATTGAGATCATTAAACCTATAGGTTAATAGAGGGAGAATTGACATCTTTATGATGTTCAGAGGCAGAATGACATCTGATGGGTATATAACACCAGACTGCCAGATTACCTGTTCTTAAGTTCAGACTGTACCACTTATTAGCTTTGTGACCTTAGGTAAATAAACCCTTCTCTGTCTCTGCCTGGATGATTAAAAATAAAAGAACAGTAGTAGTACTAACATCATAGGGCACTTGTGAAGATTAAGAATTAATACACATAAAAGGCTTAGAACAGCATATCATACTCACTATAATATAAATTTTACCATTAATATTGAATCTTCTTATCCAAGAAAATGAGATGACTTTTTATGTATTAAAATCTCATTTTGTATCTTTTCTAACATTTTAAGCTCTTTTATTCATATATATATATATATATTTTTTTTTTTTTCATGCAGATCTCACTGACTTCTTTTTATACTTATTCCTGGTCATTTGTTTTTCCTTTCTGTGGTGTTGTAAATGGAAATTCTTTTGTTTTTAATTTTTCATTGAGATATATAGCACATACAATTATCTTTTTGCACTAATTTAAAATATACAGTTGATTCATTATAACAAATGTATATTGTTGTGTAACAACCACCAAAATTATAATATTTCTCTTACCCCTAAAAGTTCCCATGTATCCTTTTACAGTCAGGTTTCTTCCCTCCCTCAAGCCCTTACCTTAGGCAACCACTTATTGCTTTCTGTCTTTACAGTTTTGCTTTTTCTAGAATTTACTATAAATGGAATTATATAATACATAATCTTTTATGTCTGATTTCTTTCATTCAGCATATTGTTTTTAAGATTCATCCATGCTGTTGTACAGTAGTTATTTACTTTTTATTGCTGAGCAGTGCTCCATTTTTTGGATGGATATACCACATTTTGCTTATTCATTCACCAGTTGATGGTTAATTGGGTTCCTTCTAGTTTTATACTATTATGAATTAAGCTACTCTGTTATGAACAGTCAAGTACAATTCTTTGTTTGGACATCAGATTTTATTTTTCTTGGATAAATTCTTAGAATTCAGGTTGTTGGGTTGTACGATAAATATATATTTAAGTTTGAAAAATATTGTTAAAATGTTTTCCAAATATGGCTGCATTAGTTTTAATTTCTACCAGCAATATATACGAGTGTTCCAGTTTTCCTACATCTTCATCAACCATTGGTATTGTCAGTCTTTTTAATTTTAGCTAGTCTAGTGAGTATGTAGTGGTATTTCATTGTGGTTCTAATTTGTATTTCCCTAATGACGACTGATGTTGAGCATATTTCATGTGTTTATCTGTTCACTTCTTGAGTGGATTTATTAATGAGTTATAAGAGTTTCTATATTCTGGATATAGTTCTTTATCAGGTAATTTTCTCCCCAGTCTCTGCCTTGTCTTTTCATTTTCTTAACAGTGTCTTTTGAAGAGCAAAAGTTTATAATTTTTATTAATCTCAAACCAAGAAATATTTGCCTGACTTAATGAGATTTTCTTAAGTTTCCTTCTAGAAATTTTACAGTTTTAGCTTTTATGTTTAGGCTACTTCTTTTTGAGTTTATTATGTATGTATGATGGTAGGTTAGGGTCAGATTTCTGGGTGATGTGTTTTGGATATATGGACATCCAGTTTTTCCAGCACTAATTTTGACAACTCTGTTCCCTTCCTGATTGAATTACTTGGCACTTTTGTGAAAAATCAATTAACTATATATGTGTGAGTCTATTTCTGGACTCTTAATTGTATCTTATTGATGTTTCTGTCCTCATCCCAGTACAAAACTATTTTGATTATTGTAGCTTCATAATAAGTCTTGAAATTAGTGTGTGTTCTCCAAATTTATTTTTTGAAATTATTTCGGCCACTCTAGTTCCTCTGCTTTTCATATAAATTTTAGAATCAGCTTATTAATGTTATGAGAAAAGTCTATCTGTACTTTTACTGGGGATATATCTATAGATCATTTTGATCAGGAATGCACTGGGAGATCAATTTGGGGAGAATTAATATCTTAAAATATTGGTCCTTTTATTTATAAACCTGTCATAGCTCGATATTTTTAGGTCTTCTGTAATTTCTCTTAGCGTTGTTTTATAGCATGCAATTCTTGCACATTTTATTAAATTTATCCTTAAATACTTTATATTTTTGGATGCTATTAAAAATGGAATTAAAATTTCAATTTAAGATGGCTTGTTGCTGGTATAAAGAACCACTACTGATATTTGTGAACTGTGCTTGTGTCATGCAACCCTGCTAAACTCATGTTTTTGTTCTAGTACTTTTTTTTGGTAGATTCCTTAGGATTTTCTACATGGAAGATCATGTCATCTATGACTAGTTTCACTCCTTCCATTCTAATATGTATGTCTTTAATTTTTAAATTTTGCCTATTGCACTTGGCTGGATCTAGAGTACCATGGTGAATAGATGTGGTAAGAATGGACATCCTGTCTTTGTTTCTGATCTAGGTAGAAAACATTCAGTTTATCACAGTGATATAAGATGTTAGCTGTGGGTTCTTGTCAGATGTCTCTTATGAGGTTGAGTTTCTATCACTAGCTTTATCATGACTGGATATTGAATTTTGTTAAATGTTTTACCTTCATCTATCAAGATGATCATATACTTTTTCTTTTATTGTCTGTTAAATGGTGAATTACATTGATTGACTTTTGAATGTTAAGTCAACAGTACATTCCCAAGATAAAACACAATTCAACATAATATATTATCCTTTGTATATATTTCTGGATTCTAATTGCTTCAATTTTTTAAGGAAGTTTTGTGTGTATGTTCATGAGGGTCATTTGTCCATAGTTTACTTGTAATGGCTACCTGCTTTTGGTATCACGGTAATGTTGGCCTCATAAAATGAGTAAGGTATGTTTGTTCTTCTATTTTCTGGAAGAGTTAATGTTTCCGTGGCATTATTCTTCTTTAAATGTTTGGGAGAATTCATCAGTTAAACCATCTGGACCTAGATTTATCATTGTGGGGGATTTTTAAAATTTGAATTAAATTTTTTTGACAGATACAAGGGTACATATCCAGGTTATCAATTTCCTCTTGAATGAGCTTTGGCAGTTTTTGTCTTTCAAGCCACATTTAAATGATCAATTTTATTAGCATAGAGTTTTTCATAATATTATGTTATTTTATTGTTTGTAGGATCTCTGTAATGATGTCTATCTTTAACTTCTGATGTTAGAAATTTGTGTCTTTTCTCTTATTTAATCAGTCTGGCTGCAAGTTTATGAACTTTATTGATCTTTTTAAAGATCCAGTTTTTGGTTTCATTGCTTTTTTTTCTGTTTTTTATTTTATTGACTTATTCTCTTATTTTATTATTTCCTTCCTTATACTTTGACGAGGTTTAATTTATTCTTCTTCCACTGATTTCATAAGGTAGAATTGTGTAGGTCATTTATTTCAATCCTTTCTTCTTTTAAATACAGTGTTAAATGATATAAAATTTCTCAAACCACTGCTTTAACTCCACATATTTTGATACGTTATGTTTTTGTTTTCATTCAGTGGCAAGTTTTCTTAAATTTCCTTGTGAAATTCTTCTTTGACTTTTGGGTTATTTAGAAATGTCTTGTTTAATATCTCAATATTAGGGGGATTTTCCAAATACCTTTCTGTTAATCATCATTTTAGTTTAACTCCATTGTGGACAAAGTATATTTTGCATGATTTCCATATTCTTAAATTAAGATAATTGTTTATTATTTATGAATTGTTATTATTACCTAGAATACAATCTTAATTCTTACTTGTGAATGTTTCATATGCACTTGGAAGGTATGTGTAATCTGAAGGTGTTGAGTATTCTGTTAATGTCAGTTAAGTCAAGTTGGTTGATAGTAATGTTCAGATTCTCTGTGTTCTTATTGGTTTTCTGTCTACAGTCTGATAATCTTTCTCTTTTAACTGGAATGTTTTTACCATTTGTGTTTAAAATCACTATCAGTATTATTCTATTTAAATCTACCTTTCTGCTGTCTACTTTATCTGATCTACTTTATTTGATATTAATATATCCCCTTTCTTTTGATTAGTATTTTATGGTGTATCTTTTTTTAGCCTTTAAATTTAATTCTTTGCCTTTATATTTATAGTGATTTATTGTAGACAGTGTATATTTGGGTCTTAAAAAAAAAGACTTTAAAATCTATGTATTTTAATTGGGCATGTTTAAGCTATCCACATTTAATGAATTTTGCAATCATTGGTTTCTAATCCATTTCGCTATTGTCTTTGTATTTGTCCCATAATCTCTTTCCTCCATTTTCCTTCTTTTTCTCCCTTATTTTCTAGTATTCTATGAAGAATTAAGTTTTATTTCTTTTTTTCAATTAATTTTATAATCATCACTTTATTATTATTTATACTGCTTAAATTTTTTTGTGGTTGCACTAGGGGTTAGAATATAAATCTTTTACTTATCACTGTTTACCTTCAAATAAAATTATACTGCTTCACATATAGTGTAAGAACCTTAAAACAACATACTTCCATACCCCTCCTGTCCTTCATGCTTCTGTTGTGAAAAACTTTTCATCTCAAATCCTATAAATTCCACAACACATGATGTTGTTTTTGCTTGAAATAGTCAACTATCTTTTAAAGAGATTTAAAAATGAGGAAGACTTTTAAACTTGGTCACGTATTTGCCATATATCTGTGATTTCTAGTACCCTTCATGACTTTTTGTAGATGAGATTTCCATCTGGTATCATTCATCTGGCATGAGTTCTTCTTTAAATATTTTTTATGTTCCCTTTACCATTTCTCTTCTTCTCCTTCTGGGATTCCAATTACACTGTTTGATATCTTCCCACAGGTTACTGGTCATTTATTGTTTTCATTTTTTTTTCTCTTGTGCTTCCACATGTTTTATCCATATGCCTTTGAGCTCTTTTTCTCCCTGTCTTGTAGAATGTGCTATTTATTCCAATTCAGTGTGTTTCATTTCAGATACAGCATTTTCATCTCTAGAAATCTATTTGGGTCTTTTTATGTTTTCTATTTCTCTCATCATGATGTCCTGTTTTTCATTATCTTCTTGAAAATATGGAGCATATCCATAATGCTGCTAATTCTTTCTATAATTTCTTGTTCTGTTTTTATTGGTTGAATTTTTATCTTGGCTATGGTTCATATCTTCCAGCTTCATTGAATGCTTGGTAATTTTGGATCAGACGCTGAGTATTGTGAGTATTCCATTGTTGAGGTAGTTTTTTCTCATATTCCTTTAAAACGTATTGGATTTTACTCAGTGGGGCAGTTGAATTAGTTGAATCAGTTGTATCTTTTCAAGGCTTGCTTTTTAAGTTTTGTTAGGGTGGTTCCAAATCAGCCTTAATCTAAGGCTAATTTAATCCTATTACTAGGTCTGTATCTTTCTTACTACTCTGTGGATGCCTCATGTATTAAAAGGTCTCACTGTAGCTCGTGACCTTATTCCCAGTCCTGTATCCTCTCCAGCAATTGTTCTTTTTTTAAAAAAATTTATTTATTTATATTTTTGGCTGCATTGGGTCTTTGTTGTGGTGCGTGAGCCTCTCACTGCGGTGGCTTCTCTTGTTGTGGAGCACGGGCTCTTGACGCATGGGCTTCAGTAGTTGTGGCTCACGGGCTCTAGAGCGCAGGCTCAGTAGTTGCGGCACACGGGCTTAGTAGCTCGACGGCATGTGGGATCCTCCCAGATTAGGGCTCGAACCCGAGTCCCCCACATTGGCAGGTGGACTCCCAACAACTGTGCCACCAGGGAAGTCCCATCAGCAGTTGTTCTGCCTACTGTTTTCCATGAATTCTGTCTTCAGACCCAGATAGTTTTCTTTCATGCATATGCAGAGTAATAATTAGCTATAGACTTGAGGGAATTTTTTGTAAATCTCCAGTGTTTTTTCTTTGCGTAGATCCTACTTCTCCAGTATTGTGATTTTTTTTCCAGTTTTATTGACATATAATTGACATACATTACTGTATAAGTTTAAGGTGTACAGAATAATGGTTTGACTTACATATGTTGTGAAATGATTACTGCAATAAATTTAGTTAGCATCCATCATCTCATATAGATACAATAAGAAGGATTAATTTTTTTTTTCTTGTGATGAGAACTCCTAGGATTTGCTCTCTTAGCAAGTTTCACATATGTTATACAGCAGTGTTAACTATAGTCATCATGCTGTTCATTACATCCCCAGTACTTACTTATCTTATATCTGGAAGTTTGTACCTTTTGAAAATTGCAGGTGTCTCAGTCTCCCCAAACTCTCATTTCTGTCTCTCTAACTAAGTGAAATGACTAGTATCTGTTTGGGTTGCCCCTCATTAGATAACACTTCCACTAGTATTAAATAATAGTGATGATATTCCTTAATCCATGTCTTTTCATGTGTTTATATATCTAATTAGTGTCAGATACTTTGGACATGAATTCTGAATATATACAATCTACTAACTAAACTGGTACTTTCTTTTGTTTTCTTAAAACTACCTTTAAGTTTCCAGCTAACTTAATATTTGATAATGATACTTTGTGCCTCATCCTCAGGCACGCCTTCTCCATCCAAAAAAAAGGCTTCATTTCTTTTCATCCAAATATTCCTAATTGCAATCTTTGCAAGACACTCCTTCTTTTCTGTTGTAATGCATAATTTATTGATATTTTTATCTATTGATATAGATATTTTTCAGAGAACAATTTATAATAACATCCAGATCCCTTTTGGGGACTTCAGTTGGGAGTTCAGAACCTGTTAAAGGATTTTAAACAATTTTTACTATTTCGTTCAATTTTTTTTTGGTCTTAAATCTACCCTTACAGAAACCCACCAGCCTCTTGTTTGCTCATCTTCCCTTTCATACAACCTCAGAATAAAATGTACTCTCTTTTCATTTATATGGTGCTTTTAACTCCCCAAAGATCTTTTTAGCTTTATGATTGGGCAACTCTTCCCCAGGATCAGCTGGACGCAAGGAATCTTCCTGGCATATACTGTATCTTCAGGTAGCCTCCTACCTGAATTCTCCAGTAGTTTTTGATGTTCTCGATAGACTTCAAATATCTTGGATCTAGAACAATTTAATTACTACTACAGTGTTGAAAATATTTACATTGGTTTGGGTTTAATTTTACATTCACAACTCATTTACCTTTAGAAATATTATTTTCTTATTCCTTATTGGAAAAGTCACTAATTCTGTTACAAAGAGGTAAAAGACAAAAAATATTAATAAATGAAAATTTAAGTTTTACAGGAAAAAATCCAAATATAATTTTATTTTTTCGTACACATATAGTAATCTCAAGAGTAACAAACAATGGGTTACACATTGCAGTCTTTGAGGGAACTATTTAAGGAGGAGGTAAAAATAATTCAACTACTCATTTGTAAGTAGGTACTACAAAAATTGTGAAAGTATTTTGCCTACTTAAGTAGGTTATGGTTACTCAGAAATTTGTTTTTTTACATTATCAAAATTAAACATCAAAATGACCTTAATGTTATAAATGGTTACATATCTGACCTTACAAATGGCTAAAAAAAGAAAAAAAAAAATGGGGCTTAATGGCATGAATCTGAAACTATACAGTTGGTCTTCTATTCTATGGTGACACAATCTACCTGCTGCTTTTTGGTTGGTATACCAGTAAAGATGATAAAAAAATATTTTAACCCCAATAAGTTTTGAGAATAGTGTAATCAATAAATACCCATTGTGGTAGAAAACATTACTGGCCCAAATTCTCTCCTCTTTTTGAGTCCATGGCATTTGTCATATAGCTTTTTGGTGTCTTCCCACTTGGACTCTGGGCTCAGCAATATGATTTTCTTTGGCTAATGGAGGTTAGGAGATTTGATACAGCAGAGGGTGGAATAGAATGCCCTTATTTCCACTCTGGCCATTGCTGTCAACATTCTGGACTAGGCTTTTGGAGGATCAGGCATGGAATAACCCCACTCATAGATAGGTAAGTAAGCCAGCCAAACTATAGATGTGAATGCGCCTAGTTAAGGCCCACCTAAAGCAGCTGGCCACCTAGTCAGCCAACCCCAGAGGAATAAGTGAGCTATTTAGGTCAGCAGAGCCACCTAATGGCCACCTCAGATCTGTGAGTAGTAAGTACTTGTTTTATGTCACTGAAGTTTTCTTGTTGCTTGCTTTGTAGAATTATTGTGGCGATAGGTAACTGATATTCCCATTGAATGAACAAAGCTTAACTGAATTATTCCATTTTTTCACACATGCGTTTTTTGACTTTCTAAATAGATAGAGGAATCTTGAGGTCAAGGAGTCGGCTTCTTGATATCTTATGTCTTATCCTGCCTTGATCATCCTACTCTACACTCTGGTGAATTTTCAGCAAAATTGTCACCTCCTTCTATCAGACTTAAATTTGTTTATTTTAAACCAGTAGTATTATATTTTAATAGTTTCGGAAAGATTCTCTTTGGAGCTCTTGATTCTTACTGCATCATTGTTGTATCTTTTTGAACAGAAATTGATAAATTGATAAATTGCTTTAAAATTATTCAAGTAATTCCCTTTATAACCGAAATTGAACTGATGTAAAAAGATCTATACACACAAACACAAAACACGTACATATTTATATAAGTAGACGATTAAAATGTTAAACTGACTTTATATTTTTTTGCTTTCAATAACATTGCTGCTTTCGCTACTTAAATTATTTTATATGAATCCTTCTACCAGTAAAGAAAATTGACCTTTGCTAAGAGAATCTAATCTTGCATTTTCTTTTTTTCCTCTCTTTAATTCCAAAGATGCAATCTCAACATTACGGTAACATAGATTTTTGCATTTAATATGCAATAAAGTGAGTTGGTAAACATTAAATTGTAACAGTGATAAGCTTTTAATGTAGTTAAACATGGCAAAACAAATCAGTACTTGTTTCTTAAGTGATTTTGATTGTATTGTGTAGACAATCTCATTGGATTATATGTCCATTATGGGAAAGAAAGCAAAACAAACAAATCAGCCCTCTAGCATTTTCAGCCCTCTTATCTATCCTCATGTACTCTCCAGTGCGAATATTAAAGGGAATTAATTTTGAGCCACTGACACTAATAGATGTCATTTCCTTAAGAATCTGTTTAGTTACCCTGAAATGTAGAAATAATTTGAAAAAATTCTGATGCAGATCAACTAATTACAAAAGGAGATGTCCTAGTGTTTTCAAAATTAAGATTCCAAGGGACATTTCAATACACTGGCAATATTGAAACACATTTAGAGAACTGTCCAGACGTTGAATAGTTTAATATATAGCCGTATGTATTTCCCCTTCTGTGTATATTTGTATTACCTTACAAAAAAGTGTGAGCATCAAGCAAGAATGGAAATTCCAAGATATCAGTTCAAAGTACTGTCGTGACTTTGTTGGCTCTAAGGGGATTTAAAGAAGACATATTTTCATTTTAACTAGAAAAGAAATTTTTTTTGAAAGACTGGGAATGACATTAATGAATACTATCTGAGTAATTTGATACCAAATTTACATAAGGTAGGATTTCAGTGAAGCAAAAGTAAAAGTGTAAAAAATTTAGGAATTCCTTGAGTCGTTTTATAGTTCATGTTTCCTTATGCTAAAATATCAAGTTGTCTGATTTTCCTGAGGTCAATTTCCCAAGATCAGAACCTAAGTTGGAGATTACTATACAAATGTAGTGGTTTTTTTCTTTTTTGAGGACATCCTCTCAGAAAAAAACTAAGGAAGTGACGAAAGCCGAATAGAATAGAGTACATGAAGAATCTAAGAAAAGATGTACTTTTAGCAGCAGTCTATGCTCAGCCTGATCCCATGGGGAGCTGTAGAGTATGAATGGCATCCCAGAGTTGTTCCATTGAGACAAATTGGATCTTGTTCGCATGTATCAATATTGGCTGTGGGCTAAGCTCCTCCCCAGGTTGGGTGGGAGCTTCCATAACCACAAAGACATCTCTGGGAGAGGTGTCTCCACCTGGTCCGGCACAATTACTATCTGGAGAAGGGAGCCGCTGTGTGCCATTGTAGCCAAAACTTACAGCAGGTGTGGGGCTGGGGCTACACTGACAGGTCAGGGGTTGGGGAAGGGAATTAATGGCATCTACTACAACTGTAATATTTAGTCCAGACACTTGGTCAAATAATTTATTTTCTACATTTCCAATACTCTTTTAGCCCTATTTCTCATATTTCTTACTGCTAAAGATATTTCCCCATTTGTTTATTATTGTTTCAAACTAGTTTTGATTTCTTTAAAAAAATTTCTACACTTTGAGATGTCTATATCATGTTTTTAAAATTAATTAATTTATTTATTTATTTTAACTTATTTTTGGCTTCCTTGCTGTGCACAGGCTTTCTCTAACTGCAGCAGTCAGGGGCTACTCTTCGTTGCAGTCTGCGGGCTTCTCATTGCAGTGGCTTCTCTTGTTGTGGAGCATGGGTTCTAGGCGTGCAGGCTCAGTAGTCATGGCACATGGGCTCAGTAGTTGCAGCTCGCGGGCTCTAGAATGCAGGCTCAGTAGTTGTGGTGCACGGGCTTAGTTCCTTCACGACATGTGGGATTTTCCCAGACCAGGGCTCGAACCCTTGTCTCCTGCATTGGCAGGCGGATTCTTAACCACTGCGCCACCAGGGAAGCCCTATATCCTGTTTTTGAATATTCAATTCAGCACAAATATCTAGTTGTCAATTCATTAATTGCCTACTATGCTTAATGAAAAGTAAATTTAAGTTTTACCCATGACTTTTACTAATTCATCGAAATGTATGGTGAGAGAATTGTTAGTTTTTTCTAAGAAGGCATTTTTCTTAATTTACCTTTATCTGTGAGGGCAGAGGTTCCCCTAAAAAAGAAGTTTGGAATAAGTATAGAGGTGATCTTTTTCACAGAGGGTACATAATGGGCTATATTTGCTAGCAAAACTGGCATATTATGTGACATGTTCATTTTTATTTTCTTATGTAGCAAACCAGTCATCTAAAAACTACTGTGAACTGATGGTTACATTGAATTTTTATGGAAACATGCATTCTGGTTTTTGTAAAAGCTTTTTTTTTCCTTTTGTTATTGGAATTTATGTTCATTCTACAAGATTTTCAAAAAAAAGTCTATTCTTTACTGCTCAGGGAATATCAGCAAAAATGACTTAATTTGGGCAGCTTTATTGACTAATTTCCTTTCTCTGGAGATATTTGGAAACCCTGAAAATATAAAAGTGAAATTAATTCCATTATACTTAATTAAAAGGTAGTATGAGTTCATATTGGTCTGATGACTTCCAGATTCCCATTGTCAACACTGGCAGTCAAGCCCATTGAACCTTTTCCTGGTAAAATTCAGAGTAAAATTATACATGCCTCATCATCTTTAAATAGTCAGGTTTTTCTCCCTATTTTTTTCTCTTTACATCTTTTTAAGGAAAAGAAACCTTAGCCAAAAAGGGGGAAAATAGTGCATTTTAATAAAACATTATACAATTTCTTGTGGAATTCAAGTTATAAAATATAAGAATCATGTATCTTATAAATAAATATATGATGATGTTACCAAACCAAATATTTCCAGGCTGTTGTATACCATGGTAACCCAAATCCTTCACAATGGATTATGTCATAATTCTATAAGAAAGCATCGCTGTGCTGCCACTGGTGGGGCCAGCACTGCCCCCCAGGCTCTGCTCTGGGACCTCAGAGTCAGGTGCAGGGACCAGGCCCAGTGCTTCCTACCCTGCCTGCTTGATTGATGGAACGGGAGGAGGGAGCCTCATGCATGCTGCTAGGATGGGTTTCCAGGCACTTTAATGCACCACTTCTCCCGTGGATAGGAATCTCATTGCTCTTGAGGGTAATACAGTGTCATTATTACTGCATACACATATTTTACTGCCAAGCAACCATTAGGAATTTGAAGCCCATGTTCTGCTACATTTATTTCTCTCATTGTGCATTTACTCTCACCTCCAGGTACTGAGGGGAGACTTTGTCTAATCACATTTCATTTACGGTGAAAGAAATTTTGCATTGGAAGTGACAAAGAAAATAACCAGCATTGGGCACACAGCAATTCACCATGTAAAGCTTCTGTCACCTGGTAGTTATAGATGAACTTTGTTGGCACGTGCTAATAAAATACATGAAGTTCCTGAGATATAACCTTGATTTAATTTTATAAACCTTGTGCATTTTACTCTGAATGCAAACTTACTCCTAGTTTTGGTAAAATGAAAAATATTTTTTTCTAATATTTATCTGTTTGGCTATCTGAACATTTGTATTTTAGGGATAGCCATGACACTGAACTTGAAGTGAAATTTAATCCAAGCCCTTTGGCAAAGCAGCAAACTATCTGTACCCCACTACCTAGGAGCTTCTTATTTTATATTGTCAATTCAAAAACTGTAAACATTTCAAGATAGGGCCCTGGTCTTTTATTTTGTTGTCTCTACTCCAATATCTACTATGTTGTTAGCTGTTTATACCAACAAGCTTTTGGCTGGACTGAACTGATTTAGACAGAAGTATGCTTTATTGCTCTATTATAGTGTTTGCACGATCAGAATGTTGGGATGAGTTAATTGACATGTATTCCAGGTCAGAACATAAAGGGTCAAAAATCCAAACACTTGCTAAAACTGGTGGAAGAAACATTCTGATTCCAAATGCACCTTCACCCTCTGGCTCCTGGTGGAGTACTGAGACCATGGCATTGTGTAACAAGTGAACTTTTATTGATATATCAATTAATATTAGTCAGGGTGTGCCCTTTCTCAGGCTCATAACTAATATTTATGTCTAAAGGTGGCATATTTTCTGTACCAGTATGCTAGCGTATGAATGCAGAAATGTCTACTGATATGTAAACATCAACACACAAGCTTCAAAGGGCACTGAATTAAAACATTTCAAAGAAACTTTTTGTAAACTGATGTGAATTAAAATTAGCAGTTAGCTCTTTCTGAAAGAAAACTTTATTGAAATTACAGAAGAGACTGCTAATTTTCACACCACCAATCAAAGAATAAGAAGACACAACTGGTGAATTTAATTTTGTCCTCTTGAGGTTAACACCATCATTTTGTTGAACAGTTCCTGACATTCTGGCATTTCTACACTGCTTTGGTAGAAAGGAAATGAAATAACTAATATCTTAGTTCCTCGATGTCAACTCTTTTAGACAAAACAGATCTTTAATGCATTTTTTTTTCCAAATGTATATCACAACCAGTTACTTCTGAGGAGTAAAAGCACACACTACATCTCTGTAAATAATGCTGAAATCACTAGTTTACAAATCTGAGAATCCAGGCTTATATTAATGTAAGCTGACTGGCCTGGCAGTAGTTTCTAAAATAATATTTGTTTTATTGAAATTAATTCAAATTTGCTTATCAGCATTTTAATGTAATTAGTTTTTTAACAACTTTATTGGAGTATAATTGCTTTACAGTGTTGTTTTAGTTTCTGCTGTATAACAAAGTGAATCAGCTACACGCATACCTATATCCCTATACCCCCTCCCTCTTGTGTCTCCCTCTAACTCTCCCTATCCCACACCTCCAACACCAAGCTGATCTCCCTGTGCTATGCAGCTGCTTCCCAATAGCTATCTATTTCACATTTGGTAGTATATATAAGACAGTATTACACTCTCACTCCGTCCCAGCTTACTTTTCCCCCTCCCTGTGTCCTCAAGTCCATTCTCTACCTCTGCGTCTTTATTCCTCTCCTGCCCCTAGGTTCTTCAGAACGTTTTTTTTTTTTTTTAGATTCCATATATATGTGTTAGCATATGGTATTTGTTTTTCACTTTCTCACTTACTTCACTCTGTATGACAGACTCTAGATACATCCACGTCACTACAAATAACTCAATTTCATTTCTTTTTATGGCTGAGGAATATTCCATTGTATATATGTGCCATATCTTCTTTATCCATTCACATGTCGATGGACAGTTAGGTTGCTTCCCTGTCCTGGCTATTGTAAATAGTGCTGCAATGAACATTGGGGTACATGACTCTTCTTGAATTATGGTTTTCTCAGGATATATGCCCAGTAGTGGGATTGCTGGGTCATATGGTAGTTCTACTTTTAGTTTTTTAAGGAACCTCCGTACTGTTCTCCATAGAGAATGTATCAGTTTACATTCCCAACAACAGTGCAAGAGGGTTCCCTTTTCTCCACACCCTCTCCAGCATTTATTGTTTCTAGATTTTTTGATGATGGCCATTCTGACTGGTATGAGGTGATACCTCATTGTGGTTTTTATTTGCATTTTTTTTAATGATTAATGATGTTGAGCATCTTTTCATGTGTTTGTTGTCTGTATATCTTCTTTGGAGAAATGTCTATTTAGGTCTTCTGCCCATTTTTGGATTGGGTTGTTAGATTTTATGATATTGAGCTGCATGAGCTGATTGTATATTTTGGGGATTAATCCTTTGTCAGTTGCTTCATTTGCAAATATTTTCTCCCATTCTGAGGATTGTCATTTTGTCTTGTTTATGGTTTCCTTTGCTATGCAAAAGCTTTTAAGTTTCATTAGGTCCCATTTGTTTATTTTTGTTTTTATTTGCATTTCTCTAGGAGGTGGGTCAAAAAGGATCTTGCTGTGATTTATGTCATAGAGTGTTCTGCCTATGTTTTCCTCTAAGAGTTTGATAGTGTCTGGCCTTACATTTCGATCTTTAATCCATTTTGAGTTTATTTTTGTGTATGGTGTTACGGGGTGTTCTTAATTTCATTCTTTTCCATGTAGCTGTCCAGTTTTCCCAGCACCATTTATTTAAGAGGCTGTCTTTCCTGCATTGTATATTCTTGCCTCCTTTATCAAAGTTAAGGTGACCATATGTGTGTGGGTTTATCTCTGGGCTTTCTAACCTGTTGCATTGATCTATATTTCTGTTTATGTGCCGTACCATACTGTCTTGATTACTGTAGCTTTGTAGTATAGTCTGAAGTCAGGGAGCCTGATTCCTCCAGCTCCGTTTTTCTTCTCAAGTTGGTTTTGGCTATTCGGGATCTTTTGTGTTTCCATACAGATTGTGAATTTTTTTTGTTCTAGTTCTGTGAAAAATGCCCTTCGTAGTTTGATAGGGATTGCATTGAATCTGTAGATTGCTTTGGGTAGTATAGTCATTTTCACAATGTTGATTCTTCCAATCCAGGAGCATGGTATATCTCTCCATCTGTTTTATCATCTTTAATTTCTTTCATCAGTGTCTTATAGTTTTATGCATACAGGTCTTTTCTCTCCTTAGGAAGGTTTATTCCTAGGTATTTTATTCTTTTTGTTGCAGTGCTAAATGGGAGTGTTTCCTTAATTTCTCTTTCAAATATTTCATCATTAGTGTATAGGAATGCAAGAGATTTCTCTGCATTAATTTTGTATCCTGCTACTCTACCAAATTCATTGATTAGCTCTAGTAGTTTTCTGGTAGCATCTTTAGGATACTCTATGTATCATATCATATTATCTGCAAACAGTGAGAGTTTTACTTCTTCTTTTCCAATTTGGATTCCTTTTATTTCTTTTTCTTCTCTGATCGCTGTGGCTAAAAATTCCAAAACTATGTTGAGTAGTAGTGGTGAGAGTGGGCAACCTTGTCTTGTTTCTGATCTTCGAGGAAATGCTTTCAGTTTTTCACCATTGAGAACAATGTTGGCTGTGGGTTTGTCATATATGGCTTTTATTATGTTGAGGTAGGTTCCCTCTATGCCTATTTTCTGGAGAGATTTTATCGTAACTGGATGTTGAATTTTGTCAAAAGCTTTTTCTGTGTCTATTGAGATTATCATATGGTTTTTATCCTTCAGTTTGTTAATATGGTGTATCACATTGTTTGATTTGCATATATTGAAGAATCCTTGCATTCCTCGGATAAAGCTCACTTGATCACAGTGTATGATCCTTTTAATGTGCTGCTGGATTCTGTTTGCTAGTATTTTGTTGAGGATTTTTGCGTCATCAGAGATATTGGCCTGTAGTTTTCTTTTTTTGTGACATCTTTGTCTGGTTTTGGTATCAGGATGATGGTGGCCTCGTAGAATGAGTTTGGGAGTATTCCTCCCTCTGCTATATTTTGGAAGAGTTTGAGAAGGATAGGTGTTAGCTCTTCTCTAAATGTTTGATAGAATTTGTCTGTGAAGCCATATGTTCCTGGGCTTTTGTTTGTTGGAAGATTTTTAATCACAGTTTCAATTTCAGTGCTTATGATTGGTCTGTTCATATTTTCTATTTCTTCCTGGTTCAGTCTTCGCAGGTTGTACTTTTCTAAGAATTTGTCCATTTTTCCAGGTTGTCCATTTTATTGGCATATTGGCTTGTAGTAATCTCTCATGATCCTTTGTATTTCTGCAGTGCAGTTGTTACTTCTTTTTCATTTCTAATTCTATTGATTTGAGTCTTCTCCCTTTTTTTCTTCATGAGTCTGGCTAATGGTTTATCAATTTTGTTGATCTTCTCAAAGAACCAGCCTTTAGTTTTATTGATCTTTGCTATTGTTTCCTTCATTTCTTTTTCATTTATTTCTGATCTGATATTTATGAGTTCTTTCCTTTGCTCACTTTCCTTCTGCTAACTCTAATTGCTTTAGGTGTAAGGTTAGGTTGTTTATTTGAGATTTTCAATTTTTCTTGAGGTAGGATTATATTGCTATAAACTTCCCTCTTAGAACTGCTTTTGCTGCATACCATACATTTTGAGTCGTCGTGTTTTCATTGTCATTTGTTTCTAGGTATTTTTTGATTTCCTCTTTGATTTCTTCAGTGATCTCTTGGTTATTAAGTAGTGTACTGTTTAGCCTCTGTGTGTTTGTATTTTTTTACAGTTTTTTTCTGTAATTGATATCTAGTCTCATAGCATTGTGGTCGGAAAAGATACTTGATACGATTTCAATTTTCTTAAATTTACCCAGCCTTGATTTGTGACCCAAGGTATGGTCTATCCTGGAGAATGTTCCATGAGCACTTGAGAAGAAAGTGTATTCTTTTGTTTTGGGGTGGAATGTCCTATAAATATCAATTAAGTCCATCTTGTTTAATGTGTCATTTAAAGCTTGTGTTTCCTTATTTATTTTCATTTTGGATGATATGTCCATTGGTGAAAGTGGGGTGTTAAAGTCCCCTACTATGATTGTGTTACTGTCGATATCCCCTTTTATGGCTGTTAGCATTTGCCTTATGTATTGAGGTGCTCCTATGTTGGGTGTATAAATATTTACAATTGTTATATCTTCTTCTTGGGTTGATCCCTTGATCATTATGTAGTGTCCATCTTTGTCTCTTGTAATAGTCTTTATTTTAAAGTCTATTTTGTCTAATACGAGAATTGCTACTCCAGCTTTCTTTTCATTTCCATTTGCATGGAATATCTTTTTCCATCCCCTCACTTTCAGTCTGTATGTGTCCCTAGGTCTGAAATGGGTCTCTTGTAGACAGCATATATATGGGTCTTGTTTTTGAATCCATTCAGCCAGTCTATGTCTTTTGGTTATAGCATTTAATCCATTTACATTTAGGGTAATTATCAATATGTATGTTCCTATTACCATTTTCTTAATTGTTTTGGGTTTGTTTTTGTAGGTCTCTTCCTTCTCTTGTGTTTCCTGCCTAGAGAAGTTCCTTTAGCATGTGTTGTAAAGCTGGTTTAGTGGTACTGAATTCTCTTTACTTGTGCTTATCCGTAAAGGTTTTAATTTCTCTGTCGAATCTGTATGAGATCCTTGTTGGGTAGAATAATCTTGGTGGTAGGTTTTTCCCTTTCATCATTTTAAATATATCCTGCCACTCCCTTCAGGCTTGCAGAGTTTCTGCTGAAAGAACAGCTGCTAACCTTATGAGGATTCCCTTATATGTTATTTGTTGCTTTTCCCTTGCTGCTTTTAATAATTTTTCTTTGTATTTAATTTTTGATAATTTGATTAATAAGTGTCTTTGCATGTTTCTCTTTGGGTGTGTCCTGTATGGTACTCTCTGTGCTTCCTGGACTTGATTAACTATTTCCTTTTCCATGTTAGGGAAGTTTTCGACTATAATCAGTTTAAATATTTTCTCAGACCCTCTCTTTTTCTCTTCTTCTTCTGGGACCCCTGTAATTGAATGTTGGTGCATTTAATGTTGTCCCAGAGGTCTCTGAGACTGCCCTCAATTCTTTTCATTCTTTTTTCTTTATTCTGTTCCCTGGCAGTTATTTCCACCCTTTTATCTTCCAGCTCACTTATCCATTCTCTGCCTCAGTTATCCTGTTATTGATACCTTCTAGCTTATTTTTAATTTCAGTAATTGTGTTGTTCATCACTGTTTGTTTGCTCGTTAGTTCTTCCAGTTCCTTGTTAAATGTTCCCTGTGTTTTCTCCATTCTGTTTCTGAGATTTTGGATCATCTTTCCTATCATTACCCTGAATTCTTTTTCAGGTTGGTTGCCTGTTTCATCTTCATTTATTTGGTCTTGTAGGTTTTTACCTTGCTCCTTCATCTATAACATATTTTTTGATTTTTTGTTGTTGTTGTTGGGTGGTGCTGTATTCCTGTCTTACTGGTTGTTTGGCCTGAGACTTCCAGCACTGGAGTTTGCAAGCAGTTGGTTAGAGCTGGGTCTTGGTGCTGAGATGAGGAACTTCGGGAGGCCTCACTTCGATTGATATTCCCTGGGGTCTGAGGTTCTCTGGTAGTCCAGCAGTTTGGACTTGGAACTCCCACCACAGGTGCTCGGGCCCGATCTCTGGCCTGGGAACCAAGATCCCCTAAGTTTTATGGCATGTTAAAAAAAAAAAGGAATAAAGAAAGAAATAAAGGAACAGTACAATATCAAAGAATAAAAAATGAAATAAAATTAGAAAGCTAAGAAATATATTAGGTAAAATAAAACTATAATTGAAACAACCAGCACTGGGGGTTCCTCCCGTCCCCTTAGGTGTCTGTGGTCCCCCACCAGTGCCTGGTAAGTACCCTCGTTGTCTATGTACTTAGTTTTTAATAACTTTAATTATCATAGTAATGGACCATGAACTTTAAAGGATACCAGATCTTTTGATTTAAAAACGGATGCTACTCTGATTAAGTGGTGACATCAGAGTTTGACCTGGAAATTGAATGTATAATTGTGTGATTGAGTCAGTGTAAAATTGGCCAAAGCTCTTTTGAAATTAGAGAAAATTTCCTCCAGTAGGCTAGGATGATGGATGACAAAGGAACTGAACCAGAGTAACCAGTCACATGCTCATGTTCTTGTTATGAGCTCATTCAGTCCCTCCATACTGATGCTTCCTCTGTTAATGGTGTTTCTTTGCCTTGGCCCACTGGGCTCTAAACCATAGAGACTGCATAATAGAAACATGACCCATTTACTGAGCTACTCACAAACTCTGAGGTTCCTTTCTTCAGATGTGCTTTATGTGGTCTGTACTTTGAGGGCTTAGTTACTTTTTTTTTTTACTTCCTATTTCGAAATAGTTATAGATTCACAGGAAGTGGCAAAAATGTACAGAGAGATCCCATGTACTTTTCACCCAATTTCCTCCGATGATAACATCTTGCATAATTTCAAAACTAGGAAATTAACACCAGCACAATCCATAGAGCTTATTCAGATTTCATTAGTTTGATATACATTTGTGCGTGTGTATGTGCATGCATGTGTGTAGTTCTATGCAATATAAGCGCCATGACAACCAGGATATAAAACTGTTCCATCATCACAAGTCTTGCTCATGCTGCTGTTTATAGGCACATCTATCCCCCTTCTCCCCACCACTAACACTTGGCCACCACTAATCCATTCTACATGTTTATAATTATGTTATTTCAAGAATGATATAAATGGAATCATACATTGTGTAACTTGGTGATATTGGCTTTTTCATTCAGTGTAATACCCTTGATATCAAGTCCAGTTCTTAAGAGTTTCAATGATGGGTTCTTTTTTATTGTTGAGTGGCAATCCATGGTGTGGAGGTACCACAGTTTGTTTAGCCAATTACCCATTGCAGGGTATCTGGGTTGTTTCTAATTTTTGGCTGTTACAAATAAAGCTGCTTTCAACATTCACGTACAGGTTTTTGTGTGAACATAACTTCCATTTTTATGGGATAAAAGAGCCACAATTGTTAGATTGGACAGTAAGTGCATGTTTAGTTTGAGAAGAAACTTCCAAACTATTTTTTCAGGGTAGCTATACTATTTTACATTCCTACCAGCAATGTATAAGTAGCGTAGTTTTCTCTGCATCCTCACCATCCTGAGTATTGGTGCTCTGGAGTCTGACTTAACACTGGGTAGAGTGAGTCCTATTTTTTTCTTCCTTTTAAAACTTGTTTTAGCAATTATAGCCCCTTTGCTTTTTCATATACTTTGCAGAATAAGATTGTCTGTGTCTATAAAAATCTTTGTTAGAATTTTTAAGGGAATTACATTAAGCCTATAGACCAGTTTCAGGAGAATTAATACCTTCACTACTGCTGCATCTTCAAATCCATTAACAGAATATGTGTCTCTATTTATGTAGGTCTTTGATTTCTTTCATCAGCATTTTGTATTCAGCATACAGATCCTGTATATGTTTTGTTAGTTTCATGGCAAAGTATTTAGTTTTCTTTGAAGCAAATGTAAAAATGATATTGTGTTTTAAACTTTAGTTTCCACATGCTTGTTGTTAGTATATGTGAGTGATTTTTTGTTGATCTCGTATCTTGCAGCCTTGCTAAACTAACTTCATAGGTCTAGGAGTTTTTTATAGGTTCCTTGAGATTGTCTATGCAGAAAATCATATCATCTGAAAATAGCTTAGTTTTAGTTTTGGAGCTTATATACCTGTGCTTTTACATTTATGGCAAATATTTGTTCCTTTTGAAATTATTGTTCATTATATATTGTTTTCTATAACCTTGAGTGGATCAATGACTTTTTAAAATAGCTCTTAGGTCAATGGTTCTTAAAGTGTGGTTGGGCACTCCCAGGAGTCCTTTGAGATATTTTCAGTGGGTCCACAGGGTCAAAATTTTGATCAAAATTATACCAGGATGTTATTTGCCATTTTTGCCATTTCATGAATCTGCAGTGGAATATTCCAGAGGCTACATGACATGTAATATGGCACAAGATTTAGGAATCCAGCAGTCTTCCATTATGTTAACACACTGAAGAGACTTGCAAAAGTGCAAAATAATACCACTCACTAATTTTTTTGTTTTGAAAAATATAGTTATTTTTTTCAGATTTATGTAAACATAAATGTATGTTAACATGAATGCATTTATTTTAAAAATGAATTACTACATAAACATGTGTAAGTTTCCTCAGAAACTAAAATAATTTCTAATGTAAAAATATTGATAGATATAACTCATAAGAAAAACTCTGACGTCTTTAATAATTTCTAAGAGTTTGAGGTTCTAAAATGAAAAAGTTTGAGAATCTCTAATTTAGTTCAATCCTATTTAAATGAATTCTCTGGCTCACTAATTTATCTTCTAGCACATCATCTGGTATTAATATAGGTTGATTTTAGGAAAATATCTTTATCTTGCTAGTTTATTTATGACAGAGAAAAGGGTTCTGTCAGGTTTACAACTATTTCTTTAATTGAAATCTTACATGAAAGTCCAATATTTAAAAGTGAGAACAACAGCAGGGGTAGTGCTCTGTCCTCACACCATAGGGGCCACAGTAGAACACATTCCAGGGATCCTTTGAGTGTAATATGAAAATAAGGATTGTAGAGAATTAATTGCATAACTATGTAAACAAGGCATGGTTGCTATATGTTATCAGCACTGGACCCTTAAATCCAGAATTATGCTTAGTGGCTGACACAGACTAGGGCTCAGTAAATGTGTCACAGGAGTGACTGACTACTGGAATGTGGCTATAACTTCAGATCATTTTTGAAACAGTAGTTATTGACAAGAGCTGGGGACAGAAATACACACAGTCATGGTGGCAGGTGGTGGTCAGCAGGAACTGCCCAACACAGCCTCACTGTTGGGGGAGATGGAGAAATGCCAGGATCTCTTCCTCCTCTCTGGTATTTTCTGAGGGAGGGGAGCAGTGAAATGGGGGTGGCCAGAGACATCCAATATGGAAGGAGCTTCTGGTGTGGCTGGGGGGAGGAGAAGGATGAAGGAACAGAGGAAAGGGAGGGCTGGGGAGGAAGGGGGAACAGGGGTCTATGCTGGACTCAGGTGGTTGGTGAGGGAAGTCGGAGAAGGGAGGGGTCATGGGGAGTGTGGGGACAGGTCAGGAGGAAGGGTCTTGGAAGAAGGTGGGCGGGGGGAATAATGGAGGGTGGGTCATGGGGGAAGAGGCTAGAGAGGAAGGGAAGCGTGTGGAAGGCGGAGGGATCCAGGACCTTGGGGTAGGTAATTCAGGCAGCCCCATCAGCTCCAGCCATTATTTGAATTCAATGAATGGATTTTGGCATCAGAGGCAAGAGAAGCAGAGATCTCCACCACCCCCTCCCATTCCTCTCCCACCCACATTCCCAAATCCTACCCCTGCCCCTCAATTCCATGGGGGCCCATCCAGATCCGAGGATGGGGAACAAAAGGGGGAGGTAGCAGCACTGGGTGCAAGCAGGGGGAGGGGTGAGATGGGAGCAGGGAGGTAGGGGCTGGTAATGAGATGAAAGTGGAGGGTGATGCTGGGGTGCTTGCAATAAGAAGTCCAGAAATGGAACAAGAAGAGCCAGACAGTCCCCTCTGGACTAGGAGCCCAGAACAGTTCTGGGGGTCCTTGTTCCCCATCTGCTCTGTGGCCGGGGGTTGGCCATGGTCCTCCTTGAACTTCTGTAAAACAAGGCGGGTTAGATGAGGCTGTCCTTGGAGAGTCTCCCTAAGTCCTGCTATTGCATCTCCTTAGGCTGAGGGTAGGGATCCTTTAGGATCCTCTGTATTTTTGAAGGAAGATTCCATAGGTGTTTGTTGAATGAATAAGTGATGGATCAAATTCCTTCAAGTGGCTTCCCATCACTTTTATTTTTTTATTTTTTTAACATCTGTATTGGAGTATAATTGCTTTACATGTTGTGTTAGTTTCTGCTGTATAACAAAGTGAATCAACTATATGTATACATATATACCCTCCCTCTTGCATCTCCCTCCAGCCCTCCCTATCCCACCCCTCTAGGTAGTCACAAAGCACCGAGCTGATCTTCCTGTGCTATGCGGCTTCTTCCCACTAGCTATCTATTTTACATTTGGTAGTGTATATATGTCGATGTCACTCTCTCACTTCGTCCCAGCTTACCCTTCCCTCTCCCCGTGTCCTCAAGTCCATTCTCTACATCTGTGTCTTTATTACTGTCCTGCCCCTAGGTTCTTCAGAACCTTTTTTACTTTTTAATTCCATATATATGCATTAGCATATGGTATTTGTTTTTCTCTTTCTGACTTATTTCACTCTGTATGACAGATTCTAGGTCCATCCACTTCACTACAAATAACTCAATTTTGTTTCTTTTTATGGCTGAGGAATATTCCATTGTATATATGTGTCACATCTTCTTTATCCATTCATCTGTCGATGGACACTTAGGTTGCTTCCATGTCCTGGCTATTGTAAATAGAGCTGCAATGAACATTGTGGTACATGACTCTTTTTGAATTATGGTTTTCTCAGGGTATATGCCCAGTAGTGGGATTGCTGGGTCATATGGTAGTTCTATTTTTAGTTTTTTAAGGAACCTCCATACTTTTCTCCATAGTGGCTGTATCAACTTACATTCCTACCAACAGTGCAAGAGGGTTCTCTTTTCTTCACACCCTCTCCAAAATTTATTGTTTGTAGATTTTTTGACGATGGCCATTCTGACCGAGGTGATACCTCATTATGGTTTTGATTTGCATTTCTCTAATGATTAGTGGCGTTAAGCATCTTTTCATGTGTTTGTTGGCAATCTGTATATCTTCTTTGGAGAAATGTCTATTTAGGTCTTCTGCCCATTTATTGGATGGGATTGTTTGTTTTTTTGATATAGAGCTGTATGAGCTGCTTGTATATTTTGGAGATTAATCCTTTGTCAATTGTTTCGTTTGCAAATATTATTTCCCATTCTGAGGGTTGTCTTTTTTGTCTTGTTTATGGTTTCCTTTGCTATGCAAAAGCTTTTAAGTTTCATTAGGTCCCATTTGTTTATTTTTGTTTTTATTTCCATTTCTCTAGGAGTCCCATCACTTTTAAGATCAAATCCAGCCTCTCACCATGGCCAAAAAAAAACCTTCCCCCCAGACTCCTCCTCTCTCTGCTAGACCACTCAGCTCCAGCCACACTTCCCTCCTTGCTGTTTCTTTAACAAACCAAGCTCATCCTACCTCAGTACCTCAGGGCCTTTGCACCTACTGTTTTATTGTGCCTGGCTGGCCCTTTTTAGCTTTCAAGTTTCATGTCATCTTCTCAGGCTTTCACAGATCCCCTTGTCTGAAGTGGCCAGAGTAATTATCTTTTTGTTTGTTTTCTGCTTCCTCTAATCACGGAGTGGCAAACTTTCCTTGTAAAGGGCCAGAAAAAAAAAAAAAAAAAAGAAAAGAAGTAAAGAAATAGTAGTCATTGAAGTGAAACTTCATCAATAGAAACAAAAAACAAGCTTTATTTCCATGGGGCCATAACCACTTAATGCATTTCACATCTAAGTATAATCAGACAAATATCTGAGTTATACATAATTGATAAATGAATATATGACAAAACTTAGGCAAGAAGTCACTGTTGAAGCTGTATTTCTAGGAAAGAAAGGGACTATATGAACAGTAAGAGGAAAGCTGCTTTAATTGTAGAAGGTGAGGAAAATGACCAGTCAAGAGCAATTTTTAACAACATTCTCCTTACCGTATGAATTCTGCCAAATTATTATTACTTTAAATTTTCTCACTCTCACAATTAAGCACATCCAAGTGCTTAGTGATGATGTTTGCAGAGTAGAGAAGTGTTATAAACATAAGACCCATCCATCAGACTAGAACATCATTGAAAGAAATGACATGTGCTTTTTTGCTGAGGCTATTCCAGAAATGAAAAAGAAAAAGATGATTATATTAACGGATGTGCAAAAATTAAAAAAAAAAAACGGAACTTGATGGGATAGTTAAGGCAGTTGCTTATTAAGCTAGGAGGCCTTCCGTACACTCTGGCTCGCCACATTGCTAGTTCTTATGGGGTTCCATGTGCTGTGCCATTGGCTTTGGTTGGCTGTGGACAGGAGTGATTTCCAGTAGCTCTCCTTATCTCAAGCCAAGGCTAAATGCAAACAAACTGAGGCCACCATGCCACCTAGGACCCTGTTTCTCACAGTCAGCAGGAAACACATTCTTTATAAGATTTCTATTTTTATTTTTTTAAAAAATGTGGGCCTGTTTGTTGTATCATCATTAAAACAGTCAGCGGATAAGGAAAAATTGATGGATAACTTCCTGATGTAAATGAATGTCTTTTTTTTTTTAACTCCCCTGAGAGTAGAGGTCAGTAACATGCTCTAGGGCAGTAATACAGATTTTACTACTTATAAGAAGAAACCTTGACAATAATGCTGCAAGCTTGATAAGAGTTCAGTGCAAGGCAAAGCAAAGGAAGAAGAATTGAGGAAAAGTGAAGGAAAGCACTTTAGTACAGCAATGAACTGCATATTCTCATTAATATTTGTACCCAACCAGTAGAAATATCCTTTACTCCTGGCTGTAATTCCAGAAGAGGCAGAAATTCTTAGCCCCAGAACAAGAGAAGCCATAACTGGCTCGGATTTCCATGCCTACTTGCCATACAGTGTACCTGGTATATTATTATTTGCTTATTATTTTCCTTTCCCTGCAATTAGAAGACACAGTTCATGAAAACAAAAGATTTCTGCCTGTTTTCTTTACCACTATAAACCCAGTGCACAAAACAAGCATTCAGTATTTGTTGATTATACCTATATACAGTTTCTAATAGTGAGTTTTTGGTTTTGGTTGTGTTGTCCTTTATTAGCTGAAAGTGAAGGACAACACAGACTTCCAAGGAAAAGTTAATGAGAATCATGAAGAGAAGTCCCTGTAATTGTGACTCATATACGTATTTGTAGAAATTATGTCTCCAGTAACATTCCTACATGCAGGACAAATATCAGAAATTAGACATCAACTCTAGTAAAACTTAAAGATTTCTGTCAGCCTATAGAAGTGGTTCTCAAACACTTTTGTCTCAGAACCACTTTACACTTTTAAAATTTTTGAGGACTCCAAAGACTTTGTGTTTATTTGGGATATATCTATAGATATTTACCATATCAAAAATTAAAGCTGTTAAAATTTAAAACATTTATTTATTAATTCATTAAAAATAAAATAGCATGTTTTTATAGACAGTTACTATAGTTTCCAAAACAAAAAGTGAAAGAAAGAGTAGCATTGTTTCACAATTTTGCTAATCTCTTTAATGTCTAACTTAATATTGTAGAAGGCAGCTAGTTTCTCCTATATGCTCCTACATTCAATGTATTGCAGTATCTCATATGAGATTGAAAATGACAGTCTTTTGTTCAAATAATATCATCCACAAAATACCACAGCTAACATTATACTTAATGGTGAAAGAGTGACTACTTTTCCCCTAAGATCAGGAATAAGGCAAACATGTCTACTGTCACCTCTCTTATTCAACATAGTACTGGAAGTGTTAGCCAGCGCAATAGGGAAAGAAGAAGTAATAAAAGGTACCAGATTTGAAAGCAACAAAGAGAACTGTCCCTATTTGCTGATGACATAATTGTCTATGTAAAATGTCCCATGGAATCTAACAAACAAAAACAAACGACCCCCCCAAAAAAAACCCTGCTAGAAACTAATTAGTGAGTTCAGCAAGGTCATAGGAAACAAGATCAATGTTAAAAATTTGTTTTCACTTCTACATGCTTGCAATAAAACTGTGGACATAGAAGTTAAAAGCACAGTATGATTTACAATCACTCAAAAAATGAAACAGGTGTAAATCTAACATAACATATAGTATAGAACTTATAAGCTTAAAACTATAATATAATGAAATAGAAATCATCTAAGTAAATGTTCATGGATTGGAAGACAACATAGTAAAGATTTCAGTTCTCAAACTGAGATACAGATATAACACAATCTGGGGGCACAGTTCAGTGGTAGAGCATTTGACTGCAGATATAACACAACTCCCATCAATACAGCAACAAGGGGCTTCCCTGGTGGCGCAGTGGTTGAGAGTCCGCCTGCCGATGCAGGGGACACGGCTTCGTGCCCCAGTCCGGGAAGATCCCACATGCTGCAGAGCGGCTGGGCCCGTGAGCCATGGCCACCGAGCCTGCGCGTCTGGAGCCTGTGCTCCTCAACGGGAGAGGCCACAACAATGAGAGGCCCGCGTACCGCAAAAAAAAAAAAAAAAAAAAAAAACAGCAGCAAGGTTTTTTTTTTTAATATATATAGACAAAAATATTCTAAAATTTATATGGACTTGAAAAGGACTTATAATAGCTAAAACATTAGAAAAAGAAGAAAAAAGTGGGAGGAATCTTCCTACATAGGTTCAGTAATTATGATTATGTGGCATTGGCAAAGTGATAGATAACTGGAACAGAATAGAGTACCTAGAAATAGACCCACACAAATATGCTCAAGTGATATTTGACAGAGGTGCAAATGCAATTCAGTGAAGGAAGGATAGCTTTTTCAACAAGTGGTTCTATAGCAATTGGACATCCATAGGCAAAAAATTGCATCTCCATCAACTTCATACCCTGTACATAAATTAAGTTAAAATGGATCATTAACTTAAACGTAAACTTATAAAATTTTTAGAAAAAAAGAATGAGATAATCTTTGAGTTTTCGGGCTAGGCCAATAGTTCTAACTTAGACTTGACCTCAAAACACAATCAATAAAAGGAAAAATTGATAAGCTTAATCTCATCAAAATTAAAAACTTTTGTTCTATGAAAGGCCCTGTTAAGAGGATGTCGACAAGTTACACACTTGGAGAAAATATTTGGAAATGAAGTATCTGACAAAAGACTTCATCCAGAATATATGAAGAACTCTCAAAGCTCAACAGTAAAACAAACAAACAAAAAATTTTTCAAGTGATCAGAGTTTTATACTTTATGTGCAGTCAGCATCAAGGGAGTTTTGGTGTATTGTTTTTTAAAAGCCATCTTGGGGATAAATCGATTTGTTTATTTTTATTTTTAAATTTTATTTATATTCTGCTGTGTTAGGTCTTCGTTGCTGCACGTGGGCTTTCTCTAGTTGTGGCAAGTGGGGGCTACTCTTCGTTGTGGTGCGTGGGCTTCTCATTCTGGTGGCTTCTCTCGTTGTGGAGCATGGGCTCTAGGCGCACAGGCTTCAGTAGTTGTGGCTTATGGGCTCTAGAGCACAGGCTCAGTAGTTGTGGCACACGGGTTTAGTTGCTCTGCGGCATGTGGGATATTCCCAGACCAGGGCTCAAACCCGTGTCCCCTGCACTGGCAGGTGGATTCTTAACCACTGCGCCACCAGGGAAGTCCAATTTGTTTATATTGATGTAACCTATTTAAATTATATTGGCGTAGAATCTTTTATACAGTATTAAAAGAAAGAGCAGAATGAGTGGTGTTAAGGACTAAATATTTGTGCCCCCCATTCATATATTGAAATCCTAACACCCACTGTGATGGTATTAGATGATGGGGCCTTTGGGAGGATGGAGCCCTCATGAATGGCACTAGTCCCCTTATAAGAAGAGAAATGAAAGAGGTGATCTCTGCTCTCTGCCATGTGAGGTTATAATGAGAAGACGGCTGTCTGCAAACCTGGAAGAGTTTTCTCACCAGACACTAAATCTCTTGACACCTTGACCTTGGATTTTCCAGTTTTCAGAACTATGAAGAATAGAAGTTTGTTGTTTAAGCCATCCAGTCTATGGTATTTTGTTACAGTAGCCCAAGATGACTAAAACAGATGTTATTATAGTACTTTAAGAATCATAAGGGTGACTATATAAAAGGGTGAAAAACTGGAGTTACCATGGAAACCCATCTTGCAGAGGCCAAGGCCTATTGGCATGTGACCTTACAGCAAGAACACACCAGGCTGAGAGGGCCTGCCTACTGCCTTGGCTCCCCAAATGCCATGACATTCAGTAAAATGATTCCCTTTAGCATCTCAGTATCCGCTGTGGGAATTAGGAAGGTAGTTAGAAAAGGGAAAAGGACTGATTGTTTTACAAAGTACCTTGGAGAGATTGGGACCCTTTGAAAAATCTATATTTTTCCGTCCCACGTTTCCCCAGCATGGGGAAACATGCTGCTTGTTCTTATGTGCTTCTGTAGATGGGCCAATTAGAATTAATTGGAACGGCATTGTTTTCATAAAAATACTAAGAGCCTGTGTATCACTTTTAATCAAATATAAAAAGTTACTTATTTATGCCAGCAACAATAATATACATTAGCACATTATAAAGATAATGCTTCTTCAGCAAATACTGAGTCGAATCTCCTCATTTTACATATGCGGGAAACTAAGGTTTTGTAAAGTGAATGGATTTCCCAGGTCCAAAAACTAATTAGTGGCCGAGCAAGCCCTAGAATCTAGGTCTTTGACTTCAAGTTTATGGTTGTTAATTATCCTACTTTATTAACAAACAAGATATATTCTAGTGGCAAATTGTCTTTTTTTGGTCCTTCCTCACCCACAAATGGTAGAAAAATATAGCTCACGTAAATATTCTATAATGTTTGCAGCAGACATTTAGAATGGTCTTAGTATATTCTAGGTCCTGACTAGTATTCTTCCTATTTTTCAGAGGCTGATAAGAAAAAAACATTGTATTTCCAAGATTCCCTTCTGGGTAGATTTCTGGATGTGTTCAGTTTCTGCCAATCATGTGCATTCTGGCAAGATTGGATTCAGGTCTGAGTTATGAAGGGAGGAAAGCAAGGGACAAGGCATCCATTTCATGGCATGGTCATGGTAGAGGCAGCTGGCTTTTACAGTTGTAGCTTTCTGCTGCTCTGGGGCCTCTTTCCTATTCACAGAAGATGAGTGTGGTTCTGAGGGCTGGAAGTAGCCTGGAAGTTTACCCTAGAGCCTGCTCTCCCACTGGTACCTGGTGGTAAATCCCTTTCTGTTCAACCTCATTAGAGTGATTTCTGTTGTGTTCTACTGAACCCTAACCAACACAGGGTTACAGGATGAAAATCAAACAAAAAGAAACTGTAAAATATACTAAAATGCAGAAATAGAAACTAGAGAGTCTTGAGCTAAGAAAGGAAAGTGGGGTTTGGGCTTTTAGGTGATGGGACCTGCTTTAGGGAAAGGCAAAATGCTGTGGAAGGGCACATGATTTCAAGCCCTAGAAGAAATCAGTAATGATTGAGGCACTCTTATGCCATGATTGCATTCTACAAATGAACCTCAAACAAGCACATGGGTCCCATCTGAAGATCTCTATCACCATTTGGTCTCTTGGAAGCTACATTAAAACAAACCAAGAAGTATGACTTCAGAAGCAGCTTTCTAGTAGACTTTCTGTGTCGGCAAAGTATCTCCTGATCTGCTTGCTGATGCCTGAAATTCCTTTAACAGGAGCAAATTATACATAATTAGAAATAAAAGTGTCAAAATGTAAATGCTGATTGAGTTGATGTGCAAAACTCATCAACAGTAAAGGGTAATTGGTTAATTAAATTAGAGTTAATGATAATTTTGGAGCTCATTGTTTTGGTGATGGAACTGATTAACATTTATAGAGGACCTACTACGAACCTGGCACAGGGCCTCATGCTTTCACATGTTCCGTGTCATTTGGTGTCTCTATAACTCTGTAGTTCTCTGTACAGTGTTTTTATTCCCATTTTCCAGGCACAGAGATTGATATTCAGAAAGATTAAAAAACTTGCCCCAAGTCAAGAAGACAAGGCCTGGGACAGAGGTTTCTCCAATTTCATAATTTTGAATTGGATCAGGTCTATTTGCTTTTACTTTGTTAGGGATAAATTGAAACTACGCTCAGATATAGTTTTCTCATGGGAAGGCAGGCAGGAAGTTCTGTTTTACATGATTTATGGCTTTTTTCCCTTTAAGATGGCTTACTTTTTTATGAAGGGTTTATTTAGCCCAGAGGATTCATTAATAACAACAATAACAACAAATAACATTTGTATAGATATATCAGTTGGCAGTCTACCCTGTTTTCTTGTAATGCATTTTCTTATGCGTTGTCTCATTTTATATTCATGACTTCCCAGTAGAGATAGGTACTATTCTTTCCTGATTTTAAGATGTAAATTGAGGGGTGGGAGGGAGACCCAAGAGGGAGGGGATATGGGGATATCTGTATACATATAGCTGATTCACTTTGTTATACAGCAGAAACTAACACACCATTGTAAAGCAATTATACTCCAATAACTATGTTAAAAAATATGTAACTTGAGTCCTGAAAGTTGAAGTTATTGCCTCAAATCACCCACTGAGTGGCGATTCTGGATCCCGAATGCTAGAAATCAGTCCCTACTCCTCACTAGAATCTATTATTGCTTATGAGAGATAAGCACCAACCTGGAGACCCTCAACCTGGGCCACATAAAGGACCAAAGCCACACAAAAAAATGATTCTGTTTAATACTTTATCCATTTCATTCCCATTAGCCACCCATATTATTGATCATTTTATGTGCTAACTATTCATGTCTCTCTTTTCAATATTCTGTACAGTCCAGACTATGAGAGCTGACATTTTGCCTATTCAATGTATTATTTCTTACACCTAACACAATGCATTGAATAGAGTAAGCATTCAACATATATTAGTGAATGAGTACTTCCGACTATAAGCTTGCAAAGCAGAATAAAAACAGTGAATTTTTCACTCCAGTGTTTTAGCTAAATTTTTTTTCCTTTATCAGCATGATGGATTTGGTTTTTAGTGACCAGCATGTTGCATAACACATATTGGTACTAAATTAATTACTGTACTTTTGGAACACCCCATTTTACTATCAGCTATATCTGGGCAAATATTTTACTACTAATTGAAAGATCTTTATAGAAGCACCTTCTGTAGAAAAGTATACTATTGTGATTTTCCCCCCTCCACACACCAAAATAAAACAAGTCCCACTGAACTAGTGATTTTTTGTGTGTGTGTGTGTGTGTGTGCTAAAACCAAATGGCAGCGGTACCTGCCTGTGGAATCATGATAAATGAAGTTTCCCCAAAGTGAAATTCAATCTGGGCCCTGAGTCATATTGCCAAGCACTGGCCAGTGAAAACAACCATTAAGAGAAAGAATCCTGATTTATTTCTTCAATTTTCTCAGACACACAGAGCATTTCTGGTCAAATGCTTTGTGGTCAAATGGCACCTAAATTGAATAAAACATTGCAATTTTAAGTCTTTATTTTTCTGACCTTTGTATATGATGGAAGACTATTGCAAGTCTGCTCTAGAAATCTCCCAGGTTTGAATGGATGTTTGCACCGAAGAACGTCCTAGCCTTTGTTGTGTGCCCTTAAGGTGGTGGTTACTGTCTGAAGTTTTATTTATTTATTTATTTATTAACTGCAGGAAACATCTAGTTCTGTTGAAAATGTCCATTTAGTTTGCAGGTCATTTTGCAGCCCCGGATACATAAATTCTTCAGAGAATTGTTGACTCTGAAATACTACAGTTGTGGCCTACAGGTTTTATGATGTGGGAAAGGCAGAAGGAAATAGAGCAAAAGTCTGATGACCTCGAACCATTCTAAATCACCTTGCTGCTAGGAAATTTGCTTTTCATGTCAATTGTTGTTGATCATGACAAATAATGTTAGCTTCTGTTTGGAGATGTTTATTGCAAAGAATGTTGAATTAATTCGCATACACTGGGTTTATTTAGGAATCAATAGCTAGCAGTTACAGAGATAATGGTCTCTGAAGGATCAGAAAGAATTAGGTAAGAATATGAAATGAAAATAGATTCAAAATTGGGTCAAGTCAATGAATTTTCCATTTCACATATTGATTTTAGCACTATTCACCTTGTATTAGAGTTAGGCGTTTCTTTGATTTATCCACTAGATTACTCTCTTATCAGTGTTAGAGGCTGAATTTTATTTATCTTTGCAAAATCAAAATGTTACCTGTGTAATCTAGCATCATTATCAAGCTGGTGCATAACAGACGCTCAGAAAAAAATAGTTGACACCTCAAATACTCTGTGTATATGTTATATGAACACTGCCCTTTAGGTGTATTCTATGATGAACACATACCAAGTGGATTTAAATTATTCACTTTAGTATAAAATAAATCCTATAATATAACTAACATTTCAGATTATAGGGCTTTTTTGAACTGCTTCTTTTGAGATTAATGCTACTAAAATTTTGGATGTTTCCATATACACAGAGAGAGAGAGAGAGAGAGATTCTCTGAATAAATTATGCAAATAAATTAATTTGGTGCACTATAATTTTTTACAACTTGCACAGAAATTTACTATATATCTTTTGTTTCTCCAAACAATACTGTGAAGTTGAAACATTAGGTGTATTATTATCATTAACTCCACTTTACAAAAGAGAAAGGCAGTGATTTTTCTTAAATTTTTTTACCTAATAGGTATTGGGCAAAAGATTGCAACACAGATTTTCTAACTTTAAATACTTTGAATTTTTCCACTGCATGCCATTTTTCACTTTAACCTAGGTTGGATGAAGTTAATATTTGTTGACTTTGTTGGTAGTTAAACTTAGAAAATGAGGTGTCCTTTCGAGTTTATTCCACAAATATGAAATGTACTTGGAGGCTGAGGGGTATGGTGAAAAGTATCTGGATTTGAAGTCAGAGTTTGCATTTCAGCTGTGCCACATGGATGTGACTTTAATTACAAATCTCTATAGAATTCTTCAGTAAAATACAAATAAACAAAATAACTAAGAAAGGGCAAATAAGACACAGAAAAGTGTGTATGAATTTGAAACATTACTTAACTGTTTGGTAACACAGTTTTCCCATCTGTAAAATGGAACTGATTATACTTATAGCACAGGGTTGGATAGAAGATAAAGCAAAAAGCACCCACCACTTGAACCTGTGTATCGTACTGATTATAATAATACAACTGGGGGGCTTCCCTGGTGGCGCAGTGGTTGAGAGTCCACCTGCTGATGCAGGGGACACGGGTTCGTGCCCCGGTCCAGGAAGATCCCACATGCCGCGGAGCGGCTGGGCTCGTGAACCATGGCCGCTGAGGCTGCGCGTCCGGAGCCTGTGCTCCGCGAGGGGAGAGGCCGCAACAGGGAGAGGCCCGTGTACCGCCAAAAAAATAATAATAATAATAATAATACAACTGGGGGCTGAATCCTATCAGAAAGGCAGGTGACTCATTTGACCTTCTACATTTTATCTGAATATACCTATGTTTAAAAACATTCTATAGTTTCAAAGTAAATTATAATATTTCGCATTTATATTATCATCTTTTCTAAAAATATATGTTCATAACCTATGTTGTAAGTTTGTTGAATGTTCAGTAGTTCTATTTTCTAGATGAATTTGGGGATAAGATAGTGCCAGAAAACTTTGTAAAATGTAAGACCTATTGATTGAAATGTTGTAATGTCATTCATGCTGCTGCTATTTGGATAAGATTTTAAAAATACTTTTCCCATTCAAAAACGTGTATGAAAGGGTATGACTAACATGATACACCTCATTCTTCAAAGCTCATTTAGGTTGTTTTTTCTCACTTAATTCATAAATGAGATGAATGTGTGTGGGAAATTATCTTTTATTGGATCATGTATTTTGATAATTTTCAGTATAAATAGAAGTTTATTTTCTTACTCAGTGTTTGAACTTTGGCCTCTTTCTGGAAGTTGTAACTAAAAATTGCAAAAAAGGAGTCTTTTAAGTATAATATATTTGACATTAATTAGTTTCCATTCTTGGATACTGGTATGAAGAGCATAAATTTATTTCTTGGACTCAGGAGACCACACTTAGTAAATAGATGAATATTTAGAAAACAAAAACAAAAACAGTATTGCACATAAAATGCTTCTAAGTAGGAGCCTACATTAAGAGAAAAGAATGGAAAGCAGCCTTTCCTATATAACTACACATATGGAATAAAGATTTAGAGAATGTCAAATGATCTGATATTAATGAAATTCTTTTTCTGTCATTTTACTTTAAAATCTTTATTATGTGTATTGAAAATACTAATCACATATATTTATGACCACTTGAGTAATTATCAAGAATAACTGACAATCACGGGATTCACATTATTAATTAAAATGGAAAACATTAATGCCAGGTAGGGCACTCATCAGAAGACTCTTCACATTTGGTAGTGATGCTTAAAACATTTCCATAAACAGTTACTTCCACTTATTCCTCATATATGACATCTCTTTTTAAGTTTTTGCAATGTTCCTAAAAGCTTTGTTTTGCTCAGTGGCCCTTCCCCTCAAAAGAATGTAGGTGTGATATTTCCCAAGGATTCTGGTGTCATGACAACTTGTAGAGAACAGAGTGCATTGCAGTACAGAGGCTGGGGCCAGGGGCCTTGATTAGATGGCAGGTCAGTGGTCACATCACAACTCTGGTAATTGGTGTGAGGCTAAAATGTAGATTTTTCCAGTCATGAGTGGAAAATAGGAAGAAATAACTGTCTTTTTTAGAGATTATGCTCTTTCAAATTCAGTTTATGGCCATTTAGCTTGAAAATTATGGAGATGGTAGGTAGCAGTTATCTTTTTTTTTAAGGTGGTTATTTGACAAAATAAGAGTTGTCTTTGGCCTATCTAGCCTCCCAATTAAAAAAAAATAAAAGCTGTCTTGTGAAATTCTGAAGTCTGGGAATCACCAAGTTAAGGTGAGTTAAGAGGTTCAGCTCCCACACACTAGCCTCCCTGAGTTGGTGATTAAATTTACGGCTCAGCAAAACAAAACAAAACAAAACAAAAACCCATTTGTCATGACCCTTAAAAGATCACTTGCAATAGTCAAAAGAGTTAACGGGAAATGTGTGAACCTAAATTGTCTACTGTCCTTATGTAAAAACTAGCTGCTTTTTAAAGGTTTTATCTATTAAAATGCTATTATGTTTTGGCTTTGTTTTGTTTCTTTTTAAAGATAGTTGCTTAGGTGATATGTGAGATATTTAAAAGCCACTGCCGAGATAAAGATGACCTGATTTTGTAGGAGAGCCACGATGGCTGGTGAAAATATAGATGATGAACATCTTTGGAGAAGGTGGAGACTCAGATGTAGATTGGAGGGGAGGGTGACTCAGACCTTTCCATCCAAGACTTTTCTAGTGGTCAGGGCAGCAATGGATAGTGCCATGTCAGATGAGATGACAGCAGTACAGTAGAGTCAGCGGTAGGAAAGCAGCCAAAAGGCAGGGGATCAGTGTTCTCCAGAGGCCTGTCAGAAGAGACATCCTCTCCCCGGTGGAAAAGACTTCTTAATTATAATGAATCCATTAGTAAGTGCAATCCCCACCATTCTTGGTCATCACCAGAAGAAAATAGGTATGAGGGTCTGAGTCAGAGCAGACAAATAGCCTGGAGAGAGCTTTTGGATATGAGAGACATCTTGATGCTTAGATTTTTAAAAATTTTCTAAATTAAAATCATGGTTTAGATTGGATTTGTATCTTTTATTTGCATTGCTATAGGCCATAGGGTCCACAGATGGGCATTAGGGGCATCTGCAGATCAGGGAAAGTTTACACAAAATTTTGTTTTCACGCATATTTTTCTTGAGAGAGGTTCCACAAGTTTCATTTTAATTACTCTATATTTCTGCTTTGTGTTTTAATACTTTTCTTTTGTTTGCTATCCTATGCTACTTATTTGGTTCTCAGCAAGTGATTATTCTCACTTTTAGCTGATATATTAACCTTTGGGGGGATGGGGTACTAGACAAACCTTATCTATGGTATAGTAAGATCTCCTTGAATTTTTGCTATTTTGTTGTTTTTGTTAAAGTTGTCATTTGTCTCTTCTAAAAGTTCTATTTCCCTGAGAACTATCTCTGGATGTTCTTCTTGATTGTCCTCTGGTTGCTGGTTCTCCTCAGCTGTATTTTTTTTTTTTTTCTTGCTTACTTATGAGTCTGTTTAGAGTCAGGCCAAGCTTTTAGGTTTTCCATCTGCCAGGAAGGAATGAGAGGTCTCTGTGAAACAAGAGACCTCTCCCTCTTTCTCTTGAGGGCACTATGTGCTCCTACATCTTCCCAGCAGTGAGTGTTATCTACACATATCCCACTCTCACCACTCCTATTCATCACAGTACTGGAAGTCCTGGCTAGAGCAATCAGGCAAGAAAAAAATAAATAAAAGGCATCAGAATTGGAAAGGAAGAAGTAAAATTGTCATTATTTGCAGATGACATGATTTTGTACACAGACAATCCTAAATGCTCAATAAAAAAAACTGTTAGAACTAATCAATGGATTCGGTAAGGTTGCAGGATATAAAACTAACATACAAAAATTGGTAGTGTTTCTACATACTAACGATGAATTTCCTGAGAAAGAATTTTAAAAAATCAGTCCCATGTAAAACAGCATCAAAGGGCTTCCCTGGTAGCGCAGTGGTTGAGAGTCCGTCTGCCGATGCAGGGGACACGAGTTCGTGCCCTGGTCCGGGAAGATCCCACATGCCGCAGAGCGGCTAGGCCTGTGAGCCATGGCCGCTGAGCCTGCGCGTCCGGAGCCTGTGCTCCGCAACAGGAGAGGCCACAGCAGTGAGAGGCCCGCATACCGCAAAAAAATAAAATAAAATAAAATAAAGCATCAAAAATAATAGAATACTTAGGAATAAATTTAACCAAGTAGGTGAAAGATCTGTACTCTCAAAACTGTAAGACATTGATTAAAGAAATTGAACAAATAAAAAAGGTATCCCATGTTCATGGATTGGAAGAATTAATATTGTTAAAATGTCATCACTACCTAAAGCCACCTATAGATTCAATGCAATCCCTATCAAGATTCCAGTGGTGTTTTTTACAGAAAAAAAAAAAAAGCACTCCTAAAAATTATATGGAACCACAAAAGACCAAGAATAGCCAAAGAATTTCTGAAAAAGAAGAACAAAACAGGAGGCATCACACTTCCTGAATTCAAGCTATACCATAAACTGTAGTAATTAAAACAGTATGGTACTGGCGTTAAAACAGACAGATAGACCAGTGGGACAGAACTGAGAGCGCAGAAATAAATTTGAACGTATACAGCCAATTCATATTTGACAGGGGAGGCAGGAATACTCAATGGAGAAAAGGCAATCAGTGGTGCTTGGGAAATGGGCTATTCACATGTAAAAGTAGTGACCCCTATCTTATACCACTCACAAAAATTAACTGGAAATGGATTAAAGACTTAAATTAAAAACTTAAATTTAAGACCTGAAACTATGAAACACATAGAAGAAAACATAGGCAAAAACTCCTTGACATAGATCTTGTAATTTTTGGAAATCACACCTGAAGCACAAGCAACGAAATAAAAATAAAAAGCAAACAAGTGGGATTGTATCAAACTAAGAAGCTTTTTCACACAAAAGAAACCATCAACAAAGTGAAAAGACAACCTACGGAATGGGAGAAAATATTTGCAAACTTTATATCTGAGAAGGGGTTAATATCCAAAATATATAAAGAACTCACACAACTCAATAGCAAAAAAACAAATAATCCAATTTAAAAAATGGACAAAGGACCTTAACAGACATTTTTCCAAAAAAAGATATACTAATGGCCAACAAGTGCATGAAATGATGCTCAACACCACAAGATATTAGGGAAGTGCAAATTAAAACCACAGTGAGATCTCACCTAACATCTACTAGAATGGCCATCATCAAAAAGACAAGAGATAGGTGGTGGTGGTGGTGTGATGAATTGGGCAATTGGGATTGACATATATACACTGATATGGATAAAATTGATGACTAATAAGAACCTGCTATATAAAAAAATAAATAAAATAAAATTCAAAAAAAAAAGATGAGAAAAATGTTGGCATGGATGTGGAAAAAAGGGAAAAGTTATGCACTGTTGGTGGAATTAGTCACAGCCACTGTGGAAAACAGTATGGAGGTTCCTCAAAAACTTAAAATAAAACTACCATATGATCCAGCAATTCCACTTCTGGGAATATTTCCAATAGAAACAAAAACACGAACTTGAAAAAATATCTGCACCCCCATGTTCATAGAAGTGTTATTTACACTTATTGCAAAACAAAAAACAATAAAATGTTTAGAAAAAAGCATAGGGCTTCCCTGGTGGTGCAGTGGTTGAGTCTGCCTGCCGAGGCAGGGGACACAGGTTCATGCCCTGGTCCAGGAGGATCCCACATGCTGTGGAGCGGCTGGGCCCATGAGCTATGGCCGCTGAGCCTGTGCGTCCGGAGCCTGTGCTCCGCAACGGGAGAGGCCACAACAGTGAGAGGCCCGCGTACCGCAAAAAACAAACAAAAAAAAAGAATAAAGCATAGGAGAAAATCTTTAGGATCTAGGGAGAGGCAAAGATTCTTAAAGTTGACACCAAAAGCACTAACAATAAAAGGAATAATGAATAAATTGAGTCTCATCAAAATTAAAAACTTTTGCTCTGTGAAACATACCATGAGATATTTAAATTTATGTATCAACTTGACTGGCCATGGATGTTCAGACATTTGATCAAACATAATTCTGGGTGTGTCTGTAAGGGTGTTTCTGGATTCGATTAACATTTGAATTGGTAGACCTAGTAAAGCAGATTGCCCTTCCTAATGTGGGTGAACACCATTCAACCAATTGATGACCTGAATAGGTCAAAAAGGCCGAGTAAGAGGGAATTCCCTCTGTCTTACTGCCTTGAAACTGGGGCGCTGGTTTTTTTCTGCCTTTGGACTTGATCTAAAACATTGGCTCTTCTTGGATCTTGAGCCTGCCAGCTTTCAGACTAGAACTTACACCATTGGTTCTTAGCCTTTAGGTTCATACTGGAACTGCACTAACAACCCTCCTGTGTTTTCAGCTTGCCAACTGTAGATCTTGGGACTTTTCAGCCTCCAGATTCACATAAGCCAATTTCTTATAAGAAGTTTCTCTCAATGCAAATCAAAACTACAATGAGATATCACTTCACACTAGTCAGAACGGCCATCATCAAAAAATCTAGAAACAATAAATGCTGGAGAGGGTGTGGAGAAAAGGGAACCCTCTTGCACTGTTGGTAGGAATGTAAATTGATACAGCCACTATGGAGAAAAGTATGGAGGTTCCTTAAAAAACTAAAAATAGAACTACCATATGACCCAGCAATCCCACTACTGGGCATATACCCTGAGAAAACCATAACTCAAAAAGAGTCATGTACCACAATGTTCATTGCAGCTCTATTTACAATAGCCAGGACATGGAAGCAACCTAAGTGTCCATCAACAGATGAATGGATAAAGAAGATGTGACACATATATACAATGGAATATTACTCAGCCATAAAAAGAAACGAAATTGAGTTATTTGTAGTGAGGTGGATGGACCTAGAGTCTGTCATACAGAGTGAAGTAAGTCAGAAAGAGAAAAACAAATACCATATGCTAATACATATATATGGAATCTAAAAAAAAAAAAATGGTTCTGAAGAACCTAGGGGCAGGACAGGAATAAAGATGCAGATGTAGAGAATGGACTTGAGGACATGGGGAGGGGTAAGGGTAAGCTGGGACAAAGTGAGAGAGTGGCATGGACTAATATACACTACCAAATGTAAAATAGATAGTGGGAAGCAGCCGCATAGCACAGGGAGATCAGCTCGGTGCTTTGTGACTACCTTGAGGGCTGGGATAGGGAGGGTGGGAGGGAGATGCAAGAGGGAGGAGATATGGGGATATATGTATATGTATAGCTGATTCACTTTGTTATAAAGCAGAAACTAACACACCATTGTAAAGCAATTATACTCCAGTAAAGATGTTTAAAAAAAAAACAAGTCTCTCTCTCTCTCTCTCTCTCTCTCTCTCTCTCTCTTTCTCTGTCTTATCTGTCTATTTTGCTTCTTTGGAGACCCCTGGCAGATACACCCTGTTAAAAGTATGGACAGAGAAGGTGCATACCAGGAGAAAATATTTGCAAAACACTTTATCTTTCAAAGGACTCAATCTAGAATACATACAAAGAACTCTTAAAACTCAAAAGTAAAATCTCCCCCAAAAATCCAATTAGAAAGTGGGCAAAAGGCTTAAACAGACATTTCACTCAAGAGGGTATGCAAATGGCAGATAAGCACATGAAAATACATTATTAGCCATTAGGGAAATGCAAATTTAAATTCCACTACTTGGCTATCAGAATGGCTAAAATAAAAGTAGTGACAACAGCAAATGCTGGAAAGGATGTGGAAAAGCTGGAACATTCATACATTGCTGGTGGGAATGGAAATGTACAAGCCATTCTGGAAAACAGTTTGTGGGTTTCTTATAAAACTAAACATTCAACTACCATACAACCCAGCAATTTCACTCCTGGAGATTTATGTCACAAAAGTGGAATTTTATGTTCATACAAAAACCTGTACACAAATTTTCATAGCAATTTATCTGTAATGCCCCCCAAATGGAAATGACCCAGATGCCCTTCAATAGATAATGGTTATATAAACTTCGTACATACAAACTATGGATTACTACTCAGCAATGAAAAAGAATGGACTATGGATATATGCAGCAACCTGGATGTAGTTCCAGGGAATTATGCAGAGTGAAAAGAGCCAACCTCAAAAAATTAAATACTGTTTGCTTCCATTTATATGACATTCTTGAACTTCAAAATTTTAGAAATGAGAACAGATCAGCAGTTCCAGGTGTTAGGGATAGTGATGGGCTGGGGTGGTATGGCTACAACAGGTCAATATGAAGGTTCCTTGTAGTGATGGAATTGTTCTGCATCTTGACTAACTGTATCGATGTCAGTATTCTGGGTGTCTCCTTATACTATTGTTTTGTAAGATGTTACTAGTGGGGGAAACTAGGTGAAGGATATGTGGGATCTCTAAATTATTTCTTACAATGGCATATGAGTATACAATTATCTCAGAATAAAAAGTATAATTTTAAAAAATGTATAAGGGACTCCTTACTCCATTGACAACCTGAGAGGCTGATATGACTTAGCCAAACACTAGCCTTTAGTGTTGGCTATGTTGAATGTCAGAGACATGGTTCTAAAGCAAGCCTTCTCCACCTTTATCAAGTTGCGGTATGGTAGAAAATGGTGATTCTGAGATAACCCAGCTCCAGCCCCATTTGGCTGCCCTGAAAGCTGAGGATGTAATATTGGCACACCACGATCCCACGTTTGGCATACAGCTCACTGTAGGGTCCTACTTCTGGAGCTCTAGCCTGGAAAGCATAGCATAGCTTTGAGAGGACTCCTAAATGATCTCACCATCTGAGTGTAGCATATGTCCGTCACAGAAATTACTGCTGAAGAGTAAATATATGTATTGTGCTTTGCTTCAGCCAATGTTACTTGGCTGACAAAATGACTTTATGTTGATTGGGAGGGAAAAGAGCATAAATATCAAACACTGTGATAAGCATTTGTTTATTAATCATTGTCAACCCATGAATACTTTCTTCCCTCAACGAGGAAATGCAGCATCTTTTCTGTTTACCATTATAAATAGTTGAAATTGTGCATCGTGAAAAAGTTATATGTATTGTTCAAATATCCAATACTTTCCTCATGACTGTTGTCACCCTGCTAATGCTAACATCATTGAACTCTTCCTAGATTGCTACCATTTGCCCTAAATGCCCTGTTGTTTGATCTATCACATGTTGGCCCCCCAGGCACTACTTGTCATTTTATGATGCTGCCTTGGGAATTGACTTGCATACTCTGATGGTCCAGTGCACATAAGACAATGAACACATGATTCCTCACAAAGTATATCAGTTTTGAACAGCTAATAGCTACCATATATAATATGAATACAGTGCTTTAAATGTTTCTAAAAAAGACAAGAAAATTGATGTCAGATTGTCAGCTAATAAAGGCTTTTTATTTAGATAGCAAAAAATAAATGTTACCTTTTCATATAGATGAGAAACGATCCATTTATTTATTTAAATTTACATCCTGGGTCTCTTAATATATTTTATAAACAATTTATCTTTGTAATGTATTATATATTAATATTTATTTTTCTTATAGTTCTAGTATCATATTCAGGGCCCAGTGACCAATATTTGTGCACATGTATTTTTATGGAACTTAGTGACATCTTCAGAAGTCTGCTCAAGTTTTATGTAATGCTTCGTATACAATATAAAAGTTATTTCTACCTTCACGCATTAGCTTTTAATTTCATCATCCTCAATATTAGGTTTATGGATTCAGTATTAATTTGCTTTAAAAAGATACGCATATAAATATTATCATTAATCCATATATCAGGGGTTCTAAATTTCTCAAATGAATAAGCACCAAGCTTACTCAAATATTGAGCTATTTCTTTGTGACTAGAAGAAAACTATTTAAGCTGTAAACTGTTTAGCTAAAATAGCTAAAATAACATCTAAAATCTCCCTTGGGGTCCAGGGTGTTATGATCTAGATAAGGAGAGGTAAAGCAAAATTTGGGACAGAGAAAGGGAACTTTGTCCTGATTTGCCCCTCCTCCAAGACAGGTAGGGAAAGGATTGGGGCAGGTCAAGTTCTGGTCCTTTAGATCACAGAAGAAAGGAACAGAGGCCAGGTATTAACCTGGGTTAGGCATTGTGACATCAGAAAAGTCTCTCTGCCTTTATTTCCCTGGTGACCTGTGAGAGACAGAGATGAATTGACAACTATTAATTATTATTTTTTCCAGCTTTATTAAGCTGTAATTGACAGATAAAATTGTAATATATTTAAAGCATACATGATGATTTGATATATGTATACATTTTCAAAGGAGTCCCACAATTGAGTTAATTAACACACCCATTGCTTCACATATTTACCTTTCTTTTTTTTTTTTTTTTTTTTTTTTGGTGAGAATGCTTAAGATCTACTCTCTTAGCAAGTTTCAGTTGTACAATACAGTATTATCAATTATAACCACCATGCTATATTTTAGATCCTCAGACGTTAATTCATCGTATAATTCAAAGTTTATAGCCTCTCCCCATTTTCCCCACCCCCCAGCCCTGACAACTATTAATTATTGAGCAGATGATCAGGTGATCAAAAAGTTAATTTTGAGAGAGGGAAGAGAAGAGGGAGCTAAAGTATATTTAACAACAAAAAATTCCTGTCTTTATAAATGTGCTATGCATGTGACATAGACAAAGCTTCCAGAATCCCAAGGACAAAGACCAGATACTAAAATGTAAATACAATTTCAATGTAAAGAGTTTGGTAGAGGGCTTAAAGTGGAGGTGGGTGGAGATTTGCCTTCTTAATTGCAACTCCTATGTGAGAAGACAGAGTTTTTGTCGATCTTATTGGAGATATTTTTATTTCATGCACAGGAAATAAAAGATTCTATTCTTGCTGGCTCAAGCCAACTTGATAATTTAATTTGTTAGATGTTTTAGCAAGATGAACATTAAACAGAGGTGTTTGCCATCCAATGGGGAGGAAATACTGTGTAGCAAGTTGCACCAAGTTCCTTATTTGTAGCAAAAGCAGATTCGAGTTTGTGTGTGTCTTTGTGTGAACTCTCCTTCAGAAAATGGCCACTTTTAATTCCCTTTGAGCAAACTGTTAGCTCTTTTAAGATACACTTGAAACAGTTCAGTAACAAGCCTAAGATTCAGAATGCTTTTTGTTCCTTTAGGTGATGATTTCAAGCTGCACTGGTGCTCGCTAATGGTTACCAAAACGACCCATTTTGAATTCTGATAGACTTTGGTTTTTAATATTGGTGCAAATAGAATCACTGAAGCCAGCTGCCTCCACACAAACTGGGGTAGGTTACAGGGCCACTTGTTCTTGCATCGATTATGAGTGTCTCAAGTTCTCATCTACAAAATTTAAACATCTATGAAGAATGTTACTGTGGCCTAAAAAGGTAAATTCACTGTGAAGAATCACATATACTAACTCATTTTTTGAGAGTGTAGTTGGATCTTTCCTTACATTTATCTCAAGATTTTGAGAAAACAAATTTTAAGATGGATGTCATGTTTTCACACCTAAGAGAACACCGATGCATTTCTAAAAATCAACATATTCTAGCATAGTGGAAGGCATATGTAACGTAATTGAATAGTGACTATTGATAATACAGTTCAGGAGCCTCCATGTAACATAACCCAAATTTGGTACTAAATATGTATGAGTTTTTTACTATGTACAGGCCACATTGGCTCTTTGGACTGGCAACATGGAAGCAGAATGGGTAGATACTGGTGCACTTAACAGTCATATTCATAGTGGTGCTTGCTTGGTTCTTGTTTGTTTTTACAGATACCACAGGGGCCTCCACTAGCACATATGGTGCTTTTGTGAAAACTAGAAAAGACATCCCTTCTGGGTGAGCAAATTATAAATATATATATGAAGACTTATAGATAAACAGATAGATAAGTAGATCATTATCTGCATCCCTGGTTGGCATTTATCATACCCAACTCATCTCTGATCTTGAACACAGCTTTTCCAAGCTGGCTTTGCTGATGTGCCCACTTCTGATCCTTTGAATCAGCAGCCTTTGCTTCATTATGCTAATGAGGAAACCGAACCTAGTGAATAACTTGCTCAAGGACACATCTTTGTAGACGGTGTCCTAGGGACTGACAATAAGCATGCCTCACATCAGAATCTGCGCTAGGCAACACTGCCTTTTAGGAAGCTGATACATGAATTTAATGCAATTTTATGCCTACAGCTGAGATAACTGGCACATTAATATTCACTATCATTTTCTTAATGGCACAAAAATTTTCTCTTGTGACATAAGTGAAAGTGTTCCTGGGTCCTCATGGAAAAGACTGAAGGAATTAATTCAAATTCAGGTTCAGTAAACATTTGCTGAGTGTTGTATGTAGCAAGTGCTCATTGAAATGGGAGATAAAAAGGCAACCCAGCCAAGCAAGACCCCTTCATCAAGCCAGTGGAGCCAGTGGAGACAGACATGAAGGACTGAGTCTTTTCGTGGCAGATTTCATTTCCCAAAGATGGCCACACCACATGAGCTGCCGCACATGATCTTCTGCGAATGCAAGCTTGCCACTCCTCCATCAAGAGGTAGTCTTAACGCCCTTGCTTGAATCTGGGTGGGCTTTGAATCTGCTTTGCCTGATAGAATACGGCAGAAGCGATGCTGTGTGACTAAGCTGAGCTGTTAAAGGCTAAGTGGCTTTTCCTTAGTTTGCCGGATACTCTCTTGGGAGTCTTGAGCCACCAGTTAAGAGATCCAGCAACCCTAAGTAAGATGGCCATGTGACGAGGAAGTCAAGCCATGTGCCGAGACCTCATGTAGCGTCTCTTGTTGACAGTTACAGTATATAAGTCATCCCAGCTCAGGTGCCAGCCATGTTGCAATAAGGGCACTCAAGATGGTTTCAGTCCTCAGCCATCCTGACTCCCTAGCCTTGGATTCTTCATAGCCCCAGACAAGGAGCAGAGATACGCCATCTCAGAGGTCCCTTGCCCCATTCCCACAGGATCCATGAGCATAAGAAAATGTTTGTTACTTTATACCATTAAATTTGGGGTTGATTTGCTATGCAGCCATAGTAACAGAAACGTCATTCTTCCAAGATGAGACTGCAGTCGTGTGAGGCAAGGGAATACTGTCGGGGTCTGCATACAGGTGTACATTTTTCCCCTGTAGCTTTATCTAACAATTTTTATAAAGGTGAAACAAAAAGACCTTGTAGGATAAGTAAACCAGTCTATGTAAAGGTCATATTCCCCAAGTGGTTTCTAATTTTAAAAATACTATAACCGTATTTTCTCACATTGAACAAAAATATATATAAAATGTTCTAGGGCTTCCCTGGTGGTGCAGTGGTTGAGGGTCCGCCTGCCGATGCAGGGGACACGGGTTCGTGCCCCGGTCTGGGAAGATCCCCCATGCCGCGGAGCGGCTGGGCCCGTTAAGCCATGGCCGCTGAGGCTGCGCGTCCGGAGCCTGTGCTCCACAATGGGAGAGGCCACAGCAGTGAGAGGCCCACGTACTGAAAAAACATATATATATATATATATATATATATAACGCTCTAAAGGAAGGAGTACAATATGTTTCAAGACAAATGAACGTTAAAAAATATTCCCAAGACACTGTCTCCTTGATGTGGTTTCAAATGCTAACAGGAGATGAGGAAATGCTGTCATTACTTTTATTATATATTATTTGGTGCCTGAGTTATATTTTATCCAGGATAGAAAACCTCTATTTCTGCCCTCAGGGTATACAATTTAAATCAGAGAGACATTATAAGTGTCTCTGACAGAACACAGAATGTTCTGGTTTCTTTATCCGGATTTGGAAGTTTTCAAATAAACTAATCACCACAATGTAAAGATATAAAGTGAAATTGAAAGCAATGACAGAACTCTCTCTAGAGTTTCAAGTCTTTATTTCAACAGGATAACTCCCTATTTTCAGTTCTTCATAAAAAAAAAGCCAATTGCATGCTCCATAATAGTTATAAGAATTGCAAGATGCTGAGTTCAGTGATGTGCAAAAATTAGTTTAAATGTTAAAAAAAAGACACATCTTTGGAATTTGGCTGTACATATGTCAAAAAAAATAAAAACATAATAAAATCTACTAATTAGATCCAAGGACAATCTGAATTACTAATAAGTCTGAGTCACACAGTATGATAAGGCAATTTGGTTTTATTACTTTAAAATGAAATAAAATAGCTTCTGCAGTTAGAAAGCTATGTCTAAGTACAAGTTCTGCATGACTGTTTTTTTTTACTAAATGGATTATTTACAACTGGCATCATTGATCAACTGACCCCGTATTTGCTGAGAACTTGCCTTTTCTAAGAACTCAAACATGCAGCAAATGTCAACCCTCGTGCATAGGTACTAGCCTAGTGGGTGTAGAGAATTCTAGCGAAAACAAAGATGCCAGTCTTGATCTCCAGGAGCTTAAATTCTGATGAGGAAGTTATTTATAAGAAACAGCTAAGAATACTAAATGGTTTATGATTCTACTTTATGCTATAAGAATTCTGAGAGAAGTCAGATCCAAGGAATTGCTAAAGGTTTCTTGGACGACATTGCCTTGGCTACAGTAGAAGAGCAGAAATTATTCAAATTTACGAGGACATGGAACTCTATTTGGACAATAAGACATGAAAGGATTACTTTATCTGCCTTCTATATTGTAATAGTTTGATTAAGAAGAACTTTTTCCCAAGTATAAAAAGGTTGGTTCAGACTAGCATCTCGATACTAGATGATTTAATTGAAGCCACCTGAATGAATGAGATTTAAAATTTTTTAACTTTTAAAGTAATCACACACACACACATACACTCTACATAATACGAATGGTTAAAATATAAATGTTGAGTGTCATCAATTATTGATTATGGTGGCGACTTGAATTACTAGTGAATTTGATAGCTTTCTCTGAGGCATGATAGTGGAGAAAAATAACAGGCTTAGACTCAAAAGACATGAATTTGTATTCTCATGCTACTCGCTACCCCTCTGTGGTTGTGGAAGCCATTTAAACCTCTAAATTAGTTTGAGTTAATAATGAATCTCAATGAATCTCAATCACATTTTAAGATAGGGAAAATTTATAGTAGGGCTTCCCTGGTGGCGCAGTGGTTGAGAGTCCACCTGCCGATGCAGGGGACATGGGTTCGTGCCCCGGTCCGGGAAGATCCCACATGCCGCGGAGCGGCTGGGCCCATGAGCCATGGCCGCTGGGCCTGCGCGTCCGGAGCCTGTGCTCCGCAACAGGAGGGGCCACAACAGTGAGAGGCCCGCGTACCGCAAAAAAAAAAAAAAAAAAAAATTTACAGTAAAATAAAATAACTTAGGCCATTAGAAACTGATTTTCAGGTTCAAGTTGGAAGACCTCTACATTAAAGTTTTCTCATCTGCAAAACAGAACCAGTAATACCCACCTCATGGAGTTTTTGTGAGGATTAAATGAGATGAAGTGAATGAAAGAATTTTAAGAGGAAATTTGTTACACCAACTATAGGATAATATTATGATTCTCTAATTTTGTTTTTCTAAAGGCATTCAGAAAAAAAGAACCAACCCTATTCTGAAAATAAGAATTCTATTCTGGGAGCAGTTTCAAACCAATAGAGATTCATCAATCATCTGCAATGCTGCCCTCTTTTCTAGTTTGGAGAGCTCTATGAGAATAATAACATATCTTAATGCACGATGCTAACAAATTATTCAATGATTTTGAGCATTTGACTTAAAATGGACTTTAAGTCAAAATGTACAGTAATTGTTTGATTATCTAATATGATTCCTGGCCATCTAATTTAGCAGTCCTTTCCCCAGAGAACTACTAAAGAGTTTAGTTTTCATACTCGTTGCTAGTAGGTGTATGAGAAGGAGAAAAAGCAAAGAACAAAACTTAATGCTTAAGGAAAAAGTCAATCGCTTCTTTTGGAGCATTTACAAAAGTGACTGAGTTTTCTTCAAGGCCCTCAGACCCACTGGGGTCAAATAGTTTACTTTGGCCTTTATCATTATAATTGGCTTGTAACCCCCTCTGTATTTCCCTTTCTTCCCTTGGTGCTCCCCAAGAGGGGACACACTGGACTCTGGGGCCTGTTTTGTTTTTCTAAGTTGTCTTGAAGCCAACTCCGTACAAAAGCTAAGGAACTTCTGGTAGTTCTGGAAGCCCTGAGCTTCCTTAATGATATTCACATCAGGATTTAACCCAGTATATTCCAGAAAGTCCAAGGATTTTTAGGTTCTTCCTCGGATCTTGCCTCACACCAATCCTCCACAATCCTAAAGAGTAAATTTGTTCTTGTTTAGATAGCTTCCTAATACATACACAAGAAAGTTCTATCTCCTTCATAACCTGGATCCAGTCTACCTTGTAGTGTTCTTTCTTACCACTCTTTCATACCCACTCAACAATTTCCCCATAGAGAACTGTCTGCTTCACCCACTTACACCGCACTCTTTCTTTCATGCTCTCTCAGGATAAGCTCTCCACCTGGAATATCTTTTTTCTCTCTTCTCTACAGAACAAATGTCTGTTCATCCTACATTCTAAAGCTGCCCCCGCTACCCCGTTATAAAGTCTTCTTCACTTACCTAAGATGGGATTAGTTATAAACGTGCCATAGAACATTGTATAAGCTTCTGTTAGAGCAATTATCCCAATATCTATTAATTTATGTGTCAAATTTTCTATTTTACCCAATAGAATATAAACATATTGAGGCTAGAACTCTGTTCCATGAACTCTTACTTCTTTTCCTTCAGGGACTGGCTTGGCACCAGTTATGTGCTAGATATTTCCTAACTATTAAATGACGATGTTTTAAAATTTATACTGAATTTGGTAAAAGGTAAAATACACTCTCTCTTTAATAGTAAAATAACAAAGGCACTACACTTCCTCTGTATAACATATGGGATCATGTATATGAACAGATATTGGAAGTCATTAGGCATTGCACAAATGTCAGGTATTTTTGGTTGGCCTGATCCATTCATTCTGGAGAGGCAGTGGAAATTAGAAGCTAAGAGAATGGAACTCTCTGCTGACTGGGTTGGAATCCTGGCTGCACCACTTACTAGCTATGTACTCTTGGGCAAGATAGTTAAAATCTCTATGTTTCAGTTTCCTTGACTATAAAATGGGATTAGTTTCCTTGCTAGTTGCTAGAGTGGATTAAAAGAAAAAAAAAAGACAACAAAATTTAATGTTTGAAGTACAACTCTATATCTCATAGGGTTGTTGTGAGGATTTAAAAGGGTTAATTATGCAAAAAATGCATAAACAGGCCTGGCACATAACAAGTACTATATAAGAATAGGCAATTGAAGATGTGGAGTATTCATTAAGAAAATATTTATCAAGTGTCTTCTATGTGATAAACACTGTCTATGTAAAACCAATAAATAAATAAAAATATGATATGCTACGGAGAAAATTAGAGCAGGGAACGGAGAGAGGAAGGAAGGAATTGGTATTTTAAACAGGGTGGTCAGGGAAAGCCTCTACTGAAAATGGCAAGTATAGGTAAGGAAAGATTGTTCTAGGTAGGGCAATAGCAAGTTCACAGACCCCAGGCAAGGAGATGGTGGAGTACTTGAGGAATGACTATGACCAGTGTGGCTGGGAAAGAATGGCCAGGAAGGGAGTGATAAGGGATTAGGTCACAGAGGGACCAGAGGCTGGATCCTAAAGGGAGTGCAAGACCTTGCCTTTTATGCTGTCTTGTTGCTTTTGAGAAGAGGAGTGACGTGATCTCTTAAATTTAAAAGACGCGCAACAAATTTAAGGACGGGTGGCTACTGGATTAGGAAGACTGGATATGAGGCTATTGCAGTAATTCAGACTCTGGTGCTAATAATTATTGTGTGCTGATCTAAAACAAAGAATGCCTAATGAACAGGCATTGTGTATGCATTTGTTAGTGTTTGTTAACAATTTTTCACTATTTTCTCTCGAGATAATACATCAGAGGCAAATTCAGTTATTAAAATTCTCATTCATTTTATTTCTAGTCTTAATGATTAAGACTTGTTTAGTGGTCTTACTTTCACATTTTTGGATTTTTTACTATGACATTCTTCATGAAATTTAAACAAGAAACCAAATTCTGTTAACAGTTGTCAATCATCATATCATCCCACTCTCTTTGCACTTACCTCTGCATTCAGTCATCAAATACCAAGACTATTGCAAATGACTTAGGGTAACTAGGTTTTACTACAAATTTAGGTTGGAATAGAAATATGTTTTTATATCATTCATGCCCTTTTATCTTTTCCATTTTATGCTTCTTTTGATAAGGTAACTCAATTCTTCTTCTACAACAAAGCTACCACCTTTTTTTTTTTCTTTTTTTTTCTCTCTTTTGCGGTATGCGGGCCTCTCACTGTTGTGGCCTCTCCCGTTGCGGAGCACAGGCTCCGGATGCGCAGGCTCAGCGACCATGGCTCACAGGCCCAGCCGCTCCGCGGCACGTGGGATCTTCCTGGACCGGGGCACGAACCCGTGTCCCCTGCATCGGCAGGCAGACTCTCAACCACTGCGCCACCAGGGAAGCCCGCTACCACCTTTTAATATCTTTTATTTATCTTTTTCATTCATACACTCTCTTACCACTTGCCTCACCCTCTTTTCTCTCCCTCCCCCATCTCAACTGTCTCCCACCCCCAAAAGTGCCTTATTGATGACTATTTCAATTTTTCTTCAATGAATTTTCTTTCAGTGAGTTTTCCGCATCGCCCTGTTATCATTCTTTATATTCAAATTTTGCTTTTTTATTTCCTAAAACTAGCTTAAATGTCAAGTGCCAAGATAATTTCTTGAAAAACCCACATAAATATTCACAAGTAGTGCTTTGTGTCCTCTTCAGCGCAAATTGCTCGGTAACAACAAATATTCAATGATGGTTACTCTGCTGAAGGGTTGACCTTTCCGATGATCAGAGACAAATAACTCTCAATGGACTTCGTACATCATTGTTTATTTGGACTGTGAATTCTAGTTCAATCGTGAGAAATACTTATTTTCCCACCTATGTGTATATAGTTATGCTAAAATACTTCATTTCTGTTTTTTTAAAACCTGAGCTGATGAATAGAAGAAAAAAAGGGAAAAGAGATGAAACATTATTGTTATAAAGCCTCTGGGAAAGTAATATGAGATGAAGATTAAAAATGGAAAAAAAAATGTCAGCATGAGTTAACCTAATTTTATGAAGTGAGATTGAGAGTTCACAGATGACTAATTCTGGGGACAGATATTTACGAAAGCCAGCTGGGGTTGGGTTAAATGTCTAAGCAGAACGCAAGAGGGATGCCCAGAACATTTTGTTGATTTTGTCCTCTGTTAACTCAGACAGCAGTCTCTCAAGTAGCTGTATAAAATGGGGCTGGTTTTAGATGCCTACAATACTGATTAGCAATTACAGCAACTGAAGTAAAGCAAAATGCCATCATGGAATGGTCTCCTTGATTATGCAGAGAATCCTGTAAGAACCCAATTAGGTACGTGGCATTTGGTGAGGGAGATGAAGGATTAAAAATAGAAGAATGAACAGTGTAACATAGAACCGCTCACTCGCAGTGGGTCAAGATGTACTCAGTTCATCTGCATTTCCAAATAGAGACACTTGTTTCCTTGCTTTTTTATACCGTAGTTCCTTGAGAAAATCTTGTGTCAGATACAGCATATCTTTCTTCCACTGGAGGGACGCTTACTCTCATTTTTAATTTTCCAATTCGAAACAACTGTTCTAAAGTGAGAGATTGGACAAAGGTGCTTCGATTACAAATGATTTCGTGGGTTACAAGATCTTTGGGGAAAAGTTATCAAAATATTTGTCAGGGAGGTTGGGAAATTTAAAACTGGTTGGGTTATTATTGGTTGTATTTTGTTTTCACAGCACAGATGCAACATGCCAATGGCTCAGTTATATTCTAGTGCTATTTCTGGTTCCCATCACTTTAGATAAAGCAGCAGTCAAATTTTAATAAGGTTGTAAAGTAGCTTCAGGCAAGCATTTTTCATTAAAATATTCGATATCAGTGTGTTTGCCTGTGAGAGATGGATGGGTAGGTGGTGGTCGAGTCTGCTAAAACCTAAACCAGACAAAGAGAGACAAAACTTTCCAAAGGAATAAAACCCCAAAGTACTGACATTTGCCTGTGAACAATGTGGAACTTTTTCCCTGAACGAGAAAGGCAGACATTTTTACTTCACACCAGAGAATTTCCTCTTCTCTAACATCCAGAATTACTGATCTGGGACCTTGAAGCAATTACTGAACATTTTAGAGATATGTATCGTTAGCCCAGACTTCTTTCCTTTACTCCAGAGGCATATTTCCAACTTTCCTGGGGGTCCTTCCCCTGGATATCCCACAAGTACTCCAAACTCAGCCTGTCAAAAGTGGAACCAGTCTTTTTTGCCACAAATTGGATTCTCCCACTTTATTTCCTTTCTCAGTTATGGTACTACCAGTCACCCACGCTGGAATACTTAGCATTTTTGGTTCATAACTCTGTATCACTCTCCGTATCCAGTTGATCTCCAGGTCCCACAGATGCTTACTTGTACTGTCTCTAAAAACTGTCCATTCCCTCTTTATGGTGTCTTTTGAATAGCTTAAATTCTTAGTTTTAATGCAATTAAATTTATCCATTATTTTCACCATGGTTTGTACTTTTGCATCCCCATCCAGTGTTCATACCAATACAATTCTATGCTATTTTTCTAAACATGTTATTATTTTAATTTTCAGATGTACGTTTCTTACTTGATGCAAATATTTTCTAACTTGGTGTTTTCTCTTAAAATTAGTAAGCATAGTTAATTTACAATTTTTACCTGTTGATTCCAACATCTTAAGTTTCTGTTGCCTGCTGTTTCTGCTTTTTCTCACTTATTGTTCTTTGTTTCCTCTGCCTTTGTTATCTGTGGCTCAGAGCTAATCATTTTTCTTGGACATTTTATTGTGAGAGTTCTTAAGACCCAGGGACAAGATGTCCTTGCTAGCACTGGTTGGTTTGTGATTTTAGACTCCCAAGGATATTTTCCCCCTTTACCTTGTTTCCTCAGTGCCAAAGCTACTCTCTTTGATGTCGCCTGTAGGTACGGGTTTATTCTGGGTTATTTAATTAATTATAATAATTAATACTTACTGAGTGTTGTCTGAGGCTATGCAATAGTTTCCTCATCTGTAAAGTGGAGATAATATTAATAGCACAAAACTCATTGGGTTTTGGTGAAGATTATAAAAATTAATATATGTAATGTGCTCAGAATAGTAACTCATATTTAGGAAGTGCTATGTGTTTAATATTATTTATATTTATTATTACTAGGCAGGCCCTGGGTTTTGTGTTATGTCTCCTACCCCATGAAGCCACCAACATGTGCCTTGATTATACCTGCGTGAGCAAAAGCCCTCAGGGCAAAAGTGAGTTAGGCTTACTTTCCTCTGCAGGTCTTAGCCTGGTGATTCATTGTTAGAATTTGATGATCTTAAGAAAAAAAATTATCTCTCTGTCTATGACCTTCTGTCTTAGTTTTTGCAACAAGAGTGTTGGGCCTGCCATATAAGCAGAAACAGAAATGTTTTTATGTTTTATCTTTTTATCCCTTTCCTCCTACTTTCTTTGACTCATCGTATTATTTTTTCTAACTCTTGAAAGTAACACCTTTCAAGCTTTTCATCTTTTCTAAAATAAATGTTAAATCTATAAATGCTTCACTAGGTACCATTGTAGTAGTATATTGGAAACAATGTTTTCATTACTGTTCACTCATAATTTTTCTAATTTGTTATGATTTATTCTTGACCCTTCTATTATCTAGAATTACATTAAAAAATTCCAAAATGTATTTTTTATTTGCTATATTTTTATTACATATTTATATCTTAATTAAATTTGTCTAGAGAATGTGGTCTGTATTCTTTGATACTTACTGATGCCTGATACATTTTCTTTTCCATTTCTTTGTTTATAACTTTTTAATGCCTTTATAGCTTTATATTTAAAAACTTTTATATATATTTTATGTTACATACAGCTTAGTAAATTTAATCTTACCAATAATCTCTTTTAATTAGTTTGTCTATAATATTCATTGTGATTATTTATATATGGATTTATTTCTACCATCTTTTAGTTTTCTATTTAACTTGCTTTTTCTATGCTTTTTTCTCTTCATTTTCTGCCTTTTATTGGAATTTTTTCTTTATTTCCTTTTCCACTTTAAAGTTATACACTTAGAATTTAACCTAAATGATTAAAATCCAAAGTTAGTATCACTACCTCTTCTAAAAAAAATTAAAGCTTTCAGAAATCCTGAACTCTGTCTTTCTCTTTTATCATATGTTATTGTTTTCCAACATTTTATCTCAACTTTGTTCTTAATCCTCAAATTAGAGTTTATTATTGTTGTTTATCAGTCAGTGCTTGTTTAGCTTTCTCCATAAATTTGTCAATTTCTTTATCTAAACCTGAATTTGACTGGCCTATGCTTGTGAGTTCTTAACAGAGCCTTTTCCAAGACCCTGGAGCCTAGACTGAGGGAGACAACCTTCCTTCTCATTGCTCTGTGCAAGTAGACTTCTTGTTTGTTTGTTTGCTTATTCATTATAGTTTTCATTGAGTCTGTCGTTCTTGGAAGGTCCTAGCTTTTGAGGGAGTTTTATTCCAATTCCCTGCTTGCTTGGACTGAGGCTTCATACCCTCTCTAAGCCCTTTCTTGCTGAGATCAGTCCTTCTCCCCAGAATAGTCCCAGAATCAGTTTGTACTCATCTCTCTGGAGCTCACTTTATTCCTTGATCTCAGGTTCTGAGGATTCCCCTTATATTCTTATTGATCAACCATTCCTTAAACGGGATGGTTAACAGTAATGGTTTAAACATTATTTTTCCAGGATTTCTAGATGTTTTATTGTTTGAGGACTTTCATGTTATTAAGTCTACCATATTGCCACAAACAGAAATTATAACCTTTCTTCCTCTTCTCCTCTTCTTTCTTCTTCCTCTTCTCCTCCCTCTCTGTTTTCTTCCTTATACCCACAACATGGTCCTCTAAATAGGCTCGTGGTGATTTGAAGATGCAGAAGTATTTGGCAAGTGTGTGTAAACCTGGGCTTTTGATTTGCCGTTTAGTCAAAGGAATTAACAGAGGCAGATGACTTTACAATTATTATGAAATTGTCCTTGACTGAAAAGATATGTGCCACTAGCTCACTATGTTCACTGACGCTCTGTGATTTGAAGTGTGCAATGATAATGCATTTCAAATTTGTTTTTGCCTGTTTTTCCCATGCTTCTTTTCCTAGCACCGTTTCTGGTAATTGGTACAAATTTTGCGGAAGTAGTGCATGAATGAATAAATACACACCCAATATAACGATATAAACTCACATACACCATACTAAAGAAGTAGGAAGTGAGGGGATGGGGTTTCTGCTTAGTTTTCTATCTCAATATTGAAGTGGTAAATTTTATAAACAAATCATTCTAAATCACTCAAGTTGTAGCTCTAATATAATAATACATAGAACATTGCATTCAATGTGAATCAAATCTCAGGCATGAAATATCACAGAATTTTCTGGCTTTTATTAACCTATTTTTAAACTTCAGACGCACATACTAATTGTCCCTAACTTAGCTCTAATTAAAAAGTGAACTAGAAATAACTCGTGAGCTGGACTGATTTACTTTTTTTAAAATTGAAGTATACTTGATTTACAACATTGCGTTAATTTCTGCTGTATGGCAAAGTGACTCAGTTATACAAATATATACATTTTTTTAATATTCTTTTCCATTATGGTTTATCCTAGAAGGTTGGATATAGTTCCCTGTGCTACACAGTCAGATCTTATTATTCATCTATTCTAAATGCAGTAGTTTGCATGGACTGATACACTTTTTAACTAACATTCTTTAACAGAATATTATAATTAAAATCATTAAAAAATGTATCAGAAACTCCCTTGGGCAGATAGGTAATCAAGGAATGTTTGCTGAGTCTGATCATTCAAAGACAGAAATGTGATAAAATAATTATTCTGATTATAACCAAAGAGGGATGTATGCTGTAAAAACACATTTTAGAGAAACTACGCTAAAGTTAAACCAGAAAATTCTCAAAGGGAGCATTTTAGGAACATTTAAATTTCATTCCTACTCCTGATGCTTTTTTTACTCCTGATGCATTCCTACTCCTACTCCTGATGCTTTTTTTTTTTTAATATCTTTATTGGAATATAATTGCTTAACAATGGTGTGTTAGTTTCTGCTTTATAACAAAGTGAATCAGTTATACATATACATATATCCCCATATTTCCTCCCTCGGCATCTCCCTCCCAACCTCCCTATCCCACGGTGCTAGGTGGTCACAAAGCACCGATCTGATCTCCTTGTGCTATGCAGCTGATTCACACTAGCTATCTGTTTTGGTAGTCTATATATGTCAATGTTACTCTCTCACTTCATCCCAGCTTACCCTTTCCCCTCCCCGTGTCCTCAAGTCCATTCTCTACGTCTGCGTCTTTTTTCCTGTCCTGCCCCTAGGTTCATCAGAACAATTTTCTTTTCTTTTTTTTTTAGATTCCATATATATGTGTTAGCATATGGTATTTGTTTTTCTCTTTCTGACTTACTTCACTCTGTATGACAGACTCTAAGTCCATCCACCTCACTACAAATAACTCAATTTCGTTTCTTTTTATGGCTGAGGAATATTCCAATGTATATATATGCCACATCTTCTTTATCCATTCATCTGTCAATGGACACTTAGGTTGCTTCCATGTCCCGGCTATTGTAAATAGAGCTGCAATGAACATTGTGGTACACGACTCTTTTCGAGTTATGGTTTTCTCAGGGTATATGCCCAGTAGTGGCATTGCTGGGTCGTATGGTGGTTCTATTTATAGTTTTTTAAGGAACCTCCATACTGTTCTCCATAGTGGTTGTATCAATTTACATTCCCACAAACAGTGCAAGAGGTTTCGCTTTTCTCCACACCTCTCCAGCACTTATTATTTGTAGATTTTTTGATGATGGCCATTCTGACTGATGTGAGGTGATACCTCATATAGTTTTGATTTGCGTTTCTCTAAAGATTAGTGATGTTGAGCATCCTTTCATGTGTTTGTTGGCAATCTGTATACCTTCTCGGGAGAAATGTCTGTTTAGGTCTTCTGCCTATTTTTGGATTGGGTTGTTTGTTTTTTTGATATTGAGCTGCATGAGCTGCTTGTAAATTTTGGAGATTAATCCTTTGTCACTTGCTTCCTTTGCAAATATTTTCTCCCATTCTGAGGGTTGTCTTTTCATCTTGTTTTGCTGTGCAAAAGCTTTTATGTTTCATTAGGTCCCATTTGTTTATTTTTGTTTTTATATCCATTTCTCTAGGAGGTGGGTCGAAAAGGTTCTTGCTGTGATTTATGTCATACAGTGTTCTGCCTATGTTTTCCTCTAAGAGTTTGATAGTTTTTGGCCTTACATTTCGGTCTTTATTCCATTTTCAGTTTATTTTTGTATATGGTGTTAGAGAGTGTTCTAATTTCATTCTTTTCCATGTAGCTGTCCAGTTTTCCCAGCACCCCTTATTGAAGAGGCTGTCTTTTCTCCATTGTGTATTCTTGCCTTGTTTATCAAAAATGAGGTGACCATATGTGCATGGGTATATCTCTGGGCTTTCTATCCTGTTCCATTGATGTATATTTTTGTTTTGGTGCTGGTACCATACTGTCTTGATTACTGTAGCTTTGCAGTGTAGTCTGGAGTCTGGGAGCCTGATTCCTCCAGCTACGTTTTTCGTTCTCAAGATTGCTTTGGCTGTTCGGGGTCTTTTGTGTTTCCATACAAATTGTGAAATTTTTTGTTCTAGTTCTGTGAAAAATGCCATTGGTAGTTTGATAGAGATTGCACTGAATCTGTAGATTGCCTTGGGTAGTAGAGTCATTTTCACAATGTTGCTTCTTCCAATCCAAGAACATGGTATATCTCTCCATCTGTTTGTATCATCTTTAATTTCTTTCATCAGTGTCTTATAGTTTTCTGCCTATGGTCTTTTGTTTCCATACATAGGTTTATTCCTAGGTATTTTATTCTTTTTGTTGAAATGATAAGTGGGAGTGTTTCTTTAAGTTCTCTTTCAGATTTTTCAGAATTGGTGTATAAGAATGCCAGAGATTTCTCTGCATTAATTTTGCATCCTTCTACTTTACCAAATTCATTGATTAGCTCTAGTAGTTTTCTGGTAGCATCTTTAGGCTACTCTATGTATAGTATCATGTCATCTGCAAACAGTGACAACTTTAATCTTTTGTGATTTGGATTCCTTTTATTTTTTTTCTTCTCTGATTGCTGTGGCTAAAACTTCCATAGCTATGTTGAATAATAGTGGTGAGAGTGGACAACATTGTCTTGTTCCTGATCTTAGAGGAAATGGTTTCAGTTTTTCACCATTGAGAAAGATGTTGGCTGTGGGTTTGTCATATTTCGCCTTTATTGTGTTGAGGTCAGTTCCCTCTATGCCTACTTTCTGGAGGGTTTTTATCATAAATTGGTGTTGAATTTTGTCAAAAGCTTTTTCTGCATCTATTGAGATGATCATATGGTTTTTGTCCTTCAATTTGTTAATATGGTTTATTATGTATATATATACATACGTAATAAACCATATGTATGTTCCTATTACCATTTTCTTAATTGTTTTAGGATTGTTATTGTAGGTCTTTTCCTTCTCTTGTGTTTCCTGCCTCGAGAAGTTCCTTTAGCACTTGTTTTAAAGCTGGTTTTGTGGTGCTGAATTCTCTTAGCTTTTGCTTGTCTGTAAAGGTTTTAATTTCTCTGTCAAATCTGAATGAGATCCTTGCTGGGTAGGGTAATCTTGGTTGTAGGTTTTTCCCTTTCATCACTTTAAATATGTCTTACCACTCCCTTCTGGCTTGCAGAGTTTCTGCTGAAAGATCAGCTGTTAACCTTATGGGGATTCCCGTGTATATTATTTGTTGTTTTTCCCTTGCTGCTTTTAATATGTTTTCTTTGTATTTAATTTTTGATAGTTTGATTAATATGTGTCTTGGCTTATTTCTCCTTGGATTTATCCTGTATGAGACTCTCTGCTCTTCCTGGACTTGATTGACTATTACCTTTCCCATATTAGTGAAGTTTTCGTCTATAATCTCTTCAAATATTTTCTCAGTCCCTTCTTTTTCTCTTCTTCTTTTGGAATCTTATAATTTGAATGTTGGTTCGTTTAATGTTGTCCTAGAGGTCTCTAAGACTGTCCTCAATTCTCTTCATTCTTTTTTCTTTATTCTGCTCTTCAGTAGTTATTTCCACTATTTTATCTTCCAAGTCACTTATCCGTTCTTCTGCCTCAGTTATTCTGCTGTTGATTCCCTCTAGAGCACTTTTAATTTCATTTATTGTGTTGTTCATCATTGTTTGTTTGCTCTTTAGTTCTTTTAGGTCCTTGTTAAACATTTCTTGTATTTTCTCCATTCTCTTTCCAAGATTTTGGATCATCTTTACTATCATTACTCTGAATTCTTTTTCATGTAGACTGCCTATTTCCTCTTCATTTGTTTGGTCTGGTGGGTTTTTATCTTGCTCCTTCATCTGCTGTATATTTCTCTGTCTTCTCATTTTGCTTAACTTACTCTGTTTGGGGTCTCCTTTTCGCAGGCTGCAGGTTCGTAGTTCCCGTTGTTTTTGGTGTCTACCCCCAGTGGCTAAGGTTGGTTCAGTGGGTTGTGTAGGCTTCCTGGTGGAGGGGACTAGTGCCTATGTTCTGGTGGATGAGGCTGGATCTTGTCTTTCTGGTGGGCAGGGCCACATCTGGTGGTGTGTTTTGCGGTGTCTGTGACCTTATTATGATTTTTGGCAGCCTCTCTGCTAATGGGTGGGGTTGTGTTCCTGTCCTGCTAGTTTTTTGGCATAGGGTGTCCAGCACTGTAGCTTGCTGGTTGTTGAGTGGAGCTGGGTCTTAATATTGAGATGGAGATCTCTGGGAGAGCTTTTGCCATTTGATATTACATGGAGCCAGGAGATCTCTAGTGGACCAATGTCCTGAGCTTGGCTCTGCCACCTCAGAGGCAAAGGCCTGACACCCGCCGGAGCACCAAGACCCTGTCAGCCATACTGCTCAGATGAAAAGGGAGAAAGAAAGAGAGAAAGAGAGAGAGAGAGAGAGAGAGAGAGAGAGAGAAAGAGAGAGAGAGAGAGAGAGAGAGAGAGGGAGAGAGAGAGAAAGAAAATAAGAAAGAAAGAAAGAAAATAGAAAGAAAGAAAGTTAGTAAAATAAAAAATAAAAGAATTATTAGAAATTAAAGAAATCAAACTGTAATAAAAATAAGAAAAAACAAAGAAAGAAAGAAGAGAGCAACCAAACCAAAAAAATCCACCAATGATAACAGGCACTAAATACTCTACAAAAAACAAAAACAAAAAAACAAAATAAAAATGGACAGACAGAACCTAGGACAAATGGTAAAAGCAAAGCCATATAGACAAAATCACACAAAGAAGCATACACATACACACACAAAAAGAGAAAAAGGAAAAAAAATATATGTATCTATATATTAACAAAAAAAGGAAAAGAGCAACCAAATCAATAAACAAATCTACCAATGATAATAAACTCTTAATACTAAACTAACATAAACATAAAACCAGAAACCAGTCAGTCACGTACAGCAAACCCCAAGTCTACAGTTGTTCCCAAAGTCCACTGCCTCGATTTTGGGATAATTCATTGTCTATTCAGGTATTCCACAGATGCAGGGTACATCAAGTTGACTGTGGAGATTTAATCCGCTGCTCCTGAGGCTGCATGGAGAAATTTTCCTTTCTCGTCTTTGTTCTCACAGCTCCTGGGGTTCAGCTTTGGATTGGTCCTGCCTCTGCGTGTAGGTCTTCTGAGGGCGTCTTTTCCCACCCAGATAGGATGGGGTTAAAGTAGCAGCTGATTAGGGGGTTCTGGCTCACTTAGGCCAGGGGGAGGGAGGGGTACAGGATGTGGGGCAAGCCTGCAGCTTCAGAGGCTGGCATGACGTTGCAACAGCCTGAGGTGCACCATGTATTCTCCTGGGGAAGTTGTCCCTGGATCATGGGACCCTAGCAGAGGCGGGCTGCACAGACTCCTGGAAGGGGAAGTGTGGATAGTGACCTGTGTTCGCACACAGGCTTCTTGGTGGCTGCAGCAGCAGCCTTAGCGTTTCATGCCCGTCTTTGGGCACTGATAGCTGAGGCTCGCGCCGGTCTCTGGAGCTCGTTTAGGAGGTGCTCTGAATCCCCTCTCTTTGCTCACCCCGAAACAATGGTCTCTTACCTCTTTGGCAGTTCCAGACTTTTTCCCGGACTCCCTCCCAGCTAGCTGTGGCGCACTAGCCCCCTTCAGGCTGTGTTCATGCAGTCAGCTCCAGTCCTCTCCCTGCGCTCCGACCGAAGCCCCGCCCGAGCCTCAGCTCCCAGCCCCCACCCGCCCCGGAGGCTGAGCATACAAGCCTTTTGCCCTCCGCACCCTTGTTGCTGCACTCGCCTCCATGGCTCTGAAGCTTTCCCCCTCCACCACCCCCCGTCTCCCCAGTGAAGGAGCTTCCTAGTGTGTGGAAACTTTTCCTCCTTCACAGCTCCCTCCCCAAGGTGCAGGTCCTGTCCCTATTTTTTGTCTCTGTTTATTCTTTTTTCTTTTGCCCTACCCAGGTACGTAGGGAGTTTCTTGCCTTTTGGGAGGTCTGAGGTCTTCTGCCAGCGTTCAGTAGGTGTTCTGTAGGAGCTGTTCCACAGGTAGATGTATTTCTGATGTATCTGTGGGGAGGAAGGTGATCTCCTCATCTCACTCCTCCGCCATCTTGAAGGTCTTGCCCTTCTGATGCTTAATATTAAATGCACATATTTTGGAAAATGACATGTAGTTTTTTTCTACAGCAATGTTCATTTCAAAAATTATTACTTAGTAAAACAAAAGCTTCTGAAATTTATTAATTTAAAATGGAACAAGAAGCAAATATAGTAACGGTATATATGTCAAATGTGATTGAAATAAATGCAATTTAAATAAAAATCTCAATGTGAAATATATATCAAAGCTTCTAATTCCTGTTCCTCTTAAAAAATTCCTTCTAGTAACTAAAGGGGATAGTCCTTGTCAATTGCAATAGTGAAGCATAACCTCAGTATTTTTTAACATCATTTGCTTGTTTACCAAGAACCTTTGACATGATATTAAACCAAGAGTTTTTGAGACAAACCTAACCACATTAAAGTACTTCACACACACTTTGCCATCTGCAAAGCTCTTCCCTATAAAGCAGAGATTCTCTATCCGATTCCTTATTAAAATCACCCAAGGAACTTAAAAATACTAATTCCATAGTCCCACCCTGGTCCAATTAAATTGACTTTTATTCTTTTTTTTACGTCTTTATTGGAGTATAATTGCTTTACAATGGTGTGTTAGTTTCTGCTTTATAACAAAGTGAATCAGTTATACATATGCATATGTTCCCATATCTCTTCCCTCTTGTGTCTCCCTCCCTCCCACCCTCCCTATCCCACCCCTCCAGGCGGTCAAAAAGCACGGAGCTGATATCCCTGTGCTATGCGGCTGCTTCCCACTAGCTATCTACCTTATGTTTGGTAGTATATATATGTCCATGCCTCTCTCGCACTTTGTCACAGCTTACCCTTCCCCCTCCCCATATCCTCAAGTCCATTCTCTAGTAGGTCTGTGTCTTTATTCCTATGTTACCCCTAGGTACTTCACGACATTATTTTTGTCTTAAATTCCATATATATGTGTTAGCATACGGTATTTGTCTTTCTCTTTCTGACTTACTTCACTCTGTATGACAGACTCTAGGTCTATCCACCTCATTACAAATAGCTCAGTTTCGTTTCTTTTTATGGCTGAATAATATTCCATTGTATATATGTGCCACATCGTCTTTATCCATTCATCCGATTATGGACGCTTAGGTTGTTTCCATCTCCAGGCTATTGTAAATAGAGCTTCAATGAACATTTTGGTACATGACTCTTTTTGAGTTACGGTTTTCTCAGGGTATATGCCTAGTAGTGGGATTGCTGGGTCATATCGTAGTTTTATTTTTAGTTTTTTAAGGAACCTCCATACTGTTCTCCACAGTGACTGTATCAATTTACATTCCCACCAACAGTGCAGGAGGGTTCCCTTTTCTCCACACCCTCTCCAGTATTTATTGTTTCTAGATTTTTTGTTGATGGCCATTCTGACTGGTGTGAGATGATATCTCATTGTAGTTTTGATTTGCATTTTTCTAATGATTAATGAAGTTGAGCATTCTTTCATGTGTTTGTTGGCAGTCTGTATATCTTCTTTGGAGAAATGTCTATTTAGGTCTTCTGCCCATTTTTGGATTGGGTTGTTTGTTTTTTTGTGATTGAGCTGCATGAGCTGCTTATAAATTTTAGAGATTAATCCTTTTTCAGTTGCATCATTTGCAAATATTTTCTCCCATTCTGAGGGTTGTCTTTTGGTCTTGTTTATGGTTTCCTTTGCTGTGCAAAAGCTTTGAACTTTCATTAGGCCCCATTTGTTTATTTTTGTTTTTATTTCCATTTCTCTAGGAGGTGGGTCAAAAAGGATCTTGCTGTGATTCATGTCATAGAGTGTTGTGCCTATGTTTTCCGCTAAGAGTTTGATAGTTTCTGGCCTTACATTTAGGTTTTTAATCCATTTTGAGCTTATTTTTGTGTATGGTGTTAGGGAGTGATCTAATCTCATACTTTTACATGTACCTGTCCAGTTTTCCCAGAACCACTTATTGAAGAGGCTGTCCTTTCTCCACTGTACATTCCTGCCTACTTTATCAAAGATAAGGTGACCATATGTGCGTGGGTTTATCTCTGGGCTTTCTATCCTGTTCCATTGACCTATCTTTCTGTTTTTGTGCCAGTACCATACTGTCTTGATTACTGTAGCTTTGTAGTATAGTCTGAAGTCAGGGAGCCTGATTCCTCCAGCTACGTTTTTTGTTCTCAAGATTGCTTTGTCTCTTCGGGGTCTTTTGTTTTTCCATACAAATTGTGAAATTTTTTTTCTAGTTCTGTGAAAAATACCAATGGTAGTTTGATAGGGATTGCATTGAATCTGTAGATTGCTTTGGGTAGTAGAGTCATTTTCACAATGTTGATTCTTCCAATCCAAGAACATGGTATATCTCTCCATCTGTTTGTATCATCTTTAATTTCTTTCATCAGTGTCTTACAATTTTCTGCATACAGGTCTTTTGTCTCCTTAGGTAGGTTTATTCCTAGATATTTTATTCTTTTTGTTACAGTGGTAAATGGGAGTGTTTTCTTGATTTCACTTTCAGATTTCTCATCATTAGTGTATAGGAATGCCACAGATTTCTGTGCATTAATTTTCTATCCTGCTACTTTACCAAATTCATTGATTAGCTCTAGTAATTTTCTGGTAGCATCTTTAGGATTCTCTATGTATAGTATCATGTCATCTGCAAACAGTGACAGCTTTACTTCTTCTTTTCTGATTTGGATTCCTTTTATTTCCTTTTCTTCTCTGATTGCTGTGGTTAAAACTTCCAAAACTATGTTGAATAAGAGCGGTGAGAGTGGGCAACCTTGTCTTGTTCCTGATCTTAGTGGAAATGCTTTCAGTTTTTCACCATTCAGGATGATTTTGGCTGTGGGTTTGTCATCTATGGCCTGTAGTATGTTGAGGAAAGTTCCCTCTATGCCTGTTTTCTGCAGGGTTTTTATCATAAATGGGTGTTGAATTTTTCAAAAGCTTTCTCTGCATCTATTGAGATGATCATATGGTTTTTCTGCTTCAATTTGTTAATATGGTTTATCACATTGATTGTTTTGCATATATTGAAGAATACTTGCATTCCTAGAATAAACCCCACTTGATCATGGTGTATGATCCTTTTAATGTGCTGTTGGATTCTGTTTGCTAGTATTTTGTTGAGGATTTTTGCATCTATGTTCATCAGTGATATTGGCCTGTAGTTTTCTTTCTTTGTGACATCCTTGTCTGGTTTTGGTATCAGGATGATGGTGGCCTCGTAGAATGAGTTTGGGAGTGTTCCTCCCTGTGCTATATTTTGGAAGAGTTTGAGAAGGATAGGTGTTAGCTCTTCTCTAAATGTTTCATAGAATTCGCCTGTGAAGCCATCTGGTCCTGGGCTTTTGTTTGTTGGAATATTTTTAATCACAGTTTCAATTTCAGTGCTTGTGATTGGTCTGTTCATATTTCTATTTCTTCCTGATTCAGTCTTGGCAGGTTGTGCCTTTCTAAGAATTTGTCCATTTCTTCCAGGTTGTCCATTTTATTGGCATATAGTTGCTTGTAGTAATCTCTCATGATCTTTTGTATTTCTGCAGTGTCAGTTGTTACTTTTCCTTTTTCATTTCTAATTCTATTGATTTGAGTCTTCTCCCTTTTTTTCTTGATGATTCTGGGTAATGGTTTATCAATTTTGTTTATCTTCTAAAAGAACCAGCTTTTAGTTTTATTGATCATTGCTATTGTTTCCTTCATTTCTTTTTCATTTATTTCTGATCTGATTTTTATGATTTCTTTCCTTCTGCTAACTTTGGGTTTTTTTTTTTCTTCTTTCTCTAATTGCTTTAGTTGCAAGTTTAGGTTGTTTATTCGAGATGCTTCCTGTTTCTTAAGGTAGGATTGTATTACTATAAACTTTCCTCTTAGAACTGCTTTTGCTGCATCCCATAGATTTTGGGTCGTCGTGTCTCCATTGTCATTTGTTTCTAGGTATTTTTTATTTCCTCTTTGATTTCTTCAGTGATCACTTCGTTAGTAAGTAGTATATTGTTTAGCCTCCATGTGTTTGTATTTTTTACAGATCTTTTCCTGTAATTGATATCTAGTCTCATAGCATTGTGGTCGGAAAAGATACTTGATACAATTTAAATTTTCTTAAAATTACCAAGGCTTGACTTGTGACCCAAGATATGATCTATCCTGGAGAATATTCCATGAGCACTTGAGAAGAATGTGTATTCTGTTGTTTTTGGATGGAATGTCCTATAAACATCAATTAAGTCCATCTTGTTTAATGTATCATTTAAAGCTTGTGTTTCCTTATTTATTTTCATTTTGGATGATCTGTCCATTGGTGAAAGTGGGGTGTTAAAGTCCCCTACTCTGAATGTTACTGTGGATTTCCCCTTTTTTGGCTGTTAGTATTTGCCTTTTGTATTGAGGTGCTCCTATGTTGGGTGCATTAATATTTACAATTGTTATATCTTCTTCTTGGATCAATCCCTTGATCATTATGTAGTGTCCTTCTTTGTCTCTTCTAATAGTCTTTATTTTGAAGTCTATTTTGTCTGATATGAGAATTGCTACTCCAGCTTTCTTGTGATTTACATTTGCATGAAATATGTTTTTCCATCCCCTTAATTTCAGTCTGTATGTGTCTCTAGGTCTGAAGTGGGTCTCTTGTAGACAGCAAATATATGGGTCTTGTTTTTGTATCCATTCAGCCAATCTGTGTCTTTTGGTGGGAGCATTTAGTCCATTTACATTTAAGGTAATTATCTATATGCATGTTCCTATTCCCATTTTCTTAATTGTTTTGGGTTCGTTATTGTAGGTCTTTTCCTTCTCTTATGCTTCTTGCCTAGAGCAGTTCCTTTAGCAGTTGTTTTAAAGCTGGTTTGGTGGTGCTGAACTCTCTCAGCTTTTGCTTGTCTGTAAAGGTTTTAATTTCTCCATCAAATCTGAATGAGATCCCTGCTGGGTAGCGTAATCTTGGTTGCAGGTTTTTCTCCATCACTTTAAATATGTCCTGCCAGTCCCTTCTGGCTTGCAGAGTTTCTGCTGAAAGATCAGCTGTTAACCTTATGAGGATTCCCTTGTGTGTTATTTGTTGTTTTTCCCTTGCTGCTTTTAATATGCTTTCTTTGTATTTAATTTTTGGCAGTTTGATTAATATGTGTCTTGGCGTATTTCTCCTTGTATTTTTCCTGTATGGGACTCTCTGTGCTTCCTGGACTTGATTAACTATTTCCTTTCCCATATTAGGGAAGTTTTCAACTATAATCTCTTCAAATATCTTCTCAGTCCCTTTCTTTTTCTCTTCTTCTTCTGGAACCCCTATAATTTGAATGTTGGTTCATTTAATGTTGTCCCAGAGGTCTATGACACTGTCCTCAGTTCTTTTCATTCTTTTTTCTTTATTCTGCTCTGCAGTAGTTATTTCCACTATTTTATCTTCCAGGTCACTTATCCGTTCTTCTGCCTCAGTTATTCTGCTATTGATCCCATCTAGAGTATTTTTAATTTCATTTATTGTGTTGTTCATCATTTGTTTCATCTTTAGTTTTTCTAGTTCCTTGTTAAATGTTTCTTGCGTTTTGTCCACTCTATTTCCAAGATTTTGGATCATCTTTACTATCATTATTCTGAATTCTTTTTCAGGTAGACTGCCTATTTCCTCTTGATTTGCTAGGTCTGGTGGGTTTTTATCTTGCTCCTTCATCTGCAGTGTGTTTTCCTGTCTTCTCATTTTGTTTATCTTACTGTGTTTGGGGTCTCCTTTTTGCAGGCTGCCGGCTCGTAGTTCCCGTTGTTTTTGGTGTCTGTCCCCAGTGGCTAAGGTTGGTTCAGTGGGTTGTGTAGGCTTCCTGGTGGAGGGGACTAGTGCCCATATTCTGGTAGATGATGCTGGATCTTGTCTTTCTGGTGGGCAGGTCCACGTCTGGTAGTGTGTTTTAGGGTGTCTATGGACTTATTATGATTTTAGGCAGCCTCTCTGCTAATGGGTGGGGTTGTGTTCCTGTCTTGCTAGTTGTTTGGCATAGGGTGTCCAGCACTGTAGCTTGCTGGTCGTTGAGTGAAGCTGGGTGCTAGTGTTGAGATGGAGATCTCTGGGAGATTTTTGCCATTTGATATTACGTGGAGCTGGGAGGTCTCTTGTGGGCCAGTGTCCTGAAGTTGGCTCTCCCACCTCAGAGGCACAGAACTGACTGGCTGCAGCACCAAGAGCCTTTCATCCACATGGCTCAGAATAAAAGGGAGGAAAAGTAGAAAGAAGGAATTAGTAGGAGTAGAATGAAAGAAAGAAAGGAAGGAGGGAGGGAGGGAGGAAGGAAGGAAGGAGGGAAGGAAGGAAAAATAGAAAGAAGATAAAGTAAAGTAAAATAAAGTAAGATAAAATATAATAAAGTTATTAAAATAAAAAATAATTATTAAGAAAAAAGAACAGACGGATAGAACCCTAGGACAAATGGTGGAAGCAAAGCTATACAGCATAAATCTTACTCTCAAAGTTCACCTCCTCAATTTGGGATGATTCGTTGTCTATTCATGTATTCCACAGACATCAAGTTGATTGTGGAGCTTTAATCCGCTGCTTCTGAGGCTGCTGGGAGAGATTTCCCTTTCTCTTCTTTGTTCTCACAGCTCCCAGGGGCTCAGTTTTGGATTTGGCCCAGCCTCTGCGTGTAGGTCACTGGAGGGCGTCTGTTCTTCGCTCAGACAGGACAGGGTTAAAGGAGCCGCTGATTCAGGGGCTCTGGCTCTCTCAGGCCGGGGGGAAGGGAGGGGCATGGAGTGCGGGGCGGGCCTGCGGCGGCAGAGGCCGGTGTGACGTTGCAGCAGCCTGAGGCGCGCCGTGCGTTCTCCCGGGGATGTTGTCCCTGGATCCTGGGACCCTGGCAGTGGTGCGCTGCACAGGCTCTCCGGAAGGGGGGTGTGGATAGTGACCTGTGCTCGCACACAGGCTTCTTGGTGGCAGCAGCAGCAGCCTTAGCATCTCATGCCCGTCTCTGGGGTCCGCGCTTTTAGCCGCAGCTCGCGCCCGTCTCTGGAGCTCCTTTAAGCAGCGCTCTTAATCCCCTCTCCTCGCGCACCAGGAAACAAAGAGGGAAGAAAAAGTCTCTTGCCTCTTTGGCAGGTCCGGACTTTTCTCCGGACTCCCTCCCAGCTAGCCGTGGCGCACTAACCCCCTGCAGGCTGTGTTCACGTCGCCAACCCCAGTCCTCTCCCGGCGCTCCGACCGAAGCCCGAGCCTCAGCTCTCAGCCCCACCCGCCCCGGGGGGTGAGCAGACAAGCCTCTCGGTCTTGTGAGTGCCGGTCGGCCCTAGGCCTCTGTGCGGGAATCTCTCTGCTTTGCCCTCCGCACCCCTGTTGCTGTGCTCTCCTCCACAGCCCCGAAGCTTTCCCCCTCCGCCCCCTGTAGTCTCCGTCCGCGAAGGGGCTTCCTAGTGTGTGGAAACCTTTCTTCCTTCACAGCTCCCTCCCACTGGTGCAGGTCCCGTCCCTATCCTTTTGTCTCTGTTTATTCTTTTTCCTTTTGCTCTACCCAGGTACGTGGGGGGGTTTCTTGCCTTTTGGGAGGTCTGAGGTCTTCTGCCAGCGTTCACTAGGTGTTCTGTAGGAGTTGTTCCACGTGTAGATGTATTTCTGGTGTATCTGTGGGGAGGAAGGTGATCTCCGCGTCTTACTCTTCCGCCATCTTCCCAGAAGCCCCCGACTTTTATTCTTAAACACATTTTGTTGGTAATGCACACTGAGTTGGCAAGTTTTTTTATAATAATAAATATCTGAAAGAAAATGAAATGAAATATTTAGTCTTAGGTGTGTGTGTTGTAACCATGCTCATTCTGAATATAATGCCTAGTGTGGGTGGGGGTAGTTTCAGTGCGTTCAATAAGGTGGGTTAATGAGGTCCTTATTTACAATTTGAATAGAGGTTTGGGAAGCAGACAGTGCTTGGGTCAGTGTGTGTCTTTGTATTTTTAAAAGAGCAATTTATTATCAAAGTCATTTTATTTATTAATTTTTTTGTTCCCCTCTCTCTCCTTTTGATTAAAAAAGGAAAAGATTGATGCACAGGTTTTCCAAATCCACTGTAAGCGGATTTGTTAGAATTATTGGAAGGTTTGAGGTTCTTTTGTTTTTCCTTTTTATGAGGAGAGGAAAGTTTATTTGTTTTGGTTTGGTTTTTTTGCGGTACGCGGGCCTCTCACTGTTGTGGCCTCTCCCGTTGCAGAGCACAGGCTCCGGACGCACAGGCCCAGCGGCCATGGCTCACGGGCTCAGCAGCGCTACAGCATGTGGGATCTTCCCGGACTGGGGCACGAACCCGTGTCTCCTGCATTGGCAGGCAGACTCTCAACCACTGCGCCACCAGGGAAGCCCGAGAGGAAAGTTTTTTGATTAAAAATAGAAAAACACAAGTAGATATTCTAAATAAGGTCCTGTCAGTTCCTGGATAGATAAGAGAGATGAAGAGAAAAGTTTGTAATATAGTTAACTGTTTAGATGCAGGAAGGAATTAATATTTAAAATGAAATATATAATGAAAGAATAAGATTTTATTAAAATAAAATAGAGAGGGGAAATTGCTCAGCATTTAACATTTTTTCTTTCTCCATTTGAAAGTGAATTGCTCACATTATAAGCAATTACGGGTTGTTCAAAATTGGAACAAAATTGGGTTGTTCCTGGATAAAACGATTCAAGTTAGGCGATTCAATAATAGGCGTGTTAAAATGTGCTTATTCATTATATTTGCATTCTGGAATGTTTCCTAACTTTTTCTCTGAGAAAATCCTCATTCTATTATAATACTATTTATGAAGGACCTGAGGTGTAGACTTATGAGAACTTCTGTGTTTTTCCATTTTCCCCTGAGACTAATGGGATGAAAAGAACATAAAACATAGATTCCTTGGCCTTTGAATATGGACCAGTGAAGCAATTCCTTGGTACTTAATAATAAAACAATGTACACATCACCATGAGTGATTTTTCCATCTAAAACCTTGCAAAAATGTGTCCATTTATGTTCTTGGCTACCTGTTATCTCAATGGGAATGAAAAGATATGCACTGTGACCTCATATGTAAAGTCACTATGATTTTATTGTTATAGAATATTTAAAAATGGTTTGTTATATGGTTTAGGAAATTGATCTTTAAACATATTTTTAAATGGAAACCCCGTTTCGGAAATTGTAGTTTATTAGAAAAGTTCATTATTATCTTACTGTGTACATTTACTGTCTAGTGGCTGCATCTTCATTTTGCAGGTATAGTCCCAAATGCAGAAGGCTTGGGACTTGCAGAAGGTTCACTAATTCCATAGTTTCTAGTGATGGCAAAAGTTAGTCTTCATGGTTCATAGTCAACAGCAAGACCTGCTGAGAACCATTTTCTCCTTCTTGGTAACTGGTAACTGGCTCCAAAGGTCAAGGTATGAGTTACCTGTGTGTTTATTTTCATATTAGAATGGACTTTCAAGTTGGGTGAGGAGTCAGGAAATGTTTCTTTCTAACTAGTACTGTGCTAGATACTCAGGGAATTGACTAAGGCACAGTTCCCACCCATGAAGAACTCAATGTCTGGATGTTGAACCAGAGAAAAAGTACTGCTAAATCAATGTGCTACAGTGCGAGCACAGAGGAAGCAATCCCTGCTTGGGACTGGAGGAAGGCATCCCAAAGGAGGTGATATTTAAACTATCTTGAGGTCTGAATTTTTGAGGTGGTTGAGGGAGTCAAGAACATTCCATGCAAAAACAAGAGTCTTGGGTATTTGGAAATAATGGGAAGTAGCTTGTATTGGGATCATAGAGCAGAAGGGACCAGAAATTATTTTTAATTTTCTGTCATGGCCAGAAATAAGGCACGACCAGAGTTTGGATTTTTCTTTTAAGGGTTTAGCTCTTTATAAATTTATTTATTTACGTTATTTATTTTATTTTTGACTGTGTTGGGTCTTCGTTGCTCTGCGCGGGCTTTCTCTAATTGCGGCGAGAGCGGGCTGCTTGCTCTTCATTGCGGTGTGCGGGCTTCTCATTGCGGTTGCTTCTCTTATTGTGGAGCACCGGCTCTAGGCACATGGGCTCCTTAGTTGTGGCATGCAGGCTCTAGAGCGTAGGCTCAGTAGTTGTAGCGCTCAGGCTTAGTTGCTCTGTGGCATGTGAGATCTTCCTGGACCAGGGCTTGAACCTGTGTCCCCTGCATTAGCAGATGCATTCTTAACCACTGTGCCACCAGGAAAGCCCTGGATTTTTTTTTTTCATGGATAATAGGTAGGGTAATACTGCCGCATTTTGCCATTAAAAAAATTAGTTCTAGTAGACTGTAAAGCATTGATTGATGATGTGAGAGAGCAGTTGTGCACATTGCTATAATCCTAGATAAGGGTGATAAGGATGTAATCTAAGGCAGCTGCTATGAGAATGCTCAGGCCATGGAACCCAGGAGATGCTGGTGAACCATGGGTATGTGGGCAGTAGCAGTAGAGAAGGAAACTCAAGTATGGCATTTGGTTTGGGTAAATGAGTGAGTGGTGATTTCTTGATTAAAATAGAGAATATGTGAGGAGGAGCAGATTTTTTTTGTAATTTTTTTTTTTTTGTCCGTGCCTCGCGGCATGTGGGATCTTAGTTCCCCGACCAAGGATGGAACCCGTGCCCCCTGCAGTGGAAGTGCAGAGTCAACCACTAGACTGCTGGAAAGTCCTAAGGAGCAGATTTTGATCAGGCAATGAGTTTTTCTTTGGACATAATGAAGACAACTTAGACAACTTCTTATCATCTTCCCGAGTGAAAGGGAATGTGCTCTGAAGTCAGGGCCTCTTCCAAGAGGTCCTTTTCAAGTAAATTTCTTCACTTGATTACTGTGAGGAAAGAAATAAAAGTGACAGTGATGTTTGAAAAGACATATAAAGACATTAAAAGAGAAGACATGTTGCTCAGTTTCATTAAGTCCTACTCCAAGGATTCAATGATTTGGAAGTTAGGGACAGTGCAGATAATACTATCTCAGGATGAGCAAAGTTTTTATTAAAAATCTACAAGTGTAAGTAAGAATATGGTAGATGCTTATTTGTTGAAGAGAGTACATTTTCAAGGTCTCTTCTCGGGGATTCTCTATCACTTTATAAATCCCTAAATTTGAATCCAAGTCTGTAAAGTGCCAATGTTTGGCCTTTTCATTAAGCCACAAAATGATATTCTTCATTGCAGTTAAATTTAGTTTTTTCAAAGATACAAAATGTCACAAAATTTGAAAGCTGTTTGCAAAACAAATATATGTCATCTTAGGGAAAATTAGAAAATGGAGATATTCTTACTTGCCTTCAGATCAGATGTATTAAATGATAGGATCTCCTTTGTGCAGGTATTTGCCCAAGTGTCTCAGCCTAAAATATATCCGAAATGTGTATTACCATGACCTACAGGTACCTATGCCAGACCACAGCAAGAAAGGATGTAAGATAATATACATGTCAATTATGAAAATAAGGAAAATATAACATTTTCTTCCTCTATATCCCCATTATTAACCCCAAACATTGTGAAAGATTGTTCTCTTGAGACATAAGGGGAATAGTAAAACTAAATGTTTTCCTTTTTGTTTTCTAGGGAAATTTAACCTTCTGTTTTCTATGTGTACACAGAGGAATAAATGTCACAATGCCAGAATTATTCCAAGGATTTGTATTATACTTTATACTTCAAATAAAGACATCTCCCTGTAGACCAGTTTGTATGAGTTTTTCCAGTGAGCATAAGAAAAAGAAAACTAAAACTAAGGTCAAAATTACCTTTTTGTGAAAAATATATGTAATAAAAATGCTCTTCATAAATCCTATAGAAATATCAATAGGACTTTTTCATAAGTGAATAAGATGATCTTGAATTTCAAAAAGCATAATAAAGTTATCAATAACCAAAAAGTTTGTAAAAAAGATGAAGAATAAGGGCAGACTTTCCTCATAGATCCAGATATTATGTAGTAAAATTAAAATCTGAACTATAACTTCATTAGTACCGAAGTTAGCTTAGTTTTAGCTTAGACATTTCTACCACAAACATTATCATGCTTAATCATCATAAAATCCATTGAGATAGGAATTGTTATGTACAATTTAAAGATAAGAAAATAGAATTTCAGAGAGATTAAATCTGTTGTGGTTTCCTGTTGTTATAAACCAGTAATAAATCACCACAAATTTAGTGACATATTTCTGTAGGTTAGAAGTCTCACTGGGCTAAAATCAAGGTGTCATATATTCAGCAGAGCTGCATTCCTTCCGGAAGCTCTAGGAGATAATCTGTTTCCTTGCCTGATAATCTGTTTCCTTGCCTTTCTTACCTTCCAGAGTCCACCTGCATTTGCTTGCTTATAACCCCTTCCTCTATCTTCAAAGCAGCCATGTAGCACCTTCAAACCTCTTTCTTTGACTTCGACACTCCTGGCTCGCTTTAATAAGACCCTTGTGATTATACTAGACTCACCCAGAAAACCCAGGGAAATCTTCGCATCTCAAGATCCTTAACTTAATCACACCAGCAAAGTTCTTTTTGCCATGTAAGGTACTATATTCACAGGTTTTGAAGATTAGAACGTGGACATCTTTGGGGAGGGACATTTTTCTGCCTACCGCAGCATCACTTCCTTAAAGTCAAACAATACAGAGGTGGCAGATTTTCTTTTCTCAAAATATAGTACTGTGTTTTGGGATGATGAAAATATTCTAAAATTAGATTATTATATCCACATTAGATTATGCATAACTTTGTGAATATACTAAAAAACATTTTGAATAGGTAAATGTTATGGTATACATATTATATCTCAAAAAAAGTTGTTTACAAACCTAGTAGTGTGATAGTGGAATTACAATAAATAATTTTTAAGCATCTCATGTGTGAAAAACATAGTGTTAATTATCAAATTATTGCTTTGTCGGCCCAGAGCAGAACACTCTCTTGGAAAATCTTCCTTTACAACCATGTCAGGTCAACTCCTTTCCCCTACCCACAGGTTGGGTCATTGCAGCTGAGCCATCTAATGGTCTGGTCCATAGTGTTCCATCTACAGATGAGAATGAACTCCAAGATGGACCAATCAATCTTCTATCCAAGGATTTTTCAGATTGAGCAAGAAGTAATGCCACTAAACTAAACTTGGATCCATTTGCCTACGTGCTATAAAGCCAATCTATTGGCACTGAGTTGTCGTGAAGGAAGGTGCAGTGTTTATTGCCGGGTGCCAAGCAAGCAGTCTAGGCAGCTAGTGCTTAAAAGACCTGAACTCCCTGATGGCTTTCAGGCAAAGGTTTTTAAAGCCAGGGTGAGGGAGGCAGGTTGTGGCCTGAGCCATCAGCTGGTGGACATTCTTCTGATTGGTTGGTTGTGAGGTAATCGGGAGTCACCATCATCAGCCTTCTGGTTTCAACTGGTCTGGGGTTTACGTGCTTGTGGTCAGCATGCAGTTAACTTCTTCCACCTGGTGGCGGTTTCAGTATCTGCAAAATAGCTCAAAGATATGGCTCAGAATATTATCTATAGCCCTGGAGGAACTAAAGTTTCTTGACTTTGTTTAATGGCTAAACTATTATTATTTTGTCGTGCTTGACTGTTATCCTTTGTTTCTGCATTTTCTCACCTCTCTGATTAAATTTGTTCTTTGGAACTTGGGGAAGGTCTAGGAGAGAGTTTTTCTACAAACATGAGGCAGGTGGAGGACGTGAGTGAGGGGATCTTTCCCGAGAAGGCCCCATAGGGTCCTGCTCAGTTACAATCTCCGATTTTCTTTGATACTCCTCAATCTTTAGGGGGAACAGGTACAGGACAAGAAAGGGAATAACATTTTGGAGAGAGGTTAATCATAAACTCAGCAGAGTAGCTCTATTTTAGGGGGACTCCATTTCACTAAGATCTCTTTTGTCCCTTATGAATTGCTTTAAAAAAAAAAAAAGGAAATCTACTACTATCAGTGACTATTTTTCCTTCCCATGGTTCCCTTCACCTCCCAGCTATTTGCAGCAGGGAAGAATTAGAGCCACTTAGAAAGGAGACAACAGTTAAAACAGAGGAAACTTTCCGTCTTCCAAATTCCAACTTCCAACGTCCGTTGGGCCAGGGGCCCCTTATCGTTCCTGTTGTTCTAATATTATTTAAACTGATTAGAATTGGGTTTGATATTTGGAACAAAAGTTCTGTCTTCACTACCTTAGAGATTACTTGGGAGATATATATATATATATATATACCTTTGTATATATACACACAAAGGTTTGGAAAGTTAAATAGAAAACTAAACCTGCAAACACAACATGAAATCAAGTCTGTGATGAAAGTAAATATGAAAACAAGAGAATCTGTGATTAATTTCCAAATGCACAATATGTATAACCAGTTTTAAAATTCAGATAAATAAACAACACTGTGGTTTGGGTGATCTGAAAACAGTCTCTAGAAGGAAAGGATCAAGACTAGAATTAGACCTTGAAAAGTAGATATGTTGAGTTTTTCTCTTGGGCTTATCCATGACACCTTGTTTAAATGAATTTCCTTTGGAGAGAGATCTAAGAAAGATCCTTCAGAGGCAGATAAGACATGTCCTGAACAGGAAAGGGGAAGATAGGCAACTCATCTATGATTATAAAAAGATTTTGTTCAGATGCTAATATCTATGGACATATATTTTTATAAGAATAATGTCCTGTTTACCATTTTTTCCCTAAGTCATGTAATGAAAATGATAAATTCTGGCTTTTAACAAACTCAGTGAGACTTTTAAGCTGATGGAGGATTAATGGAATATTATCAGAGTCAAGTAAGGCTGGATTCTTGTCAGTGTTGCAGACTATCTTAGTTTTTTTTTGAAAAAATAATCACTCTAAGTTCCACTAACCCTTAAGAATATATGCAACTTTCAATCCACTTGTGTGGCTTTGATGTCTCATTTTATTCTAAACCCTGGTCTTGACTCATGAAACTCTATCGCATAACATGGAAAGCATTGACAAAATGACCTTAAAAGCTACCTAGTTTATCATAATTAATTTATTCTGAACCCCCCTTTTTTAACACATATCCCTGAGATAGTAATTTTTATAAATTGTGAAATCCCATGGGTAAGACCATAATCTTGCTCACTTCAACAGGGAATTGAAGTAGTCCTTAAGAGCCTTTCATCAAGATTTTTTTGCAAAATGAAAGAGGAAAAAAAAAATTAAGTTTCTAACACTGGGAGTTACCTTCATCTGGCTTTCCCAAAGGAAATGCCACCGATATCCTGAAAAATATATTTCTTTTGGTTTCTTCTGACTGTTTAACATGTAACTGAGAAATACAGTAGAATTGTAGAATGTTAGAGCAGAAAGAAATATCTCTGACGTTGTTTAATCCAATATACCTCTTTAACAATGCCAACACTGAGATCAAGAGAATCTGTGAGTCTGCCAGGGCAGGGACTGAGCCGCACCTAGAAAAAGACTTTCTTAACTTCCAGGGGAAGGATTTTTAGATGAACTCATGTTCCTTTCCTTGAAAACTATCATTAAAATATGGAATTAAAAAAATTTAAACGGATTTTAATATAATGTTTCCATATGTGAAATCTTAACTGCATCATTGATAGGCAAGTTTTTCATCAGAGAAATTGAAGTCAGGCGTACATCAACACTGATGTTTTTAATTTCAAAAGAACACAACTCTTTAAAATGACATCAAATATTTACATGACTTTGTAATAAGATAGGGAATAACAGTGATAATATTTGCTACCAGAGAATTTCACTGATTATTTCATTGAAAAATACTTAAAGGAGCCATTGAATTTAAAGACAAATTAAGCATTTTATTTACAAAAAGATTAGTGCTGAAAATGTGTTGACCTTTTCACTGATGACAGAATGCAACTCAGCAGATATATAAAAACAAGCACATTTACCCTTTACATATCATTAAAGTAAAGGGAACTTTTTTTTACAGTGAATGAGTAAGTAAACAATTTTGGGAAAAATTGATATTGTGGAGAATATTTGGAAAACAGATGTTTGGAAATATTTCCATTAATATGTGACATTATGGCTGAAAAAGGATATGTGTGTCACCTATAAGATTGTTTATAGTTGCAAACTTTAAAACTTTTCAAATAGAATTTTCTACACTATTTAACATCTTTCAGATGAAGAGTTTGAATCCTTTTGTTAAATTTTTTTTTTAACCCAGTGTCTACATCAAGGTGACATCAAGGTGAACTGAATTGCCTGTCTGAATTTCAACAAGTTTGGCGTAATTGGTGTCTGGGAATGAAACATGAATTTCATATTTTAATAACTAAGGATAATGATGCACTTAATCCATTTGTATCAGCATATTTTTGAAGTATCTTTTTCATCTATGATAGCTGTTAAAATTAAGCATTGAATCAATTGAACTTAGAACCCAAGCCCTCAAAATATTATATCACCAAATGTTATACGAAGATTAAAATAAGATGATTTCACCAAGCAAGAACAAAAATGTTTATATTATTAATAAACACAATAAAATGTCATGTTGGTTTTAAAAAAAATGACAAAAAACTATCATTAAAATATTGCTTAATTCGAAGTGTTTCAGAGAAAATTTTTCATGTTTGTTTTATTTCAGCCAGTACCTAATCCATAATCGGTCAGAAGTTGGAAGCATCTTGTATTTTTGTTTTTTACTTTGGTATCTTCTAAAATATTTATATGCAATAAGGATAGTGTTAAAATTTCATCACACATGATTTGCAAAAGTCTTGGATGAAAAACTTTAAAAACTACAATAAAATTCAGGGGATTTCTTAAAGACATGCAATCTAGAAGCCACAACACAAAACATAAACACTTTAGACAATATAAAGAATGTGTAGGTAAAGATCAAACTCAATAATTAAATGATAAATTTGGAAAATATACACTATATCAAAGTTGATGTTATCAACAGGAGTTATTGTATCTGTTCCAAGCAGACCCAGATATAGGTTACTTCTCTTTCAGGCTACCTTTCAGTAGAGAGGGAGCTAGAATCCCCAGGCTGGTCCAGCCCAGTCACTGGCAGCCTCTTAGTCCATTTATACCATGCTGACATACAATTATAATTTCCTGAGTGTCATGAACTGAAAAGCACTGGAAAGCCCTGTTCTATAATATACAAAGAGGTCTTGCTTATCATGAAAATGTCAAACAGCTCAATAGAAAAATGCATATAAAGACAATTCACAAAATTGTATATCCAAATTGCCAATGTAAAAAATTTTGTATTTCTTTAGTAACCACGAAAATGCAAATTGAATTAAAAGCTAGATATCTGTTTACACCCATAAGGCTGGCAAAAATTAAAACGTACAGTGAAGTCCATTGCAGGTAAGGAGGCAAAGAGAATATTCTCATTCATTGCTGGTGATTAGGTAAAAAATGTCAGCACTTTTGGAAAAATGATCTGGCAATGTCTCTTAAGCTTTAAAATATACACTTATTTTGAAATAACAATTCCACGCTTGGAAATACATTCCATAACATAAAACCACCTGCATTGATTTGTACACTCATACATACACATACTTAATACTTATTGTACTATTACATATTATTTTTCAAAGTAAAAATTAGGAACCAGTATGAACAGATAAACAAGTGTTATTAATAGGAAATTCTTTGTTCAGTGTAAAATTAACCTGAAATATGATAAACCATTTTGTAAGAGTTATATCAATATATCTAAGAAAAGACTTTTAAAATTTAATTTATTCTTTTTTTTAAAGAGGTGAAATTCTTTTTTATTGTGGCAAAGTAAAGACTCATTTAGAATGAGAAATGAGGGCTTTTATTAAATGCCAGCAATCTACAATAATATTGATTTTTTTGTATCTAACATTGATTTTCTTGTATTTATTGAAATAACTTTCAGATGTAATATTTAATTTTGAACCATAAATTTTTTAAAATTTTATTTATTTATTTGTGGCTGCTTTGGGTCTTCATTGCTATGCATGGGCTTTCTCTAGTTGCGGTGAGCGGGGGCTACTCTTCGTTTCGGTGTGTGAGCTTCTCCTTGTGGTGGCTTCTCTTGTTGCGGAGCACGGGCTCTAGGCATGCAGGCTTCAGTAGTTGTGGCACATGGGCTCAGTAGTTGTGGTTCGTGGGCTCTAGAGTGCAGGCTCAGTAGTTGGGGCACACAGGCTTAGTTGCTCCACAGCATGTGGGATCTTCCCAGGCCAGGAGAGGCCAGGGCTTGAACCTGTGTCGCCTGTATCGGCAGGCGGATTAACCACTTAACCACTGCGCCACCAGGGAAGCCCAAGCTATAACATTTTCATCTACACAGTTATATTGGGAGATAGATAGCGTAACTTGCCTTCTTTTTTATTTAAAGGGAATATATTTTTATCTCTGTACAGGTTACCTGGTCAAAGCTGGTACCATGATGGACCTGTCTGGCAGGAGCTGGAGCCCTGAAGGGGATGCAGCTGCTGTGGGAGATGTCAATCAGGACCGAGAGGTAGGGGAGAAATTTCCTAGGTTTTTCCTTTCATCTCTCCTTCCAACCTCCTTTAAAATCTTTAATATGGTAACCCCAACCAGAAATGCAGTAGAAATTCCTCCTGCAATATAAAGCAATGGCTCTGAAAGCAAATTGGCTTAGGACTGGTATTACCTTCCCTTTGGGTCAGATGATAAATTTGCCAGCTTTTTTCATCTTTTCTCTCATCATCTCCAAGATGTTTTCAGGTGATCTCCAGAATTAGATTTTTTATTTTATTAGAGTCTTATTTCCTTATAGAATTTTTGGGAACTTTTGTTTTGTAACAGTTCCAAGAGGAATCTTAACCTCATGTAGACTTTCATTAATTTTATTACACACCACAATTTTTTATACCACTTCTTTGCCGTTCTCAAACACTTTTTTTTACAGTTCTTATTTTTTTCTTTTCTCACAAATGATTCCCTCAGGTAGGTGGCACATTCTCTTTCCTTTCTTAGCATATTTTTGTTTTTGTTTTTACTTAAAGAAGAGAATTCCAGTGAGAAATAGACTCTTTCCTTTTAAGGGCTACTTTTTTCTGCTTGGAAGCGTGAAGATTTTATTTTCAAATTTGGTATTGAAATTTAAAACAAACAAACAAAATGAAAACTTTAGCTTATCACCTGAAGAAGTTTTTTGATCTGAGGCTTCGATTCTGTCTTTAGTTTAGGGATATTTTTCTTCTTTGATTATTGCTTCTCCTTGATCTTGATTCCTTTTATACCTATATTAAATATCCTATTCACTGGCATGTTCTTAACCATCGATGAATTAATGCTGACTTTAGTCTGGACTTGTGTGCAGTATTTTTAACAGAAAGTCCCTGAAATTTCTGTGATGTGTATGACTCCATTTATATAGACTTTTTCTAGATATTTTTGTGGTTGTCATTTTAGAGGGAACTTGGAAGAGAAAGGGGTTAAATATCTGCCTTCAAATCACCATTCCAAACAAGAAGTGTGTCAATAAAATTTAAACATTATTAGTCATACCATTCTCTCAAAATACTGTAAGAGGACATGGCTATTTGAGCAAATGTCGAAGTCTTCTCTCCCTAAGGGATTTCCAAGTGGTAGAAGATGGGGAAAAGACCTTCCTTCAGAAATTGGGGGAACTGAGGAATCTAATTTCTAATTAATCTCCAGGGCTCTTTGGTGTCACTGGTGTTATAGTCTGTGTTATTGGTGTGAACTAATCCATCTCTTCATCTGGATCGTAGTGTCTCATTGGTGTGCTGTGATGTCAAGCTGAGAAAGAACTTGGCCCAGTGGAATAGCTTTGGAGATGGACAGATTCTTGGCTCTTTAAGCAAGAACTCTGATTCCCATTTATTTAACAAATATTTGTAGAGAGCATAATTTTTATTAGGAACTCTTCCAGGCACTGAGCTATCGAGATGAACAAAACAATCCTATTACCCTATGGTGATTACATTTTAGTCAGGGACAAAGACAGATGATTAAAAATTATAATGTCAAAGATAATGTCAGGTATTGATGAATTCTCTGAAGACAAATAAAGCAGGATTGGGGATAGGGAAAATAAGAGTTTGAAGAGGAAGTGAGGGATCTATTTTAGATAGGATAGTCTGGGTGGCCTGGGAGAAGGGCATTGCTAAAGGAGGAGCTTATTTAGAGCATTTGAGAAACAGCAACAAGGCAGGAGTGGTCACACTTTGATGATTTAGGAAGAGAGTGGCAGAGCCAAGAATGGAGTAGGATCTCTTAGGCCTTGTTGCCATGGCAAGGAGTTGAGATTTTTCCTTAAGTGTAATAAAGGGAAAACGTTGGAGAAATTTACCCAGGGGAGGAGATGAATTGACTTGTACTTTGGAAAGATTAGTCTGGCTGTTGATTGAGGAGACAAAGGTAGAAGCAGGGGAAGGAGAAGGTGGAGTGGGAGTGAGGGAGAGGCTAACAGTGGTGCCTGTGACTTTACCTTGAGAATAGTGATGGAGTGAATAAACCCTCATCAGATAACAGAGTACTTGGTAGGGACAAGTTTTTAATAAATAATTCTATTATCATCAAGTCTGTATTAAATAACCGTATGTTCAGTCATGACCAAAAAGGATAAAAAGTAGAAACAATTTTCTCCTAGACCTTATAAGACAAAATTAGAAGGTATTAAAACAAGCGCTGTAAGAGTCTTCATAAAGAGACCATAGAAGAATGTCTATAAATTGGCAAGAAAAAGAAAAACCCAATGGAAAAATGGAGAAAAGGAACTAAGAGGAAGAATGTATGGGTAATAAACATAAGAAAATATAATCAAATCTATTGTTAAATCAGGGAAATTAAAGTTAAAATTACAAAGAAATAATATCACACCCTCCTGTTTGGCAGAAATTTAAAAGTTTAGCACTAACAGGTACTGGCAAAGATATGAAGAAATCAAAACATTTATGCACACTGCTGGTGGAAGTCTATATTGGTAGAAACATTGCAAAACAATATGGCATTATATAGTAAATTGGAAATTGCTGTTTCCCCATGACTAGAAATTCTGTTCCTAGCTATATACTCTACAGCAGTTGTCCTTAAAGTTGGTCCCTGGATGTGCATCATCCACATCACCTGGGAACTTGTTAGAAATGCAAAATCTTGTGCTCTGAGATGGTTAATTTTACGTGTCAACTTGACTGGTCTAAGGGATACCCAGATAGCTGATAAGACATTTCTGAGGGTGTTTCAGAAGAGATTAGTATTTGAATCAGTAGACGAAATAAAGAAGTCGGCAGGCATCATCCAATCTGTTAAGAGCTCGAATAGACCAGAAAGGCAGAGGAAGAGCAAATTCTCTCTTTCTCTCTCTCTCTTCTTGAACTGGTATGTTCATCTTCTCCTGTTCTTGGACATGGGGGCTTCTGGTTCTTGGGCCTTCCAACTTCAGGACTTCCCAGGAATGCTCCTTCATCTCCTTCTTCCCCTTCTCAGGCCTTCTGCTTTGGAATCAGTTATACCACCAGCTTTCCTGGTTCTCCAGCTTGCAGAGGGCAGATCATGGGACTTCTTGGCTGCCATAACTGTGTGAGCCAATTCCTATAATAATTCTATATATATATATATATTCCTATCTTGATGGAGAACCATAATACAGGCCCCATCCCAGACCTACTGAACTGGAAACACTGAAATTGAGGCCCAACAATCACAAGCCCTCTAGGTGATCGATACAGCTAAAATGTGAGAACCATTACCCCAGAGAAAGATATGTACCAGGAAACATGTACAAATGCATGGTTTATAGCATCTCTGTTTATAATAGCAAAATACTGAAAATAATTGTGGTTTCTATTAATAATAGAAGTCATAAATGAATACTGTATAACAGTGAAATGAATGAACTATAGCTAAACACAACATGCATAAATCTCAGAAATATAATAATTAGTCAAGAATAAGGCAGAAAATTATAAGTGAAAATATAATAATTGCACATATTACTAAAACTAAAGAGTACCTTATTGAAGGAAATAAATATAAGTGGCAAAAGTGGTAAAATGCTATGGAAGAAATAAGGGAGCAATAGACAGAAAATTCAGGGAAGTGGTTATCTATGAAGGAGCTGAAAAGTGGGTAGGAGCAGAGAGGAGCTCTCAGGAGTCTTCAAAATGTTGGTAAAATTTCATTTCCTAAACTGGGTGAGATGTGGGTATTCATTGTATATGGTGCTTTGTACCCTACATGTACTTTATTAGTACTTGTTTTTAATTGCTCAATATTTGGTAACAATAATAAAAAGGACAATACTAGTAACAGAAATAAAGCATATGAACAAAAAGAGACTATGGAGAAAAACAGTGGACAACTTTCCCTGAGGTATTCACGCTGTTAGGAAGCATATAAAAAAGAAGTTCAAGAATGAAGCAATTTGTATTCACGGTTCTTCTTTTCTCATCTTTCCTTTTCCTCCATGCGTAAGTTCAGTCATGAAAAGTAATACTTATTTTAAGTGCAAAGCCAAACTGATTCTTAAAAAATGGCACAGATAGAAAATGCACAAATAACTAAGACAAATAAGCCCGGAAAAGCAGAAAGTAAATCTTAAAAATGTTATTGATAAGTCCAAATACTCTAATTCAATTAAAAATAGTAAGATCTAGCCAGTGACTGAAAATTATATTGGCATATTCCCTGAGTTTTCATGAAGCAAGGAAGAGCTGTAATCTCTGCAAGAAGGGCAAGTGACAGAGGATATTTTGTTAACAACATGCTTTGTACTTGGGTAACACTATAGAAACATTGCCTCCTTGTCATAGACTCTGAATCGCTGTTTATATAGGAAATAGGATTAAAATGCATGCTGGTCATCCACACAGCACACATATATGCATTTCAATTCAAGATGACTGATTATTACAATAAAATATTATTCTGTACATAAGCAGAGGAAATTTCTTTTCTTCTATAATTACATTTAGGCACTTAAGGATGGCAAGTTTCAATTACAAAAGGAAGAGTTAACCATTTCTGTCTCATTTGGAAGTATGCTGTCATTTGAGTAGTATTTTATTTTGTCAACTAAGCAAGTGAAGACAGGTGTGTGTGTCCGACAAAGAAACAAACAGATTCTATGTGAAATATTTCAAAGAGTACTTCTGAGACGTGAGTTATTTTGCCAATCGCATAATGTGCTGTTTTGCCACAGAATAAGATATCTTCTCTATAGGATGACAGGGACAATAGAAACTTTACGTGGATTTAAACTGTGTGTTGAAAAATGTTTTTTTAATAATAATTGGGTATAACAAAAATGAATAAAAAATTATTAAAAATAAGCATATAAATAATGGTGTTTCAGCACTGCTAGAGTAGAAGAATAGTTTTTTCTGATATAATTTCTGTTGGCTTTTGCAGTTGAAAACCTAGACCATGAGCATTTTTCCTTTAAACTGTGTAAATTTTTTACTGAGTTTATTTGAAGAGCTGAAAAGCAAAGGAATTTTAAGGATCTGGATTCTTGGGATGTCTAACTGAGGGCAGTCATTGAACTTTGGGTAAATTCTAGAAAGGGCATTGAACCTGTGTCTTACGGAAGAAGTTTGTTATCAAATGATTAGGCTTTTTGTCAATGCTTTAGTTTAATATGAGGTAGTTTCTCAAGCTGTATGAGGAATAACACTGATATCTAGCTGTATCTCATTACCAAATTAGCAAATATTAAGTATAAACTTTAAATTGTTTAAAGACAATTTACTAATGAAGCCATCATCTATTAGTGAAATACAAAAACAAAACACTGACACCTAACTGTATTTCAATACCAAATTAGCAATTATTAAAAGTATGGGGGGCTTCCCTGGTGGCACAGTGGCTAAGAATCCTCCTACCAGTGCAGGGGACACGGGTTTGAACCCTGATCTGGGAAGATCCCACATGCCGTGGAGCAACTAAGCCCATGCACCACAACTACTGAGCCTGGGCTCTAGAGCCCGCGAGCCACAACTACTGAAGCCCGCACACCTAGAGCCCATGCTCCGCAACAAGAGAAACCACCGCAATGAGAAGCATGCGGGCACCGCAATGAAGAGTAGCCCCCGCTCGCTGAAACTAGAGAATGCCCACGTGCAGCAACAAAGACCCAATGCAGCCAAAAATAAATAAATTAAATAAATAAATTAAAAATATATATATATGGGGGCAGAGAGGATGATCAAAAGGAAAAACTAGAAATATAAGAAAAGCTTTAAGTCATAAAGAGGGCATAGAAACCAATTAAGAATTTAAACATAGAGAAATGCTTAAGCAGATTGTTGCATAGCTATTTGTGATGAAATATAAAGCCATATAAATGAAGTTTATGAAAAACTGTATACTAACATAGAAAAATCTAAGTGATAAAGGTCACATAAACAATTTAAACAATGCAATCATAACTATGCAGTAAAAACCCCATGCCCCCCCACTAATAATGAACAGGAAGGAATATGAATAAAAATTAACATAATAATAGTTGTCTCTAGATGATGGAAGTATGTATGATTGGTTTTTCAGCTTTTCTGTGTTGTCTAGGTTGTTTATAATAGGAATGTGTTACTTTTACAACAGAACAACCTATTAAACTTTTTAGAAAGAAAAAATCCAAATCAACAATACGTTAAAACAGCATAGAAAATTTCCAAATTTTGGGGTATGAGTATATTCAAGAGAAAATGTTTATTTTTTATATTTAGATGATGTTTTTTTCCCTATTGGATGGTGAACTATTTTTTTTCTGACATCAGTTAGTATGCATTTGCCAGAAATGCAGAAGTGATTAATGGTGGTCCTGTATATAAACCATCCAGGTGATGCGGAGTCCACTAGAAACTCCAGAGCCCTGTGATGGGAAAATTTGTCTGTCAGTTTACTAATGACTAGTCTTTTAAGCTGTGTTTGTGTTTTAAAACACAAAATGCTTTCATGTTCACAAAATGTTCTGGGATAGATTTCGTATATTAGATTTCCCTTACAGCTATGAATGGCAAAGTTAAGAAATTGTTCTCTTATGTTCCAAATGATGCTAAACCTCACTCTGAGTGAACATGGTGATCTACTTGTATCGATGGTTCTTGAACGCTATGCTTCCTTGTTCTGATATTTCCTGTGTACACAGGCAAGTACCACCAGATTGATAAATTGTCTTTAAACTTTTTGATGGAGAAACAGGAAGAACAAGAAATAGATGTTAATGGAGGAGGGAGGAAGAAGAAATTATATTGGTTAGTACATTGAAGTAAAAGATAAAATTAAAGGATCACAATAAAATTATATGTAATTTGGAGACGTTCCTTCTTAGCTTGGTTGAAGGGAGGGCAGGTAAATTAAATTTCAGATTAAGTTACAGCTCAAATGTCAAAGTATTTAAAAAGGACCAACAAGGTTCATTTGAACTAAATTAGATTTGACTCTGCAATGGACTAAGAAGTATACGTTGTTTTTAACAAACAAATAGTTTCGTGAGTTAACTATGTGTGTGACATCACAACTACAAATAGTAATAATGTAACACTGTTACTATTTGTAGTTGTGATGTCACATACATAGTACTAGATGAACTTCAAAAATCATGAGAACCTATCAAATAATCAGTGGTGGAAGGAGGCAGGGTAAGAATTCTATTCTTTGTAAAATTAAGGGGAAATAAACTTGGGATTATAAATTGGAGGGCACCTAAGAGCTGATGGGGGTCTTTTTCAAGGGTTATCCTAGAAATAGTGCAGTTGATGTGAGTAAAGCACTCCCTTGGTTTCTACTTCACCATGTTTAAGTCTGAACCAAGAAAATATGTTGGGACATTATTTTTCTTAGTGTTTTTTTCTTTTTATCATTCATCAACATCTTAACTTTCTAAGCTCTGTTTTACCCAAATGTGTCCCTAAAATGCATTTTTTATATAACCTTCTGCTAGATGGGTTGGCTTGAGGTCCATTTGAAAGGCTTCTAAACTCTCCTACATTGACTACCAGAAATTTTCAGTTTATAATGTCATTTTTCTTGAAAGTGTAACAAAAATCATTTTAGTTTGATAAGTCTTTCTTAAAAATTAGATATACAGTTGACAACAACAAGGGTTTGAATTGCATGGGTCTACTTAATGAGAATTTTTTCAGTAAATGCATACTACAGTGCTGCATGATCTGAGGTTGGTTAAATCCACAGATGTGGAACTGCAAATATGGAGGACTGACTATAAGTTATATGCAGATTTTCAACTGCCTGGGGAGTTGGTGCCCCAACCCCCTTACTGTTCAGGGGTCAACAGTAGTTGAATGCTATCATTCATTTGTATTTTAGTGTGAATTCATTAAATCAGATAATAACCAGTTTTTTAAACTTTTAAAATTGAAATTTAATAAGCATACAGTAAACTGCAGAGATATTAAATGTACAGCTTGATGATGTTTCTCAAAGTGAATAGGTGCATCATTTTTACAGCTATATATTTCCCTCTAAGTACAGCTTTGGCTGCTTTCTTCTTTTTTTTTATTTTTGGCCACAATGTGTGGCATGTGGGATCTTAGTTCCTGGACCAGCAATCAAACCTGTGCCCCCTGTATTGGAAGTGCAGAGTATTAACCACTGGACTGCCAGGGAAATCCCTGCTTTGGCTTTTCCACACATATTAATTTGTTGTATTTTCATTATTCATTTCAAAGTTCCCAATGCAATTTATTTTTTGATTCAAGATTAAATGTGTGTTGCCTAATTTTCATTTTGAGAACATTTTAGTTACCTTTTTCTTGTTAATTTCTAGTTAAATTCTACTGTATCCAGAGAATATGCCATATACAATTTCAGTCCTTTGAAATTTTTTGAAAGTTTCAACAAAATTTGCTTTATGGCCCAGAAAAGTATTTACTTTAGTGACTACTCTATGTGCATTGAAATGAATGTGTATTTTCCAGGTTTGATAAGCATGTTGTTAAAACATATGTTCCTACTGACTTTGTGTTCCCTCTTTATGACAATGATTTTGTATGGGTTTTTTTGAAGTATAGTTTATTTACAATATTAAATTAGTTTCAGGTGTACAGCATAGCGGTTCAATATTTTTATAGATTATACCCCATTTAAGGTAATTATTAATACAAAACAATAGCTATATTTTCCTATGCTGTACAACATATCCTTGTTGCTGTGACCACAGTTTTGTAACATCATTTTCCATTGAAATAATATAAAGGTAACAATGTTTCCTCTAACATGATTGATTTATAAACCTTCTTCATTCAGCAGTACAGAGATTTTAAATACTTACATTTGAAAAACAAAGCAAAACACACCTGACCAGGAATAAACAGATCAATATCTAATTACATCCACATCTACATCTTTAAACATGTTTTTTAGCCTATTTGGAAGGTATACCTCTGGTGTACGCAGTGTTTTCTTATTAAGTACAAAATGAGTAGCATGTGCTGTTGGAACCCTGCCCTTATCCCCTTCCCGTCTTACCACTGTAGTTCATTACAGCCTAACTTCCAACTGCCTGATGGCTTTCACTGGCTTCTGGAGACTCCTATGCTCACTTGTCAATCAGACCAATAGTCCTTGGATTTAATGACTCCCAGAAACACCCCTTAACCGATGATAGATGGGACTTGTTGTATAAATACCCCAGTTTTCTTCCCCACTGAGTGGGGTAACTCAGAGTCCCTTGCTTCCCACTGGATATCAGAGTTTGCCAGTGTGATGAAGCTCTAGTGGTTCCCTTTGTGGTAACTGACTTGGTAACCAACACTACTTGTTGCCCTTTCTTCCCTTATTTCCCCTGTCCCTACTTGTGGTTTCTTAGCGTCAACTCCAAAATAAACTACTCACACTACCTTGTTACAGAATCTGCTTATGGCAAAATTCAAACTAAGATATTTTGTTACAGAAGTGATTCAAGGAAGCAGATTCTTAGAATGGGAATTTGGATTTAAATATTTACCAGCCACATGGTGTAAAAGAACCCATCGTTGGTAAGAAAGGATAGTATTAAACCCTGGCATATTAAAGCATCACAAATATTAAATAATTGTGACAATTACTAAATATCTCACCTATAGTGAATTAACATGGGGTACAGGAGAAAGAAGATATGTTGGTTTGTGCAGTATCTTTAGCATTTGAGTCATATGGGGCAATGTGACTAGGGATTGTGGAGTTGATTAATTGTTGTTAAGTGCCATCAGTGTCTTGAAGGAAGAAATTGGCAAGTTCAGGTCAGTCAGTTAACTCAGAGCATGGCATCTCCTATAGCTGATGATCAGACTGTGTTTAAGATTAGTGATTGTGACAGTAACAAGGTTTCAAACTAAGGTGAATTCCAGTCCCACCATCTGCCTATGTAAAGTCAGAAAGCATGTAAGTAGGACTGGGGCCCTGTGAGCTGAGATCGGGTCATTGCTGAATGAGCTTGAGGTGGACCCTGAGGTAGATGTGCTGCAAAGTGATGCTGTAAACAGCCAATGAGGAACTGAGGGCTGCCAACAACCATGTGAGTGAAATTTACAGTTTACGGTGGCTTATTTATTAAACACAGTGAATGTTTTAGAGGTATTTATTTGAAGCAATTAACCAGAATTTTAAACGATGTATTATTTTTTAAATATAAAACACTACTTTGAATGTGGCTTTGTAAAAACAGAAAAAAAAGAAGGAAAAAAAGCAAAGAGAAAAAGATAAATAATTGCATCCCTAGAACCAGATCTTTTTTCATTGAAGAAAGAATGACTTCTAGGTGTTACTTGTCAGTTGAATTCCATGTAATTATGGGACTATGCCTTTCCTTCTTGTAGTCATCGCTTTTCTACTTCTTTCTTTACTAGTCAAAATGCTGACATATTTCACATAATATATTTGCTCTTTGATGTATAGTGCCATGAAAATTTGTCAGCTGACTGTTCAGTTAGGTGTAATAGAATTAAGATGATACATTGTGAGAGACACTATTTAGAAGGGAATATATTAAATTTTCTTGCAGTTAGCTGGATAACTACATCATTAACTTCATATTTATGCACATTCTTCTGTATTCCTCCTGAAGAGTCAGTAGCTTGAGACTTGGCCCAATAGCTACTAACAGGCAAGTTTCCTGCAAGGATAAATGCTACAAATAAAGCATCTTGTTTTCCATTAAGTTACATTCAAATATCCATGTACTGTACCCTGTAATTAAGTCAAATATCAATTTTAATCACTTCATCCTTAGTACATAATTTCTGTAATGCAATTGCATCAGTATAATATCGAGCAGCTAAAATGCCCTAGTTAAATGGAATTTTAACTGCTGGAAATTGAAACACAGAGAAAATCACCATACCTGCACTCAGGCAGTTAAGCTGAGAGATTTATGTTTGGGAAAGTGAGGGTAGAGAGACTGGTTTAATTTGCATATTTAACAAATATGTCGTAAGGCCAATTTACAATGTCCCTCTTAGTCTATGCCTATGGTTTTGAAATAAGGCTCTGACTGTGACATGATTTAGAGAGTTGAAGAAATTCCTTCAATTAAGACTCACACTTATTGGCTAAAAAATTGAGCCTAAAATTAAGTTTGAATGCTGTTATCCCAGAAGATAGATTAATTTTGGGGAAAAAAGTATCTTCAGTTTTCTAGCTTTCCAAGAAAGGAGTTTGACTGTGCATGTATTATTTAAACTACAACTTGCAGCTCTTCAATTAGAAGCAATTTCAAATGTCAGATTTAAAGTCTAGGCAACATCTCCCAGAACTGTGGCAATTGCCTTGTATATCACTTGGCAATAGCTTAACTCTTAAGTCTAGAGGAAAATATTTTGAGTAGAAACAGAAACTGCTAAATAACTACTAGTGTCACCGTATTTTCTTTATGTTGACACATCAGCATATTAGAAAAAATGTCTGGTCCTATCTTGGATGTTGCTAGGCTTAAAAACTCCTGCTGCTTTCTTCAACGGGCTTGCTCAACATTCACACTGGCATGCTTCCAAGAAATGGAAATCATCTGTAAGATGTCATGTAGCTGGTGGTTCCAGAGCCTTGATGGAAAATTTACAATTAGAAAAAAAAAGAGAAAGTTTTGAAAATCCATGAATAATTCATCTGACAATTTAGCACAAAATATTCAGCTGAAATACCTCAGCATTCTATGTACAAGTGTGTGCTAAAGCCACTCCTTTTTCTTAGGAGAGAAGCTAAATAGTTTGCTGGGCACATCTTTCTTGTTGATGGTAGGGATCCTTTCAGAATCCAACTTGAAACTCCCATTTAGATTAGGTTCATCCTCATAGTTTTTGAATTATTGATTACTTGAAGGCCAAGCCATGCCAATCTGTGTCATAGATGCATAATTTATCATGATATTTAAAAGCATGTGTATCTGAAAGGCTTCTGGAACTTTAATCCGATGCCTAATGACAACACATTTTCAGCTTTTTTATGTTTTCAAAGTCTTGGCAAAAAGACAGGGCTTTCTGGTGCAGTGGCCTCACGTGAGAGCTCAGCGTCTTTTAATGTTCCCTTTCTCTCTTTGAATTTTTATACTTTTCCTTTTCTTTCTGATTTGGCTCTTTTTTTTTTTTTTTTTTTTTTTCCTTTTCCAGAGTCCTTCACAACACTATTCTTTCTTTGGTTGTCTTTGTATTTTTTTTAAGACTTTATTTCACAGGCCTCTCCATGGTGCCTCACATATTTTCTTTGTATCTCTCTTCTTTATGTCCTTCTTTTATGCATTCTGCCTTCTTGGATTTCTGCTGCTTGAGAAAACCCTTTCAGCCATTTATTTCCTATTTATTGTCTTACTTTTCTTTGTAGTGAGAGCCTAGTTCAGCTCTTACTGGTCTGAATTTTGCCTCAGATGCTTCTAATATTTGCTGCTCCACAGTGAAGAAAAGGGGTAGAAAGTGGCAAATTTCCTTTAACTGCTCTTGCTGGAATGATAAAGTGGAGGGGGGTGATTTCAAAACCAGGGGTGATTCAAGCCTTCCTCTTCCCCAGAGGTCAAGTCAGCCAGTATCACAGTGAGGCCTCCACCTTCCCACTTCCTGGCTCCTAACCCTGACAATGGCAACTCCACACTTAGTTGCAAACTGACAGAAAATTCCAACTCAGCAGAGGGTCAGAAAAGAAAAAGGGGCCAAGAATGGCTGGTGAGATGGAAGGAGATAGGTAAGCTCCTTCAAGGGATGAAGGGCAGGCACAAACTTAAAACTGTTGGGGAAAAAAAAAAAAACCACCCTGTGTTTCCATTTTAAATGCCTTTTTGGTTTTTGTCTCAGTTGTTTTGAACCTTTCTTCTAAGGCAAGGCTTGAGTAATCTTTCTTAGTATGTAATCTTTCTTAGCTTCTTGATCCTGGGTTATGTAAATTTATCATGAAGAGTTATTGTTTTACGTGTGCAATACAAATCAGAACCCATGTTTAACTTTCCCCACCGTTTTCTACGGACGTGACTGCTGGCTAGAAGAGTCTCATAAAAGAACAGTATTCATAGAGATACATGTGATGGCAAATTTAGGCCTTTATGCATAACTTTTTTTAGATAGAATTAAATACATTTTTTGAGAGGATGCCTAAGGGGGATATATTTAAAAATAAAGTTTATAATTTGATTCAACATTCCTGCATACTTTATGTAGCATGCCTGTGAAAGGACCCTGGGGTTAGTGAAGATAACTTGATACATTAGCAGTATTAAATCTTTTAATAAAATTTTTATATGTAGCTGTTCTATTTCAGAAGATCCAGTTTGACCCTTGGTGGATGAAAATCCGTCTAATGCTGGCCTTTACTTCTTGTAACAGGGAAAGGCTTCTGTTGGCAGGATGCCCTCTTATGTGGCTTCCAGGCTTCCAGACTGTGTCTTTACACCATCTGCTACTGACTTCTTAGTCAAGAGACAGAGTTTTCTCTCTACATGAATTCAAAGGTTCTTTAAGATCCATGCGCCCAGGCTACATTTGAACTAAGGGGCCTGGAATCCCCAGCACAGACAACTGGTTAAGCTCTCAATTCCTCTGTTAAGGGGGCTCGAATGTGAGCTTTTCTATGAAGCCTTTCTTAGCAAACTCCTAACCAGGTAAATTGACCACTCACTTATTTGGTTCTCTGTATTCTGCACACTTTTCAATCACAGCCCCTAGAACACTAGAACGTCTGAGGTTGGGCTTGAGACAAAATAGACATTCGGTATTTGCTGACTGAAGGACAGGTATGGATTGTCTAGATGGATATCTGCTCGCTAGCAGTTCCCTCACCAGGCCAGCATGCTGGGTTAATTCATACCTCCCGTGCTTTTGCTTACGTATTCTTTCTGACTGGCCAGTGCTTTCACAAGCTGAATAAAGTTAGAAAAAGAGGAGGAGGAAAGGAAGGAGAAAGAGCCAATATTTTCAAGGATCAGCTGAGCCAGGCATTGTGCTAAGCACTTTACATTCATTAAGTTCATTTAACCTTGTAATTACCCTCTGAGGCAGCTACTATTATTATTCCCTTATAGGAAACTAAGGCTCTGAGAGATTAATGAACTTTCAACTAGAGTGGAAATTGATTCAGTCCTTGTCCATTTAACAGCACATCTCAAGCGTATAACCTTTACCATCCTGTCTTATCTAATTAGTGGATGCAAAGTAATTTTTCAGATTCTGTAAGGCTATTTCTCCATGGAGCATAGCATCCCCTGAGATTAGAGACCTTTCACTTTTTTCCCCTCTGTATAGAGTTTGATAAAATTATCACATTGTATTTTATGTGATTATTTAGAAATGTTTCTCCTGTTGCTTGAAGGCATGGATGATATCATTTTTATCTCTAGTATGTCGACATTTCGTGGGCCATAGCTGAGTAAATGAATGAATGTTCTGAGTGTGCACATTCTTATCACACGTTTTGCAGTTATGTATTGTAAAGTCTTTTTCCTAGCCTCACCTCTGACGATGCTCAAAATCATCCGCTGAATGAATGGAAGAATAAGTAAGGTGTAAATATACACAGGTGACCGTTGCGTGAAAAGTTTGCTTTCCAGTCTGACCTGTCAAGCTCTTCCAAATTTACACATCCTTGCCTTGTCTGTCTGATTCCTGCTCAAATTTCAAGACTTGAGATATGTATTTGCTCCTCAGGAAAACTCCCTTCTCCCAATATTTACATCCAGGTGTTATCCTAGTCTGTCAGGAGGTAAGGCTCCTTGTTCTAGCCTCAGTGCCCTGATGATGGTACTTCCCAGGTTGTAATGCCATTGCGTACTTATAGGTCTGGGTCTACAAGTAGACTAAGACCTGGAGAACGGTTTCTTATTCGACTGTATGTTCTTGTTGTGTGGCATATTTTTAGCAAGTAGTCAATAGTCTCTGACTATTTTTTGAATGAATGGGTTATTTTGTATATTTATAAAAGGAAGTGGAGGTCCAAAAAATCGAGAGAGGAAGAAGTCAAAGCTGTTCTTTTATTTTTCTCCCCAGTGTGTGTGACTTGGGTGTGGGGGGATTGCAACTATTAGTAAACTCCTCCATTTTGGAAATAGCCAGTGCTTTATGAAAATATACAGTAAAAACCATTTTAGGCCATAGTTGTAAAAATGCAACCCAGGGCTTCCAAAGCTTTCGGCAATAATATTCTTAAATTCCAGCAGATGGTAGTGTTGTTATGAAAGGCTGGAATCCTCAGTTAGGTAAAATAAAACACTTCACACTTATCATAAAAACTGTTTTGTTCCTCTCTTCTTGGAAAAATAAAGAAGAAAGAGTATGTCCAATAATTCTTTTCTCTATAAGACTTAGGTAAGAATTAAAACACTTATTTTTAAAAAAAAAATTGATCAATGTTGATCCATGGTACAAGGGTTGTGAAGGTTTTTACTTTTTCATAATGGGTGACATATATATATTTATATATGTATTTATATATACTTATATATATTGTATATATTTATATAATTTTTTCTCTATTTGTTATAAACGCTCCAATATCTGATTTGAAAGGACTCCATTTTTTTAAATATTAATATGTTTCTGGGAGTGGGGTGTCAATGTTTGCCTGTACTACCTTTAGATCAAATTGTGAGACCACATTTCCCCCTTGCCTTAGTCTGACTTCGTATTTCCTAGTCCTAAATTAAAATGTGTATTTGACTGAGCAGTGAAATGAGAACCAGTCGAGGACGGCAGAGCATTTCAAAAAAGACTTAAGAATGTCTGAGTACTGGCAAGGGAGCAAGTTTTTGGTTTAGAACATTTACTAATGGTTTCTAAAGTTAAGCAGTTTTCTATGAAACTATTAAATGATTTCTTGAAATGATATGTTTCTGCTGTTGTAAGAAAGAGGGTTAATTCGTTTTCTCCTTAAATCTCTTTATTCTTTTCATGCCTGTTTCCAGTTAGTACACAAATACAGAGAGACACAAAGTTCATGTATAAGCAGGATTGTAGGGATATAAGGATTTTAAAATGAGATTTTTGAAGAACAGGAGGGTTCCCTTAAACATTTCATTTGTTTTAGTACTAGTTTTTGTTAAAGAAAAAAGATTCAAAAAAGTTGACCACATTTTTAAAATGTAATGTTTTCTCTTTTTTAATATTATTAATTGTTCCCAGGCTGCATGAATATTAGACTTTCATATAGGTGACTTTTAACATAATCTGGGGGCATAATTATATGTATATAAATGTATGGGTAAATCTACTCAACTCTGAAATTAGTTTTGAAATGTGAGAAAACAGGATTTGTTGCATGTACTCCTTTTTAAGGCCCTTTAAGCTATGTAAAATATATTTTCTTGTGGAAAATCATTGGATGTTATGATGCAGAATTTTTTTCTAGCTGGTGACATGGGGGGTAATATTTTCCAAAGAATTCCTTTACTATTTTAGAGTGTCTTTTTCAAATAAGGAAACTTTAAATAACAATGATTAAAAGATAATTTTAATATAAAAATTAACATCCAAAGCCTTTCAAGGATATACCAAGTATTAGAAAACTAGTTGGTGAAACCTGATTTATAGGATATTGACTAAAATAAAATTTATTCTTATTAATTTAAGTTATAGCTGCATTTAAAATATCAAGAGATGTATGAATGACTTCATTCCAAGTGAAAAATCATTCAGTAGAGTCAAACTATAGTGGTTTCCAAAGGAATTTCCTTTTAATGGCTTGCAGATGCTGTTGTGTTCAATGCCAGTGAAAAAATGAATTCAGTTTTAAGACATAAAACTTTACATGAAATTAACCCCCTGAGTGGATTAAGTGTTTTCACTATCATGGAGAAAAAAAAATTAGGAAAAGAGTAAAAACAGATATTTTAAAAAATTATTTCTGAAAATGTTTACTAAATATTTTAATGATATTCCTAAAGCAATGCCTTAAATTCAAAGCCCCACCCCCCAAAATCACTTTTCTTTTGGAGAAAGTGTTTTTAGAATGGAGAAAGAAAATTCCAAAATCCTGTATTTGCCTTTATTTTTTTTTCAATCAGCATTTAAAAATTTCAGATAGACTATATGGAAAAAACAATTTAGATTTCTAAAAAATAAACGTTCCTTTAAAAGGCATAAAATATCACTAACCTATTTCAAATGTATGCGTCAGTGCTTCACACCATGGTCCTCTAGTAACAGCATCACAATCTGCTGGGGATTCTTGTTAAAATAAGATGGGTGGAACTTGGGGATTTATGGCCCAAGGTGTCTTGTCATAGCAATTTTAGGGACCACAGTGATTGAAACACCAGCTAGAATCTCATTCTTACCAGCTCGTTGAGTCTGCTCACCAAGACCTGGACAGCTGTGTGGTGAGGGTAAAAGGCAGCTAACTACAAGATGTCACTGAGTAATGGGTTTAAACCTTTAAAGAAAGAATTTCATGGCACGAAAGGAGCTTGTTAAGGACAGACTCTCAATTCTTTTAACTGTTAGAATAGGCTTTTGAAAATGCAGACACCTAGACCCCATCACAGATCCTAAAGCAGAATCTGACCTGGTCTCACCTGATTCTGGAGCCTTTCCTCCAATAGTCTCCCAACCCATTTGGTGCTCTGAGTTCTAGGAAGGCTGAATCTTCAGTTCTTCCAGGGTATCATTTGCTCCCTTGCTTCTAGACCTCCACACAAAATGTCCTTTCTGCCTGAAATACTCTTCGCTGCCCCTTTCCCCATCCCCACGCCTCCTTCATGCCCTTGGCTCTTTCTGCAGACAAGGTGCCTGGCTGTGTGCTCCCACAGAACTTTGCCTGTCCCCTCTCAGAATAGCTGCAACCACCTCTTTATTTGTTTACCTTCCCTGATGGATTGTATGCTCCCTAAGGTCAGGAAGCTTGACTGTAGCTCACTGCTTTTTCAGTGCCCAGCACAATGCTACAGCCTCAAGAAATATTTACTGAATGAAAGATCCATTCTTTTATTTTTTATTTCTTAAGGGTACTAGAATTCTGATAAATCACTCAGAAGTAAATAGCATCCCAATATTAGCATTTCTTTAGTCATCTATCAGGTCTTTCCCCCACTAAAATTAGGGGGTGTGAATGAAGTCTTGGGGGTCTAAAAGAAAAATTTTCCTTTTAAAGAGGCTGGGCATACTCATTATACCAAGTTGCCCTTTGGCATTTTAAAAGATGCTGTTAGCTTTAGAATTAAGACATGACCTAAATGAAGTGCTAGAAACTGGACCAGAATTCAAAGAGGAAGAAAAGAAAGGAGTTGAGGGTGAAGTTAATTGTAGCCTTCTGCCCTGGACTCCCCTCTCTGGCTCAGGTACTCTTCCCCTCATACCCACCCCATCTATGGGGTCAGTTCTGCTCTAGAATATGAGACCAATTCTAACTTCGATGCAAGGGAGTTTACATATTGGTGTAACTGAGTTCTCAGGGAAGCTCACCATTTTCCTCTGGTGTTCCTCTGACCTTTGGTTTCATTTTTAGAAAATGTAGTGCCTGCCCTGTTATGAGATCAGTCCTCCACTTACACTGCACTAGTGGAAACTGGGTGCAGAGTGGCATCTCTGCAGTTCCTCCCCACCCAACCAGGGCTTTCTGGTCTGATGGTAACTGGCCATTCCTATTCATGTCCAAACAAACACAGAGACACCCAGCTCTTGAGCGATGTGAGCACATGCTCCCTACCCACTTCTCAAAACTCTGAAAATAAACATATCCCTAGGTAGCTCTTTCTCTCTTGTCACTTTCTCCGGATGCTGATTGTGGAATTCCTCAGTTCTTTTATTATCAACATCAATTCCAGATGACTCATTACCCTCTATCCAGAACATGAAGTACTCGCATCCATCCTCCTCGTAACTTATGTTTCATTTGCACGTGGTCCAAGAAGAAAACTAGAAGCAGTAGGATCATAAATACTGGCATTTCAGTCATATGACTCCTAATTTTTTTCCCCTAAAGTTCAGAATTGATTCAGTTTACAATGATTGCTGCATATGCAATATTCCTATGTAATACAATATTTTAAGAGTATGTTAACTCGTGCCTTATGAGATGGGGTATGTCATAGATATACAAATAGCAGCAGCTTGGATGATCAAGAGTTCAAAAGAATGGTATTATCTTTCCATCATGACTGCGTGTGAGATCCATACGCCAAGTATTGTCTGGCTCCTGCCTGTGGGTGTCTGCATTCTGTGTCACATCCACTCTTTGTAGGCCAGCTAATGAAAAAGACAAACAAATGTTAACTTCAGAGTTGAGATTCCGTTCAGAAAAAAATGTAATATGTATAGAAAAATTGTTTATGCTAAGAGAAAGGTCATACCAGTTTATAAGAAAACAATTTTTTAAATAGTTCATAAACAAGTCTTTTATAAAACCCTCTTGGGCCTTTGTGACCTTCATAAAATATCCTTATTGATCAAAGAAGAAATAAATCAGATGTATGAACCAAATTTTCTCTTACAAAAAAAACAAACAAAAACCCGCGGGTGAGACTGTGTTAAAATAAATTGACAGGATTTATGGGTAAGAGATCTCTGATCACCGTGCTAAAAGCTGAGTTTTGTTGGCAGTAGCATGATACATATTTCACTTTTAGTTTTGCAGATGTTTATTGATTGGCTACTATTTCCTTGACGTTGCACTAGACACTTGACACTAGACACTCAAGGGGTTGATCCTGTCTGCGAAGGAATCACATGTGTTTTATTTGCAGCCGACTGATGCTCTCCTTTAACTCTGGTCCCTGTCTGAAAAATCTGGGTTAGGAGCAGTAGAAAAGAGAAAAAAAAAGTGAGAAATGTATTTTTCATGAAGAACCATTGTGCAAAGAATGCCTTATTTTTTCCTATTCTCTTTTTGTCCTAAATGTAAGCTTATTTATCTGAAGTTGGCATTTATTCTTTGCCAAATGTTTATTTTTTGCCATTGGTTTATTCTTTGTCAAATGTTACTATTTTGTTATTTCCTATCATTTGTTTAGCCCATATATTATTTACTGTAATCTGTGTATACACTGAAGCAAGATGGATTTGAGGTTGAGTCTCTCAGGGCCTGGCTTTACAATCTCCTCTGCCTACTACCCTTAGGATTGAGTCAGTATCTTGAAAGAGAACCCCGTCTCTGCAGGCCTATTAGATTTTTAGGATTGCTGCATATAACCATTTTATTTATTTATTTTTTATTGAAGTATAGTTGATTTATAATGTGTTAATATCTGCTGTACGGCAAAGTGATTCACACACACACATATATATTCTTTTTAAAATATTTTTTGGGGGCTTCCCTGGTGGCACAGTGGTTGAGAGTCCGCCTGCCGATGCAGGGGACATAGGTTCGTGCCCCAGTCCGGGAAGATCCCACATGCCGCGGAGCGGCTGGACCCGTGAGCCATGGCCTCTGAGCCTGCGCGTCCGGAGCCTGTGCTCCGCAACGGGAGAGGCCACAACAGTGAGAGGTCCGCGTACCGCAAAATAAATAAATAAATAAAAATAAAATTTTTTTTTCTGTTATGGTTTATCATAGGATATTGAATATATCCTATGATATATCCTATGATATCCTGTGCTGTATAGTAGGATCTTGTTGTTTATCCATTCTACATATAATAGCTTACATCTGCTAACACCAGCCTCCCTCCGACTCCATCCCTCTTCCAACCTCATCCCCCTTGGCAACCACAAGTCTGATACGTATAACAATTTATATATAAGCTGTAGCTAATACCTTACAAATATTTCATAGTCTGAATATACTCACAGTGATAGTTGTAGTTGGCCGAAGGACCTAGAAGATCAAAGTCTTGGGACAAACATTTATCACTTTATAGCCAGATTGGAAAAATATTCTCTTACAAGAGGTTATAATGAATTTCTCCTTACATGTCTATACAAATATTTTTATGTTTGAAATAAATTTATTTCAATATTTTAATTATGAAAACTAAATTTTTTCACTTCATATAAAGAATCCAGGCTCCTCTGTACAGATGTTTTGTAAAATTACCTTTCTTTAAAAAAAAATTGTATATATATATATATATGTTTAAACAAACAGATGAAGAGCTTTGTAAAAAGAAGTATGCAAGGATAATTAATGAATCTCTTGATTTCTTAATTGTTCTTTCCTCCTGTGAACTATGGGCAGTGATTTTTTATTTTAGGTAACAGTTATTCAGTTAAATGAATTGTCTATTTTCAGCCAATAGATCTTTCTTGGTCTCCCACTGTGTCTGAGGCACTGAGTCAGGGGCTGGGATTAATCACCCGGTCAGGGAAAATTTCAAACAATCTCTAGTGTCTGGAATCACATGAGACATTTCTTCATGATAACATCATAAGATTGAGAGGGAAGACTTGCCTTGCTGAATTATTAACTGCAGAAGTGGGAAAATACCATCGATTGCAAAAAATTATCCATTTACTAGATAATCTAAAACTTTATCATTTTGTAGAGAAACAGTCCATACTGTTATTCTATGTGCCATTTATACAGCTCTTTTTCAAAACAGAAAGATTTACTGATGGGATGCTAAACTTCTGCTTTTAGAAATTACCTGAATTGTGCCATGGACAAATTTCTATTTGACTATAAAGCTATTATCACCAATAAATCATTGATTAGGGTAAAGATTTCAACCATCAACTTTCTCTGTGACACTTTTACATTTTTCATTATGTTTTGAGATTATGTTGTAGCCTAGGCCAGAAGCCTATTGCTGAGAGCGAGAAAGATGAGAATTTAATGAGGTATAAATCATATACACAAATTGCAACGTCAATGGTGATGTCTTAATAGCTTAAGAGGTGTGCATATCTGCCTGATAAACTGGAACATAAAAGATACAGCATGTAGACATCAAGCTTGTAAATCAGCAACCCAAGGGCCAGGCTTCAACATGGAGCAGAGTCAGTTTGCTTCAGTTTTCTTAAGAAACAAATTCAGAGTGTACAACGTTTATAGACAACTATTTTCTTATTTTAAAAGTAAATCCTATTCTAAAAGGCTGAGCTTACTTCTTTGTTGAAATAGAACAACATAGGTCTTAGAATGATGTTATTTTTTAAAAAATAATTTTTCCCATTAAAAGTTAGATGACAGGGACTTCCCTTGTGGTCCAGTGGTTAAGACTCTGTACTCCCAATGCAGGGGGCCTGGGATCGATCCCTGGTCAGGGAACTAGATCCTGCATGCTGCAACTAAAAATTCCATACACCAAGATCCGCGTGCCACAACTAAGAGCTGGCACAGCCAAGTAAATTAAAAAAAAAATAATAATAAAGTTAGATGGCAGAACAAGAAGCCACTTCTTTGCTGAGGCAGAGGGATGGGGGAGAGGAAATGGGTGTGGAATGGGAAGGTGGTCCTTTTCAAATATGGAGACCAACACCAGTCTAGTCCCTACTTCCTCAGTTTAGTTAAGGGATCTCTGAAACATAACCCAACCAGATCCATTTATTTCACAGCTTGAAGACTTTCTGAGAATGTCTTCCTAAACCTTTAGTTCTGAAAGTCAGTTCTATTTATCGCCACACCCTTCTTTCCTTACCTTCCTAGGTTTAAATCCAGCAGCTATAGCAGCTTCCTGAGTGCCCTGGACAACCTCTGACACATGAGGGCCCCACAGCCTGTCAAACAGAAAGCTGTCAATATTTTTAGATTTTTATCCTGAAATTGGGGAAAAAAAAAAGTCTGTTGGATTATGGAGGATACCACCTTGAGAATGATTGCATTTCATTAACATATTTAGGAGAAAGACAAAAAATGAAGTAGCAGTGTATTATAGAGGTAGATACAAGGTTTGGGTTTCTTTTTTTTTTTTTTAAAGCCAGAATTCATAGGTTCAGTTCTCATATCTGCTAGTTAATAACTTGATAAATATATAATCTTGGATAAATTATTTTCACTATATTTCCATCTCTTTGTCTGTAAAATGGGAATTATAATAATGATAATAGTAATAGCTATCTCAAGGTTACTTTTTTACTTAGAATAAAACCTGGTGCACCAATGTTGGACAGCTCAGCCCTTTCCTTGAAGACTTTCTCCAATTAATCAGGGGCACTGGCATACCTTGGTTGGTGTGTATTTCACTTTTTAAAAACATCTTTGTAATTATTTTTGAAGCTTGACACTTTCATACAGATTAAGGAAAATCTAGAGAAAAACTTGCTTTGAAGACAAAATGTTAATATATAAGTTAATAGTATTCCTCTTAGAATGTGTTTTCTGTTGAAAACTGCATTCTGTTAAAAGGAAAGCACATTCACATTTTCAGGGCTTCCAACTAAGTTAAAATTTGAAAAATATTTGTTAAAGGTTTTACTACATGTCAAAACTAGTTTTTATTATAATTTGATGGAAAAATTTTTTCAAGTTTATTTTTTATCAGCAAAACTAATAGGTAGAAATTTTGTATTTTAATTAATTTTGGTCATTGTTTCTCTCTTGTAGAGAAAAAGATAGAAAAGACAGAATAAATTTGGGAAAAAACAGATATTTTCTATATATGCAAATAGAACTAAATAGAGTTTAATTAAAAATCCAAATACGCATTCCAATATTTCTAAACTTGTCTGATTTTAAAAAAGCATCACCCAGAGTCTTTTTTGATAATTCAGATTCCCAGAGCTATCAACTTAGAAGTTCTAAGAGAGTTTGTAATAACAGTCTAGGTGATTCTTATGATCAGATAAGTATGTAAAGAACTAACTTAAACAAGTGTTTCTCTGAATTAAACATGTGTTTTGAGACATTTAATCAGTTAAAAACCACATGGGCTTTCTGAGAGAGGCTTGTGTTAATAAGAATAATGCATCAGTTTGAATAGTAATAGTTTTCATTTTATAAACAAAACTAAATTAATTATTTTAATTTCTTTTACTCATCTCACACTATTCAAATTAGTTATATTTAAATTTGTAATTTCCTCAGATTCATAAAATGTTTTGACTCTCTGACAGTCAAAAATAAGTACAGACCATAGCTAAGGAGATTTTTAAGTATGAATCTACTGTTGCTGGTTTAATTTGTGAAGGGATTTTAAATATTGATTTTTTTTTTCTTTAACAAATGATTTAAACTATCTGCACGTTGGTGCCTGCCAAGCTATTGTGTGAAATTTTACCAGCTGGGAATTATGCCCTCATTCTCTGGTGTGATTAACACTTCCAGCTGTAGAATAATTAAAATGTCAATCAGTTCTGAAACAGAGCACAACAGTTTCCCATTTGATCGTCAGTTGGCAGGCTAACTGAGGTGTCTAGCTCTCATCACAACGAAGTGAACTCACATCCCGCCCCTCCCTTTTCTCCCACCTCCCCCTCTTCTTCCTTCACAAACAGAAACACACACTCTGAAGGCTGAGTTTGGGTTCTGCTCAAATTTGGTTCTTCTCTCTGCCATCCATTTTTCAAAATGTGTTTTGTTGATTATCTTTAAGGAAAGTTGGGGGGGGGGGATGAGGTCAGAAGCTTAAGGGATTGTTGAAGATAAGTGTTTTTGAATAGTACATATTTCTTGGACCATGTTAACATACATTTAATTATTTTTTTCCTCCTTTATTGAGATATAATTTGCATATAACATTGTGTAGGTTTAAGGTATACAATGTGTGGATTTGACACACTCATATTGCAAAATGATTACCACCATTAGCTAACACTTCCACCACATCACTTAGTTACCATTTTTGTGTGTGTGTGGTGAGAACATTTAAGATCTACTCTTTTAGCAACTTTCAAGTAAATAAAACAGTATTATTAACTATAATCACCATGCTGTACACTAGATCCTCAGAACTTATTCATTTTATAACTGGAAGTTTATTTAGTTTTAGAACTTCTGCCTTCCTGACCTGTTGGCACTGATCTGATACACCTCCTTCCCTACGTAACCTCCCATCATCACCTTCTATAACGATCAAGCTTCTAGGCCTAGAAGAAAACAAGTGATGGGAAATAAAATCCACAGAGGTTGTTGAAGGATTAATGCTTGAGAATGTTCTAGAGTCTTCTTCAGTCTTGCACCAACATAATGGCTAAAAATTCAGTGTGGAAGCAGAAATTTAGATCCACACATCTCTGAATGTTCTAGGCCCACCTCTGCTTCTTAGATATTCGTTATAGGTCGCAATGCCTGGAGTCAGCAGCGGTGGTGTGGCTTTAACGTTTTTCTGTTAGAGTTCTTTTAAACTTAGTTAAGCCTTTAATAGGAGTTTTATTTCCCTTAGAGGGTTACTGTGAAGTTTAAAGTGGCCTTAGAAGTAAATACCCAAAATACCTGTTCCATCTTCTTGAGCTTCCTATTTTACTCAGTGGAATATTGCTAAACAGATATATGAACTCTTTTGGATAAATGTGATACTCTAGGTAACAATCTCTAAGACTTCTATGGGGGTTATTTTAGTGGTTTCTTTTAAGTCTTTTAAGAAGAGGTGGTAGCAAAATGCTAGTAAAAAGGGGGCTGAATTGGTGGAAGCTGGAAAGGTTGGGTTTCGAAGAAAGGTCCTCTCATTTGAAGGAACCTGAGTGTCTCTTTAGCTAGCGCCTACTTTGCCGATAGGCTGAGCCCCAGGTGACGTGGTGATGCCCCCGTGATTTATATGCTCCCGCTTATCGACTTATACCACCCAAGAGTGCATTTATAGACTTAACTCTTTAGGGTCTTTTTCCTCATTGTTTCCCCTCCTTTTAAAATAGTTGTGCACACAAATGATACTTATTAAATATTGGGACTCCTAAAAAATTTACTCCTTTTACTATTTTTTTTGTCTCCAACACTAAACCTCCTTATTCTAAAAGAGGAGATAAGGCAGCTGTAATCTTGATTTAGTTTTATGGGCAACAGAATTATTTTACTGATTCCTGGAGGCATTATTCCTTTACATTAAAGGTAATCTTTTCCTCTGATGACTATGCATGCATCAGGAGGCTGAGATTCTATCAGCCGGTGTTACTCTGCTGACCGCTTATGATTCATACTTGAAAAGGAAATTTGGGATCCAGTAAGGGAGGTGAGACTATGACTCAACTAAAGAAATTGCCTTTTAAAAATGACAGTGAAATTCCTTCAAGTACAAGGTGTGTTTCTTGAGCTGTTAAAAAACTGTAGTTATTGTTGGGATTTTACTCTGGGTAGCAGATATTTTAATGTCGATGAGTCCCAGATGCAATACTCTGGGCTATTTTTGAAGACTATGGTACATTAGGAAGCAAAAAAATTTAAAGTTATCCCAAAAATGTCAACACTGCATCTGAATGGGTTCAAAGCAGAATCAGTCCATGCCCTGGACTGCCTCTTGTGAACACAGTAACTACAAATGGTGCCAGAGGGAAAAGGGGAAGGGCTTCTGTTGACTTCAAATAAAGGCAGTATCTGACAAAAGAGAAGCAAATGGTACCTGGATAGGCCGTTAACAAAAGCCGTGTATATCCACAGCTGCACTCAATGAGCACTTTGGAAATTAAAGAATTGCCAGCTTTTCCACTTTGGGACAAAAAACATTTGTGCTAAACAGCCAGTAAGTAAATGCAGAAAGCATATTTTTGCAGTGAATAGAATTGTTTTATATTCTGGGGGCTGATTGTGAATTTCTACTGCTTCTCGATTAGCAAACTTTTGGCAGTTCTCGAGTCTTCAGACATTAAAATGCCAAAACAGATATTTATTCTCAGGCTGAGCTCCTATACTTTTTCCCCATCCCTCTAACCATTATCCTCAAAATATTTGGAAGCACTAAAATAAAACGTGTTCTGAAAACACATTCGGAAACGTTTTACCTGTGAGACTTTAATAAGCATGTAAATAAACAAGTACTGGGTGGCTGTCAGGGCAGGAGTGAGAACACAGTACATGTGTAATGACTGTTTTAGCTGTTGGTGGGCATGTCCTAAGGCCGTGCCTTAGGACCACTTAGGGTGGTATTGCTGTATAATAAGGCTAGTAAAAAGAGATGTTGGTGCGAAGCCTCTCGGGTTTCTCTCTCAGTAGTGACACTCCTGTTCCTTTTTTTTTCTGAAATCAATAAATTTCTAAGAGACTTCAAAGTCCTCGGCAATGAATTTCTCCATTTTCAGTTCTAAGAAGCATCTCCTTCTGAAATTTTTAATGTTATTATATTGAACTCCTTTGGAAGGTTTTTCCTTTAAATGATAATTTTGTATATTTATACTTTGACTTTAGTAACTCTTTTATAATTAGGAGATTGATTATATTTGTTTTGTATCCATCCTTTCAATGTTATTTGTCATTATAATTAGATTAATTAATAGAAATCAATTTTTTAATCCATCAACTTTATACAAAACTTGAAAATTCAGAGCAAACCAGTAAGTAAAATAGTTTAATTTTGCACTTGCTTATATCTTGGGTGTAATGCAGGATTTTGCAAATCTTCTGTGATTATATGTGTGTGTTGTGCATGTATTTGTGTGTATGTATAAAATATAATGTATTTTATCGTTACAATTACACTTTTTAATTAAAACATAGTGGCAGTGTATTCGTTTCCTGTTGCTTCTGGAAGAAATTACCACAAAGTGGCTTGAAATAATACACATTTATTGTCTTAGAGTTTGGGAGAGGAGTGGTCGAAACTGGGTGTCAGCAGGGTCACTTTTCTTCTGGAGGCTCTAAGGAAGAGCTTTTTCTTTTTTCTTGCCTTTTCCATTTACTAGAGGCTGCTTGCATTCCTTGGCTCCTGGCCCCCTCCTCCAACTTCAAAGCCAGCAATTGCATCTCTCTGGTCTGTGTCCATCTCTCCTTTCCTCTGACTCTGACTCCTACTGCCTGCCTCTTATAAGGACCTTGTGATTACATTTGTCTGACCTGGATGATCCAGGATACTCTCCTTACCTCTACCTCAGAATTCTTAATTTAACCACGTCAGCAAAGTCACTTTTGCCATGTAAGTAATATATCCATAGGTTGTGGGTATTAGGACTTGGACATCTTTGATGGGGGTGTCGGGGGGCAGGTTATCATTTTGCCTACTCTAGGCCTCCTAGTGGCACAAAATTCTGTAATAATAAAATTCTCACTACTCACAGCTCCTTTTAGCAACGCTTCCCATGATTTCTTAACTCTCCTGAACTTCACTGTTTTTAATTTATACAGTTCATGTATTACCTTAGGTAGCCATCCTGGGTATACATGAAATTAACGCTGATACGGCTTGCCCAACCTTCCTGACACACCTACTTTTCCACTTTGGGACTGTCTTTACTCCTTCCCCCTCCCCGTGTGAGGTAGAAACTCTACTTGTAGCACAAGCTTCTTCAACCTGCATATTTTTTTTCTAGCGCTGCTTCAGTTCCCTGAAACTCAAGTGAACTTTCTCCTGGAGGTGCCTCTTCCATTAGAGGACCTTACAGTGGAAGCGAATTTTTTTCTACTTCTCCTACTCAAGGTCCAAGGAGGGGCAGCCTCCTCCTTATTCCTTGATGCCTCTTCCAGACCATTATTCCACCACCACTGTTTAAAAATCTCTCTTCCCTTGAAGTTGATAACATCTGATGGTTACTTTCCTCTCCCCATTTTGACATGATCTATTTGCTTCCAAGACTACACCTTCATATTTTTCATTTTCTTTATCATTTTCTTTTTCTGACTTGCAGGGATTGTTTCTCTCAGAGACGTTATTGTCCATATAGCTGTCATTGGGCAAAGTAGTTTCACCTTCAACACCAATGACCTCCATTGTCATGACCCCAGAGCCTCCCTTAAGTATGACTACACCTGTAACCTGGAAATTCCTTGGAGCTGACTAGATGGAAGGTGATGTACTCCAAGTTTCCACTTTGTGCTCTACGCTTTATCCCTTTCAATGTCTCCCCTCCCATTTTTCTTTTCTGAGCCTGTTCTTCACTTTGATCTGACCCTCTCTCACCTTCCCTATTCTCTCCATATTTTAGCCTCTTCTATGTGTCTTTATTAATACTCTAGAACAGTGCTCCTCAAACTATCTGTGAGATGAAGGACCAGTTTTTATTTCCGAATGGGCTGCCAACTGATACGTTAGTAAAATACAATAAATATGAATTATTTGGGAATTAAAAATAAAAAACCAAGACAATGCTAAATACAAAGCAAATTTTTTAACTGTAAGATTCAACAGACAAAATTATATTTCAATAAGTGTAAGCAAAACAAATAAAATAGGATGAAATAAAGGAATTACAAAAATCAAACATAATGCATTGAAAATGTGCTTGTAAATGATTAATATGCAGAGGTCCTCAACCTTTTTGGCACCAGGGACCGGTTTCCTGGAAGACAATTTTTCCCTGGGGTGGGGCGGGTGGAGGGCATAGCTCAGGTGGTAATGTGAGTGATTGGGGAGCGATGGGAGCAGCAGATGAAGCCTCGATGGCTCACCCGCTGCTCACCTCCTGCTGTGTGGCCTGGTTCCTAACAGGCCATGGACCCATAGCAGTTTGCAGCCTGGGGGTTGAGGACCCCTGATATACAGTATAGCTATATGAGCTGTGTGGCATTATGCAGTCATAACTCAACACAAGAAGAAAAAGTTTTAAGTGATAAAACAACTCCCTACATTAACCCCGTATATGTTCACTCTGAATAAACAACATAAACATAAAATTTTTGTCTTTAATGTGAAAAATAAGCTCGCTTTTTGCCTGTTAATTTATCTGATATAGAGCATATTGATAACTATTGTACTTGTAGGAGATAATGCATAACTAAATTGTTCTATATTATCCTTTCATAACACTTGTAGTTGAGAACTAGTCTCACAAAGGTATGTTGGCAGGTAGAGATTTAAAGTAATTTCAGGAAGCTTAGAATATTTGTTTTTAACTTTAATTTAAAATGAAGTAAGTGATGCTCTGTTTTCAAAATTTATGTTAAATTCTTCATCAGTAGGTGACTTTAATAATTTATCCTATAAAGTTATAGTTAAATTCAAATTATACTTAGATGAAAAATAAATCCCAAAGCCATGAATTTACCATATATGGAAATTTCTATGCAGTATTTTGTGGAAGATGAAATTCATGATATTCAAGCACATGAGGCATTTGATAATAACTTGTTAAAGATAAGCAATATCAAGACGATCACCATTTTCAGTGATAATTATTGTTAAATAATGGAACATATAACAACCTGTAGAAATTCTGTTCTTTCAAGCCTCTAAATTTCAGTTTTTTTCCTTTGATTCATCTACCATCAAAAAATATGTTCCATTCCTTCAATGCATGGGAGTATTAAGATAATTAAAAATACCAAAGATATCAGATAAATGAGCAAGCACGGCTATAAAATCACATCTTTAGAAGTTTGGGGCCTAACTGAAAATACACTAAGAGTTTATTCTCTAGTTTACACATTTTCAAGAGAACTTTTCCCCTTAATAACTATCATGCCTTGCCACACAATAACAATTTTTTAAATGGTCAGCTTTATAATTATAAAATAAAGCTTGAACTCCAAACCACATTTGCTGACTACGTTTATACATTTCAGAGCTATTTGTGCTTGTTGGCAATGAGCCTGAAAAAAAAAAAAAATCTTCCTTCATATTAACATCATCTTCAAATTGTAGTTATACTAAAAGAATTGCCATATTAGCAATATCTGTGCATTCAACAAATTGCAATTAAAAATGTGTCACTGGCTTCTTACCATTATCTGTTCTTCTTACCATTAGCCACTTCCCAGTTTTGAGTTATGTTATCATTGGAACACAGTACTTGAGCTACGTTCTTTGCCACAGATACACCCAACGTGTTCAAACAGACATCTTTGTTGTAATCTTTTACTTATAACTTGGGAATTAATATAGATTATTATTCATAGCAAACAAAAGTACTTCTCTATAAGAAGTCATAGAATTATAATGTTTAAGTAAGAGTTATTGAACATCTATCACTGTCAGCTTTTGAATTCAACACCCTTTCAAAGAATTCTTTTGATTTAAATTAGCATATGTTCTTTATTTTTTTAATGGTTTTAATCCTGCACTAGCCAGTACATCTCTGAAGTAATATACTTTAGTTTTAGCACTTCACCATCAATACTGACTAAAAACCAAACTCAGTATACAAGGATATATGTTTTGTGGTAAAACCATTATGAACTCTATTGATCTTCATTTTTTGGAGTTACTTCCACTGTCATCATTTGCTTTGCTCTTATAACTGCATATAGAAAAGCTGTGTCTGTTCTTGACAAAAAAGTTCAGTGAAGCTTATTTCACCTTCTGTAAATTAGGGTTAAAAATAAATAAACATTTTATTTTCCTAATTCATTTAATAATGTAGAACTGTAAATTTTAAAACAGGCTTCATTAAAAAGTCCGCATGCTGGGAGACCTTAAAGATAGCGGAGGAATAAGATGTGGAGATCACCTTCCTCCCCACAAACACATCAGAAATACATCTACTTGGGGAACTCCTACAGAACACCTACTGAACACTGGCAGAAGATCTCAGATTTCCCAAAAGGCAAGAAACTCCACATGTATCTGGCTGTGTGGCTGACAGGGTCTTGGTGCTCCGGCCAGGTGTCAGGCCTCTGCCTCCAAGGTGGGAGAGCCGAGTTCAGAACACTCGTCCACCAGAGACCTCCTAGCTCCACGTAATATCAAACAGTGAAAGTTCTCCCAGAGATCTCCACCTCAATGCTAAGACCCAGCTCCACTCAACAACCAGCAAGCTACAGTGCTGGACACCCTATGCCAAAAAACTAGCAAGACAGGAACACAACCCCACCCATTAGCAGAGAGGCTGCCTAAAATCATAATAAGGTCACAGAAAACCCAAAACAGAACACCGGATGTGATCCAGCCCACCAAAAAGACAAGATCCAGACTCATCCACCAGAACACAGGCACTAGTCCCCTCCACCAGGAAGCCTACACAACCCACTGAACTAATTTTAGCCACTAGGGGCAGACACAAAAAACAATGGGAATTACGAACCTGCAGCCTGAGAAAAGGAGACCCCAAACAGAGTAACTTAAGCAATATGAGAAGACAGAGAAACATACAGCAGATGAAGGAGCAAGATAAAAACCCACCAGACCAAGCAAATGAAGAGGAAATACGCAGTCTACCTGAAAAAGAATTCAGAGTAATCATAGTACTGATGATCCAAATTCTTCGAAATAGAATGGAGAAAATACAAGAAATGTTAAACAGGGACCTATAGGAAATAAAGAGCGAACAAACAATGATGAACAACACAATAAATGAAATTAAAAATGCTCTAGAAGGAATCAATAGCAGAATAACTGAGGCAGAAGAACAGATAAGTGACCTGGAAGATAAAATAGAAATAACTAACGCAGAGCAGAATAAAGGAAAAAGAATGAAAGGAATTGAGGACAGTCTCAGAGACCTCTGGGACAACATTAAAAGAAACAACATGCGAATTATAGGGGTCCGAGAAGAAGAAGAGAAAAAGAAAGGGACTGAGAAAATAATTGAAGGATTATAGTTGAAAACATCCCTAATATGGGAAAGGAAACAGTCAATCAAGTCCAGGAAGCACAGAGAGTCCCATACAGAGTAAATCCAAGGAGAAACATGCCAAGACACATATTAATCAAACTATCAAAAATTAAATACAAAGAGGGCTTCCCTGGTGGCGCAGTGGTTAAGAATCTGCCTGCCAATGCAGGGAACACGGGTTCGAGCCCTGGTCTGGGACGATCTCACATGCCGCGGAGCAACTAAGCCCGTGAGCCACAATTACCGAGCCTGCGCGTCTGGAGCCTGTGCTCCGGAACGGGAGAGGCTGCGACAGTAAGGGGCCTGCGCACTGCGATGAAGAGTGGCCCCTGCTCGCCGCAACTGGAGAAAGCCCTCGCACAGAAACAAAGACCCAACACAGCCAAAAATAAATAAATAAAAAAATAAAAAGTGGAAGTGTAGCAGTTACATAATAAGAATACAATATATTAAAAAAATTAAATACAAAGAAAAAATATTAAAAGTAACAAGGGAAAAACAACAAATAACATACAAAGGAATCCCTATAAGGTTAACAGCTGATCTTTCAGCAGAAACTGTGCAAGCCAGAAGGGAGTGGCAGGACATATTTAAACTGATGGAAGGGAAAAACCTACAACCAAGGTGACTCTACCCAGAAAGGATCTCATTCAGATTCAATGGAGAAATTAAAACCTTTACAGACAAGCAAAAGCTAAGAGAATTCAGCACCACCAAAAACAAATGCTAAAGGAACTTCTCTAGGCAGGAAACACAAGACAAGGAAAAGACCTACAATAACAAACTAAAATAATTAAGAAAATGGTAACAGGAACATACATGTCAATAATTACCTTAAAAGTAACCGGATTAAATGCTACCACCAAAAGACATAGATTGAATGGATACAAAAACAACACCCATATATTTGCTGTCTACAAGAGACCCACTTCAGACCTAGGGATACATACAGACTGAAAGTGAGGGGATGGGAAAAGATATTCCATGAAAATGGAAATCAAAAGAAAACTGGAGTAGCAATTCTCATATTAGACAAAACAGACTTTAAAATAAGACTATTACAAGAGACAAAGATGGACACTACATAATGATCAACGGATCAATCCAAGAAGATATAACAATTGTAAATATTTATGCACCCAACATAGGAGCACCTCAATACATAATGCAAATGCTAACAGCCGTAAAAGGGGAAATTGACAGTAACACAATCATAGTAGGGGACTTTAACACCTCATTTTCACCAATGGACAGGTCATCCAAAATGAAAATAAATAAGGAAACACAAGCTTTAAATGATACATTAAACAAGATGGACTTAATTGATATTTATAGGGCATTCCATCCAAAAACAACAGAATGCACTTTCTTCTCAAGTGCTCTTGGAACGTTCTCCAGGATAGATCATATCTTAGGTCACAAATCAAGCCTTGGTAAATTGAAGAAAATTGAAATCGTATCAAGTATCTTTTCTGACCACATAGCTATGAGACTAGATATCAATTACAGGAAAAAATCTGTAAAAAAATACAAACACATGGATGCTAAAAAATACACTACATGATAACCAAGAGATCACTGAAGAAATCAAAGAGAAAATCAAAAAATACCTAGAAACAGATAATAGTGAAAACACGACTACACAAAACCTAGGGGATGCAGCAAAAGCAGTTCTAAGAGTGAAGTTTATAGCAATACAATCCTACCTCAAGAAACAAGAAAAATCTCAAACAACCAACCTAAACTTACACCTAAAGCAATTAGAGAAAGAACCAAAAAACCCCAAAGTTAGCAGAAGGAAAGAAATCATAATGATCAGATCAGAAATAAATGAAAAAGAAATGAAGGAAATGATAGCAAAGATCAATAAAATGAAAGGCTGGGTCTTTGAGAAGATAAACAAAATTGATAAACCATTAGCCAGACTCATCAAGGAAAAAAGGGAGAAGACTCAAATCAATAGAATTAGAAATGAAAAAGGAGAAGTAACAACTGACACTGCAGAAATACAAAGGATCATGAGAGATTACTACAATCAACTCTATGCCTGGAAGAAATGGACAAATTCTTAGAAAAGCACAACCTTCTGAGACTGAACCAGGAAGGAATAGAAAATATAAACAGACCAGTCACAAGCACTGAAATTGAGACTGTGGTTAAAAATCTTCCAACAAACAAAAGCCCAGGACCAGATGGCTTCACAGGCGAATTCTATCAAACATTTAGAGAAGAGCTAACACCTGTCCTTCTCAAACTCTTCCAAAATATAGCAGAGGGAGGAACACTCCCAAACTCATCTTACAAGGCCACCATCATCCTGATACCAAAACCAGACAAAGATGTCACAAAGAAAGAAAACTACAGGCCAATATCACTGATGAACATAGATGCAAAAATCCTCAACAAAATACTAGCAAACAGAATCCAACAGCACATAAAAAGGATCATACACCATGATCAAGTGGGGTTTATCCCAGAAATGCAAGGATTTTTTAATATATGCAAATCAATCAATATGATAAACCATATTAACCAATTGAAGGAGAAAAACCATATGATCATCTCAATAGATGCAGAGAAAGCTTTCAACAAAATTCAACACTCAATTATGATAAAACCTCTGCAGAAAATAGGCATAGAGGAAACCTACCTCAACATAATAAAGACCATATATGACAAACCCAGAGCCTACATCGCTTTCAATGGTGAAAAACTGAAACCATTTCCTCTAAGATCAGGAACAAGACAAGGTTGTCCACTCTCACCAATATTATTCAACATAGATTTGGAAGTTTTAGCCACAGCAATCAGAGAAGAAAAAGAAATAAAAGGAATCCAAATCGGAAAAGAAGAAGTAAAGCTGTCACTGTTTGCAGGTGACATCATACTATACATAGAGAATCCTAAAGATGCAACCAGAAAACTACTAGAGCTAATCAATGAATTTGGTAAAGTAGCAGGATACAAAATTAATGCACAAAAATCTTGCATTCCTATACACTAATGATGAAAAATGTGAAGGAGAAATTAAGGAGACACTCCCATTTACCACTGTGACAAAAAGAATAAAATACCTAGGAATAAACCTACCTAAGGAGCCAAAAGACCTGTATGCAGAACACTATAAGACACTGATGAAGGAAATTAAAGATGATACAAACAGTTGGAGAGATATACCATGTTCTTGGATTGGATGAATCAACATTGTGAAATTGACTATACTACCCAAAGCAATCTACAGATTCAATGCAATCCCTATCAAACTACCAATGGCATTTTTCACAGAACTAGAACAAAAAGTTGCACAATTTGTATGGAAAACCAAAAGACCACGAATAGCTAAAACAATCTTGAGAAAGAAAAACGGAGCTGGAGGAATCAGGCTCCCAGACTTCAGACTATACTACGAAGCTACAGTAATCAAGACAGTATGGTACTGGCACAAAACGAGAAATATATATCAATGGAACAGGATAGAAACCCCAGAGATAAACCCATGCACATATAGTCACCTTAGTTTTGATAAATGAGGCAAGAATATACAATGGAGAAAAGACAGCCTCTTCAATAAGTGGTGCTGGGAAAACTGGACAGCTACATGGAAAATAATGAAATTAAAACACTCCCTAACACCATACACTAAAATAAACTCAAAATGGATTAAAGACCACAGTGTAAGGCCAGACACCATCAAACTGTTAGAGGAAAACATAGGCAGAACACTCTATGACATAAATCACAGAAAGATTGTTTTTGACCCACCTCCTAGAGAAATGGAAATAAAAACAAAAATAAACCGATGGGACCTAATGAAAGTTCAAAGCTTTTGCACAGCAAAGGAAACCATAGACAAGATGAAAAGACAACCCTCAGAATGGGAGAAAACGTTTGCAAATGAAGCAACTGACAAAGGGTTTATCTCGAAAATTTACAAGCAATTCATGCAGCTCAATATCAAAAAACAAACAACCCAATCCAAAAATGGGCAGAAGACCTAAATAGACATTTCTCCAAAGAAGATATACATATTGCCAACAAACACATGAAAGTATGCTCAACGTCACTATCATTAGAGAAATTCAAATCAAAACTACAGTGAGGGGCTTCCTTGGTGGCTCAGTGGTTGAGAGTCCACCTGCCGATGCAGGGGATGCGGGTTCATGCCCCGGTCCGGGAGGATCCCGCATGCTGCGGAGCGGCTGGGCCCGTGAGCCATGGCCGCTGGGCCTGCGCGTCTGGAGCCTGTGCTCCGCAACGTGAGAGGCCACAACAGTGAGAGGCCCACGTACCGCAAAAAAAAAAAAAAAAAAAAAAACTACAGTGAGGTATCACCTCACACTGTTCAGAATGGCCATCATCAAAATATCTACAAATGATAAATGCTGGCGGGTGTGGAGAAAAGGGAACCCTCATACACTGTTGGTGGAAATGTAAATTGATACAGCCACAATGGAGAACGTATGGATGTTCCTTAAAAAACTAATAAAAGAACTACCATACAACCCAGCAATCCCACTACTGGGCATATACCCTGAGAAAACTATAATTCAAAAAGAGTCATGTACCACAATGTTCATTGCAGCTCTATTTACAATACCCAGGATATGGAAGCCACCTAAGTGTCCTTCGACCAATGAATGGATAAAGAAGATGTGGCACATATATATACAGTGGAATATTACTCAGCCATAAAAAGAAATGAAATTGTGTTATTTGTAGTGAGGTGGATTGATCTAGAGTCTGTCATACAGAGTGAAGTAAGTCAGAAAGAGAAAAACAAATACCGTATGCTAACACATATATATGGAATCTTAAAAAAAAAAAAAGGTTCTGAAAAACCTAGTGGCAGGACAGGAATAAAGATGGAGATGTAGAGAATGGGCTTGAGGACATGGAGAGGATGAAGAGTAAGCTGGGATGAAGTGAGAGAGTGGCATGGATACATATACACTAACAAAAATAAAATGGATAGCTAGCGGGAAGCAGCCACATAGCACAAGGAGAACAGCTCGGTGATTTGTGACCACCTAGAGTGGTCAGGTAGGGAAGGTGGGAGGGAGACGCTAGAGGGAGGAAATATGGGGATATATGTATAGCTGATTCACTTTGTTATAAAGCAGAAACTAACACACCATTGTAAAGCAATTATACTCCAATAAAATGTCTTTTAAAAAAAAAAGCAAAAAACTCCGCATGCTGCAACTGAGATGTCTGCATGCTGCAACTAAATGATCCTGCATCCTGCAACTAATACCCAGTGCAGCCAAAATAAATAAATAAATAGTTAAATAAATAAGTAAATATATATATATTTTAAAATTTTAAATTATGAAAATAACAAAGTATAAAAATATAAACTATTGTTTTTCTCATATTTTGATGTGCTTTCAAGTTATAGTTGATAAATTTACCTTCAAATGTCATGCATTATATCACTGCCACATGTGACTCAACATATAAGTATTATAACCCTCAGTGTGGTCCATACGCTGCTCCGTGAGATGAGACCACTAGTCATGCACTCGGATGTCACAGCAATGTTGAATTGCTATAAGTGTTTCTAAACATATTTTCAATTTCTGTATTTATCTCTTTCCAGACGAGTAACAGAGGGATCTGCATTAGCTCACAGACCACTCTTTTGTCTCAAAATTACAGGGCATAAAAATTTTCTGTGAAGTTTGTTAAAATGCAGATTCAGAGTCAGTAGATCTAACGTAGAGTCCAAGAATCTGAATTTCTCAAAACCCCTTTAATGTCTCTTATAGGGAATATTTAGACTACAACTCTGTGATGTGCTCTACCAGGCATCTAGATGTACACTCAAGGCTAAAACCTACTGACTTGCATGCTATGTACTACCTGCTTTCTTCCATTTTCTCCTATATATCTACTCATTTTTATTCAAATTTCCTCTTTTCTTTATTGGCTTCTACTTGCCTCCCCACAATGTTTCTTTTCTTTATCCTCTTCTTTAATGAGGTGACCCAGTCTCATGACTTTAAGGTGTAAACCTCTGTTGATAAATCAATATTTCTAATTTGGGCTTCTATCTTTTATTTCATCTTATATCTTCAGTTACTCTGGGCAACTCTTCTTATATTTTTGACATCTCAATAAAAGCATGGACAAAACTGAACTTATCTGCTCTCCCAAACTCTTTTATACATTAATGTTTTTGTTTTCATTTTACTAGTACCACCATTTCTCCAGTCCCCAGGATCAAGCCTTTAGACTTCTGCTTCTTTCTTTTTTTTTTTTTTTTTTGATAGGTACGATTCTAAAATGACTCCTGTGATTCCTACTCCTTGAAATACACACCTTTTTGTAATCTCATCCTTTTGATTCACTTCTAACCAGTAGACTATGGCAAAGGTGAAAGGATTGCTTAAATGTAGCTAAGGTCCCTACCCAACTGACTTTGAGTTAATACAAAGGGCGATTATCCTGGGCAGGCCCGACTTAATCGTGTGAGCCCTTTAGAAGAGGGTCCAGGCCTTCTCTGAAGTACGATGCTGGCAACAGCAGGCACTCCCTCCCTTGCTGGTTTTGAAGAAACAAGCTGCCATGAATTATACAGCTGCAAGGAAACGAGTCCTGCCAAAAGCCTGAAGAAACTGAGACGTGGATCCTTCCCTAGTCAAGCCTCCAGATGGGAATGCAGCCCAGCTACCACTTTGGTTTCAGCTTTATGAAACCTTGAGCAGAGCACTCAGCAAAGCCAGGCCCAAACCTCTGACATACAGAAACTAGAGATAATAAGTGTGTGTTGTTTAAGCCACTAGGTTTGTGGCAATTTGTTGTACAGCAATAGAGGACTAATATACTTCTTTTCCTTCAATTTCCACATTTGCTTTTCAACTAAGTTCTGTCTCTTCTGCCTATATAGTGTTTCTTGTTCCCATCTTTCATCTCATCCTCATTACCGCTTTGGTCCAGAATCTCATGTATTCTCTTTTCTATCACTGAAATGGCCTTTTAGTGGTCTCTGTCCTCTCTAGCTCACCCTAAGAACCACTGGAAGTACTGATCATGACACTGTAGCTGGAGGGGAAGAAGGTCACTGTGGTTATAAAGTGGAGTGTTTGATCTGGTAGTTTTAGCTGTAGAGTAGTTAGATGACAATAGTGTCCATGGCAGGGCCACTAGAACACGTGGCTGAGATGGAGTGATGAGGACCAAAGGACCCTAGAGATAGGTTAAGTAACTGAGAAAACACTGTGTTGCACAGGCTATCCAGGTGGACATCAAAAGTATAAAATATGCTGGTTATTTTAATATTATAATGTAATGAACTGAGTATAAATGAAATGACCCATTTTATGTTGTTTCTTATGCCTTTGTTCATAGAAGCATAGTAATAGTGCCTCTTGACTTTTTGTGAAGAAATAAAAGAAAATATGCATTTTATATAATCGCTTGCAACTAAGAAAAGTCATGTATTTCAAAGTCCAGACCAAAAAAAGTTTGACACCACATAGAAAAAAACCCTGTGATTGTGAAGCCTGCTAACAAAAGGTGACTCACTTAAGCTTTTGCATACAGTGGCTGCTTTCCACTAGGAAAAAACAAATGCCAGTGTTAATCAAACCAGCATGGAAGTTAATTAGAACCCCAAGAACAAGCGGATGGGCTTAGCACCTTGGACACACAAGTATCCTCTTTCTAAAGATGACCTCGAAAGATTGTGTAACAGTCAAGGCCAGCACAAGTCAAAAGCAACTAATTAATTTTTCATTTTTCCTTTAGTAATTTAGTCTTGCTTTTTGAAAATATTTCTAAATAGAGAAATCGCCATTAATTGCTGCATATTGGTTGTTCAAAGGAGGGTAATGACCCTTTACTTGATTGTTCACACCCATCATTTAATTTATTTTTTATGTGTGCTTTAAAAAACAACCCTCAAACATGAAGCAACTTTAGTTAATAACCTCATTAAATATGAATGGAGATACCTAATTTTAGAGATTGGAAAACTCTCTAACACTGCATAGAAAATATTTTCTTATCTACCTGAGAGTTAGGGGAGAGATGGTCCTAACCTGTCCCACAGACATTACTGAGCATGACTGCTTCATCATCCCAGACCCCTGGAGGCTTGCAGTGCATCAAGCTGGACCTTCTTCTCAGCAGTTCCTTTGATGCTTTAGGTGCTGCTCTCATCTCTTTCAGGGGAGAGATCTGCCCACTCACGGGTTGCCCAGCCCAGCACTGATAAAAAGAGAGGTTAGGGGTCACCTCAGATGTTGCTGGGGCAGATTTGGTTACCTTATGTTGTGTTATGTTTGTTTTCTATTATCAGTCAATCTATTGAGGTCCCATGATTCTATAAACTGACTTGAACAAACTCAGCTCTGTCTTTCTCTTTCACTTTTGCACAGAATCCTGACAACTGGCCTAGATTTTCCCTTACTGGCCATGCTTGTAAGTTGCTCGTGACCTTTGGATTCCCTCCTTGGTTTTGTGCAGCATCCTGCCTTCCTAACTCTAGAGTAAAACTCATGCGAAGACTGACATCCCAGATGTGAATTGTTCCACAAATAAACATCTCATTTGTGAATTGTGATTTCAACTATTTAACACTTATGTTAACCCATTATTTCCCTCTATTTGCTCATAAACAACAAAACAATAATAACATACAAGTGTATATTGAGCACTAACAATGTGCAAACTGTTGAAGATACAAACATAAATAGGGCTTAAAGGATGCAAATATGGGGGAAAAAAGAAGTAGCGTTCCTGCCCCTGTTGAAATAGATCAGATGCTGCAGATAAATGACTGCTGTAGGCTCTATGAAGCCGGAAGACATAGCACAGAGGTATCAAGGGATTGCCTTATATGTAGGTAGACCCTTGTCTGGGGGTGTGACTCCTCCTCCAGCCTAAACGCAAAAGACAGTGAGTCCTGGCCCTGGGCTGCTCTGGCTGGACTGGCATGCTCCTCCGCTGTGTAGACATCAGGCACCCGTCATAAGGGATGAGAGAGGTCCTGGGAAACTGTACTCCCCTTCCCATTTGCATGAATTATTTGTATTGCTTGCTTCTCAGTTTCAGCAAAACAAACTGAACACAAATAAAGCCAAGTCCAAGTCGTGTTGCTCGTCAGTGTTAGAATCCTGATCAGACTTTGTGGTCTGTTTACCTGACTTTCTCCTCTAGTTCAACCCTGGAAGCGATGCAGAAGTTAAAAAACAAAAAGTATGGGTCTGAAGAACTAAAGTCAAGACATAGAAAATGCTGGGCACAGCAAATTGGCTCTGTGCTATTATGGAGGGCAATAGCTGGCAGGGATGAAGAGGTTTGCATGTGCAAGCATGGAGACTGGCTGAGGGGAAGAACTTTTGAGTTGCATTCCTTTCTTGCAGTGCCACACTGCTGGCCTAGATGCCCACCCGCCCCCTCAGTACTGATGGAAGAGCAGCCGCACTTGTCCAGGACCACTGGGGTCAGCATGGTGACATCAGAGATGTTCAAGACAAAGCAGGCTGAGTTGCTGACTTCTATAAAGCCCTGTCCCCTTCTCCTCCTCCATCTCCTTCCCTGAGCTCTGGATAACCAAACCGACAGAGAAGAGCTCTAGGAAGAGAACAATGCTGGAGCAGAGGTTCCCTGAGGGGCAGTGCCACCTGTTGGGGAGACAGCAAATGGAACAGAGGAGAGAGGATCAAGCTTAGACTGTGACTCCTCAGGCACTGCCCTCAGCTACAGTCCTACCACCTTAACCAAGCCAGGAGCAACACACAGTGCTCTACCTTACCCATGTTACCAGCCTAGATACTGGATACAACCAGGGGAAGATGTATTCATTGCCAAAAGAAGCCAGACGTTTGAGTGATGAAGTCCTGATAAAGGATAGTGAATGAGCATGCAAAACTCAATGAAGCAGACTTAATGAAATAGGCAGAAAAGAATTAAAAATAAAAATAATATTCTCGGGAGGGAGGGAGACGCAAGAGGGAAGAGATATGGGAACATATGTATATGTATAACTGATTCACTTTGTTATACAACAGAAACTAACACACCATTGTAAAGCAGTTATACTCCAATAAAGATGTTAAAATAAATAAATAAAAATAATATTCTCTAATACATTGGGGGGGATGGTAAAATGAAAACAAAGTAAGCCCTTATAAAAAACACAAAGGAGAAAGATTGGGTATAAAAAGACAATAATTAGAATTAAATAATAAGATAAAAAGCAGAATGATTACAGATGAAGATGAATAAACTAAAAGGTCAGGTCAAGAAACTCTCATGGAAAGAATTAGGAAGATAGAGAGAAATGATAAAAGTTAGGGTATGTGAAATTTAGTAGATGTCAAAATCTAAATATGAAGAGACAAAGGAGAGGAAAAATTGGATGGAGAGGAAATAATCATGCACAATTTCCCAGAACTAAAGCAAGGTTAAATAAATCATATTGAAAATATTCCTAGGGTGCCAAGTAGGATAAATAAAAGCTCAGATGTACACACGTTACGGTAACATCTAAGAACATCACAATATTGAGAAAATTCCAAAAGCTTATGGACAGATCAGAGCTTCTGATCTAAGGAAAACAACTTAGATTAACCTCAGAATTTTCTGTAGTGACACTGGAAGCAAGAATGAGGTCACAATTGTGAAGGAAAAGTTTGAACATGAGATTTTATTCTATCTGTTATTATTATTAAATATTTGTGACATACAAAAATATAAAGAATAATAAAAACAAACACCATATATCTGTTACCCAGATTACAAAATAACAGAACAGATCATTACATTTCTTATGGAAGTACTTTGCTTGACCACACCAAATCAAATTTTTTTCCAGTATATTAAATTTGGTGAGCATCCTTCCGTGAAGGATGTTTTCCTATTTTTAGTACTTGTGGATGCATTTCTAGACAATCCATCATATTTCAATGCATTTTTTAAAAAATAAGGAAGCCAGGTATTTCACTGTCATTATCAAACCATCACTTATATTGGTGCAGGGATTTTTTTTCATTTGTACAAAATAGCAGTAGACAAAGAGATATATGGAAAAACTAAGATAATATTTAATATGCTCTGATGCATGCAGCTAAATGAAATTTATTTCTACTGTAGTTATTTCCAGTGGACACTTCCTTAGTAAACTGACAGGAACTTACTGATAGATTATGTTGAGTAGTTATAATACCATTTAAGCCTTTGCAGAGAATAGTGTCAGCCTTAAAATATAGGTCCTTAGGACTTCCCTGGTAGCACGGTGGTTAAGATTCTGCCTGCCAATGCAGGGGACACGGGTTTGAGCCCTGGTCTGGGAAGATCCCACATGCCACGGAGCAACTAAGCCCGTGCGCCACAACTACTGAGCCTGCGCTCTACAGCCCATGAGCCACGACTACTGAGCCCATGTGTGACAACTACTGAAGCCCACGCACCCTAGAGCCTGGGCTCCACAACAAAGAGAAGCCACCGCAATGAGAAGCCTGCACACTGCAAAGAAGAGTAGCCCTCGCTTGCCGCAACTAGAGAGAAAGCCCGCACGCGGCAACGAAGACCCAACGCAACTAAAAATAAATAAATTTATATATAAAAAAATATATGTCCTTAGGACTATTTTTTACCACAGATAGTATTAGGAACTCTGAACATTTATCTATTTAGCTAGACTTTAGTTTGAAGATCACCGGTGTACAAAAGATATAAGTTGTGTTTATCTACAGTCATTTTAAGTTAATGGAACTTTTCTTCCAATAACATAGTTGTAGAAGCAGTATCTATTTTCTCAAGGATATAACTAAAATTTTCTATTTCAGGTCTTATCAAATCATCTTCATCAAGGCAAAGAATAAGAAAAGATGCCAATTTGTACACCTACTGATTTAATATTACTAGAAACCTTGGACAATGTTATAAGAGACAAAAGCATAAAAAATATAAGGATTAAGTATAAAAAATAAAAGTATTGTTGCAGGAAGGGGGACCTCTTCCAGGGCCCGAGAGTGGGCTCTTGTCTAACACTTGGAAATGAATTGTCTGAGGTGACACCCATGCTGACAAAACAAAAGACTTTATTGGAAAGGGGCACCGAGGCTAAGATCAGCAGGGTAAGGGAACCCAGGAGAATGCCTCTGCCATGTGGCTCACAGTCTCAGGTTTTATGATAATGGGGTTAGCCTTCTGGGTTGTCTCTGGCCAGTCATCTTGCTTGTGCCCGTATTTGGTCAGGCTTGGGTCCTTTGTGGCGCACGTGTGCATCTCTCAGCCAAGATGGATTCCAGCCCAAGGGTTTCTGGGAGGTTGGCAGGACATATTATGGGCTGGCGTCTCCTCCCTCCTTTTGGCCCCTCCCGAATTCTCCTGGTTTTTGGTGGCAGCACCATGTTCCTTATTGGGACCTCCTGTTGTGAGACGACTCATGTAAGTGGTTATTATCATGCCTGGCCAAGGCAGGTGGTTTTAGTCAATGGCTCCCTAGAGCCTAACTGACCTGAGGGAAGGAAAATACCAATTCTAACCATCCTCTTCCCCCTAAGATTCAAAAAGGTCCACCTGATAGGCAATCTGCAATAATCTTTGCAAGAGAAGCAACTATCACAAGGACAGAGTCTAGATTTCAGTGAGATGAATTGGAGTGGTGGAAGATGGGGCAATGACAGTAGCAAAATTTAGACCATAGGCACAATGTTTAAAGAGAGAAGGTAAGAGAGTGAGTAGTAATAGGAAAGTATGAGATCAAGAAAGTAATTTTCTTCCTTCCTCTTCATCACTTTCCCCCTCTTACCCCAAATTTGGTATAACCTTGAGTTCTGTGAACTCCAGCCAACATTTCCATCTTTACGTAAGGAAACTTTTAAAAACAATTTTGTTTAGATGAGGAAGACGAGTACTATATTAATAGGTTTTTTTTTTAGAACTTTTGTTTTGTTTTGTTTTTTTGCGGTACGCGGGCCTCTCACTGTTGTGGCCTCTCCCGTTGCGGAGCACAGGCTCCGGACGCGCAGACTCAGCGGCCATGGCTCACGGGCCCAGCCGCTCCGCGGCATGTGGGATCTTCCCGGACCGGGGCACGAACCCGTGTCCCCTGCATCGGCAGGCGGACTCCCAACCACTGCGCCACCAGGGAAGCCCCCTAATAGCTTTTTATAAAATCTAAGTTTAGGAAAAGAAAAATGTGTTGTCTAATTATTTCATCCTCTTGCTTAAAATGTGTCATAGAGTCCATAGTCTAATTGGGATCAGGTCATTTTTTTATTGTGGTGCTCAAGGGGACTGCATGACCTGGACCCCTCAACATTATCGCTTGTCCATTCCATAGTCCCGTCCTTTTGGTGGGTAATCCTATTCTCCAAATCATCATACCCAGTTTTGTCTCTGAGCCTTCACACAGGCTATTTTTCTCTTTACCTACATCATTCACCTCCTTGTACTTCCATCATATTGATTTATACTCACGCTTCATGTCTCAGCTGAGATATCACTCCTGAGAATCGTCCTTAACCTTCCAGGGGTTAAATGCTCTGCCATAAGCTCCCACAACACCCTGTGTTTCTGCTTTACAATTGCCTCTTTTTCTGTCCATCTCCCTCTGTATTTGTAGCCTCATAAGGTCAGAGACCATATCTGAAAAGTCACTGTTCTCTCTGTAGTACCTTGAACACGGTTCCTGACACAGAGTAGGAACTCAGAAAATACTCGTTGAATTAAGTCATGGTTCTACTATTTTCTGATTTGAGAAGAGAGTGTATAAAAACAGCAAGACTGGAGTTTGGAGAGATGAACCAGTCCTGGTGCCACCTTTTTCTATCTGTATGACCGTCTAAAGTTATTTAAATCTCATTGATTCTTATTTTTCTTACTTATAAAATAGAGTTAAGCCTACCTACCTCCCTCATTGTTGTAAGAAGTAAATAAAACAAGGTATATGTGTCTAGCACAGATGGCACTAAAATAGGGTAATATAAATGATAGAGTGTATCTTGTGTTATTTTTCCACTTAAAACACCAATACCAATATTTTCCAATTGTTTTCCTCCTTTTTTTCTCCTTCTGTTCATTCTATCAAGGTGGCAGCATAGAGTAAATTTGAAAAGAGCTGTTGATACAATTGGTTAAAATATCAATAGTAACTAAAAATAGCTAACATTTATTAAGCAATTACTCTGTGTCTGGCAAGGTACTAAGTAGTTTATATGTACTATATTCCTAGCACTTTTTTTATCATTTTATTCATGATATTCAGTGTTACAGAGGATGCAGTCACTTGCTTTTCTTGCAGTCAGTGGTGACAGTGGAAGACAACACCGTGTATGCCTGCTATTTCCTTTCTATTCCCTCACCTTTTCATGCTGCTTGTGCACAGTAGGTAGACAGGAGATACATGAGGAGAAGTTGACTCCGCTCCTCTCCCACAGTTTTTACTCACAAAATATGAGTAAACTGTCACTGATTTCTGGCCTGTCCTCTTCTTAGAATTCCTGTAAACATCCTGGACATTTTAATGTCACTAAGACATCACATTGTTGTGTGTGTTTTAAAAATACATATAGAATTGTTTGCTTATCTCTATATTGTTCTGTTTCCCCAGTAGGTTTTTCACTTCTTAAAGGCAGGAACTGTGTCTTATTTGCCTCAGTACCTCAGAACCTCATATTGTCCCAGTCACATGGTGGCTTCCTAAAACTATAGTTGAGTGAATACATTTTGAATAAATCACCCCTCCACTTAACACACACACACATACACATATGCACACACACAAATACTTTCTAGGTAATGTGGCTCTCACAGTTTTGTGCATCTTACAGAGGTTTATTTGGATTAGGTAAAAGACACTGACCAGTGCTAGCTCCTGTGGAAAGTTTAGGCTCTGAGAACATCTGGGAGGAAAGGGGTTCACAAAATGAATAGATTCTGCTTCTCTGTTGAAGATTGGAGAAATGAGAAAGAAATGTGGAACTAAGTGTGCTAACGTGACCTTGGACATTATTCTGGGCTCTGAGCTAACCTTATTCTGCCACCTCGGTCAAAATAATTTTCTCAATTGAAGTCTGTGTTCTCCTCTGTCGAGTAAGCGTGCTAAAAATGACCTTCACAGCATAGTCCTCAGGAAAGGCTAGTAAATGATTGTAAGAATCTGAGAGAAGGAAAAGCACTGGATAAATCTTGAGTAATAAATCAGGACCTTTCTGTACTAAGTCGAACAGAGAGGCATTTAATTTGGAATCTCCCAGTGTCTGGCTATCTGCTGAAGGAAAAAGGATCACAATAAATGTATATATAGAAGAAAAGCTGACAGTTGAAAAATGAAAATGAAAAGCAACGACATGAACAATGTTAGGAGATGCCTTCAAGGAGACGAGTCTTCAGAAAGTTGAGATCTCAGTTCAGAACGTTTCTTTCTCTCTAATTGTTGTTCTGCGTGCTGCTGCAATATGATGAAATGGCCATAAACTTAGTGTGATAGGCTTGCAGAATAATTTAATTATAATTTAACATTTACTTTTATGCTATGCAATTACTTACATTGCTTTCTGCTGAAGACAATACATTTAAGCGTCTACAGACAATGAAAAAATAGCTGACAAGGTCAATTCTAAAGTTATACTAAGGTTTAGTTACATTCCTTTTTCACCCAATGGACTTAACAAATTAGGCAGAAAGAGACTGGTTAAAAGAAAATTAGACAAGTAATCAGGTACCCTTGATTCTCCTCTAAATCTTTTAACAATCTAGCTCTCTGAATTTTGTAGATTCCTTAATCTTTAGTGGGTCGGTCGCTATTTTCTTATGTGTAAACATTGTCACTGGATGGTCAATTTCTTTTTTTGTATTCATTAACATTCTGTGATAATGATACTACTGATGCTTATAAAATCAAAGGTTCTTGTTTATGAGATTAAATTCATCCCCAAAGCCAGTCATTGACATATATTGGGTGTCTACTCTCCAGTATTGTGCAAGACTGGTTCATGATGTTAAGCTTTTATTCTGTTCTCTAGAATCCTTTATATTTTTCCTCTTCCTGAAAGGCAATTTGCACATGAGCAGTTTAACTGTAAAATATTTGTTGCTCGGTTACAATAGAGAAATGACTATATGAAAACATCACTTGAAATATTTTGATTAAATATCATTTCTGTGTTCTCTCTTTGTGACTTGAGTATTAAACAGTCTATATTAATTTTTAAATTAACAGAGATACATTTTATTACCAACATATAAAATTTGACTCGTATAAGTTAGAATTTCAGGTGATTCTGACAGTAAACAGGCTCTGTTAGAATTAGAGGTTCCAAGTAAAGGGCCTAACTTAGAAGCCTAAACTTTTAAAACTTAAGGAGACACAGAAATTATTTCATCTATTTATTATATATATTTTATAGTAGAATAAAAAACATGTTTTTAAAATAACATTGAGATATAATTAACATAAAAATTCACCTATTTAAAATGTACAATTCAATGTTTTAAAATATATTTACTTGATTGTGCAACAATCAGCATAATTTGTCACCCCTCCTAAAAGAAATCCAATAACATCAGCCCTAAGCAGTCAATCCTCATCTCCCCTGTCCCCTCCTTCCTCTACTCCTAAGCAACCATTAGTTTACTTTTTGTCTCTATGGATTTGCTTATTCTGGATATTTCAAAGAAATTGAATCATATGTGCCTTTTGTGATTTGGTTCTTTCACTTAGCAAAATGCTTTCAGGGGTCAGCAGCATGGTAGCATGTGTCAGTACTTCATTTCTTCTTATTTCTAAATGGTATACATTTTGTGGATATGCCACATTTTACTTGTTATATATCTATCGGTTGAATAACCTTTGAGTTGTTATCAATTTTTGACTGTTAGGAAATGCTGCTATGAACACTGGTGTATACCTTTTTATATGGATATATGTTTTCATTTCTATTGGGTATATACCTGGGAGTAAAATCATTGAATCAAATGGTAACTCTATGTTTAACATTTTGAGGAACAGTCACTGCTTTTCAAAAATGCTACACAATTGTACATTCCCAATAACAGTGCATGAGGGTTCCATTTTCTGCATACCCTCGCCAACACTTGTTATATTTTTGATTGTAGACATCCAATGGGTATGAAGAGATATCTCTTTGTGGCTTTAATTTGCATTCCCTAATGACTAATGATTGTTGAGCATCTTATCATATACTTGTTGGCCATTTGTATATCTTCTTTGGAGAAATGTCTATTCAGGTGCTTTGCTCATTTTTGGATTGGGTTGTTTGTTTTTTTGTTGTTGTTGAGTTTTAGGAATTCTTTATATATTCCAGATATTAAACCATTATCAGATATATGATTTGCAAAAAACTTTCATTTTGAGGTATCTTTCACTTACGTAATAATGCCCTTTGACAAACAAAAGTTTTTAGTTTTAATAAAGTCGAACTTATCTGGTTTTTCTTTTGTTGCTTGTGCTTTTAGTGTCATATCTAAGAATCCTTTGTCAAATCCAAGTTTATGAAGATTTACTCCTAGGTTTTCTTCTAAAAGTTTTACGGTTTTAGTTTTTTTATTTAGGTCATTGATCCATTTTGAGATAATTTTTGTATATGGTTTGAGGTAGCGGTCCAACTTCATTCTTTTGCGTGTAGAAATCCAGTTGTTTTAGTACCACCTGTTGAAGAGATACTTCTTTCCCTATTGAACAGAATTGATACCCTTGTCAAAAATTAATTAGCCATACTTTTTTTAGACTCTTTTCCCATATAGGCCATTACAGACTATATGCATAACTGATTCACTTTTCTGTACACCTGAAACTAACACAACATTGTAAATCAACTATACTCCAGAAAAATTTTTTTAAAAATCAATTATCCATAATATGGGATTATTTCTGCACTCTTGATTCTATTCCATTGGTCTGTATGTCTATCTGTATGCCAGTGCCACACTCTTTTGATTACTGTATCTTCGTAGTCTGGACCACTAGCATCCCATATGAATTTTAGGATCAATTTTCCTATTTCTGGAGAAAAGACTATTGGAATTTTGTTAGGAACTGCATTGAATCTGTAGATTGCTGGCTAATTTTGGATTGTACCCTGGACATTTGGTATGTTGTATTATGAGATTCTGAGTCATTTAGTTGCTGTGAAGATTGGTGTGTGTGTGTGTGTGTGTGTGTGTGTGTGTGTGTGTGTGTGTTTATCACTTAATAGATCTGTACAGATTTAGGCTGAAAGTTCCCAACTGCCTTCTGTGAGCTATGGTTCTGAGCTGCCTCATTTTTTCAAAGAGTTTGCAGTGCTAATTAGCTCTGTCACATGTGTATGCCACAGAGTCTGAGACCTTCAAGGTGGTCTACCAAGAGTTCAGTTCTCAGAGTCTTTGGTGTGCTGTTTAGGGTCTCATTCATGTTTATGTAGCTGAGGTTACACAATTTTGTAGGATCACTTTCTTGAATTCTCTCCTCATTGAGTCTCTTTGATATTTTCTGGCTCTCAGAGGCTCCCACCCTTCTCTTCTGTCCAGAAAGCTAGGGCTTTAGTTTTCCCACTGGGCTGTGTACTTCCCACAACTGTCCACCTCTGAGTTCAAGCAGTAGGACTATAGAGAGAGAGAAAAAGAATTGGGGTATTCCCCCCCATTCTCAGGGTTACAGTTTCTCTTGTTAGGAGGAATGGTTCCTTTCCGTCAGAGTTCTGGTTGCCTGCCCAGCTGCTTCTGCCCAGCCCTGCCAACACTGCCATGGGGTTGCCTGCGACTAGAGTGGAAAAAACAAAAAACAGTGAACTTTCCCACTCTCTCTGACCCTGGGGGCTACTTTCCCTGATGTGCAGACCAGAAATAAAGGTCTTTTCTTGGAGCATTTTCTGCTTACACCCAGATGGCAATTCTGGCTTTTGTTGCTTTTCAGTCCAGGCTGGGAGATATTAGAGGGAAAAATACAAGAAACTCACACTTATATTGGTCTTACTTTGAGTTCTGGTTTCCTTTCTTATTCTATCTGCTACCATTTAACTTTTCAGAGTCTTCAGATAGCTGCTGAATGCATCTGTCTAGATATTTAGTTGTATTCAGTAGGAGAGAGGATGAAGTACATTTACTTTTATCTGAACTGGCACCAGAACCTTAAATGCAAATTGCAAAGATTATTTTAAAATAGATTATTTTTTATTTAAGTCTATTTCATTTACTTGTTTTCCCTCCATATATTCTTAGGTTTCTGTTTTCTAAACCATTCTAGACAAATGGCACAAATTCTTTTTGAAAAAAAAATCCCTTATAGAATAACATTCCTGACCCTGTGTTAGTATTTAGCCTCATGCTTTCTTTATCTTATCACCAAGAATTACTTCTTTATCTTATTCCACCAAATTTTAAGTTTATTTTCTCTAGTTCTACTGTGGCATATCATATCATTTTCTACATAAGAAGTTGTTTTTGCAAGGCAGAAATAGAGACACAGATGTAGAGAACAAACGTATGGACACCCAGGGGGGAAAGCTGGGGGGAGGGATGAATTGGAAGATTGGGATTGACATATATACACTAATATGTATAAAATAGGTAACTAATAAGAACCTGCTGTATAAAAAATAAAATAAAATTCAAAAAAAAAAAGAACAATGACACAATGAAAGGAAAAATGTTTTAATGTCTCCGTCCCATTATAGGAGAAGTCTACATCTCCACCTGTTGTATATGTGTATACAGTCCATAGAGTATGCTGAATATATGCTTCAAAATAACATACATATGCAGAATGCTGATTTTTAGTAAACTCTTACTTTTCATTGACTTGATACAGATCCTAGATTTTTTTCTCTCTAATCTTATGGTCATCACAACTCATTGTATATGTTTTCACTGAATAATTACAGGTATACCAAATATTTTGAGGTGCTTAATAATAAGAAGTCTGTAGGTTTAACCTGTTGAGTGAGTTTAAGAACACTGGAGTGAGAGTCGAAGCATAGGATATAACCTCAGCATTGAAAAGAATTATAGATTCCTGACCTTGTGTGAATTTGAGAAACCAAACTGATTTATAAATAAGCTAGTAAGGGTAGAGGTAAATATTTTTCGGAATCTAAAATTAAAAAAGAACAAAAAAGGGGTTATGTTCCCCTAAGGTGAATCTTTTCGTGGTAGACTATAACAGAGCAATAAAGGAATCCACAATATTTGCATACCCAGTGGACTATTTAAATATTACTGTGACTGGGAACAAAAGACTTCAAAATTTCCCTAGCTCTCTTGTTTAAATCTATATGGGAATACAGATTTAGAGCTAAATGAAGCACAATCACACAGGGAGCCTCTGGAGGCTGCAAGGGCTATGAATATTGATGGCAATTCACTTCTGTGTTGTGCTCTGAACAAATGACAACAGAGTAGTAAACAACTATTTCCTTGGAGATGCAAATAGATTCCATAGGCTGTGAACTGAGACTCTTTCCCACTCAGATCTTATTCAAAGCAAACAGTGTATTTAGAAGGGTACACATACCCTAACAACTAGACTGGGTATGGCAAACCAGAAACAAAGAAACAGAATTAGTTCCAACTCATTATAACTATAAACAAGACTTTTTTTTTTCCCTCTCTCTCACCAAGTAGCCTAGAGATGGCATTATTTTTGTTTCACACTTTTAGAAATAAATGAATTAATTCTAGGAATGTTGCTATTGAGTATTTAGTGAGATTTTGCTGGATCTAAACTCTACCAATGCTACCATTCAGAGACATATAGTATTTTCTGGAAGATTGTTGCTAATGTTATTTTTTACTCATGTTGAAAAGCTCTATTTTCCAAATAGGAAAATTTCTCTCTGGAGTCTGCAAAGGTTCATAAGTGATCGTTCATATGACAAAATGCCATGAGGAGAGAAGGGGAAAGTAAAAAATTAGAATAGTTGATCATAACTCTGAAATATAACTGAATATAAAACTCTGAAAATTATATTCTGAAAAGGAAAATAGAATCCTTTCTTTTGGAGGAGAAAAGCAGCAAAGGCTGTTGGATGGAAATTTGGAGAAAGAAAAATATACTCAACCTGAAGGAAAAATATACTCAATCTGAACAAACCGTCAGAAATAATGGGGTTGAATAGCAAAATTGTCCTCATAGAATTTAGCATGATGTCTATAAATAATTACTTTAAAGCATTAGCTTAAATTAGCTTTAAGTATTAGCTTAATTTTTGAAAAGCAGGTTAATTTAAATTATTTACAAAACAGACAAAAGAACTCAAAGTCTATTTTGGGAAAGCTGTGGATTTTCTGAGAATGGGCCACATATCATTCTTTGTGTTTACAGGAGTCGAGTTGAGCTGTAAATACAGAGACAAACCAAGAGTCTGTCTACATAGCAAGTGCTAAGGCACTGGTCTGTATGGGTGCTCAGATATTACTGGGAATGCAGTGGGATGGGAAAAGGAATGTATTTTACTGACTTCCTCTTAGGAAGACCATTGCATTCTATTAGAAGGGATTCTTTGATATGTCCTCGGGCTGGGCAGCTAGATCTCAATGAATATGCTCAAGCATTAATAGAAGACTAGCGCATTGCCTTTAGGAGCAATTTTTTAAATTGTAGGACTCTAGTGTTCCCCAGTGGAAGGTACAAGTTTGCCATAGAGCAGAGTGACAGGAGAACAAGAGCGAGATGAAGAGGGGTTTGAGCTCTGCCACAAGTAGCCCTCCTTGGTTCCTTCTGACTTGACACCCTCAGTCTCCTCTAGGTAAGTATTTTAAATATTTACACATCTGTTAAAAGAGGCAGTAAATCGTTAGCCTCCCTAGGGGCACCCACATGATTTAGTCTAGATCTGCTTATACATCACTTTCATAGTTGCTATATACACATCGAATGCTATTTGTTTCCCTTCTTGTCAGAGGATACTTCTACTCATAGGAAGTAAGAAAATTCAATCTTTTCTTTACCCGTACATCTGAGAATTAGGAACTAGATTTTGCAGATTCTGTTGGAGACTATCAATTTTGTCAACTTTTCTTGAAACATTTCTCTATACCTCTGTGCCAGAAACTGGGCTGTCTCAGCTGCCCCAACTTTCCTCATTCCTATGCTTCTAGTAGATCTGTCGTGCAGAGCTGCTCTCAAATATGCATGAACTCTCATATCTCACATTCTCAGTGCCCTTCCAAGGTGCAGCTGAGTCCTGATGAGCTGAGGGTATCAGTCGGTTCTTTTTATCTTGACACACTTGCAGCAAGCTGACCCAATTATGGCCCTATTTTCTCCGACCATCATTAAAGATGTAAGTCCCTTAGATCATCCATTTTCTCTTTAGTTTTCTCAACCCACTATGGCTCTCCCTGGTCAACTCCCAAAATTTCAAATGTGCTCTCTGAGAAACTTCTCTTCTTTGATTATTAGACTCCCATTGATCCTCAATCACCTCACTGATCCTTCCCGACAATGCCTCTTAAGTGAGCACTGGCTCTTCCTTGACAGAATCATCCTCCTCGCAGCTTTTACCTGCAGAAGGAAGCTTGTCATTCTCCCAAGCCCTACTTATGTTCTGGTCTGTGTTTTGGGTCCATGGCCAGAGGCTGCTGGTTGTCTCTTGTTATTTATTCTCCTTTCTTCTGCAGTAATAGAATGCCCAATTTTTAGCTGAGTCATAGTCATCCTGAGTAAGGCTATTTCCCCAAACCCTTTACAATTGGCGGGCATGGGGCTAAGTTCTGATTAATCATGTGTAACTTCCTCAAATACCTTTCAAGGGAGGGGACACGCCCTTCTCCTCCTTCCTCCTCCCTATAAGATGGATTGTGGAGCTGGAACAGCTGTGATTTGAGGGATGGAGGTCACAGATTAGTATATCACACTAATAGCTATTGCCAAGCACAGAGCGTCAACAATAAATATTTATAGATTGACCAAATGGAATATAAATTTTTATATTAAAATAATTTTTATTTTGAAGAAAAAGTTCATCTATTCATTTTTTTATCCAATTCTGAAATAATTTCTGCAGCATCCTGCCAAGTGTTTGCTAGCCTTTCTTTAAAAACTGCTTAGCTGGGCTTCCCTGGTGGCGCAGTGGTTGAGAGTCCGCCTGCCGATGCAGGGGACACGGGTTCGTGCCCCGGTCCGGGAAGATCCCACATGCCGCGGAGCGGCTGGGCCCGTGAGCCATGGCCGCTAAGCCTGCGCGTCCGGAGCCTGTGCTCCGCAACGGGAGAGGCCACAACAGTGAGAGGCCCATGTACCGCAAAAAAAATAAATAAATAAAATAAAATAAAATAAAAACTGCTTAGCAAGGAGCTCACTACCTCATAACATAATTCAGTAATATTTATTTTTACATTGATATGGTTATTTCAGTGGCACTTTGGAAGGATAGAGGTAAACACGTAGACTCAAAGCCCATCTTGAACCTGGAAGTCCTATAAATTTTGAATCTCTCTTAATGTTAAGACCTCTTTGGAACAAACGGTGATTTGTCTCCTCATTAAGTTCTGTCTTTTGGTTCTTAGCTGAGTTTGGAGAAGACCAGGCTAGTAAAGAGAGCTCGTTTGACAAATTGAAGAACACCTACCCTCTTTAAAGGAGATGATTGTTATCAGGTCCAGCCAACTGTATAACCAGGAAATTGCTCTTTTATCCTGCCCATAGGTTAATTTATCCTCAGTTTTAGAAATGGGTTTCAATAAAAAACAAAACAAATTAGCACTAAGAGGCCAACCACAACACATCTGCATACTCTATGTGGCCTAAGAGTCCCCAGACTGTGACCACTATGTTAGACTGACATGGTTTAAGAATATTCCCCCACTTCTGGACCGTTTTTGTATCAATAGCTTAGTTATGCCTTCTAGTTGAAAAAAATGATAAGAAACAAAAGTTTTGCGAACAGGAAAGCCAGGAACTGGGGAGACCCAATGTCTCTTAGGTGCCTCTTGGCCAGAGACAATGATATTGTGTGTTTGACATGGAAAATTCTATCACAAGAGGGCTGGGCCTGATAGGAAACATGATGGATGTCTTTCATGTATGTACATGGGTTCTATCTTTGTATGGCTTTGATCATCAGTAAAGCATTTATAAAGACAGAGCATCAGTAGTGTGCTAGTATTAGCACACTAATGTGAGAGCTCTTTCCTGGTAAGAACAATAATGAACCCTGTCTGTTTATTGTTATTCAAGCACCCACGAATCCTTATTTCTTCTATTATCCTGCCTAGGTTTTTCTTGTATTTATGAAGATATCATGAGACATTATCACTTTTTTTTTTTTTACTAAAATTCAATTATATTATATTTCTTTTGGTTGCCACCAGTGTTTAGCTTTTTTTTTTTTTTTTTTCGGTACGCGGGCCTCTCACTGCCGCGGCCTCTCCCGTTGCGGAGCACAGGCTCCGGACGCGCAGGCTCAGCGGCCATGGCTCACGGGCCCAGCCGCTCTGCGGCATGTGGGATCCTCCCGGACCGGGGCACGAACCCATGTCCCCTGCATCGGCAGGCGGACTCTCAACCACTGTGCCACCAGGGAAGCCCCTTAGCTTTCTTTAGAGAACAGTTTCCTGAAGTGCTCACAGACTCATATTCAACGCTTCACTCTGTGAGTCAACCTCTAAATTGCTATTCAGTAGTTTCTAGAATCTTTTTTCTCATGTTTAAAAATTGGAATATTTCTTTATTCTGTATTTCTGGAATTTTCCTATTTGTCCTAGTATTCAATAATTACTAACAGGTGGTCCCATGATCATATCTATAGATTTTGTTTCCTAGGGTATAACTAATTAGAACCCAGGATCTTGAAGTCATTTTAAACAGCTCATGTTCTTGTAAGATTTTGATTTTTTGTTTACTTGTTTGTTCACCAAATATTTACGTAAGCCTGAAGTATTTGGGTTCAGAGTTGGGAGCTATAATAACTAGATATGGATTTTGCTAAGACTTTGTCTCATAATAATAGTTAAAGGAATTGAGTGTTGCATGTGTACAAGGACTGCATATCAGATGTTTGCCTCTTAAATGCTCATTTTTTTCCTCATAATGTCACGGGGTTGATGCCATTGATTTTACAGAAGAGTGCTGAACAGAGAGCTACAAGGAGTATTGAAGACCTCACAATTCATATGTAGAAGTATCAGTATTTAAATCTAAAGTTTGTATTTACATCAGGTTACAACTCTGGCTCATTCGTCTTACTTAGTTTGAAATTCTGTCTCTTATTAATCCAGTTGACTGTGCCAGTTTTGATTTTAAGATCATTTTTCTTAATAGAAGAGCCAGAGAAAATAGTATTCAGAAGTAATGCTTATTTTCTATCACACACAGATGTATCCTAATTTCATTAGTGGACATATATGAATACACTATACTAATAGAAACATGATATTACATTGCCTTCTTCCAATCCTAGGGAATGTTCCTTTTCTTCTCCTTTTTCTAGCGTTAAACATACTTGTAAATAACCTTTGTGTTCATTTTTTGTCCTAAGACTCTTCACAGTGATCCTTTCTTTATATTTCAACATCTTTATGATGAGTTTATGGGCTTCCCCCCCTTTTTTTATGTGACCCTTCTTCCACTTGTCCACATGTCCTTTACCTGAAAATATCAAAGACGTCTCTGGGTAACTGTATTTTAAATGACATTATGCTAAGTGAAATAAAACAAGCACAGAAAGGAAAAAACTGCATGATTTCACTAATATATGGAATCTAAAAAGTCAAATACATTGAGACAGAAATGAGAATGATGGTTATCAGGGGTGGGGAGGTGGGGAAATGGAGACATGTTGATCAAAGCGTACAAAGATGCAATTACGTAGGATGAATAAAGATCTAATGTACAGCATGATGACTATAGTCAATACTACCGTACTGAATACTGGAAATTTGCTAAGAGAGTAGATTTCAGGTGCTGTACTCACACACACAAAAAATGGTAATTATGTGAGGAGATCATATGTTAATTAGCTACACTATAGTGATCATTTCACTCTGTATATGTATATCAAATCATTTGCACACCTTAAATATATATAATTTTTATTTAAAAATTAATTTAAAATAATGCCTTCTTCTCTTATGGTTTATCCTTATTAGGATCATACACAGTCATACCTTTTCTCTTTAACTGAAATGTCGTGTCTCTGAGTATATTTGATAATACCAATAATCCTTCTCATCCCCTACACTTCTGGAAATCAGTTTTTCTTAAGTTTAAGATGCATGTGAGACCAGGCCTAGGGTTCTCTTCCTTGGCTAAAGTGACAAGGTATTTTTCTTCCAAGCTTCTTGCCACTTTAAATCATCAATAAATTATTTTTGATAATAATGAAGTCTAGAGCAGCCATAACTTTTGTTACTTCCACTACCTCACTGGACTTGAAAAGTCAGCAAGATAACTTCACAGTATTTGCTTTGCTTTGATCCATGTAAGATTTCCCGCCAAATCTAAAGAGATGAAATTACCTAACTCTTGATAGGCATCTTTGCTAATAAAAACCAATCTGTATTGCATATGCAATCTGGGTATTTCATTTGTTCAGTTGGCTCTATGGTAAGTAGCCGCCAACAATATTCTTGATGAAATAGACATTGTTCTTCATTTAGAGTCAGAAGATCAGTGTTCAAGTCTCGTTATCAGTTTCCTCTTTGTAGCACCATCACCTTTTAGAAGTAACTGGTCTTCTCTGCACCTTTCTACCTTCTATAAAATGGGATCAAATGGAATAATGTAAAAGAAGTAGTTTAAAAATATTATAGACATTAGTATAATAAAAATAATAACAGAATCTTTTGTGTTTTTCACCACTTTTGTTATCCTCACCTAAATGAATATCTACCAAGGTAAAATCAGATGGACCTTAGGTGGTCATTTGTTTTTCTTGCTTTAACTTCATATTAAAAGCTAACTTTAATGAATATTCCAAAACTGTATTTTTTTACCAAAAGTCATAGTCAAGATATGTTGGTGTGCACTTTTATTTCTTATAATTTTGTATGACTCAGTATTTTACTAACTGAAAGATTACTTAAATGCCATACTGGTATGATTAGAATAATTGTCATGACATGTCTGTTCTCTTAGCACTCAGCCATATATGGAATATGTTGTTCTATAAAATTCTTTCAGATATTTATATAAAAGAGGATAATTTAAAATCTCATATACCTTGACATCACACTAACCTGTGTTTGAATTTCAGCTCTGAAAAATACTAGTGTGATCTTAGGCAAGAAGTAATTTTAATTCTCTGAGGCTCAGTTAATTCACCTAAAAAATAGTGATAAAAATCTTTACTTGCTAACTGTGATGTATAAATGAGATATTGTAAGATAGTGTGCATGAAAATTGCATTATCTGCTGTTAATTACTATACTTATTCTTAAAAAACATGCCACCGTACATCGTTATAAAACTAGGAGTTCCTCTAAAGTTATATGACCGTGCACAGCTCCAGGGAGTGTCATTTCCATAGCCGTCCATGTAAGTGGCATGCCCTGTAGTTAGTTGTTCAAAGACTTGGCTTTGAACTCAAGTCCATTACTTCATGGTCTCTAGATTCCACTAATAACAAACAAAGAAACTGGTACTATGCTAAATGATAGGAAAACAAAAACAAATAGGACACTATCCCTTTTCTAATATAGCATATAATTTAATAAAAATTTTAGATAGAGAATTATGCTAGAGAAAAACAGAAGCAAGGCCCTTTGCTTTCATAGACAGCTTCTTAGTGCACATTAGAAAAAGACTCCTCTGGGTAGAGAAATTAGAAAAAGCTGTTCCTTGTAGGGTGGAATGCTGGGCAGTGCAAGCTTCATGCCACATCCCATGACTTGGAGAGCTAAACTCAGGCTGAAATCACGTTTCCTTAGCAAGGTACCTTTGTGTACAGCACAACCTGCACCACTGTCCTTAAAGACCCTGAATTAAAGGTTATAATGTTACTTTTGGAGCAGCTATCACAGAAGATTCAGTGCTACTAACTAGTGAAACCTCAAAATTTTGCATTATTTGTATAAAGCCAAGTGACCATATCTTGGCTCATTGTTGCATTCAGTGAAATATGAATCTAGCATTTACAATAGTTGAACAGCAATTTAAACTTTTACTGTACTGTTTACAGACAGTGCCATAAGGGATTTCATTCATGCAACAGAAAGCATGCAACAGAACTTCTTAATTGTGTGTGTGTGGGTGTGTGTGTCTGTCTGTCTGTCTGTCTGTCTGTGTCTTTCTCATTCAATATCTCATACCCGTGGGTGGGTGGGTAGAGGTGGAGGAAATGTTTCTTCCCGTCCCAATGATTTGAGTCATCAGATTTTATGGGAATTGGCTTTATTTACATGTAAAATGAAGATGAGGAATGTTCTAACAGTGTGATTTTTAAGAAAAGAAATTCTCATTTGCAGACATCATTGAAGTCTATAGAGTTGGTGAGTTAAGCTGGCATATTTCTTTTTTATCCAATACTAGCTAAAGTTAGTAGTGTTCTGTTACAATTTACTTGTCCCCCCAACGTCTTGTAAAATATACCACAGACTAAAGTTTAAATAAAACAAACTGCTGTACTTCCTTTTGACTCCTAACCCTAAAAGCTTATGAAAAACATATACACTTTGGGATAGGGAACAGATAATTAACGGTTGCCTATAATTCTGAAGCTGAGCATGTTCAGTCTGGGTAATTACACCAAATCAGGCAGAAACACTATTATCAGCTGTTAAATGCTATTGTACTGCTAGGCTTCTTACCTTTGTTTTTCCACTTGAGATGAGACATGACACCCTAGTTGAATATATCCTCAAGTTGATGACAAATTTTTAAATATAAAAAAGTACTTTCCCCCTACTGAGTACTCAAGAACAGTTCTAAAAGTAGCTGAGGCCAATCTCAAAGTCTATAGATAACGATGTACTTTACCTGATCTTTCTAAAGTCTCTTCTGGAGGGGCACTAAATACCTTCTATTTATAATCCATGTTTTAGCTTTTAAAATGTTCTTTTCAAGTCAATTTTTTACTTCTTTTATGCGTATTCATTCACTGCTCAATTTGAGTGAGACCAGTCTGAAAACCAGATTGAGAAGCACATCATCCTAGAATTCATAAATTCATGAGGAGTTGTTCTGCCCAACACACCAGTTTGCAGATGAGAACAATGAAACTCATAGAATTTAGTACTCTTTGGAAAAAAAGCCATCAAACTCATTTTGGCCTGTCAAGAACTAATACCTAATTCCCAGTGTGTATTTGTTGTTTCATTCATAGATTTTTATTCTAAAAAACAAAACAAAACAAAACAAAACTAAGGGATTAGGTTGTGGAAGAAGAGGAAGAAGTTAAAGATGAAGTGCAGAACCGTATAGGGTATTCCATATACAACACTGGTTTGGGAAAAATTTATTGTTTCAGTGTTTATACCTACTTAACTTGAGTGATGTTGGGACATCACTTTAAATTGCTCTCAGGAGTTTCAGTGTTCAGAGCTCAAGCTGATGTCAGCACTTTGATAAGTCTTGAGGCAAAGAGCACGATTCAAACTATATTTTATAAAAATAAGTTTATGTCCATCACTTAAGCTTCAATGTTATTCAATAGTCATAGTAATTTTAAAAACACATGAAGCAATAATTGGGATAGTCTAGCCAGATTGAGAGAGAGAGAGAGAGAAATAGCAACGTAAAGATATATATGTATATGTCTGTAGATATATAGATATGATATAAATGTATATTTATATATGTTCCAAAACTGTTTTTTTGACTAATGGGACATGTGTTTCCCCCTTTATATTTGACTGTCAAGGTAAGTATTGGAGAGACAGAGAACTCAGGAGAGATGGTGCAAACTGCTCTTCCAATTATTCTCTTTCCTTATTTAGTATTTTAAAAATCTTTATTTTTTAAAAAAAATTTGGCTGATATTAGATCAGTTCTTTCTTTGAGGCTTTTCATTCAAAAGATTTGTAAATAATTATTTAGATCAAGAATAGAACACAACATACAGAATAATTTATTTGTTGTTTCATTCATAGATTTTTATTCTAAAAAAACCCCAAAAAACTTAGGGATTAGGATGTGGAAGAAAAGGAAGAAGTTAAAGATGAGTTGCAGAACCGTATAGGGTATTCCAGATACAGCACTGGTTTGGGAAAATTGTATTGTTTCAGAGTTTATACCTATTTAACTTGAGTGGTGTTGGGACATCCAGTTGAAATGGATGA